>NW_021703774.1:175660115-175837864 GCF_005190385.1 Monodon monoceros | reverse complement strand
GCAATTATACTCCAATAAAGATGTTAAAAAAATAATAAAAAAATAAAAATTCTCTATGATAAAAAAAAAATGGTTAATCCAGGGAGCTGCAATAAAAGGTGAAAAATTATGTCCCAGCAAATGTGGAATATTGCTCTTCTGTAGAGACTTTTACTGGTCTACGATATCTTTCTTCATAAATTTTTCTTCTGCTCGGTTCTCTTGGTAACTTAACCATTTGTTGTTTCCAGACCGCAGAATGGCTCAATGATCCTCTACAACAGGAAGAAAGTGAAATACAGGAAAGATGGGTATTGCTGGAAAAAGAGGAAAGATGGGAAAACGACCAGAGAGGACCACATGAAACTGAAGGTCCAGGGAGTAGAGGTAAAGAGCAAACAAGGCTCCCTTGTTCTGCAGATGGCATTTCTGGGCTGCAATAAGATGGAACTGCTTTTGAGTCATTTGATGCCAGGCACTTCTTGTCAGCAGTATTTTGTTTGTCAAGACCCTGTTTGTTGTTTTTCTTTTTTCCTGACTTTTTACCCTATGTCGCCATTTAAGTTTTCCCTGAAACCAGATGTAACTAAGATGCTCCTGTTTCTTGAGAGTCATTGGTGTACAGACTGGGATCAGCAAGATTCTTGCAGAATCACAAGGAGCCTCCAGTGCCTTGAGAGTTTGGGAGGGAAGAGGGAGCTGTGTAAGGCATCTCCCTCTTGAGGTGGCCAGGGACGCCTCTGTTGAGCGGATCCCATGGGAGTGGTGATCCCCAACCAGAGCCTGGCTTCCCTCTCTCTATTCACAAACCCTTCCGTTTCGCACTGGGTGTTGCAACCTCAGGGAACTCACAGGTATTAAGGATAACAAGGTGTGTTGCAGGGCTGGGACAGAGGTGGGCACAGTAGAAAGCATCTGGGGATGTTGTGCAAACTTCAGATTGCGGGAGGACAGGGTGCAGTCTGGTTTCCTTGGTATCGTCCTGACCCCACGTGCTCTCACTCTGGAGGAGCCATGGAGACGTCCCCCGGTTCCTCTTTTCCATTGTTTGAGGGCCTGAGCCATGTGTCACAGCGGGAGAGAGAGGGTGTGAATCGTGGTGCATTCTTGGCCAGTGAGTTAGTGAGCACCCACTTCTCTGCTTTCCTTGGTGATCCTTGTAAAGGATCTTCCCCGGGAGTATGGCAGCTGCTGTCTCGGGCCAGGAGCTGGGAAGCTGGCTGTGAGCCACCTGGGAATTCACAGTGGTCAGAGAGGGGGCTCCCAGAGTCCGCTGGTGTGTTGGGTCCTCCAGTGTGTCAGGATTAATCTCCAGGACCCACTCGAGTTCAACGGCTCACCCTCCACGCTGACGTTCTTTGTGACGCACTTTATCATTATGCCTTCCTCTATATAATCACGTGCTTTTACGGCTGTTAAAATAGCATCCAATGGCTTTTATTCTGTTGCTCCACAGAGAGAGATAACTTGTGTTTTATGCTTTTGCGTGTTTTTTTTAAACACCTAGTAACAGTGCTTTATGATGATGAACAAAGAAAAAGGCGGGATAGGAGAAGTCCCAGTTCCCTGTCTCCTGGGCTCAGTGTTTGCACAGCGTGATAGAAGCAACCGCGCGAAACATTCAAACGCACGTTACCAGAACACGCTGCTCCAAACCCAGCTCCAGGACTGTGACTGGTGATTGTGCAAACAGATTAGCGATTGTTAGGGAAACTGAGGGAGGTGGGGCTTTGCTTGTATCCTCCTAGATGGAGGAAGAGATAGAAAGCGAGAAGTGGGGGAGGGGCAAGTGAGGGGCCACTGTGCTGTGGGAATTCACACCCAAACCTCGCCATCAGCCCCCATGCCTGTGGGCCTCTGGTATATTTCATCTCTGTACTATGTAAATCAGGAACTTCTGGTTGTAAGTAACAGCAGGGTGGGATTCTTCCTCAGCAGAAGCTAAAGCCCAGGGGAAAAAAAAAAAGCCACAGTGTCCCTTTTCTTCCCTGCTGTTATAAGTTAGAATCCTCACTGGATGGAATCAGAATGATTTATGGTTATTCTTAGGCCGTACTTACGTTCGGGGTTACTCGTGCCTTCCTCACTTGCGGTCTAACATGTAGACGTGTGTGTGGGGGCGGCCTGGACCCTCAGACCACCGAGGAAGGGGATGGACAAGACAGTGCGGGGTTTCCATGACTTTCTGGACGTGAGCAACAGCAGGGCAGTAGGAACGGGAGGCGGGCTTGGAGGAACTTTAGCAGCAACACAAGGGGTGTGTTTTCGGGTTCTTGGAGAGTGAGGCCCCAGGTGGGTGTGAACTGTGGTGGCCGCTCCCATTGGGCTTGGGGAGCTGTCCCATTGAGTCGATCAGCAGATGTCGACTGTGGCCCCTGCTCTGTGCAGGGCCCTGTGGTGTCTACTGAGAAAATAGGAGCCCTGTTCTCTGCCCCAGGGACTCGCATTCAAATCGAGGAGGTAGCCATGTCCATACCTACAAGTCATGAGCTGTACTGTGGAGTGCAGAAGGCTGAGCGTGTAAGAGAAGTGTCCTGGGAGTTCAGAGCGGGCTGGGATGATCAGAGAAGCTTCCTGGGTGAGATGGGTCATAAGTTAAGCTCTTAAAGTTGGGGGGGATTGTGTGTGTAACATAGTGTTTCCTAGCTTAACTTTCTCTCTTAGCCTTTGGATTCTGAGATCCCCTCTTCCCTTGGAACTGCTCTATAGTATTCAAGTGTATAAGCATTTGAATCACTCCTTGGTCGGTGGACTTTTGGGTTCTTGCCAGTTTTCCAGTGTTACGATCCTTCAGTCAACGTTCTCATCCATGTCTGCTTGTGCACGTGTGCAACCCAGACCTGGCATTGCTGGGTGTAGGGTCTGAGTATTTTCAGTTCAACTGGATGCTGTCAAATGGCTCCCAAGTGGCTGTGCTAACTACCTGCCCACCAGCACTGAGAATGACCATTACCTCTGCACCCTCTCCCACGCTGATGGGTGAAAGATGATACCCTGTTCAGTTTGAACTTGGGTTTTTCTTAGTTATTCGTGGGGATGAGCTCATTCTCGTGTTCATGGATGTCCTTTGCTGTGGATTGTCTACCATGGGCATGATTTTTAAACAGCCCCAAAGGAAGATTTATCTGGCAAGAGCAGCCCCACATATCACCGACGTTTCTCCTGCATTTGCTCTGATCTGGACCGGTGGCTGGGAAGCCCAGTTGTCATGCAGGGGACAGTAGGCGGGTGGGCCTTCCCACCCGGGAAATTGCAATGCATATATACATGGGTTTTGCATCTCACAGGAGGCGGGGGTCTTCCCAGTTTGGACTCTGCTTCCTTCTTCAGTGGATTCAGTCAGGTGGTTCCCATTGACTTAGTACATATATCACGCCAGGTACGGTGCCAGCCAGCTGCCCCTACCGCTGGGTGAGGCAGACAGTCCTGCCCAGGGTCTTGGAGTTGTGATTTTCTACCACTCCAGCTGGTTTCCACAGTTCGAGGGCATGATGGATATTTGGATCTACCATTTAACATATCACTTGCTGTAAGCCTTCCCTCAGGCCAGGGAAGCTTCCAGCCCTGTTCGTAGAACTGCTCAGAGGTCTGGCTTCTTTTGTTCTCAGAGGCTGAGGCCCTTGGTTACACACGGCAACTCAAAGGCACATTGATTTTCTCATCCAGGCCCAGGATGGGGGCAGCTGCTTTTGAAGTTGATGAGCTCTTAGGTCCGTGATTAGTTGTCTTGTCTATAAGCCAAGGAGAAGCCAGCTCAATAAGGTTTCCTGGGATGACAGAGGTTGGCAGGGAGGAAAAAGAAGGTGGTTGTGATGTCAACATTTCGTGAGATGAAATCTCAGCAGGCAGGCCTGAAGCGGGTCCTGCTCTCCAGGTAGATTGATGCCTGCTTACCTGGGGCCTGGGGTGTGCAGGGAGAGGACCTCTGGTGGTGGGGGGAGCATTTCCTGAATGCAGAGAGGCACACCTGGTGCCCCCATGTCTCCAGGATCACCACGCCATGGGTGGGATGAGCTGGGTGAAGTCAGTCCAAGGAGATGTTGTTCTTTGGGCCAAGCTGGAAGAGTACTTTTCAAGTTCATGGTGCTCTTCTCTGGCCCCAGAAGCCTGCGGGGCTGTCTTCTGCCCTGTCCTCCCTCATCCCTCTCTCCTGAAAGCGCCGGGTGTCTCAGAATCCAGGCTGTCGACTTCCTAGCACTTTCACTGCTGGGTTCCCATAACAGGAGCCACCCCTGGCCACAGGCTTACAAATGTCCTGTACACCATCTCACTCGACCCTTCTCAGAACATCCACACCAGGTACATATGACTACACCCGTTTCACAGATGAAGAGATGGCACCTTGCGAGGGCTTCTCTTGCCCCACATCCTGCCACGAATCAATGCAGAGCTGGGACGTGAGCCAAGATCCGCCTGGCTCTACAGTGTGAGCACTTGCCCTGGGCATTCTGGCGGGGTTTTGGGTCAAGTCCAGCACGTACCCTTCGTTCATCAGCCAGCTGTTGAATGCTTTCTACCCACCAGCACTGGGAGAGGTACTGAGGATGTAGTGATGTCAACAAGGGCACTCCCCTTCTCATGGGGACAAAAAACATCAAGCGCGCAACTTTATCGCGGGGTCATGAGGGCTGGGATGGAAGACTTACAAGGCTCTGGACCGAACACATGGCAGGGCTGCCTAAGGCAGACTTGGTCTTAAGAAACGACATAAACGCAGGGAACCAGGTGCTGGTGAGGGCTGGACAGTGAGGGCATAGGGATGGAAACGAGCGATGGGCAGAGATATAGGCTGCTGAAAAATGGCTAACATGATTTACAGCAACAGGGGCCCAGAACTGTGACGTGTGAGCATCTCTCTCAGCCCTTTGCAGACCAGATACTCCCCCGCCTGGGGACGAGGCTCTCTGCTCTGATCACAAGGCGTGCCTTGCCGTGACGCCCTGCCTTTGGAACCAATGCGTGGACATTGCACTGAAGCTGTTGGCTTGACTGTGGGTAGCATGGAGAAAGGCATCCTTCCCCACTGAGCCCGTTCCGAGGTAGACAGGTACCCCCTGGCCTGGACCATCTGCCCAGCAGAAATGCCAGCCATTGCCTCTGACCAGAATTTTCAGCAGTGAAGAGAGAGTTTGGTTTTGCTGACCTGTTTGTGCTGCCTGAAAGAATGAAAAGCTGCTTTGACTTCTCAACTAAGTGCCTGAAAGCTCAAAGCCCCGTCTTGAATGTGGAAGTGGCAGGCGAGGTTATGTTTTTGGACATGGCCTCATTAGAAATGATATTCTTTATTTGGACACTTAGGCCACGTATTAAGAAGGAAAAAAAAAAAACACCTCTTTTAAAAGTAGGAATGATTTTGTAGTTACCGCATTAGGAATTAACAGGGCATGAAATAACTGTCGGCCTCGTGGCGATGTCAGATCATTTCAGCTCTGCTTGCAGCCGTAAGATAAATAGGTGTCTTGCTTGCAGCTCATGGAAAATATTTAAAATAGCCAACCACAAGCATGCATGGTGCCCAAATTGGGTTTGGGAAACAGCAATGAATAGATAAGGGGTAAGTAAGTGGGCTGACGAAACAGCCGAGTGGCAGAAGCTCACAAAAGGTCAAGTGAGTCTGCATGTTGCCACTCTGTGCTTTTCAACAGAATACAGATTTTTTGCTTTCCGTAAACGATCGTGTAGCTTTGGTCTGTGGATGTCTTATTTCACCCCGTTCTTCTTCAGACTTGCCATGTGCCCACTGGTCTACACTGTATAATGTGTCCCTTGCTCAGAACCTCTTTTCCCCACGTCTACGTCAAGACTGTGTTAGCCTTGTAACTTCTGAACCTTCTAGGGCATCTTCCCTGATCTGCAGTCAGAAGCAATTATCCCCTGTCTTTCATTGCCATAGCACTCCGTCTGTACCTTTCCTGAAGAGGCGTTCTCTTTGACTCTATATGAGCGCTGTCCAGTTCAACAAACATAAATTAAGTATCTAGTATTTTCTAGATACTAGAACACCTCTGTCTGGTATCTAGACACTAGGTGATCTTTTAAGCACAGGTTCTAGAGAGGCAAGTAAGACGGAGCATCCTTTTTTTAATACTGTTTTTTAAAAAATTTTTATCTATCTATCTATTTATTTTTTGGCCGCACCGTGAGGCATGCAGGATCTTAGTTCCCCATCCAGGGATCGAACCTGTGTCCCCTGCATTGGGAGCACAGGGTCTTAACCACTGGACCACCAGGGAAGTCTCACGAAAGAGCGTCCTGCTTGGGAAACTTTCAGAAACATGAAACTGGTCATAGCAATATGATGCGGTGATTGTTGCCATGGAGAAGTGGTGTTAGAATGAACTTGTTTCCCTCTCTGAGGACAGGATCTGATCAGTCACCCATGGGAACTCGTTCTGAGCAGTGGGATCTGCTGAAGGACGACCTGCCTTCACAGGTACTTCTCATCTGAGCCTCAACCCAGCCCTGCCGTTCAGTCAAGGGAGCATTTTTATCCCTACTGGTCCCGTGTCTGAGACTTGAACCCAGGCTCAAGTCCAGTCCCGGCCACCCGTCTGGTACCGAGAGCTGTGGTCCAGGTGTCTGGTCTCATGACTCCAGTGCAGGGAGCCGGTCTGTTTGGCAGCAGCTCAGAGGGTCTCCCAGGGCTCTCTTCTGACTTTTAATCATCCGAATTTTTGTGCCACATTCTGCTGGCATGCGGACACGTTAAAACTTAATTTCCTGTTTCCTGGGTGTGTTTCGGTGGTATCAATTCAGGAGCTCAAATCCATAGTCTTTCCTTAATTTCTAATTACTCAGCATCCCTGGTGACATGTCCCTACACAATTCATATGATTAAAATTTTAGCTGATAAATGACATAAGCTACCGACATTTTAAAGTGGCGGGAGCGCCCTCTCTGTTCACAGTCCGCTGGCTCCCAGAGGCCTGGCCAGGTGCTGGTTTTGCTTCTCCTTCTTCAGGCTTCCTCCTGCCTGACCACAGCCAGCTAGTGACAGCAACAGCAAGGATGGTGTGCATCACTTAGAGAGCACCTATTGAATACCCGGTCCTGTACCCATCACTCTATAAGCATCACCTCATTTAGTGACTTGGCAACATCCCTTTTGGGTAGGTACTGCCCTTACTCCAACACTCTGAATACCCTGCATGACCTGCCTTAGCTCTGATTTCAAGTCCTTTAGGAGCCTCTCATATTCCCATGTCAACCTCCGCGTAGGGATAACAGGTTATGTTCATTTGCTCCCACAATGAACTGCCTATTTCCATTTGTCCTGAAGCTACAGCTTTCAAGCTTCCAGGATATTCTCACTCTGGTGATAAGGGTCTGTGTGCTCACTCTCCCTGTGTAGGGTTGCCAGATTTAGAGTGTATGCACACACACACATACACACGCGTACACACACAACACACACCCATACACACACATGAGAGACAGACGCCCAGTTACATTTTAACTTGAGTTAAACAAAACAAAAAAAAGATTTTTTAGTGCAAGTATGTTCCATGCAATTTTGGGGATCTACTTATACTAAAATGTGATCTGTTGCTTCTCTGAAGCTCACATCTAGTCCTGTGTCTTATCTGGCCACCCTCCCACCATCAGAGCAGTTTCCTGGGATTCTTTGCAGACAGAGATTTGGCTACTTGGGTATTGGTCTCATTGAAGACTCGCGGAACTGAGTTGGTTTCTCTCCAGACGCATTATTGATGCAGGAACCATAAAAACAAGGACAGATACTGGCCCCGGCTTAGGAAAGAAAGCCTTCGTGGCAGTTAGCTAGTGAAGCCACGTGTGGCCAGGCCTGGGCCCCTCCTGCCCTCTCTGGGAAGTGAGTCGTGGGAACCTCCTCTCTCACTAGGTCTGCCCAAGCCCAGGTTCCATGCCCTTCTAGGTTGCTGCCTCGAGGAATGCAGGCCTCCTGCCAGTGGTGTTTGGAAAGCAGCTCGTTAGTGAAAGAGGTACCAGGAAGATTTTGAAGGAAACACGTTTGTAATTTCTGCCTCCCTTATATCTCTGGTAGATTACAGCACGTAAAACACTTTGCAGTTTCCTTTTCAGCTTGACTGCAGCCTTCCTGAGCTAGAAACTCCCCGTGAAGGTGGAGCCACAGCATGCCAACTTGGTATGCCAAGCTTGTATTTAATTATTATCATAGCAGTCTCTTAATATCATTGCAGGTTAGCCCACGAGGACATGAATGGAAATTTTAGCATATTCGATTACAACGGAAACCCTTGAACACCACTGTCAAAATTCACCCAGGGCCTTCCTCTGTCTATGCCTCCACATACCGCAGGCACAGAGATAGACATTACCCAGGCCACACAACCTTGATTTTGTAAGCATCATGTGTGGCCCCGTCTGCAAGGTGGGGATGCCTTTTAAGAACATGATGTATCTCCCACCCCGCCTCAGTAAATGACCAGATTTGGTTGTTTGCATTGGTAAAGGATGTCTCTGCTTCACTTGACTGAACAGTAAATTATCAATCCTTCTGCACATCTTTCAATTCCCTAACATCGCTGGAGAAATTTACTTCTGTCATCGGTAGCTGCGGCTTGTCTCTGATGGGGCAGTTGGTGCTCAGAGGGTATGAATCTCCAGCCTCGTCCTAGAAGAGTCACACCTGGCCCCCTTTAGTTGACACCAACACAGGGAAGGTATCGTGGCTTGCAGAGTAATCGGGCCCGTGTCGCTCTGTCTGTCCGCTTCCCACAGGCCAGCAAAAACCATGGGGAAATAGAGGCTCAGTGAAGGGCTTTTGTGCTGCCAGGGGTGGGGCAGAGAGAAGCATTACTGCATAAATGAAGGATGGAGCAGCCACTCACACAGCTGCTGGGGCGGAGGCTGCTTCGACGGCTGCTGGCTCTCGTCACCTGGTTTTTTGTGCAAGTTTGCTGGGCTTTCTGACTGCTAAGCTGCTCTCCGCTTGCCCTCCCTGGATGCGAGGCCAGAACTGTAGATGGAAAGCAGGTGATTTCACGAAAGAGCACCTTTCTGGTTCTTGAGGTTTTTTTCCAGAGAGATGAAATGACCTTGCATTTCCTTTTTGTTCTTCTTTTTTTTTTTTTTGCGGTACGCGCAGGCTCAGTGGCCATGGCTCACGGGCCCAGCCGCTCCGCGGCATGTGGGATCTTCCCGAACCAGGGCACGAACCCGTGTCCGCTGCATCGGCAGGTGACTCTCAACCACTGCGCCACCAGGGAAGCCCCTCTTTGTTCTTCTTAATTCTAACACCTTGTAATGCTGTGTGCCCTTCAGGGTTTGCCTCTCCTTCTTGTTGCAAAACTCTTGCAAAAGCTAAGACCTGCACAGACACATATGCAGTCACATGGCTGCTTGCTCGCCACCGTGTGGTCCATCAGTCAGCAGCACCAGCCCATCTGGGAGCTCATTAGAAGGGCAGATTCTCAGGCCCTGCCCCGGATCTACTGCATTTGGAAAAGATTGACACATGCCATCCTCTTGTTGTTGGTGGAGTCCTCCCTTGGTGACTCAGTCCTAGGCAGGTGGTTTTTCTAATCTTATCTTAAGAAAAAAGTAAAGAAAAATTTTACAAGTTAGTCTGGTAATTCATTACTTGACTCCCAACATCTTTTAAAAATATCTCACTGAAACCTCTGATGTTTGAGCCTGTTATTCCTTATTCTACCCCTGGCCATGAAGGGGAGAGAACAGCAGGTCTCTGGAAGCAGAGCACACAGCGAGGCTGCCAGTGACTGAGCAGCTGCCTCAGCTTCTCTCCTGCAGGTGAAGTAGCCCTGCTCTCGCATTGATCCAATGTCCCCCCTGTAGCCCAGTGCTTGGCATGGTACCTGGTACACAGTTGGTGCCCAATAAACACTTTTTGAATGAATGAAATGATGTATTTCTTCTGTGATGGGCTGGACAGTACAGGGATCCCTCACTTTTCGAAAGTTCAATTTACACCATGACGCTTTTACAAAAGACCTACATTCGCACCTGTTTTCACTAACCGGAAGAAATCCAAAGAGAATTTTCGCTTTTAGGAAAAAAGGGGAAAATAGTGTTCAGTGTTGGTTTTGCAGCAGCTGTAGTAGAAGATACTGCACCCCGAGCAGAAGGAGTGACCCCACCAAGCTCCTTCCTCCAGGACCACACTCAGCATCTCAGCATCCAGTCACCAGAGCTGTGACCTGGGTCTGAGCATCTGTGCTTTATCTCCATTTATTTTGTGCTTTTTTTACGTGTGTCCTAAGGTAACTGCTTCTTTGCCTTATACCATTTCAACTTACAAAAGGTTTCATAGGAATGCTTTACTTTCGGATAGCAGGGAAACCTGTAAATAGTTTCAGTTTTGCTGGCCAGAGGTCTCCATGGCAACTATTGTAACCGTGAAAGCTGCCATAGGCTATGTAATTAAGGAATGGGTGTGACTGTATTCCAATAAAACTTTATTTACAAAGACAGGCTGGGGGCCAGATATGGACCGTGGATGTAGTTCACCGATCTCTGTTCTAGGTTACAGCAGCAGGTTCTAGAAGGAGCAGGGGGCTATGGGGACTGGTGAGAGACGGCAGGGGATGATCAAGGACTGGCCACCAAACCCTCTTACGGACTTGAATCTGAGCACTAGTGTGTCCTAGGATTCATATTTGCAACCTGACAGTATTCACACTTAGCTTATAATTCTGCAAGGAATTAACAGTTTTTTGCACAACACGCCGACAATCACATTAGTGTTGTTAGTTGTGTTTGTCTTGGCGAAGTTAGGGTCTCTCCTTTCTCTTGACTTTTAGTGGCAATCTGGCTTATTCCACGGGGCATGGGATAATTGTTCTCCATCTGAAGATACTAGGCAGAGCCTCCTGCAACGGGCAGCTTGGGGGTGAAAGCCGGGAAGCGTCCTGTCTCTCCCATGAGCCCAAGGCACTGCTCCATGGTGCTGCAGAGAAGGCGGGCAAGTCCCGGTGATGCGCTCTGAGCTCCCTTGTCCAGGGACAGCTGAGCCAATGGTGTGTGGCCTTGCTGAGACCAGGTGGGTTAAAGGATCAGGATCTCGCGGAAGAGAGAAAGGCTGTACCGCCTGCATCTTTGGGCTCAAAGTGCTTTGAAAGCAGCCTGGATGTGTTTGACGTGCCAACATTCCCCTAGAACAGAGGCTGTGGGGAGGGTGCAGACGGTATTTGTCCATGTTTAAGTATTTACATGACAGCATGAGAAGACCAGGGACTTTCTCTTTCATCTTGGATCCCACGATTTACATACAGGTTTCTGATGAATGCAAGCGGTAGACATTTATTACAAAAGTGTAAGAAATGTTGACTCTTCCCGAATTGATTATTTAGAATTTATTTTATTAAATATTCGAGGTGGCGTGTGATAAACTGAAGCACTGCTGGTTTGCGGCCTAATGATTCATGTATCTGTGGCAGTGATAAGGAAATCAAAGACTCGGTTTGCCATTTCAGGGGAAGAATATGGATTATTATTAAATCCGGAATGGGCCTCTTGAGAAGCCTTCCTTAAGGGAACACATGTATCTATAATTTCTTCTTCATACAAGAATCCTAATGTTTATGGAAACATAAATTCTAAGCAAGTGGCTGTGGGTTTTTTTCCTCCCTTTGCCTCCTTCCATCCTTTCCTTAGAGATGATCTGCTTTTATCCCTCAGTTAGTGCCTAGTGTTTACAGTCCTTTAACGTCTGCATCTTTGTTTTCCCATTTCTAATTCTTAATGCCAAAAAGCTCCGCTGAGGTCTATGTATTTCAGCACATGAGGTGCCGGTGGAGACCAAGATAGTGCCCCCTTTGCTTGAAATTTCCTAAAAGGTTTGATAGATCTTGGAGGGGACTGTGAATGCGTATTAGACCTCAGAACTCCGATGGGTTGTAGGATGTTACCCTGAACCCATTCTTGCAGAAGCCAGCAGGAAGCCAAGCTTATCTGGTGGGTTGCATCTGTAGGACAGCAGGTGGGAAGCCTTGGGACTCCGCCCCTTCTTAGGCGACAGGGGCCTGGGGAGGGTTAGCAGACACCGCTGAAGGCAGCGCAGGTGTGGCCATCCAGCCGTCCCTGCAGGACAGATAAGGCAGAAGGAGCTCCCAGGTGACGTGCAGCAAGGATGACAAGTCCACACGCCTTATGGTGACATTTCGAAGGTATTAGCATTGTCTCGAGTTTCAAAATACTCCATGACTTCGTTCTCTTTCCAAAATATTAGACAGATGGTTAAATACCATAATCTTTTCCGTAGGAGACTGTGGGAAAAGAAATTGGGAAACCGGAAGAAGCCTTATTTTCCCCCGATTCCTTCCGTGCACCGCAGTGCAGCCGAAACGCAAGCTTAGCCCTTTCTCAGGTGTGACGCCCTGACTCTGGTATTTTACTTAACCCCCTCATTTCTCTGTGTGTTTTTATACATGGAATTAGACCTAATTGTCAGCGTAATGCCGTATTAGGTTCCGTTTCCCCAAAGAATCCACACTGAACGGCTCATCAGTTATTTCTCACAAACAGGATCTGCTTGGCTTTCCCCAGTCGGGGAGGAAGTGGGTTTGCCGCTGACCTTTAATTCCTTAATTGCTGTGAAAGAGTTGAAAGAGTCTTCATTGACAGCCCCCACCTAAGGGTGGGCGTAATGAAGCTGCACTGGTCCCTTTGCAGCGGGGCTGGGTTTGGTTGCTCTGTTCTCATCTAGTTCCCTGCCCCCGGACCCTGACCCCTCTGCACTCCCCTGAAGAGGGTGGCGGTCTGGACGATGCTTCTGATTCCCTGTTTGTTTGTCAGCTTCCGTCTCTCCGGCACCGAGCATTGTGGGGACTCAATTCATATTTCCCAAACGACGGCAATGAACGTGGAGGGGAGCTAGCCCATCGATTTCAGGTCTCCCCGGTGACTGAACCGAGTCTGCCATTCCCACGGGGTTGGGGTCAAGTGCAGCAGCCTCGTGCTGGCTTGAAGAACCATCACATTTGCCTTTTCCTGAGAGGCGGTTAAGTAAACGTCATGGAAGTAGCTTCCCTACCAAATGAATGAACACCTTCAGATGTGATATGAAATGTTTGGAAATGCAACGCAGCACGGCATTTTGGCCGTATATATATTTTTTCCTTTCACAACACCTGGCAATAAAATTTTCTGGCTAAATGCCAGACGAGTATGCGCCTCATTATGTATAGTAACTTCGTCTATAACTTTTTTAAGCCCTCCAGATGGAAGCATGGGATAAATCTGGAGAGCTGGAGAAGGGAAATGAAAATAAATGCACTAAGAAATAAAGAATCTGTTTTTTATACTTTCTTTTGCAAATAGTGTTTGCAATGACATATTGTGAAGGGACTGAATTATAACAAAAACAGAAATGAAACAGAGCCCTGGGGTAGGAAGAGCAATTGTTACATTTACTGTAACTGATATAATGCAAAGGAATGCTTTTTACACTCAATTAGTTTGCACATTGTGTTGGACACAAACCAGAATGTAGAATATTTTTGGGTTTTGTTTTACATGATTAAGGGAGTGAGATGAAATAAATTCAGTAAATTACCCTCCTTTCCTTTTTGGTCTGCGATATTTTTGGTTTGCTTTTCTCCACCCCTGGTACTGAATGAATGAGGGGGTGGGGGGAGCAGGGGCCCCCGACCCCTGTTCCCAAACAAGATGGTCCTTCCAAAGATCAGCGGGGTTTCAACAGAGTTCCTTCCTCTACCTTAGGGCCATCTTTGGCTGCATAAACAAGGTTACGAATCAGAGCTATTTACATTTGGTATTTGATCGTATTTTGTGCTTTGACTATCAGAAAAGGATAGCAAGCATGATAGAGGCTAACAGATGTTAGCAAGCATTTAGGCAGCAGAAGTATTTCCAAGGCTGTGTATTTCAAGATCCTTGTTTAATTTATTTTGCTTAATTATCCTTTCTTGCATTTTTAATGCTCCTAATATGATAATACTAAGAATTGCAGTATGTGATTATGTACTGCTCATTTTAATATATGCTAGATGCGAGGGGAAATGTGGGTTGATGTCGGGAACAGATAGACTTGGGGGACCCAGCCCTGTGCCTTCCTGAGTTCAGCTCTGTCTCCTGCAGGAGGGGTCCAGGAAGGGACTGGGTCTTCTCTGCAAATGATGTAGAAAAGCGTTTCTCAAACTTTAATGTGCATACAAGTCCCCCAAGGATTCTGATTCCGTTGGTCTTGGTGGGGCCCCGAGATGCTGCATTCAGAGCAAGTTCCCAGGCGGTGGTGAGGCTGCTGGTCCTAAATCATACTTGGAATAGCGAAGATGGGAAGACGTCAGGGAGTGAAAATGACATCGGTTGTATCCCACAGGCTGCTGAAAAACTAGTACCCCCTGCTAGTTGAAAATAACCAACACCCACTGACCGAGCCATGCCTGGGGCACAGGGCAGTTTACGCTGGGCTCAGAAGCTGTGGTCAAGGGCCCTGGTCCAACTCCCATCTTTTCAAAAGATCATCTTTAGTTTTATACGTGCAAAAGGAAAGCCACACCTGTGGTGAACTCAGTGATTCTGTGTTTTATATTCAAAACCACAAATACTAATAAGAAAACAAAGGGAGAAACTTGTTAGGTATAATATCCAATTATAATTATTTTTACTCCAAAAGGCATGTCAAATAAATAATGCAGTGTATGTTACTTCTAGAAAATGCAGCAGCATTAGTTAATTTACATAAATTATACAACTCATTATCTTTGTTTATAAAAAGCCTTCGCAATATTTTGGCTTATGGATCTAAAAGGGGGAAAAAAAAATCTCAGATTTCAGTTCAGTGTAATTTTCCTTTCCTGCACAGTCACCTTTTTATTTATTTACAGAAAGAGCATCTGTTTGACAGATCCCCTTAGGATTACTGCCCTTTCCTCATGATGAATGGAATGCATTAAGTCTTAGTTTTGTTTATAAAAAGCCAAATAAATACAAGTGAGTTAATCCAAGCATCCAGAGAGAACCCTGAGTGGCAGTTGTGGTTTCCTCTGCTGGCTTTGTCCGACGCTGACACCGACACGCACGCCTGCAGGGTGGGTAGGGGGCTGCGGGGACCAGGGAGCAGGGTTTCCAAGCCTCCTTCTCGTCTTCTCTGCCGGTACGTTCTCCGTTCTCCGGCAGCTTGGGTTGGGTGCCGGCGTGCCGCCTGTGAGCAGCTGGACCCTTCCTGGTGTGTGGTCCAAACCAGGACCTGGGTGTCACCCCTGAGCACCTGAAATGTGCCTGGTCCCAACTGCAACATGCTGGACGTGTAAAACACACACTGCATTTCCGAGACTTAGCATGAAAAAAAAAAAACCATGTTAAATAACCCATTCATATTTCTATTGATTACATGTTGAAATATTTTAAATATATTGGCCAAATAAAATATATCATTAAAATTAGTTTTACCAGTTTCTTTTTACTGCTTTACCACTTATACCAGGAAATTTAAAATGTGGCTTATATTGTCTCTCCACTGGGCAACTCGGGGGCTATCCTATACTAACCAAGAGGCTGGGCCCTAGATTAATTTTGAGCACGCTTATTGTTTAGACTCTGCTTCTATTCTTCTGCCGGACCTGCATCAGACTTTGACTCGTAATCAGAAACTTGGGATGCGATGCAGTAGAAAGGGTCGGTCTTGTTTGATGGTGTAGCTGGAGATTTGAGGGACACGTGGGAGAAAAACTGATACAAGAAAATTGAGCTCTTTTCTTTCAATGGCGCTTTGGTGCTTCTAGCTTAAATATTAAAACCTTTGCCTGTGGATGGAGGAGCCCAGCTCCCAGGCTGTTTCAAGTGGAAAATGATGAATCCTAACTTCTCTTGCTCATGCAGACCCATCAGAAGGGCAAGAGAAAAGGACTGCCCCACGGCACGTCTGCGGAACCAAGGCGCACGTGCCAGAGGAGGGAATGATGGACACCGTTTCATTCACAGGGAAACCCGGGCCCTGCCAGGCACCAGGATGTCTGGACTTACGGCATCAGCATGTTCAGAATATAACCCAACACCAGCAGGCTTCTGGCTGAGACCACTGTGGGGTTCACTGCAGGCAGAGCCTAGGTCCCTGAAGCCCCAGGCACACCCCTGCCGGGTCCAGGTGAAGATCTTTGCCTTCGTAGCATTTGCGAGGTTAGAGACAAAGTGATTTCTGTCACTTTTTAGTTGTTGATTAATGATGCAATTCTTCCATCATCCACCCATCCATTCAAGAAACATTACTATAAGCCCTGTGTGCCAGGCACTTGGCTGGGCACTGGGGATACAGTGAGGCAGAAAGCAGATACGTTCTCTGCCTTCTCAAAGCCCCCCTGACTTAGTGGCGTGGGGACAGGCACGGCAGAGGTAAGCAGTTAAGTACCTCAGGACCCCCCCTGAGAAGTGCTGGGGGTGACAAACAAGGCACGTGCCAGGTGGAGAATAACGAGTGGGCCCTGGCCTTCGGTGGTCCAGGGGCCTAAATGAGGCAGGAACAGTCAACCCATGACTTCAAGCACAAAGGGCCATTGCCGTGAAGAACTGGGGCAGGACATCCTCAGACAGGACAGCATGATGCCCCAAGGCTGGAAGGACCTTGGTTTTCTCCTGACGGAAAGGGACCAGCGTGCTTGGGGAGCAGTGGACAAGGTGGCGTGAGGTGTGGCTGGAGGGGCTGGAGCCAGGTCGCATGGAGGGTCAGCTGTGGTAAGGATTTTGGATTCTGTTCTAAGGGTCATAAGAAGTCACTCGTGGGATTTTAGGAGGGTCTGGGAGGCAGTGGGGAAAGTCCTGGCTGGGTAACTTGGCCCTGGGCCGAGAGATACTGGGCGTGTCACCTAATCCCTTGGGGGCTGGTTTCTTCATCTACAAAATGGAAAGGCTGAGGGAGGGGAAGGGAAGTTGGCCAGAGCCTTCTCCAAATAGGAAGTTTTCTTCCTGCTTAAAATTGCCGTGATTCAGAGAGAGCTCAGTCTTTCCCCCTCCTGGAGTCGAGTGACCTTCTTGCCCTCCACGGCTGATTCTGGAGGGCCTGCCAGACGCTGACATTGCCATCAGCTTCCATGTTTGTGAGTTCTTTGGCTTCATAAGATTCAAGAAGACAGAGTGATCCTGGACTCTGCATTGGAATCACTGTGGGCTGCCAAGGTTCTAATTTGTAGTCTGGGGTGGGACCTGGGCATTTGTGATTTTTAAAAGCTTCCTAAGTGGTTGATTCCACATATCAGCCTGTTTGGAGATTCCCTGGGGATTGGACCTCTATGAGGGGACAAAGCGAGCCCCTGTAGCCAGATGCCTGAGACACACAGGGTCTCCTGGGACACCCCATCCACCACCAAGTTTAAATATCTACACTTATCATCAGACCAAAGGTTTTAGTTCAGAAATTATGATCACATCACTTTGTATAAAGGGAATTGTATGCAACCCACAGAATAAATAAATCCATGGTGGAGCGAGGGTCTTTCTGATAGGTTTCTGTCTCACGCTGACAAATTATTTCCTAAGAAGACAAAGGAATAGGTTGTCGGGAGTGCTGCTAATGAGGATTTGGGATTTTGGGGGTTATGACACAGCCAGTGAGGAACATTTCCAATGCATCTTCCTACCCCCTTCCCACCCCCACCGTGAATAAGTAAGGTGAGTGTCTGCAAGAAGCTTAAGAACCCAAGGATGGAGCCAAGTGCCAATCCCATTTCCTCTTGTTCATCTCTAAAAATGCCCAGAGATCTCTAACGGCAGTGACAAAGATTGGCAGCAAACTTACCATCTCAACAAAACCAACAACATCCCTGGACAAAATGTGTGAAACAATGGTTGTCAGATACTGGACAACAGACAGCGCAGGACTGGGATACCTGAAGGGAGTAAATAGATAAGAAGAGCTCTGGATTTCTGGATGGAGCCTTTTCCAGTAGGGTGGGGATGGGGGGTGAGTGGCATGCAGAACATGGCAGTCTAGCTGAGTTGAGGAGATTGAGCTCAGAGCTTGGGGAAGCCAAGGAAACTGGAATTTATAGGGCAGAGTACTGGAAAGAGGAGAGATGAGCAGGGGAGGAGGTCAGAAATCTTCACAGTAGGTCCCCTTGAGTCTTTAGCTAAATATTAAGCTGAGTGTGTATAAGGTGAAACTCTATGAGGTTTGTCCAAAAGCAACCACTGAAAGCTGTAAGCTAAAAATTCTCAGAGCTCACACAGAACTGGGAGATGTTCAAATTTGGAAGAGGCTGTGTGAAGAGATGTTATAGAACACCTGAGGCATTCAATAGAGACCCCAGAAGGTTCACACCTTAATAATAGGGCTAGACTCTCCTGGAAGTAAAGACTACCCTAGACCCACCCTAGCAAAGCATAAAAACAAACTTCAAAATGAGCAGGTTGACCTGCATGTAACACAAGTGCCTTACATAAGAAAACTCAATGTTCTTTAAAGTAAGACAGCAAAATACACGCTCAACAATATATCATTCCCAGTGCCCTGCATTTGATCAAAAATTACTAAATATGTTAGCAAATCAGAAACTATGACCCATGTTCAGGATAGAAGTCAGTGGAAATGAAGCCCCAAATAACGTAAATATGGAATTAGAAGACAAGGACTTTAAAACAGTTATTATAAATATCCCCATTGATTTAAAGGACAAGATGAACAGTGTGAGGAGAGAACCATAAGATAGAAAAAGGAACCAAGTAGAACTTTCAGTATTGGAAAATACAATATCTAAAGTGAAAATTTCACCAGATGAGTATATTAGTTAAAGATTGATGTATTAAAGAATTACCACAAATATAGCAGCTTAAAAATGACACACGTTTATTATCTCACAGTTTCTGAGAGTCAGCGCTCTACAAGTGTTTCAACTGAGTCCTCTATATCAGGGTCTCTCACAGGCTACAATCAACATGCCAGTCAGGGCTGAGGTCTCATCTGGAGGCTCAACTGAGGAGGACCGAGTTCTTCTTTTTTTTTTTTAACTTTTAATTTTTATTTATTTATTTATTTTTGGCTGCATTGGTTCTTTGTTGCTGCATGTGGGCTTTCTCTAGTGGCGGCGAGCAGGGGCTACTCTTCGTTGCGGTGCACGGGCTTCTCACTGTGGTGGCTTCTCTTGTTGTGGAGCACAGGCTCTAGGTGCGCAGGCTTCAGTAATTGCAGCATGTGGACTCGGTAGTTGTGGCTTGCGGGCTTTAGAGCACAGGCTCAGTATCTGTGGCGCACAGGCTTAGTTACTCCGTGGCATGTGGGATCTTCCTGGACCAGGGATCAAACCTGTGTCCCCCTCATTGGCAGGTGGATTCTTAACCACTGCACCACCAGAGAAGTCCCAAGAAGGACCTACTTCTAAGCTTCTTGGTTGATGTAAGAATTCATTTCCTTGGCAGATGTTGGACTGAGGTCTTCAGTTTCTAGCTGGCTTTTAGCCAGAAGCCACTTTCGGTTCTTTGCCAAATGGGCCTCTCACAAACAGAAGCTTGTTTCTGCAAAGTATGTGAGCCAAAAAGATAATAAAGAGAGTTTACTAGAAAGATAGGAGTCACAGTCTCTCTTAATCTAACCACAGGAGTGACATTCCATCCCCTTTGATGTATCTTTTTGATTAGAAGCTAGTCACCAACATGCCCACAAAGAAGAGGTGGGGATTATACAGGGGTATGGATAACAGGAGGTTGAGTTTATTGGGACCATTTTAGAGTCTAGTGTAACAATGGGCTTAATAGCAGATTAGACACTGTAGAAAAAAGATCAGTGAACTGAAGATATAGCAATAGAAACTATTTAAACTAAAGCACCCAGAGAGGAAAGGGTAGGAGAAAAATAAGAGAGACTCAGTGGACTGTGAAACAATATCAAGTGGAGACCTGGACCATAGTGGGAAGGGGAGGGGCGGGGTCAGCAGAAGATATTTGAAGAAACAGTGGCCAAGATGTTTCCAAATTTGATAAAACTATAAAACTCATAGGTACAAGAAGTTCAGTGAACCCGAACATGAAGCAGAATAAATATAAATAAAAACACATCAAACAATATTATAATCAAATTGCTGAAAACCAGCAACAAAGAGGAAATCTTTTAATTAATCAGAGAAGAAAGGCACATTACAAAGTTAAGAGCTTTTACTGATTTCTTATCATAAACATGGCAAGCTAGAAGACAAAACATCTTTAAATTGATAGAAGAAAATAAAACTCAACCTAGAATTCAATATCCAGTAAACATATTCTTCAGAAATGAAGATGAAATAAAGACCTGTTTAGACAAAAATACAAAATGTATTAAAGAAAGTTCCTCAGGCTGAAAGAAAATGTTACTAGATGAAAACTCATATTTACACAAAGGAATAAGGAGCAGCAGGAGTGATAAATATGTAGGTAAATGTGAAATACTCTCCTTTTTGTTTTTAAAATTTTCTTCAAAAATATTTGACCAAAACTTATAAAGCTATTGCTCTTAAAGGCTATATGAAAAAAGAAGGAAGATCTCAAATAATAACCTAAATTTCCACCTCAGGAAATTAGAAAAGGAAAAGCAAACTAACCCCAAAGTGTGCAGAAGGAAGGAAATAATAAAGATCAACTTAAATTAAATAGAGAATAGAAGAATAATAGAGAAAAATCAATGAACCCCAAAGTTGTTTCTTTCAAATGATCAGCAGATGAGGTACCTTTAGCTAGACTGACAAAAAGAGATAGATGATGGATTGATAGATAGATAGATAGATAGATAGATATAGATAGATGATAGATAGATAGAAGACCCAAATGACTTAAACCAGGAATGAAAGAGGGGACATCACTACTGTCTTTATAGAAGTAAAAAGGATTATAAAGTAATACAATGAACAAGTGTCTGCCAACAAATACATAACTTAGGTGAAATGGACAAATTCCTAGAAAGATACAATTACTGAAATTGACTCAAGAAGAAATAGAAAATCTGAATAGACTTAAAACAAGGAAAGATAGTAATTTAAAAATCTCCTGATGAAGGAAGGCCAAGGGTCAGAGAGATTCGTTAGTGAATGGTAGCAAACATTTAAAAAATAGTTAATGTAAGTCATTGACAACCTATTCCAGAATGTAGAAGAGGAGAGAAATTTCAAAGGACTTCAACTGTATCTCAATGCACTAGCAAATAAACAATTTGAAAATCAAATTAAGAAAACAATTTCAGTTATAATAGTGTCAAGAAGATTAAAATACTTAGGAATACATTTCTGACAAGAAGTATAAGACTTGGGCACTACAGAACATTGTTGAAAGAAAGAAGTTCTAAATAAATGGAAAGACATCTCATGCTGATGGATCAGAAGACTTAATATTAAGATGGCAATAGTCCCCCAACTGATCTACAGATTCAATGTAATCCATATCAAAATCTCAGCTGACATTTTTGCAGAAATCAATAAGCTGAACCTAAAATTCATATGGAAATATAAGGGACCTAGAAGAGTCAATATAATCTTGAAAAAGAAGAACAAAATTGGAGGACTCAAAATTTTCAATTTCACACTTACTCTAAAGCTACAGTTGTCAAGATAGTGTGACACTGGTATAAGGATAGACATATAGATCAATGAAATAAAACTTACAGTCCAGAAATAAACCTTAACATTTATGGTCAGTTGATTTTCTACAAAGGGGCCAAGACAATATAATCAGGATAGAATAGTCTTTTTCGCAAGGGGTTCTGGGACAACTGGATATACACATGCAAAAAAAGAATTTGAGCCCCTGCCTTATATCATACACAAAAATTAACTCAAAGCAGAGCATAGAGCTAAATGTAAGAGCTAAAAATATAAGTTTGAGAAGAAGATAGAAATAAATCTTAGTAATTTTAGCCTGGGAAATGATTTCTTTTATGACACCAAGAGTACAAATGATTAAAGAGAAGACTGATAGGTTGGACTTCAACAAAATTAAAAGCTTTTGTTCTTCAAAAGGTGCCATCAAGAAAGTCAAAAGGCAACCTGTAGCCTAGGAGAAAACATTTTCAACTTCTAAAACTGATAAAGTACTTGTACCTAAAATATATAAAGAATTCTTACAACTTAATAAAAAGAAAAATAGCTCAGTTAAGATGGGCAAAGAATTTGAATAGACATTTCCCCAAAGAAGATATATGAATGTCTAATAAGCATGTGAAAAGATGTTTAACAATACCATTAATCATCAGGGAAATCAAAACCACAGTGAGATACTACTTCACACCCACTAAGATGGCTATAATAAAAAAAAGGTAGATAATAATAAGTGTTGACAAGGATGTAGAGAAATTGAAATGCTCACACATTGCTGATGGGGTTGTAAAATGGTGCTGCTGCAGTTGATAACAGTTTGTTAGTTCCTCAAATATTAAACACAGACTTAGCCTAAGACCCAGAAATTCCACTCCTAGGTATATACCCAAGAGAAATAAAAACGTATATTTATGGAAAAACTTGTACACAGATGTATATAGCAGCATTATTCATAATAGGCAATAAGTGGAAACAACTCAAATGTTGATTGACTGATGAATGGATAAATGAAATGTGGTATATTCATATGAGGAAATGTTTTTTGGTAATAAAAAGAAATGAAGTGCCAATACATGCTACAACACAGATAAACTGCTAAACATTATTCTGAGTGAAAGAAGCCAGTCACAAAAGACTACATATGATATGATACCGTTTATATCAAATGCCCAGAATCGGGGCAAAATCTATAGAGACAGAAAGTAGATCACTAGCTGCCTAGGGCTGGAGGTGCGTGTGCTGGATGGGGAGTGACAGCTAATGGGAATAAGGTTTCTTTCGGGGGTGATGAAAGTGTTCCAAAATTAGATTATGAAGATTGTTGCACAAGGTTGTAAATATACTAAAAATGTTGAGTGTACACTTCAAATGGGTGAACTTTGCAGTGTGTAAATTATATATCAATCAGATAATTGTCTAAAGCAAAAATAATAACAATACACAGAAGCAAAGTATATGACAACAGTAATACAAAGGAACGCATGGGGAAGTGGAAGCATGTTGTTGACAGGTTTTTACATTATTGATGGACTGCTGTAATTATTTGAAGATAGAATACTGTGATTAAAAATATATACTGCAAATCCTAGAGCAACCACTAAAAACTAAGAGAAACAGCCAGCAACCCAGTAGTGGAGATAAAGTGGAATACTCAAAAAAAAGAAAGAAACAGGACCAACAGAAAACAATAGAAAACAAGTAGTTAGACGATAGAGATAAACCCAAACATCTATCATAATTGGCTAAAACATTCCATTGAAAAGCTAGAGATTACCTGAGTGGACACAAAAAGCAAAACCCAACTATATGCTTTCTACAAGAAACACTTTAATAATAAAGGCACAGATAGATTAGAAGCAAAAAGGTAGAAAAAAGATAGAGCGTGCAAACACTAACCATAAGAAAGTGAAAATGATTGTATTTTCAAGCAAAGTAGACTTCAGGACAAGGACTATTACTAAAAAATAAGGAGAGACATTTTATAATAAAAGGTCAGTCCATCCAGAAGACGTAACAGTTCTAAATGTATGTGCACCTAATTACATAGCTTCAAAATACGTGCCAAAGTGACAGAACCTAAAGGAGGAATAAATAAATTCACAATTGTAGTGGGACACATCAACATTCCTTTCTCAGCGATGAGCAAAACAGATAGGAAATCAGTAAGGAGTGGAAAACTTGAATAATGCTATCAACCAACTTGATCTAATTGACAGTTTTGAAACAAAATACCCAACAATAGAAGAATATACCTCCTTTCAACTGCACATAGAACACTTACTAATCTAGGTCTTGTGTTACGCTATAAAACAAGTCTCATCAAATTTAGAAGGATTGGGCTTCCCTGGTGGCGCAGTGGTTGAGAGTCTGCCTGCCGATGCAGGGGACATGGGTTCATGGGCACACTAGGGCACACAGTCTGTGCCTAGTATTATTAACTTAGTAATGGATGAAACCTTTTGTGAAGCAAAAATTATTTGTTGCACATCAAATGGGTGTGTGTAGTGCTTCTAGCTCACAGGGAGGAAAGAAAGAGTCCACCCTCAGTGTGGACTCAGTTTTTGGAGTGAGGTTTCCAACCTGCCATTCAGCCATTTAATAATGATAAAAACTACAACAACAATAAAAGTAATAATGGAAGCTACCATTGATTATGCTAAGTGCTTTTCGTACCTTATCTTAATTTCACAACTCTGGGATGTTTCACTGATGAGAAACTGAGGCTCAGAGAGGTGAACAGTTGCCAAGGTTGCTCAGCTAGTGAGCAGCAGAGCATGGTTCATATGCAAGACGTCCTAACTCCCCAGCGCAGACCTGTTCTCTAACTCCAGTCATGGATTTGACTTTAACTTGTAAGTCTTCCTTTTCCTAATAGCCCAGGCTTTGGAGTTCGTTCATCCAGTCGTTCGTTCCAGAGATATTTATTGAGCACCTTTCAAGGGCCAGCAGAGTAGGTAGCGGATAAGGTCCCTGCCCCCACGGAGCTTCCGGTCTGGTAGAGGAGACACAATTTCGTCACCTAATTGTGATTAAGGCTGTAAAGGAAAAGTGGAGGAACTCTAAGATCTTATAGCAGGAGGATCTGATCTGATCTGAGGATCAGTGAGGGCAACTCTGAGGAAGTGACGTTTCACTAAGCTTGCCATTGAGCGGGGTGGGGAGGGCAATGAGAAGGGGAGAAGCATTCCTTCAGAGGGAGAACATATGCAAAGGCCCTGAGGCACGTGGAAGGATGGGAGCCGGAGGTCAGGCTTGAAGGCCAGTTAGTGCACTTGGAGCGCAGAGCTTGAAGGGGCAGTGATGAGAAAGGCTGGAAACTGAGCCAGCAGAGCCTCAGGGGCTGTGTTAAGGCCTTTGAATTTAGCACTGGAGCAGTGGGAACAATTGGGAGGTTTTATGTAAGTGAAGAGCATCATTTTATTGTTTTAAAAACATTGCTTAGAAAAAAAAAAAAAAAGTAGGAGGGCTTCCCTGGTGGCGCAGTGGTTGAGAGTCCACCTGCCGATGCAGGGGACACGGGTTCGTGCCCCGGTCTGGGAAGATCCCACATGCCGCAGAGCGGCTGGGCCCGTGAGCCATGGCCGCTGAGCCTGCGCATCCGGAGCCTGTGCTCCGCAACGGGAGAGGCCACAACAGTGAGAGGCCCATGCACCGCAAAAGGAAAAAAAAAAAAACAAAACATCGCTTAGGCTGCTGTATGGAGGACTGACTGGGGCGGAATGAGGATTCAAATAGGAGGGACTTCTTTTTTCATTCTTCAAAACAGGTGGGCTGGCTCCTCCTTTTTTCCTTTCTCTCTTCCTTTTCCGTTTTGCTTACTTTCTTTTCTCCCTCTTCTGTTTTACCATTCTGGGCCCCAGCATCAGAACTGAGAGGCTACAGATGGCTTGGGTCTTAGAGCAGAGAAGCCAGGGGACCGGCAGCCCCGAAAGCTGTCATATGTCACACAAGTCATCCTTCCAGAGCCGCAGCTACCTTCCAGGCAGAATGTCAAGCAGCTTGGTACGCGGAGCAGCTGCTCCGAGTGGCTCTGAGCATTGTCAGAACATCATAAACAAAACGCTCAGGTTTCTGCAGAGATAACCTCCTGGCCTCCACCCCCATCTTCCCCTGCTGTGGGCCAGGCTTTCTCTTCCAGCATCTGTTTTCGGTACTTCCAAAGCCCTCAGTGCGGGGCTCTGGGACGCCGTGGAGCCTGCAGGCTAAAATGCCCGGCCAAGGTAGGAGCAGGTACTCCCTACATCTGTTCTCAGGAATGAGAGGAAGGCTGAACCACAGCCTCTGTTACTGAAGCAGAGCCCAGGCCCAGAGAGAAAGGACAGGCCCAGCAGGATCCTTATCATCCCAGACCCCCACAGCTAGGAAGGCAGGGCAGGGAGCGCCCCTCGTGCCATGCGAGGCAGGCCCAGAGGGGAGGACGTGCCCTGCATCAGGAGAGGAGCCCTTGGTTGCTGCAGAAACCTTGCAGCACCTATAACGGCCACTCAGCCCTCCCTGGATGCTTTCATTCCTGTAAATGTCAGAAATTCCTGGCCTTAAAACAAAAACAAAAAAACCAAAACCAGTGACCATCATCTTCCCAGCCTCAACATAGCCATGCCTCTTGTCCACCTGGGTGCCTGGCCTCATGCTAATTTCTTCCACCCTGTCTGGCTGGCCGGTCAGTGGAAGCTGTCTGGTTTTCTGAATGGTCCCCACCAGGAAGAAAACTGAAGGATTCATGTAAATAGCTTCCCCTTGGTTCATTCGAGGGAGTGCTGGAATGATTCCCAATCCCCCTGCTTATATGATAAGACCCTCCAGTCCTAACGACAGAAGTACTGGGTTCAGCAAAGACTGACGTTATGAGGGGCTTCTGCAACAGCCGCCCGGCTCTAGACTCTTGGCGGCAGCACATGGAGGAAGGGTGGGCTCATGGCGCCAGGTGGGTGTCGAGAAGAGGGATCAAGGGCAAGCTCTTCTTAGGGAGGAGGCATCCTAATTGCTGGGTAGCACAGGTTTGCAGTAACTGCTCAGGTAATTGCTTTGTAATTTACTTCCTGTTTAATAAGTAGCACGAATAAAACCAACCTGCTTGTGGTGGGATTGTAATTCAAATTCCATTGACGATGGCTGCACATTTTTCATTTAGCATGTAAAGGCAGTTTCTATGTAAATTATTTCGGAAGATTCTCCATGGGCTAATGACATGATTGTCTGGATGGATTGAAATTGCCTGAGTAATTGATACTACAATGGCATGGTGCATCTTGGAGAAAGAAATTGGCACTGTAACTTGTACCCTTTTTAAAAATTATTATTATTAAAGTCAAATGAGGAGAGGGCTGCTGAAAAGCAAAAACAAATATTCATAAACAAGAATGCAAAATGTGACACATTTGTTTTGAATTAAAGGGCCAAATTCTCTAAAAACACAGAATGAATGATTCCATTGATGAACTTTCCAGTAAAAAATTATTAGTACTGGCAAACATGGAGGTATTCTCTTTTCACATCCTCCAATCAGCGGTTTTTTCCGTCTGAACACAGGGCTCCTCTATTTCTAGCCCCCTGCTGGCAGCAGAAATTATATTAAAGACATTAGTTCAGTTTTTAAAACACAGACTCGTAACTGTTAAATTTATAACTAGGCAGAATATTAATCTTGCAAACCAATTCAGGAATCTCTTTAAAAAAATGGCCTTCTGGGCTTCAAGGTTGTAGATATATATTTAATAAATTGAAGTGCTTTCCAGTTAATGTGTCAAAGGCCTGGTCCGCCCCATGGAGAAAATAATTGTTGGAGAAACAAGGGTGAAACCTTATTCCCAGGTAAGTAAATGCCCTGAAAAATTGGATTCCATCCCCTTGAGTAGGAATCCCTGTGAATTAAGTATTCTGGGGAAGAGAAGTCAAAGCAGCAACGTAGGAGAACAATCAAGAACTTGAAAATGAGCGTGTTCTTAAGTGAAAGAATTAATCACGATAAGTTAGAAAAAGTATTGAAATAACTTTAGATTAATGCAGACTGTGAATATCAATACAATTGCGGCAGCTTAATTTGGCATAAAGAGCATCTAATGAAATATTTTAACATCGCTGTCCATTCAGTTTGTCAGCTTGAATTGCATGGGGTGTTAAGCGGCTTTTAAATTGTCACTGCAAAATCTTCTAAATCCGTGTAGTTTTTGTTGTTGTTGTTGTTCGTGGAAGGAGTAATAAAGAAATGTGTACGCGTGTTTGATGCGTCTCCACCCAAGTTCCTACTTTGTAGAACAGATGAGAACCAATCTGTCCTCCTTGCCAACTGTGCCAGGAATGAGCATTTCTCCAGGTCTGGAGCCCTCTGTGTTTTCCTGAGAAATGATTGGTTTAACAAGAGACACAGCTATTCCAGAGGAGAGTCTGGGAGCAGAAAAGCCTTGCAGGCATCCCGGTCAGCCCTTCACTTTGCAATCGAGGCAATTGCCCCATGATTACGAGAAGGGGCTTTTCGGGAGGCTTATTTCTTGTGAATTCTCTGGCTCAGAGCACAGTAAAAACACCAGCACACTGGAGAGGAACGCCAGATGGTAATTGTTTGGAGTACTTTTCCAAGGATCCTACAGTCCCAACACCCTTCGCCTCCTGACACAGCGTATTTCTGGCTCTCCAGTCTCTCTGAGGCTGCTCTGCTCTGTACGTCCCATAGCTCTTGCCCTTGTACCCGAATCCCACCTTCTCTCGACCCCCAAAAACCTCCTTCCGGTTCCCTGAGACTCCTGCCTCTCTGATACTTGCCCCCACATCAGAACTGCTAGGCCAGCAATGACCAGCGATCTCTATTCTACTCAACGGAAAGCTATTCATCCCTCAGCCCAGATGAATTCTTGGCAGCTTTTGGTAACAGCTCATCCCACCCTCCTTGAACCTCCTTTTTCTTGGCGTCCTTGACCCAGAGGTCTGGGGCTTGGTGATCTCCATCTCACCACTCCTCTTTGTTCAGGTTTTGGTCTGAGCCTTGAGAGCGACTCTGCTTGAAGGCTGAGTAAATAAAGAAGTACAGGAAAGGAAGGTCAGGCCGGCATGTAGGTATCCTGGGGTACAGAGACATTTGGTTTTGTTGCCTTGGGCCATAGGGAACAAGTGAAGTTTTTGAGCAGGACAGAAATATGGCACATGTCCACGAGATTTCTGATTGATGGCGTTCGTTACAGCAGTGTTGATAATAGAGGGAATTTGGGAAAGCCTAACTTTCCGACAATAAGGAACCAGTTAAATAAATCACGGCACTCAAATATTTGTTGAATAGATGATTATATAGAAGAGCACAAGAAGAACAAACAAGAAAATAAATCATCTCTAATCCTATCCCCCGACAGCACTTTTAATGTTTTTATGTCTTTCCCTCCCCTCCCCTCCACACAAGGTACACTACATACACTGCCATCCTGACTCAGACATCCACGTGTGCTTTGGCTCAGCTCTTCTACTTAATACTCTGTGGTAAGTGGTTTCTCGGGTCCTTGAATACGTCTTGCAGTCCTGATTCGAATGGATGGCTGTTGTTCTGGGGTACGGCGCTCCTCGAAGTTTGGACGGAGACCTTC
Organism: Monodon monoceros; assembly: GCF_005190385.1. Taxonomy (NCBI): domain Eukaryota; kingdom Metazoa; phylum Chordata; class Mammalia; order Artiodactyla; family Monodontidae; genus Monodon; species Monodon monoceros. The sequence continues at coordinate 175,808,850 of NW_021703774.1, read as the reverse complement.
CCTTCCCGATCTCCACTTTCTCCAAGACCATGTCGTCCATGCCTAGCCCTCCATCAGCACCTGCTGGCAGGTGACTTGCACTTCTCTATCCCACCCCCCTCCCCAGACCTTTTCTCTGGGCTCCCGATAGGATAGTCGACGGCCCCTTTGACATCTCCTGTTAGACTCGGCAAGTCCAAACCAGACCCATGACCTTCGTCTTCACATGCCTCTATTTCAGGGAAAGGCACACCTTCCATCCGGTTATGCAAGCCAAGAACCGGGAGGAGTTACTGACATGTTCACCCCCGCCAGCCCCTTATCCGGATAAACTCCAATCCGTTTACATCCCGAAGCAGACAAATCCATCCCTTTCCCACCATCTCCTTGGCCGTCACACTAGCCCAAGCTGCCACCACCTGGACTTAGCATCATTCTTCCAAGTGGTCCACCTGTGTCAGCTCTCACCCCCAACCCATCCTCCATACTGAGGGTCTTTCCACAGTGAAAACTCCATGGGTCCCCTGCCCCTAGTTCTCAGAAGGGGACTTGGAACTATCTGGCTGGAAACAGGGACTCTGGAGCCAGCCTGCTTGGGTTGAGTCCCCATTCCCCCTTCCGTGTTACAGTTTTCTCGTCTTCTGTGAGGATTGGGTGAGTCGATCGCAGACAGTGGTCCTAGATCAGCCCTGACACATAGAAAGGCTATTTCAGCATTTGCTGTTGTTGTTATTCTTTTGCTGTTGTTTGTAAAAAGGGATTGTAGTAGGAATCTCACAAGTCAACACTGGCAAGACGCTGACGGGCATGCTGCCTGCAGAGTAAGCCCTTGGTTGCTGTTGGCCGTTCTTATGGTCCCTCTAGCCTCATGCTGTGCCATATGCTGCTTCTGTCCCTGAGATCCACATGCTCCTTGAGTTCCTTGTGCTCACTACGTGCCTGCCCACCACAGGGCCTTTGCACATGTTGTTCTTCTGCCTGAACACTCCCTCTCCTTTTCCCCTAATTAATGTATTCTCAGGTCTTGGCTTAATACTGCTTCCTGGCCTCACTGATCAGGCCACATCTCCCTGATGTTGGGTCCTCCTTCCTAGAGAATCATAGAACTTGTCCAAGGAGGGATGGCTTGACAGAGTGGAGCTCAGCTTTCCATTCCCACGTGTGGGGGAAAGACACAAGTCCCACAGCTCTCTTGGAAACCCATTACTCCTCAAGGCTCCCCCACAGTGTTCTGGTGGCCTCTGGTGGTGACTCACCATCCCAAGGCGCCTTCTGGCCAGGTGGCCCCAATGGCCATAAGTCCCAGGAGGAGCTGTCCAGCCTGAACTGGACAGAGAGAGCCACGTGTGCACCCGGCAGCTCACTTCCACCTAACCCCTGCCCCCGTCGGCACAGCTGCTGGTGAGGAAATGGGTCATGAGGATCAGCAAGGGCCGATTTCCTATTCTTTGTTTTCTTTTAATTTGAGAGAAGACAGACAGAACCTTGTCAGGGAATTACGTCCCGGAGGGGAGTGTGTGGAGCAACTTTCCGGCCAAGTCTCAATTCACACCCAGTTTTGTGGTGCATTATGCTGACTTGGGAAGCTCTGTGATGTGTGGGCTGACCCTGGCCATGGTGTCACCTTTGTGGGAGCGTTCTAGCCAGTGGTTTTATTGACTTGTGACTCAAGGAGCATCATGGTTCTCTCCAAGCCATTAGCAGGCATCACCAGTGCCCTGCCCGTCTCCTGGCAGCTCCTCTAAACAGACACCCAAAGCCTTTTTTTCTTTCTGAAATACAGACCACAAATACTATGGTTTATGAACAGCTGATCTATCTTATTTGGTGCAAGGGAGCGCTCTAACCTAAACATCACAGGAAGGGAAACCTGTGCTCAAGTGAACCAGTGGCCAGATCTGCCCCATCTCTTTTTACTAAACCAGAGATTCACAGGCCTCCTTTTGGAGTGAAAGTAGGGTCCCGAAAGGACCAGGCAGCTCCACAATGACACTTGCTGACTATAGCACCTGGAAGCTATGGCCGTTATGCACCCTTTGCTCCAAGCCCCGCTGGTGGCTGAGATCCCTACGAGGCAAAGCTGGGACCAGCAGGATACTCATGATGCAGGTGACCATGTACATTTCTAAATCTTTTACAAACTCACAGGCCACATGTGTCCTCTATTCGCAGCAGAAAGGCCAGGAAAGAGCTGCTCCTCTATTACGTGTTCTCACATGTGGCTCTTTCTGATACCTCCACCACTGTGCTGATGGAGCCTACCGCATCCCGAGCGTTGTGCTGGGCTCCAAGGACTGATGCCACCTGGTCTCTGCCCTCAGGGCACCCATCGCCTGAGTGATAAGGGGGTGGTGAGTCTTGGGAGGGCAGGGGAGACCTCCTTGGGAGACCAGCAGTGATTGGAGTCCTGAAGCGTGAGCAGGAGTGGGCCAAGCACAGAGGGGCATCGGGCAGAGGAGACAGCCCGGGCGTAGGGACACGTGTGCCAAAGTGTGCCTTCGTGCTTTAAAACTGCTAGAGCAGCGCTTCCAGATCTGGGGATCTGGGTGGTCCCTGAAGATAGTCACAGGGGTCTGCAGCTGTTTGCAGCATTTTAAAAGGCCAAGCAGAGATCTGTAATAAGTTGTGGCCATGGCCGTGGTGTCCAAGCTCTTCTCTTTGGCTGGAATTACACCTATTCAGAGTGGAGATGCTGCTGTCCTGCTGAGAAGTGCCGATGGGTAATGAAAGCGATCACGATATCATGGCAGCATTTTGGTAGCCAGCGTTTTTCTCCACGGGGTGAAGATTTCTGGAACCACCAGGCTAGAGATGGGCTCTCAAGTCTCAAAGTATGTTAGGCTCAGAGTGGGAAGGGTGACCCCCAATATGTCTGACAGTCTACAAGTTAGAGATCTGGGGGGCTCTTGGGGCTGACTGGAGAGAGGATAGGTTGGAGTGAAAATCCCAGTTTCCTATTCACGAGCAGTAAGACCTCAGGCGAGTTAACCGGGCTTCCTGAGCCTCAGTTTCCTCCTTTGGTCCCGAGGACAAAGGTGCACTCAGGACTGTCGGTTGTGGGTGTAGAGTTTAGGGCAGGGCTTTTCACTGAATTGGCCCTTGGTGAATAGAAGCTGGAGCTGCTACTCCTATTCTTATTACTGTAAGTGTCCAGCATGGTTGTGATTGTCACTGTGAGACTTACTCCGTGAGTATAAATTCAGTCCATCTGATTCTGCCTAGCTGAGGTCAGCCTACCCTGAGAAACAGCAACTTTGGCAGCAGGGGAGACCAGAGAACGAGGGAAAAGTAAGTTATTTTTATCACGAAACACTTGGCAGGTTGAACAGGCTTGGGGGAGGGGAGGATGCTCCAGAGGGGGATTTTAGTGATTGGGAGCAGCTGGAGCAAAGTGAGCAGCTCGTAGGCGGGGGAGGGCGCCTGCATGTGGGAGGGTCCACGCCCCAGCCAAGGACACGCATGTGTCTGCAGAATGCACGTTGTTGTGAGGAAGGCTGAATGTGGCATCACTGTTAATTTGTTTTAGGGCTCCAGTTGGGTCCTATCCCATTGTGATGGTGCAGACGTGGGGCATGGTGGTCATCTGGGGGCAAAGACCTCTGAGCAGGCCTGGTCTCATGAGATTTCTAACGTGTGTGTACAAAACTGATCTTGGGACTGGACTGGGCTGTTCTAACCAAGGTCCTCCACCTTCCTCTTTTTTCCCTCCTCCTTCATCATCATCCTAGCTGATATTTTTACATGTTATATTGGTCAGGATAGCTTAGACCATGCTGTGTAACAAATGAACCCTGCAGTACAATGGCTGATTACAATATGAGTTTACTTCTCACTCACATTACAACTCCAGTAGAGTCAGACACCTCTTCAGAGTAGGTCTCCCCCAGGTAGTGACTTAGGGATCCCAGTCCTTCCGTTGTATGGCTCCACCATCTCAGAGACTTTCCTTCACAGCCCTGAGGACAGGGAAGAGAGAAGGAGCCAGGCCCGGAAGTGGTGTACATCAGTTTCACCCTCATTTTATTGGGCAGAGCTCAGTCATATGGCCAGTCTACATGCAAGGGAGGCTGGGAAATGTAGTCTCCCTTGGCTCAGGGGAAGGAAATGACATTGATGAACATCTAGCCAGTCTCTACCATATGTATATTATCTCACTTACTTTTCCAGAGAATCCCATGGACTTGGTGTCACTATTATCCCTATTTGTAAAAGAGAAATCTGAAGTACAGGGAGGTTCCCTGACTTCCTCTGGTAAGTGGTAGAGCTAGGCTTCAGGAATAGGAATTACGGCTCTCAGGTCCCCACTCACACAAGCCCACACAAAGAGCTTCACACCCAGAGTGCTTTCCAACACGAAGGGGTTGCTTTTTGTCCAAAACCCCTGGAGCACTTTACCTTCATTTTACCTTGCACTATGGTTATTCAATTTATCTTCTCTATTAGACTTTAAGTTGCAGAATCAATGTCAGATATGCATCTCTGCAGTGTCCTTAGCCTAAAAGATACTTAGCGAACACTAGTTGAACAGAGTACCTAGGATGTGGGTCATTAAGTCAACAGGGAGTCTGGGGTCATGAGTATGGAAGGGAGAAGCAGGAAAAGAAGAATTTGGATGAAGACACAGAGGGAGGGCAGTGTGCTGGATGCAGCGAGGCCACGGGTGAATCGAGGGTTGGGAAGGTTTCAGTTCATTTTCTTACATGAAGCAGAGGCATATTGGAGGAGAACAGTAACCAAGAGGTTATTGGTGCCCTTGGACAGCACAACAAATGATGGACAGAAGCCAGAATGCCAGGGGTTGAGTGGAAAGTGGTGGGAGGTGTAGTTGGTTGATGCAGACCCCTCCTGTCATACATTTGGTATTAACAGGAGAGATGGGGTAGTGGAAGCAAAGTTGGGGTGAGGTCTTCCACGTGTGTCTGTATGAGGGAAAATGATTAGAAGGGGCGAGAGTGAAGAGTCAAGGGAAAGGGTTGGTTTTGAGAGCCAGTCCCAGAGGACGGAGGAAAGCAAGAAGTTAAGATCACAGGTGAAGGGTTGAAACTTCGAGAGGGTCTCTGAGACAGAGGAAAAAGGGGAATATGGGCCCAGATGCCTCATCTATGAAATGAGGGTGTTTTCCCCTGTACCCCCTTCATGGTTACCATGAGTGTATTGGGTTAAATAGTATTCCCCCCAGAGTTATTTCCACTCAAAACCTCAGAATGTGACCTTATTTGGAAATAGGGCCTTTGCAGATGTAACTAATCAAATCAGGATGAGGTCACACTAGATTAGGGCGACCTTCATCCAGTGACTGATGTCCTTATAAGAAGAGGGAAATTTGGACATGGACACAGGGAGGGAAAAACCTGTGAAGAGAGACACAGAGATGGGCCCTGCCAACACCTTGCTCTTGGACTGCTGGCCTCCAGAACGGTGCTAGGATAAACTTCTGTTGCTTTAAGCCCCCCAGTTTGCAGCAATTTGTACAGCAGCCCCAGGGAGCTAATACAGTGGCGGACACATGAGATGCATTTGAAAGTAGCGTGACATGTATACTTGCTATCAAATATGTGGCATTTTTCATCAAAGTCATCACAAAAGGGAAAGTCAGGCAGCGCTGCATGGACCTGGCCTAGCCGAGGTTTTCTCCTGTATTACGTGTAGACTCTGGATTTAGGTGATTAAAAAAACTTTTTTTTTTTTTTAACCTTACTGGTTACCTGCAGCCTTGGTAGAAGCAGTTTATCTGCTTCACTTTTAGATTTTGAAAGAGCCATGGGTGGGGCTCCGGTTCCTGCGCTTTAACTGCCTTCCTTCAGGGAGGGTAACTGGGACGCGTGGCATTTGTGAGAAATGCCCCTGGTCTCCGTCAGGCCGCTTTGCATTTCCAAATGGAAAGTGTTGAAACTCCAACCACCAAGGCACTTGCTGCCTTAATCTTCCAGCTTGTATTAAGATAAATTTAAAACACTTCCTCCACATTTAAACTGACTGCTGTCTTCAGCTTTTCTTAAGTGCAGATCCTTTGCGACCATTTTTTTTCACCATCGTCACCATCTTCCTCTTCAGTGTGACATCAGTACGGTGGGGACAGTGGCTCTCACTTGTCCCCCCTGATGAAAGAGAGCAGTGGAGTCAAACTCCCAATCACTGGAAAATCCCCAACATCTCAGTTTGTGTATTTACCTGCATGTTTTCTGAGGCTCCTTTGGACTTTACTGCTCTGGAATTTCCCCTGATTTGGAAGGTGAGGCAATAGGGTCACAGGTGAAATGACTCAGCTCTCAAGGGCAGGGGAGGAACTGACCCCTGACTCTCGTGTGCTGGGTGCATGGTACGGGCTCCCAAGTTCTTCTGAGTTTGCCAGAACAATGGCCCCATGCTGGTCCATGGAAGGTGCTGGAAGGTGCCTGGAAGGCAGGGTCTGATTTCTTCGTGGTGCACCCACTGAAAGCCCCAGGTGGGCCTTTGCTCCAGGCTCAGGAGCAGTGCCCCACGGCTGGGGGTCGTGGGGACTCGAACAGGTAGAGAGAAGCAGGAGCAGCTGCCCTGTGGCAGGACCACCTGGTGCTGCACTGAGGAATCTCAGAAGCCCTGTGCTTGACAGAATGCCACCATGGTAGGGAGCACGTGGGCTGTGGAGCCAGCCTGACCCAACTCTGCCGTGCAGTAGTTATGCAACCACAGTGGGCCTCTCTGAACCTCAGTTTCCTCCTCTAAAATAGACTTAATAATGCATAACTCCTAGGAGTTGTTGGAAGAAGGTGTCTATTAGGTGCCTGCTCCCAGCAGGCTGATTGTTCCTCTAAGTGCACCCTCCCATCACCCCTAGCAAATGATCTACTTGTCCTGTAGGCCCCAGTTTTTTCCTAGTGATGAATTAGCCGCTGTTGGAGGGATGCTTCCTGGGGTTACTTCAGCTGCCTGAACAGCTCCAGCCTGCCCTGGGCTTAATGCTTCACTCTTCTGTGCTGGCAGAAGTGGAAGAGCAGAGAATTTAGCCCAGGAACGATGACCAGTGTGGACAGGGCAGCCAGCCTGGATCCGTTCCATTGGCGTCATTAGCATGAGACGTTTTTGGTTGTCACCTAAATTCGGCTTCTTAGTTGGAGCTCTAGAGGCACATTTCCAACAACTGTCTGGAAACAGAAAGTGGTGCAGGGAAGAAAACCAGATGCCAGCTTCCCCCGCTGTTTGGACGGGGCTCTGTAAATGGAAACATCTGAGAACACCGTCCAAGGGCACACACGTCCATCTCAAAGCCGGTGCGTGTGTCGCGGGGAGGGGGAATGGATGGCCCACACATGCTCTGGCGTTTACATTGAATATTTTAGTTTGCAGAAATTTGAAATTAGGGACTTCCCTGGCGGTCCAGTGGTCAAGACTCCATGCCTTCTCTGCAGGGGGCACGGGTTTGATCCCCGGTCAGGGAGCTAAGATCCCACATGCCGCACGGTGCAGCCAAAGAAAAGAAATTTGAAATTAAATATATTTTCCACCAACACTATGAAAAATCCATGTACAGAAGCCAAATCAGATTGGAGACCTAAGGACTGGTGGCCAGAAATTAAATATTCTAAAAATAAAATATATGGAGACTGAATTGCTGAAGCGGTGGCTTGTTCTGAGGCTTCCTGGGATGTGAGCTAGAGGGAAGGTTTATTGGACAGAGCCTTCTCTGGGGATCAATTCTGAACGACTCTTACATACTGGCAGTTTGAAAAGGAGAGAAAAAAAAGTTATTTGAAAGAACTTATTTAGCAGACAGAGCCAATATCCTGTGTTTTCTGGAAGCCACCTTGTGTTTCAGCTCCAGTGAATGTGGATCTCTTTCGGATCTTTATGGGAAGCTTGAATACACTGGAGAGGCTGAGGGTGCTGTTAAGACCCCTCAGCCTGGGGCTTCCCTGCGGTCCAGCGGTTAAGACCTCGCCTTCCAAGGCAGGGGGTGCCGGTTCGATCCCTGGTCGGGGAGCTAAGATCCCACATGCCTCGGGGCCAAAAAAACCAACACATAAAACAGAAACAATACTGTAACAAATTCAATAAAGACTTTAAAAATGGTCCACATAAAAAAATCTTAAAAAAAAAAACCAACCCAAAACCAAAACCTCCACCTCTGCTACCCCAGCCTCGCCATCCATTCTGAGGACTTGACTGTTTTCTGAAAGATGATACATAATGGTGCTGCTTCTTTCCTGGGACCGTCAGCCCAGATGCCAGGTCCCCCACTCTCTGTACTCAGGAGCGAGAAGCTCACACTCCCCGATCCACCCCAGTTGATCCCTGATTGAATTCCTTCTGAAGAAACCCCTTCCCAGCCCTTACAAATCACTGAGGGCTGCTGTTCCTTCCCTGTCCTGTTCGAGGCCCCTGCAGCCTGGGGTGCATTTGCCTACTCAGAAAACTCAGCCACTTTGCCCAAGCGAGTTGGCATTATTGCCGTCGCGCCCCCAGCTCCCTTCCAGAGGCCTCCCAGTTCAAAGCCGAGTGTTTTCTGCACTTTGCTTCCCCTCTGGGAATTGCACAGGAGTTCCTGCAGAGCAGGGGCCCACCCCAGACCATCCTCCACCACCAAATAGACAGACATCAGGAGTGATCTCCCGGAAAGCCGGAAAGCCAGTCCTCGCCCGTTCTCCTGGGAACCCTGGAGAATCCCCTAAGAAGCAGCAAGCACTCAGCACGGGTCCGGCTCCCTGCTGGGTTGCTGGGAGTTCTAAAGCCCAGCTGATTTCCGTGGTAATTTTTCTGCTGTACCCCACCTACTGACTGCTTTCCAGTAGAAAGGGAAGGACCTGGGCTGGAGAAGCTGGGGGTAGGGGTGGAGGCTGGTAAAGGATGAAGAACACAGGCACAGCTTGTCCCAGCGACCAGAGGCCTCCCCAGCTTCAGAAGCTGCTGCCAGAGGCCCGCTGCGTCCCGGATGACATGTGCTGGAAGGCAGCCGGCCCGAGACAATCATCCCTGCCCGCACCTGGAGGCCATTCCCGGGCTGGCGTTTCTCTGGCACTCAGAGTGAGCAGAGCCCATTTGGTCGTTTGTCAGCCAAGACGGAAGAGTCACGACGAGCCGATTTATAGAGCTTACAGAGTGTTATGGCACGAAGGCCCAGGTTGTTCTGTGATCCATGTGCACCTTCCTGTTCGGGTTTGTTTGTCATTTGTTTTCTCGCCATCCACCGGGAAGTGTATTTATCACTACAGCTTTCATAATATGGTGGTCTGCTTTCATCTGTTACAACACAGTGCTCCTATTTCAGTGCAATAGAAGCAGGGGTGGAGGAGTTGGAAATGGGTAGCATCCCACTTAGGACTCTGGGTAGGGCACTCCAGACACGAATTATCCCAGCTTAATGCCTCAAGGCATTGGGGCTTCCCCCTGGGCATGAGGACGAGAAGTATCTTCACGGCTTCTTGTAATATTGCTGGCCAGGGTCCCGAGCTATTTCGTGCCCACCTTTCTCCAAAAGCTCAGAAATACCTTTGGGGTCTCCTTGGAGCTGGTTGCAGGAGATTTTGGTAGTAATGAGTATCTGGCTTTTGTAATCCTTTTTCTGCTCCATGCCGGCAGCCTCATGCTTCCCACCTGTTAAAGTGTGCAAGGGTACCACGGGCAGGCATTTCCCAGGGGAAACACGGTTGAGCCTCAAGCCCAGAGTAATCCAGGCTTCCCTCATTTCTGTGCAGAAGGCACCAGTTAATCCTGGGTGCCCGTCAGAGGAGGTGCCTGAGGAGATCATGGCTGAACAAGCTCTCCCTAGAAGTGCAAATGGCTGGGGTGCTCGGATGGGGGCAGGGGAGGCAGGTGGAGGCGAGCCCCAGGTTGTGGGGGACTCCCTCATGGGTTTGTGGATGGGGCTGTGCTCTTCAGCCTGGTCTGAGCCCCCTGGGGGTTTATACTCTTGCCCACTTGCTGAGCGTAGGCGTTTGGGGCTACACTGCGTTTCTCCAGGGTGCAGGCAAGGAGGGAAACTCAACAGCTCTCATAAATCCTTGTGAAACTGCAGAGATGGGCAGTCACCTTAAAGGACAGTGGACTCAGGCCCCCAGAACTGGACTGCACCTGATGGAAGCTGTCCATGGGACAAGAGAGGGCGTCAGAGGGACAGGCAGTCTTGGCCAGCAGCCAGCTCATACGTGGTCCGTGGTGAGACCAGCCCTGTGGAGAAAGGGCTGCCTTGGCCCCCTCTGCCCGAAGGCTTAAACAAAGAAACCACCGAGCTGCTCTCCTTCGGTTTCCCAAAGAAAATGTTCTAAATCATACAACTTTCTGGTCCCTGGAGTAGTGATTTCTTGTCAGACGTTAATAAATTTTCATTTTATCCCTGTGCCTTATGAACTTGGTTAAAGGGAAGACAGCCACTCTTCGACTCTGCCATCACTCCTTGCAGGTGAGGACCAGCCCTGCCTGGGTAGAGTCACGGGGCAGCGACTCTGGGGGTTCTTTCCCTAATGGCCTCTGAGGCCAGGGCCCTTGGTCTCAGGTTTTCCCCGCAGCTTCCCTCCGCACTTGACCTGGTCTCCAAGGTCATTCTGGTGTCAACTTTCCTCCCCTCATACCCTGCCTCCATCTGGCTGACTGGCCAATCATCACATGTGGGCAGGGACACGGGCCAATCATCGCGTGTGAGCGGGGACACGGGCCAATCACCGCGTATGGCTGGGGCACGGGCTGGGCTAGCAGTCGTCTTTCAGGGGTCAGGCACTGGCTCTAGCATTTACCCATCATATGACAGAGAGCAACTATTTAAGTCCTTTCTGCTTTGCTTTTCTATCAGTAAAACTAGGATCGTAGTGGCACCTACCTCTCTGGGGGTTGGAGATTTACACATGTGGGGCAGCACGTGTCCAACGCTTGGAGCAGCGCATGGCTCACACGTGTGCTCAGTGTCATCGGGGGACCCACGGATCTCCACGTAAGATCTTCGGTCAGCGGCCCAGGACTGAGAGCTAAACCCCTCTATGCGTTTTCACGAGCTGACTTCTTCTTTTCAACCAGATTGTAACTCCTTCAGGGGAGGGTTTGCTGTATGTTTCTTTCCAGTCTGCACCATGGAGCCTGGCAGAGTCCTAGCCCACGCTGGCTGATTGAATGGCTGGTACTGTGAATCGGGGGTGTAGCTTAAGAAGTCTTTTCCAAATTACTTCCAGGTGTTCGTCATTTCAACATCACATAGCCACACAGGAAAAGGCCCACTGGGTGATATTTATTCATCTATGCAACAAATAGTTATTGAGTGCTTGCCATGGCATGGTCCTAGTTCCTGGGGATTCAGAAGTGAACCAGACAGATAGTATCCATGGCCTTGTGTAGCTTACTAGCAGCAGGAGAGACTGACACAATGGACAGATACAATCCAGGAGGTGATCAGTGCCTCTAAGAAGGCAGGGTGTATTAGTTACCAATGTTTGGGTAACAACTTACTCCAAAACTCAGTAGCTTATAGCAGCCATATTTATTCCTAACCGTTTGTGTGGGCTGGGGATCCAGGCATGGTTTAGCTGGGTCCCCCAGCTCGGTGTCTCTCCTAAGGCTGCAGGCCGGGTGACAGCCAGGGCTGCGGTCATCTCCAGGGCCAAATGGGCCCAGATCTTCCAAGCTCACTCACATGGTTGTTGAGAGGATTCAGCTTCTCATGAGCTGTTGGACTGAGGGCTTCAGTTCATCACTAGCTATTTGCTGGATGCCACCTCAGTTCCCTGCCATGTGGACCTCTGCAGATCACACTCACAACACATCAGAGCAAGTGAGAAGAGCCAAAGGGAGTGAGCCTTCTAGGACCCTTGACTCAAGGTCTTTTGTACCAGTCTTCTGAGGGAAGAAGGTGCTATTAGGAACTCCACCTTACAGATGGAAAATGAGCCACAGAGAGATTAAGTACTTTGCCCAAGCTTATGCAACTAGTAAGTGGCAGGGCCAGGGTTTGGCCTCATGCTATTTGGCCCCAGCATCCGTGCTCCTACCTATCTCGTCATACCATTGCTCCACTTTCAGTCTTCCAGACAAGAAAAGATGGTTGTTCAGTTACTTTAACAGCAGTGAAGGTGGTGAAAAGTGAGCTGACAGGGGGTGCATTTTGAAGATACTGTTGGTAGAACTTGTTGATAACTTGGATGTGGGATAAGGGGAAAGAAAAATATGAAGATGATTCCCAGATTGCAGCCTGAGCAACTGGATGAAGGATGGTGCCATTAACGGAACGGACACAGAGAATCATAGGAGAAGAGAGGGCTTGGGGGGAAAATCAAGAGGTATATTTCAGCCACATTAAATGCAACATCCAAGTGTGGATGTTGAGTAAGCTATTGGATATATAATCTGGAGTTCAGGGGAGCCGTCAGACCAGAGAGGCAGACTTTTGTAGGCATCAGCCATGGGTGACCACCCAGGGAAAGTGCACAGAGGAGAGAAAATGACCAAAGACTGAGGCCCTATGACACCTAAAACATTTAGCAGTCTGGGAGAAGAGCCAGCAGAGGAAAAGGAGACAAAGGGAATCATGAGGCAGAGGAGAACCAGGAAAGCATGATGACCTGGGCACCAAGTGGAGAGGAACTCTGAAGAGGAAGTGGTTAGCTGTGCCAAATGCCTGATGAGGGTATGATTGGGACGGGGATGGAGGATCAATGGGAAGAGAAACTATAAAACTGTATGTTCAGAAAGATCCTAATTTTGCAAAAAACAATTTCTCCCCCCTAAAAAAAGCTCTCTTTGATTTTGATTATTAAATCTGTGGACCAATTTCAATCCATGAACATGGTATACTCTAGATATTATGGAACTTATGTTGTAGGGAGTCTGGATTGTGTTGTTTTCTGTAAAGCATGTTGATTTTTGTTCTGACAGATGACTCGGTTCTACTCTTTTGATATGGTTGGTCTGTTTTGGTTTTGCCCTTAGTTGAAGGCTCTGCTGCTTATGCAAGGATGTGGTCCTTCCTCTTAAGCCTGGGCTTTCTGGAGTCTTAAGTGAATGCTGCAGGTACCCAGTGAGGGTTCTCACATCTGGCTGGGCCATAATTCAGGGTCCCCCAACCCTGCATGACCTCCAGTATCGCTGTTTAGCCTTCAGTGCTATAGTATCTAGAGTCTTGCCCTGCACATGGGCAGCTCTGCCCTCAACCGGGTACCCCCCGGGAACCTCCAAGCAGACTTCTGCAGACTTCCTTCTACACAGCTCCCTTCTCTCCAGGGCTCAGACCTGCAAATTCTAGCTGCTTCAGCAGCCCCAAATTCTGACTTTTGCCTTCTCTGATCAGGGAGGCTGCTGTGCCCAGCTTGGACCCCACCTCCCTGCATAATGGTCTAGAAATTCGGCAGATGTAAGGCTCACCTTGTGTGTTTTCTTTCCTATGGGATCACAGTCCTGAACTGCCTGTCATCCAGTGCCTGCAAAGAGTAGCCTCAGATATTTTCATCGAGTTTTATGGCTGTTTCCAGCAGGAGGGCAGGTCCAGCTTCAGTCCCTTCATTGTGGCTGGAAGCTGAGTCGCTTTGATTTAATGTTTACGGTTTCCTCCCATCCCCTGCACCAGATCATCACCCTTATGGGCAACAGTTCTGTATGTGTTGGCAGTGTGATACAGAGCAGTCCCTTTCATTGAAATAAAATCATCAGACAATCTGCAATCTGAAATAAACAAAGACCATCGTAAAGATGTTGTGGTTGCACTTTTAGGCTGGTGTCTGTAGGGAACTTGCAGGGGCGGGTCCTCAAGGCAGACTCTATGGAATGTGGTTGGACAGAGAGCTCCAGGGCTGAGGACTGGGTGGACTTCCCGAGGGGGAGGTGCAGAGCAAGAGCCAAGGAAACATGGCAGGGGTCCTGGGTGCAGCTACAAGGGCTGAATTCCTCCTCAGCATTCCCCAGAGATGCATGGTCCCCCTGCCCCAACCCAGGATGCTCCCGTGCAACAGAGCTCCCCCTCTTCCTTATATCAAAGCTACTTTCTGCTCTAGAAGGGCCACTGACAAGTTCCGCCCAGGGTCCCTGGGGCGGACAGGAATGGATTTTCAGCTTGGAGGGACAATGATTGTCTTTTCTCTGTGAATCAAAACGGGACCGGTAGCTCTCTCTGACCTGGTGGATGTCACCCTCTCTCCTGGGGGTCTGTTCACACAGGTACCTCCCTCCATCTACAGGCTTGGGATTCCCGTGACTTGCTACAGGGGAAATTCTAGAGCTTTGTGCCCAAATGGCCCTGGAGTACCAGAAGTCTGTTGCATATTTCATCACTTCTATCTGAAGGATGTTTTATAGATGTCTCAATACATTCTACAATAGATCCGTACTAAATTGTTTATCCAGCAAACTTTTATTAAGCACCTAAGATGTGCCAGGCATTGTGCTAGGTTCTAGAACCCCCAAATCCCTGACCTAAGGCCTCAGAAATGCACTCAGGGACCGTCTTGGAGAGAAGGGTGAGTCTGGACTCATGCACTGAGATGGGGAACACCAAAACATTCAAGACGGGCACTCCTGAGTGGTTAGCATTTGGGCCTCCCTTCCCCTCTGCTCCATTGCCAACCAGGCTCAGGGTTTCTGGATGCACAGCTGGCTTCTTCCTTCTCCAGCAGTGACCTAAGGAGGTGACTTGCTTTAACGAAGGGGCTACCGTAATAGAGTCAGATGTCTTGAGTTTGCATCTTGCCTCACTTGCTGTGTGACCTTAAGCAAGTAACTTCCCCTCTCTGGGGCTGGCTCCTCATCTTCAAAATATATGAAAATTTTGTTTCAAAACATGAGCTGGAGGTGTAGAGACTCGGGGTCCTTACCCAGGTCATTCTATGTGTTTATGGATTCGTCGTTAAGAAGGCCAATACTAAAACTATTCTTTGTAGCAAAACAGTATATGAAACGACTTGATTTCTTTATATTAAAGGCACTCTTTACCACTAGGAATATTATTAAAACCATCTTAGCCTCTGAACAAGAGCTTCACATTTGGCCCTGTGACAGCATCGTCAGCTGTCTTCCCCCCTATGACAATCCTGCCTGTGACTCATAGGGGCTAAGGCAGGGGGAGAAGGTGGGTGGTCTGGCCCGCCCCACTAATCCCTGCTTTCTCTGGAATTCTCCACTTGTTTATAGTCTGGGCAACTTGCCTCCTGCTGCTGCATGACTCAGACTCGGAGAGCATCCAGCCTCACCGGCAGCCAGCGGCTCCCCTGAGTCGGAAGCTGGCTATTGTGTCTTAGTCTCCTGGACCCTTCAGATAAAGCCCTACATCTCCATCCCCTCCCCGGCGGCACCACCGCAACCCCACGTGCGCCATCGAGAACACTCGTGCCAAGGACCTCGAGAGGTCCCAACCCCACCCTGGGACAGGATTTCCCTCTCCTCTTAGGAATTTGTTTTGTTTTGCTTTGAAATGTAAGTTTATTTCTGATCAGGGGCAGATGCCAATTTCATGGGGTCTGAAGCCAATACAGTTGGGGATCTTGTATAAATACAAAATAATGAACACAAAATTAGGCCTAGCATCTTGGAAGGGGTCTGTCCATGCAACACACGGGTGGTGAGGCGGGGGGGCAGTCCTGAAGCTTCAGTGCCGG
Organism: Monodon monoceros; assembly: GCF_005190385.1. NCBI lineage: Eukaryota > Metazoa > Chordata > Mammalia > Artiodactyla > Monodontidae > Monodon > Monodon monoceros. The sequence continues at coordinate 175,793,332 of NW_021703774.1, read as the reverse complement.
TGGCTTCACGGTAAACCTGGCTGCGGTTCTGACTCGCTTAAGATCTGGAATAACTGCTCCCAGCACCTTCGGTACATTATAATTTAGGATAAAGTAAGAGAATTGCTTGCTGTATAGTTATGTTAGAATCAAGCAGCCACTGCGTGATTTAGATGTGAGCTAGTATTCTTTTTAAAAATTTTCCTTCACATAAAAGCAACAGATTGAATATCCGATGAGTCACAACTGCCCTTCTGAAAACAACAGCATTAGAGGGGCTCACTCAGAACACGTCCTTTCCTTCTTCCAAAGCGGCTCCTTCAGATGCTGGCACGGAATCACCCACCACCACCACCCCCCTTCTTTCTCCCCTTTTCCTCCTGCCCCACCCCTGCATGTGCCGCCAGCTCAGCAGACATTTAACACGTCACATCCAACACCAACGTTTTTAACTACAGCAATTGTTTAAAAAATTGTCCAGAAACAGATTGAACCAGAAAACAGAAAAGATTGTCAGTCATCGGCGGGTGATAAGGGGAAGCGAATTCGAGTCCTGCTGTCGGTTGGCAACATTTCCCAGCTGTCCTGGTGTAAAGTGATTCCAGAACAACTTTATTTGAATAGTCTGTGTTGCACTCAAAGTAAATATTAATTCCATTAGGGCCGTAAACCTTTATTTATCGTGACAGCAAGTCATAAAATTCTCTCACTAGAATATAGCTTCTAAATTGCGTATCATAGATGAGATACAGCGCTCACATTGGAGGCTAGCAGCGATTACCCACCTTCCTTTATGCAAGTTGGTATTAAAGGTTGCTTTCTAAGTATGAGGCACAGTCTGAGCTTATGAAGAAAATCTTCTGTGGCTATTTTCCAGGCGCCCGGAAATACAAGGAGAGGGTGACTGAGAAGTCACAGCAGCAGAGGCCAGGCACAAGGATCAAAGGGCACAGAATCCCTGGCAGTAATTCACTGAAGTGTTCTTTGCATATTATGGGTCTGACTTTTTTAATTACATAAATTGCTCATTAGAAGTGCCTTGTGATTGCCTTACTCTGTGGTATTGTGAGAACTGTAGGTTTTAATTATTCCTTTTTGATTTATAGTGTGGTTTGACTTGTTTAGGGTAATGGTTTGAAAACATGGATCTGCTTTAATTGTTGTACTAAGTGAAAATAGATGACTCTGTTTATCAAATCCCTTGACTTTGTGTTTGGGGAGTACGAGGGGTCTTATGGTTTCTCAGCCCTTGTTGGTGACCGTAGGGGTGTTGCCAGGTGGGGCCTGGGGAGAATCCCTCTCAGCCTCTGGACAGGCAGTGCTTTGGGCTCTGCCTGACCCTGGGGTGGCCTGAGCAGAGCTTGGCAGTGCTTAACCTCTGGATAGATTTAATGACACCTGCGCGGAAGTCCCCTCACCTCTTCCCCACAGTGTGGATAGGACAGGAAAAGCCAAAGCTCTTTATTATCTGTGGAGGGCAGGGCAGGGACGATGGATGCTGGGGGGCAGGAGGGATGCTCCTGGGATCTCTGCTGCAAAGCCGTCATTCCCCTTGGCCCCCGCCCAGCCAGCTGTCACCTCCTGCAGCATCAGGCCTCCGCCTTCCCAGCCCTACCCGGAGCTGAGCTGTTCTGAGCTCTGTAATGGGGCCGGGCTGCAGGCTTTCCCGGCCCCTGGGCCTGGCGCCATGTCATCCAATGCCTAGAATTGATGAGCTGTGAGACCAGACCATGGCTTCGGGGATAAACTTCCAGGACCTGCTCTGGCTCATCTGTAGCCACTGATGAATAAAAACTCAATTAGGACGCTGGTCCTTGAAAGGCAGCCATTTTAGGACTCACTTTTGGAAAGGCAGAGGATTTCTTTTTCCAAGATAAAATTATACATTTGTCAATACAGCAGTAGCATCGACCGCTTTCTCTTGGGGGTCTCTCGTCTTAACTATTCTCCATCAGAAAGCTTTGCTCTTTGAAGCTGGGCTGGCAGTGGGCTCCCATGCATCTGGCTCATCGAGAGATGCCTCTGACCCTTCTGCATCTGCTCTCACGTGTCCTTTTTGGAGCAGCTCGCCTCTCACTGACAGTAGAGGGACAGCCTTTGTGAGTCTAGGAGCGTTTTGTCACAAAACCCCTGGCTCATGTCTCCCCCTTTTCATCACCTGTTTTATGAATGTGGCACTCTGTTCCAGGCCAGATTTCCGTGACGTGAAAAATACACTAAATATGGGCTGCCACGGTAACCGTCATTAACCAACCACTAGTTTTGCCTTTATAAATTTTTACGCACTGCTAAATTATAAATACGCCATGCCGAAAGTAATGAAATATGCACCTCTGATATCTGCACTTATAAGATTTGTAGTTGTGCAAAAGCACATGCTATAAATTGGAAGGAGTTGGGGTACTTCATCTGTTTCCTAGTTAGAGCCCAGGTTGGACTTCTCCCCTGGGAGTCCCTCATGAGGGTCTTTCCTCTCAACAGGAGCCCTGCAGGTAGCACCTCTCGGGTGCTGGGCTGCCCTGGTTGGGACCTTTTTCTTTGTTTGTCGTTCACATGGGTTCAATAAACAAAGGTTCAATAACATATGCTGTGTTTCTGAACTGTGCTAGGCTGGAAATCCACAGTTGAATGAGTCTGAAAATTTGCATCATCTGAGGAGGTGGACAAATTAACAAGTAATGGCAGTGCAGGGGTTGAGGCCCAGGGAGAAGGGTACCCAGGTGCTGGAGGTGACTAGGGTGACTTTGAACAAACTCTGTCTCATTTTCCTCGTCTGTGAGTGGGGTGTATCCTTGTCCCCCCCCTCTTGGTGCTGTTGGGGCCATTCTATGAGTTCCTGCACATAAAAGCACTTATTTAGAGCAGTTCCTGGCACAAATTAAACATGAGGTAAATGTTAACTATTATAACCACACTCATTATTACTTGATTTCTTGCTGTCTTATGCCCAAAATTAATAGCTGAGATCATGGCAAGAGCACTTTCTTTCTTGGTTAAAGAGCATGGCCTGGGGCTTCCCTGGTGGTGCAGTGGTTGAGAGTCCGCCTGCCGATGCGGGGGACGCGGATTCGTGCCCCGGTCCGGGAAGATCCCACATGCCGCGGAGTGGCTGGGCCCGTGAGCCATGGCCGCTGGGCCTACGCGTCCGGAGCCTGTGCTCCGCAACGGGAGAGGCCACAACAGTGAGAGGCCCGCGTACTACCAAAAAAAAAAAAAAAAAGAAAAAAGAGCATGGCCTTCATTACTGCAAGGTGTGAGTGAAAGAGACATTGTATTTTCTCCAACGTGAAAATATTTTCATTGCCATTGTTTTTTTTTTTTAATGCAGCTTGGAAATTTAAAGAAACATTTAAAATAATTATAAAGAGAAACAACTTATTTTGCATGTTTCATCTTATACAATTTTCTGTTGAAGAAGTCACCTTATTTTTTTCATTGTCTTTGTTTGGATCTCAAAAATAATTTATTATAAAAATGCAACCAGTATAAAAACGTATAGATAGTAGAAGTCCCCCGTAAATCCAGTGAACACACACACATTTTCTCACACACTCTAAAAAGGTATCATTTTTAACCAGCAATATACTGTGAACTTTAAATCAACCGGATAAATATATTTTAACAGCTGTACAGTAGTTCCTTGCAGGGACTTAACCTACAACATAACCTAGTTATGTTGTTTCCAGATTTTTTTCTATCCATACTTCAATGATTATCCTTGAACAGGTTTTATGTACTTAGGATAAATTTCTAGAAGTGGTATTATAGGTTAGAGGACTTTCATATTTTTAAGATTATTATTTTTTTTTTTTTCTTTCGCGGTACGCGGGCCTCTCACTGCTGTGGCCTCTCCCGTTGCGGAGCACAGGTTCCGGACGCGCAGGCTCAGCGGCCATGGCTCACGGGCCCAGCCGCTCCGCGGCATGTGGGATCTTCCCGGACTGGGGCACGAACCCGTGTCCCCTGCATCGGCAGGTGGACTCTCAACCACTGCGCCACCAGGGAAGCCCCGTTATGTATTTTTTTATTAAAGACTTTTTTTTTTTTTGGATGTGGACCATTTTTAAAGTCTTTATTGAATTTGTTACAACATTGCTTCTGTTTTATGTCTTGGCTTCTTGGCCGTGAGGCATGTGGGAATCTCAGCTCCCCGACTAGGGATCAAACATGCACCACCACCACCACCACCCCGCCCCGCATTGGAAGGCAAAGTCTCAACCACTGGACCACCAGGGAGGTCCCATATTGTTATATATTTTTAAACTATAAATTATGCAAACTTTGAAGGAATAATACAGGGTAAAGAATTGAGAAGGTAGAAAAGCTATACAGGAAAAAGTAAGTCTCCCTTCCCCACTTCCCACCCTGCCTCACCCAATCAGCTCCCCAGAGGCCAACATGTTACAATTTCTCATCCATCCTTCCAGTGATGGACACTTTTTCCTTTCTTTTCTCTTGCGCAAATGTAGCATACTTTATACACATATTGCATCTTGCTTTTTCAATGTAACACTATAACTTGTATTAGATTGGTTTCCATTAGTACGTAAAGAGCTGCCTCATTCTTAGTAAGTAGTATTATTGAGCAGCTACTGTGTGCCTAGCATCGTTCTAGGTGCCAAAGACAGAGTAGCCCTTTCTGATACACATTCTGGAGAGGAGAGATGGACAGTAAATGATGAAAAAATGTATATAGTATGTCGGATGGTGGTGTGCATCATTAAGAAAAATAAAGCAGAAAAAAAAGGCATAGGAAGTGGGTGCAATTTTAAATTGGGAGATTAGGAAAGACCCACTGAGAGTGTGATCCACGAGCAAAGACCTGATGGAGCAAGGGTCCCTGTGGAACTCCAGGGGAGAAGCTTTCCTTTACGACAGCAAGGAAAAGACTTGAGTTGGGAGCTGGTAGTCAACAGAATGAACGTACCACACTTGATTTAATCAACACTCTGCCGATAGATAAATGCTGAATTAAATTACATTCCAAGCAACATCATATGAAGGTGTCTGTTTCCTCACATTCTTACCTAAACATTATACTATTGTACTGTTTTATTCATGTGGTTCTGGCATATACAAGGAGTTATCCCATAGTTTTACTTTGCATTTATCTTATGAAGAAAGTTGAATGTATTTTCTTTTTCTATGAACTATGTATTCACATATTTATAAAATTTTGTATTAGATTGTTGGTCTTTTTCTTATTGGTTAGGAGAAGCTCTTTATATATTACAGAAATTAGCCCTTTTTTCTGTAATATGTATCTTAAATAATTTCTAAGTTTTTATTTGATTAAAAACCTTTGTATTCTACCTGTTCAAAAAACATTTTTTGAGCTTTTATATTCGAGTTTATTCTTCATTTAACTTTTAAAACACTACTATAGTTGAATATTAAAACAAACAGTAGCAAGTAGTGAGCATATTATGATTATAGTCCTTCACTCAATCACTACTGCAAATAAAATGCCAGCAGTGAGTGTTATTCACTGGCCCCATTAGGAGGTCTGACACTGGACACCACCCCGGAGATGATGTTCATCATTCTCGTATGCTTCTCCATTGCAATGGCACCGTCTTTCCTGATTCGGATCAAAGTCCACTTGTTCTACCTGCTCCCTTTCGTCAGTCTCTTCTACTTCCTTCCTCTCAGGTAGGAGTTTTTCCAGCAAAGAGAGTTTATCACGGGAGAGAAAGCCATTCTCAGGAAAGTTTACCTTAAATTCAATGATTAGGCGACCTTATTCATATGGTCTACGATAAATTGGCATGACTTCATTTAGCACACACTTGATACCTCCATGCTTGACAATCTGACCTGGATGAGAAGTGATGACTGTGGTTTGGTTGTCAAGAGTAGATATTGGCTTTTGGAAGCCACACAATGCCTCAACCAGCTGTATGTCCATACACATGAAAAGGTCTTCTCCTTGTTGAGTAAAAACAGAATGGTCCTTCTGATCTAAAACGATGATAGTATCTCCTGGCTCCAGTCCTGGTTCTTGGTGTCCTTCACCATGGAATGTTATCTTCTGGCCATCTTTCAAGCCTATGTCAACATGAACTTCTAGAATTTTCTTCTCTTGAACTATCTTCCTTCAGTTGCAGCTTTTACATCTATCTCTAGGACTGATCTGCTCTCCATGGCCCTGGCACTCCATGCAGACAGACTGAATCTGCTGAACCATTTCAGGTCCTATTTGATGAATTATTATTTGCATTCCAGTACCTCGGCAATTGGGACAGCACTCTACTGCTCCTTACTTACCACCTCGGTCTTCACATTTGTCACGAGTCACATTCTTTTGCAGAGCTAGTTTTCTTGTTGCACCATTCTATAAATCTTCTAAGGTTACTGTGAGTTGAGGCACAACATTTTTACCTCTCCTTTCTCTCTGTATCCTGCCTCCTCCTCCAAAAAACATATCAAAGATGTCCATGGGGGAGCCAAAACCGACACCTGCTTCACCCTCTTTAATTGCCTGCTCTCCTCCTTTGTCATATAAGTCCCTTTTCTTTGCATCAGAGAGCACTTCCTAAGCTTGAGAAATCTGTTTAAACTTCTCTCCTTCATTTGGATTCTGATCAGGGTGGTACTTCAAGGCCAGTTTCCTGTAAACCTTTTTCAGTTCTTCTTGGGTGGCATTGGATTTGACCCCCAAAACATCATAATAAGTGATTTCTTTCACCATTTCCTACAGTTGGTGAGCAGGCCACCGATGCTGGTGTGGGGGAGTGGGAAGGAGCAGGTTGCCGTGCGCAGCTCGGTGTTCTGGAGTGTTCTGGAAAGTTCCCCCCCCCCAAACATTTAAATAGTCCAATTTATTAGTCTTTTCTTTTATGGCTTCCAAAGTGTGTGACATAGTGAAAAAAGCTTTTTTTTTTTTTACTCTAAAATTACAAAAAAACTTATTCTAGTACTTTAATTGTTTCATTTTGTTCTTACTTTAAATCTTTCATTGATTTGGAATTTATTAAGGTAGAAGGAATAGAGTCAGTATACAGTTCTTTCTTCCCCACAGAGATACTCAAGTGTCCCCAAACTATTTATTGAATTAATCCACTTTTTAACCTGTTGATGGGCACGTCCCCTCTCTGCCATATACTAAATTCCCAGTTGTATTTGGATCTATTTTGGGATGGTCTATACTTTTTCAGTGATTTGTCTGTTTACTCATACTGTTACACTCCAAATTATGACACATTTTCATTTTCATAGAGCAAATCCACCTTTATTACTTATCTTTTTCAGAATGTCCTTGGCAGCTCTTACTTATTTATTTTTCTAATGAACTTTAGAATGATTGTCCAGACCTAAAAGCAAGCCCTGGTTGGTATTTTTGTTGTAGTTACACCTTTACCCCACCCTGAAACCCCGACAACCACTGATCTGTGCTCCGTTGCCATAGTTTTGTCTTTTTCACAATGTCTTACAAATGGAATTATACAGTATGGAAGCTTTGAGACTGGCTTCTTTCATTCTGCGTAATGTCTTATGATTCATCCAAGTCGTTCTGCTCAGTAGGATTCCACTGTGTGGATGAACCACTGTTGTTTTTACCCATTCACTGAATAAACTCATGTTTGTTGATTATGATCAGAGTTGCTACAAACTTTTGTGCATACGTATTTGTGTGAGCATAAGTTTTTATTTCTCTAGGGTAAATACCCAGGAGTGAGATTGTTGTGTCATATGGTAGATGTTTGATTAACCTTATAAGAAACAGATAAACCATTCTTATTGTTTGGGGTTTTATTTTTAAATTTTTATTTATTTTTTAGTTATTCTACTAGATGTGTGTTGGTCTTTCATTGTAGTTTTAATTTGTGTTTCTCTACTGGCTAATGATGTTAACAGCTTTTCATGTGCTTATTTGCCATTTCTATATCCTCTTTAGCAATGCTTCAGTTCAATTTTTTTGCCCATTTTTAATTGCGTTTTTTGAGTCATAAATGCGATTTGACAATTTTTGTTTTACCAGTTTGTACCTTGACGTTTCATTATCCTAAGAGTGCCTTTCACAGAGCAAAAGTTTTGAAATTTCAGTGAAGTCCAGTTTATCATTTTTAAACTGCATCTTACTTTTGGTGTTTTGTTTAGGAAATCTTTGCCTAGCTCCAGGTCACAATTATTTCCCCACTGTGTTCCTTTCTAAAAATTGTATGATTTTATGTATTTAACTTAGATTATGATCCGTTTTGAGTTAATTTTTATATAAAGGTTTAGGTCAAGTGTCCTATTTTTTTTTTTTGCATATGGATAGCCAATTGTTACAACACCACTTGTTGAAAACTGTCCTTTCTCCATTGAAGTGCCTTTGCACCTTTATCAAAATCAATGAGGGTTTCTTTCTGGACTTTATATTCTGTCCATTGATCCATATGTCTATTGTTTCATCAATACCACACTGTCTTGATTACTGTAGGTTTATAATGTCTTTAAAGCATGTAGTTTAATTCCTCTAATGTGATTTTTCTTTTTCCAGATTGTTTTGTCTATTCTAGTTCTTCGCTTTTGATATAAATTTATGAATCAGCTTGTCTATAGCTACAAAAATTCCTGCTGGATTTTGATTGATACTGCATTAAATTTATACATCCCTTTGCAGAGAATTTAAATCTTTCCTATGTTGAGTCTTCTCATCCATGACTGTGATGTGTATCTCCATTTATTTAGGTCTGCTTTGATTTCTTTCACCAGTATTTTGTAGTTTGCAGCATACAGATCCTGTAAAAATTTGTTAGATTTTTACCTAAGTATTGAGTTGGCCAAAAAGTTCATTTGGGTTTTTCCTTAACATCTTAAGGAAAAACCAGAATAAACTTTTTGGCTAATGCAATATTTCAAAGTTTTGGAACTACTGTAAATTGTATTCAAAAATTTTTTTGGTTTCCAGTTGTTCATTGCTAGTGTATAGGAATACAATTGATTTTTACGTATTGACCTTGTACCTGTGACCAGGCTAAGCCCATGTGAGGTTTAAGAGTGTTAATTTTGGGGATATATTTCTTGGGATTTTTTATGTAGACAATCATGGTGTGTGAAAATAGTGACAGTTTTACTCCTTCCTTTCCAATTTATATGACTTTTATTTCTTTTTCTTGCTTTATTGCAAGGGCTAAAAAGCTTCCATATAATGCTATAGGTGTGAGAGTCCTTGTGTAGTTCCCAGTCTTAGAGGGAAAGCTTTCAGGTTTTCACCATTAAGTATGATGTTAATTGTAGGTTTTTATAAATGCCCTTCATCAGGAAGAGGAAGTTCCCTTCTATTCCTATTTTGCTGAGACTTTTTTTTCATGAATGAATGTTGAATTTTTTCAAATGCTATTTCTGCATCAATTGATATTATCATGTGGTTTTTCTTTTTTAAATTGTTAATATGGTAGATTACATTGATTTATGGATATTGAACCAGCTTTACATTCCGAGGGTAAAATTCATTTGTTTATGGTATATTATCCATTTTATATGTTGCTGAATTTGACTTGCTAATATTCTATTGAGGATTTTTGCATCTATGTCCCTGAGGGATATTGATTCGTAGTTTTCTTTGTGGTACTATCTCTGCCTGGTTTTGGTATCAAGGTGATGCTAGTCTCATAAAATAAGTTGAAGAGTGGTATCTCCTCTTCTCTTTTCAGGAAGAGATTGTGTAGAATCAATATCATTTCATCTTTAAATGTTTGGTAGAATTTGCCAGCAAAACCATCTAGGTCTAGAGAATTCTTTTTCAGAAGGTTTTAAACTACCAATTCAATTTATTTAGTAGTTAGAGAACAATTCAGGTTATCTATTTCTTCTTTTATTCCTGATATAGGTAATTTTTGTCTTCTTTGTCAAGTTTGCAAGAGGTTTATTATTTTTATTATCTTCAAAACAACCAGCTTTTGGTTTCAATGATTTTCTCTGTTGTTTTTCTGTTTTCAGTTTCATTTGCAAGTCATGTTTACATTTATTATCTCCCTCGTTTGGCCTACTTTGGTTTAATTTGCTCTGACTTTTCTAGTTTCTTAAGATAGAGGCTTGTATTATTGATTTGAGAACTTTTTTCTACTCTAAGCATTTATTTAATACTATGAATTTCTCTTTAAGTATTGCTTTAGCTTCATCCTACAGATTTTGATATGCTGTATTTTAAACATTTATTTAATTGAAAACATTTTCCAATTCCTACTGAGACTTTCTCTGGATTCACCTATGGATCCACCTGTGGATTATTTAGAACAGTTTTCTTTTTAACTTCCAAGTATTGAAGATGTTTCTGTTATGGTCCGGTTATTGATTTCTGGTTTAAATCCATTGCCATCAGGGAACACGCTTTGTTTTATTTCAATTCTTTTACATTTTAAGGTTTGTCTTATGACCCAACATATCATCTTTTTTGGTGAATATTCCATGTACACTTAAAAAGAATGTATATTCTGTTGTTGTTGGGTGGAATGTTCTCTAAATATCAATTAGATTCTGTTGGCTGATGTTATTCAGTTTTTATTAGTGTCCTTGTTGATTTTCTGTCTACTCATTCTATTTATTAGTTAGAGAATAGTATTGAAGTCTCCATTTGCAGTTGTTGATTGGTCTATTTTCCCCTTCAGTTCTTTCGGGTTTTGCTTCATATATTTTGAAGCTCTCTTGTTAGGTGCATACACATTTGGGGTTATGTCTTCTTGGTGAATTGATCTTTTATCATTATGTAATGTTTCTCTTTATCCCTGATAATTTTCTTTGCTCTGAATCTACTTTTTCTGATAGTAATATAGTCACTGAAACTTTATTTTCCCTAGTGTTTACATAGTATATCTTCTTCCATCCTTTAAATTTTAATCTGCCCATACTGTTATAACTGAGGTGAGTTTTTGTAAACAGTATATAGGTGGGTCATATTTTTTATTATCTGTTCTGAAAATCTCTTGTCTTTTAATTTGTGCATTTAAACAGTTTATATTTAATATACTTATTGGTGTGCTTTATTATTTGTTTTTTGTTTATTTCTTATGTTTTTGTCCTTTTGTTTTCCCTTTCCTGCCTTCTTTTGTGTTATTTGAGATTTTTTCATGTTCTATTTTATCTATTGTGTTTTTTGACTATACTTTTTGTACAGTTTTTTTAGTGGTTGCTCTATGGATTACAGTATAATTCTTAGAATCAATCTACTTATAATCAATATTTTACCATTTCAGGTAGACTATAGAAATCCTGCCACCTTATAGGTCCTTTTTCTCCTCGATTTATATTTTGTTTTATGTTAAATATATTACAGCTATATACATTGAAAACCCCTCTAGAGAGTGTTACGATTTTTGCTTTCAACCATCAAAAGATTTTTAAAGAACTCGAGAAGAAAATAGTCTTTTATATTTACCCAGATGTTTACCATTTCTGTTGCTCTTCCTTCAATACTGTTGTTGCAATTTTCCTTCTGTTATGTAATTTCCCTTCTATCTGAAGAACTTCTTTTAGCAGTTTTTTAAAGCAGGTCTGCTGGCAACTAATTGTCTTAGTTTTTCTTCATCCGATATTGGATTTATTTCTCCTTCATTCCTGAAGGGTATTTTTTTTGCTATATATAGAATCTTGGGTTGAGTTTTTTCTTTCACTGCCTAAAAAATGTTAGTTCACTTCTTTTTGGCCTCCATGATTGCTGACAAGAAATCTGGAGTCATTCAAATTTCTGTTTCCCATAACAGGGGTCAGCAGCATTTTTCTGTGTAGGGCCAGATATTAAATATTTTTGGCTTTGCAGGCCATATGGCTTTGTCACAGCTACTTAACTCTGCCATTGTGACACTAAAGCAGTTATACACAATACATAAAGGGATAGTTATAGTTATGTTTCAATAAAACTTTATTTACCAAAACAGACAGTAAGATTTGGTGCATGGGCCATAGTTTGCTGACCCCTGCCTATAAGTAATGTGTCACTTTTTCTTTGGCCACTTTCAAGATTTTTTTTCTTTGTCTTTAGTTTCCAGCAGTTTGATTATGATGTGTCTTATTATAGATTTCTTGGATTTATCCTGTTTGTAGTTCATTCAACTTCTCAAATCTGTGAGTTTATATCTTTTGCCAAATCTGGGAAGTTTTCAACCATTATTTACTGATATATATATATATATATATATATATATATATATACACACACACACACACACACACACACAGACACCACAGTCTTTCTCATCTCCTTCCAAAACTCTAACACAAAAGGTAAACCAATAGTCCTACAGTTCCCTGAGGTTCTGTTTTTTTTTTTTTCAATCTTTTTCCTCTCTGTCATTCAGATGAGATAATTCCAATTGTTCTGTCTTTAAGGTCACTTAACTCTTTTTTTTCTGAGATGTCCATTTTGCTATTTAACCACCCAATGAGTTTTCTATTTGGGTTTATGTTACTTTTCAGTTCTAAAATTCCCATTTATTTCTTCTTTATATTCTCTACTTATTTTCTGGTACTTTCTGTGCTTCTGTTTATTTTAAGAGTGTTTACTCTTACTTCTTGGAATAATTTTATAAACTGTCTTTGTCAGGTAACTTCATCATCTACGTATCTTTTCCCATGAAAGTTGAGATTTTTCTAGTTCTTATTATACCAGTCAATTTGGGGTTATATTCTGTACATTTCAACTATTATGGTATGAGTCTCCGGGTCTTGTTTATATCCCAAGGGAAATGTTGGATACTTTTGCTTTAGCAGACAATCAACATAGTTGGGTTCAAGATATAAGTTCCAACCACATTTTGTGAGTTGTGATTTCAACGTTAGTTGTTTCAAAGACTTTGTTTCCTACCAAGAGCTGTCCTGTGTGTGGACTGCCCAGTGGCCAGTCTGGGACAGTCTACCTCAAAGTCTTTGGCATACTATTTAGGATCAGATCCATGTGTACACAGCTTGAGGGTGAGTCTAGGAATTCATGAACAACCTAATGGGATTCTTCCTCTCCACCATCTCCCTGGGCTTCACCTTTTCAGTCCTCTGGCCAGAAATCTAGGGCTTTACTAACTTTGCTCTGTTGGGCAGATCTGATGACTGTCTATCTCAAAGGCTACAGCCATAGGTCAGAGAGACACACACAGAGAGAGAGAGAGGGAGAGAGAAAAGCACCAGGGGTTTGCCACACCCTCTTGGGCCCACAAGTATTCCTAGTGGTGATGAAGTTTCCTTTCCCTCATGGTTTTAGGCACCTGTGGGCCCTGCTGTTTCTACCATCACCACCACAGGATTGCCAGGGGCCTGGGGTATAGGGAACAGAAAAAAGAAGAGTGGGGCATTTCCTTTACTCTCCCTAAGTATCAGAAGCCCCCTTTGCTTCCTTCTTGAGCTACAACTAGATAGGCTCTCCTGGGCTCTCTCTTTCCACATGCTAGTGCCCCATTCTTAGTTTCAGGCTGTCTTGAGTTCAAGCTCAAAGAGGAGGAAAGATGGTGGTTCATAGCTGCTTCTGTAGCACTTCTAATTCTGGTTCTTCTTCCCCAGTCTGTCTGCTACTATTTCCTTTTCAGAGTCCTCGAATTGCTGTCCAGCATCGCTCTGGGTTTTATAGCTTCTTTGTGTGGTCACTTTATCTTGCCCAGAGCCAGAACTAATTCCATTCATTTTTGCTCATTTTCCAGATGCCATCCTTTCTGTCCGTTATTGTCTTTTCAGCAGGTTTGCTCTCGTTCAGTCTGTTTCCAGTATGACTTCAATGTCTCTAATGGCTTTATTTTGTTTTTCTACTTCTTTCCTGAGCTCTGTCTACTCTTGTTTTACTCCCCTTGGATGCCATGCTGTACCTTTCCTGAGATTGTGCATCTCTGCTTTGAGGTTTTATTTTAAAGAGACATTTGTTTTATTAATATTTTTGAGTTCATGGTAATGTTTTTCAGCAATTTTTAGTGGCTCCATGACATTTTTCTGGTGGGTATTCTAAATCCATTTATTTCTATTTGGCTTCTACTTTTTTCTGTATTGTTATACTCATTTGATTTTGGTTCCTCTTGTTGTTCCTGATTTTTCTTTGAAGGAATTTTCTAAAGGGGTCAGTCCAAGGCAGTGTTTCTGGTTAGCAGGAATTTCCTCCAAATCACAGTCAAGGTCCTTATCACAGGGAGTTGAATGTTTCCATGAACCTTTACTTCTCTCCAGCCAATAGAAATAAGAAGCTTCAGGGATGCTATCAATTCAATGTCTTCTATCCTCTTCTCTGACCTTCTCCCACATCCAGTTCTCTAGACCAGCCTTGAATCCTGGCAGTTCTCTGATGCTAGTCTGTTATCCTGTTTCCTTTGTCCCAAACATAAGTGGATTGGTTTCGCACCTCAGGGCATATGCTCTCTGTTGTGATGAATTAAACTCTGCAGGCTTTTCCTGATCTGCAGTTGAAGACATACTCTTTAAGCATCTTTCCCTAACCCTGTTGGATCTTCTTGCATTGGGCAGCCCTTCTTCAGGCACTATTATAGGAGAGTGGAGATATTTTCTAGATACCAAGCTTAGAGTTTGAACTGAAGGGGATAATATCATATTTACTCCATATTATTATAACCAGAGTTTGGATAGGCTCATTTTGATACACATTATCAAATTGCCCTCAAGAATCTTAGATGTCCTTACAATTTTTTAAAATAAATTTAACCTGATGTGCTAGGGAAGAAGTATGTGGGGAGACAGTAAATATGAAAAAACAGGAAGACGGGCTGGGAAGGTGAGCTGCTTAGCTGTAGCTATCCTTCATTCTCGGGTAGGCAGTTAGGAAGCAGGGCAGGGAATCATATGAGGGCAGAGAGAGCTGTTGGAGACAACAAATGACCACTTAATTAAAGTGTTCCATGCTCTGAAGGCAATTTTTTTTGTCAGGAATATGAACTCCCACTCAGGGCAGGCTGCGCAATGAACCCAAATATTCCTGAGAGGGGATTATTTGCAAGGACAAGAAGCTTGTTCTCTTGGGAGGAATCCATTCCCAGGGATGCACAGCATAGATCCTGGCATCTGCCTTCTAGTTGCTTGTGTCCCTTGGTGCTGTTCTCTAGTTGGGACCCCCACAAATCTGTTTCTCTCCACGTGTATGACAGCTCTTCCTGTACTAGAAGCCAGAGTGCTTCAACAGAAGGCTTTCCCAGCAACAGCTCCTTGTGTGCCAGCTCTGGAGAGGATGGCCGACCCTGGTGCTCCCTGGACGGAACCCTATCTGGGTCAAAGACTACAGCTCCCAGGACCAGACAGGGACCCGGGGGGCTGGTCTGTGCACAGGGGTAGTGTGTATCCACGGCGCTGTCCATGGTCCTCAACCAAAATTTCCAGATAAGGCATTGTTGTTTCTTTTAATCATGGCACCCAGGTGTCTTTTAGACATTTGCTCCCAATAATTCTTAACCAAATGAATGAACAGGCTGTGAGTGAAGTGAAAAAGGGAAGAGTGAGAAAGAAAGAGAGTTGTGCTTTTAAATTATCATAGAGCAAATGGAATCCAGACTTAGGTTTCACAATTTAGGTAGCTGATACGGTGTGCTATTGACAAACCTTTCACATTTCTAACGGTTACATATTTCTCCCTCTGGGATATAACTAATTCTACCCCACTCCCAATTCTACACTTATGGGGCTGAGGTCCAGGCGCACTCCCAGAAAGCCTAAAGTACTTTTCTGTACCTCTGAGATCTGACCCACAGGGAACCTAGCCCTCCTTCCAAGTCCCAGAGAGCATCCCCAAGTTTTAATCACCCTGAGACTCTCTCTAGCTGAAGGGCAGACACGACCTTGAGACATCTATAAGAGGAATGAGTAGATTCAGAGAAAGAGAGGCCAAGGGCGAGGATGTTGAAGAGGTTTTGGACCTGAGGGTCAGTGATGGGTGTCATTGAGCACAAAGAGGGAATAAGAAGATGCTCGAAGGTTCATTGTCATTGCTCCCTCTCCTGGGAAGCAATCGGCAGCTGCTGACTTACAGGGCAGCACTGGGGCCAAAGTTCATGTTGAATCTGCCCACACACCCTAGGACTCCCAGCTGCCCAAGTGGGGGACCTGCAGGACTTGGAGCTGCAGACAGTTTATCTCTGTTGTCAGCTCAGGATTTTTGTCTGGGTATGAATGATTAAATGAGATAATACCTGTGAAGTATTTAGCCTAAGGTCTAACACACAGAAAGACCTCAATACGTGGTGTCTATTATTGTTACTTTGGTTATTATTACTTACACCTTTTATAGAGCCCCTTGTGGCTTTACTATTACTTCTAAATATTAACAACATTTCTGTTCATTCATTCAGTCACAGACCTTTTTATGCCAGGCATTCTACTAGGCTGGTGGATACACAACTGAAAGGCATGGCCCCTTGTTCTCCAAGAGTTCACCATTGGAGAGGAGGTGGGCAGATAACTGACAGACACCCTGGAACAGAGCAGCTGCAGTGAGGATGGGAGTGTGTGCTAGGAGAGCACAGGGGAAAGCTGCTGTCAGGCCTCCTGGGGGAATCAGGGAAAGTCTCAGAGGAGGTGGCCTCTCAGATGAGACCCAAGGAGAAGTAAGGGTAACCCCCAAATGACTGAGGGAGCATCAGCTTGTGAAAGAGCTGGGGGGAGGGAAAGAGAATCAGTTGCTCACTGCCTGCTGTGTGGGGCCCCAGCTCTGGCAGATTCCACGCTGTTACTCGAGGTGAGAAAGGTGGTAGAGAAACGAATGTTCAAGGTGTGACCCTGTTCCTGGAACTGGTCATGCATCCTTCTGTGGGGAGCACGGCCCCCTTCTCCCTCCTGGGGACCGGTCCTGTGGGAAGGGAAGAACCCCTTTGTCTGGGGGCACAGGGAAGAAAGGCTTGTGATTGGGAAAAGATAACAACGGGCCTGTGAGAGGAGAAAGGGGGCCAAGGTGGGTTCCGAGGAGGTGTTTGGCCCATGAAAGCTGACCTCAGTGTGGCTGCTCACTCTGCTTTCCCAACCTCTGAGCCTGAGCCTAGAGCCTCGGGGGTGCTGAGCGTAGCTGTTGGCTGTACCTGTTGAAAGAGTGAATAACCTCAGATTGGTCTCTGTGACCTTAAGGAAGTTACTTAACCTCTCTGTAGCAGCCTATACTCCTCTGCAAGATGGAATGACAGTATCACTGAGGGTTAAATGAATGAATACACGTAAGCACTTAATGTGGTGCCTGACGCACAGGAAACCGCTTACAGCTTTGCTCACATTGCTAGCTCAGAGACTGCCCAATCAAAGGTGTTTTAAAATGAGCTGGAAACAACGCTTTGCCAGTGTGTCTTCCTCATGCTTGGATGCTTTCAAACGCAGGAGGTGGAGGAGATGGCAAAGGTTGGAAGCAGTTGAGCCAAATGACACTTACAGGGCAGATGTCATATCTGAGCCCATGCTCTTGGTTAGTGGCTGGTCGGCTGGGTGCCTCTCCTGGGTGGTTGACCGATGTGTCCTGAATGGAGCACAACATTGGACAACTGAACAGGGAGGCAAAGGGTTTCATGACACTTTTGGGAGTATTTATGAGAGATGCTTATTTTGCTCATAGAAGAATATATTGTAACCAGAACTAAGTATCACTGATTTGTCTCTGTCCCTGCCTGCTTTGGGCACATTTCTTGATCCTCTTAAAGCCCTGGGGAGAGGCCAGAGGCTTTGCTTATAGGGGCCCTTCCTACCACTAAAGCCCTACTGGCTAGTGAGCCACATGCCTATCACGCAGTAAGAGGAAGCCCTGGGGAAAATGGGCAGGTGTGGAGCTAGTATGGTTGAAAGGAAGAAGAAAAAGACCTTCTGCAAAGTCAATGTCAGGGCCCAGTGCTCCCAGGCTATGCCAGGGAGTGCCTCCCTGCTCAGAATTTACTGCTGCTCAAAGAACAGGCTGTGTTCCTCCCAATGAAGCAGAAATTGCACTGCATCATCACAGGGAAGCACAATTCTGTACCAGTGGCACACGTAGTTTCCCGGCTTCCCCGTGTTGAGTGGGTCAGTCAAGGCTTCACTGGGGGATGTGAACTCAGTCAGTGACAACTGGGCTGGGAGCCTCTCCTGGGGGGTGGTCAGTATATCCTGAATGAAACACAACATTGGGCAGACTTAATGGAGAGGGGGAGGTTAGTGAGTTTTGCTACCATTTTGGGGGTATATTTATGAGAGACACTTACCTTGGTTAAAGAAAAATGTAGTGTGACCAGAGATAAGTATTATTGATTTTTCTCCTCCATTTTGGTATTAAATGAATCACAGCTACTACAAGCTCTGACTGTATTAATGGGGTTTCCTTCGAGGACTACTCAGCCGAGGGAGCCACCAAATTGGAATTCCATGGGAGAGGATTATTGGATGAGACAAATAACAGAGGAGTGTTTTTCCTGAGCTATTTTGGGGGCTTGCATAAAACGTTGTAAAAAAGGAGAACCCTTCTCTTCTGCAGCCAAGATTTTTCTTATTGTTATTCAATGGCCGCACCGACTACCAATGAAAGCCAGCCCTCGGGTGCTTTACCTGCTTGAGCCTTATTTCCTGCTCCATCCCTAAGTCCTGGTACAGTGCCTGGCACACGCAGGTGTCTCAGAATGTATTTGTTGGATGGACGGATGAATGAGTAGTGACTGGTGAAGAAGCATTTGGTAGGGAAAACTAGGAAAAGATGAAAGCAGCATGAAGTCATGTGTGCTGGATGGGTAGAAATGGACAGTTGAAGTGCCTCAAAGGCCTTATTGAATTGCAAGGAATTTTGATTCATTAAATTAAAGAATATTTGGGGGTCATCTTCTTATACCAAGTACATTTCCTGTCCTCACGGAATCTACATTTTAGTGGGGAAGGTAGACATTGAACAGTTACACAGTTAATTACTTAAGTGCAATTGTGGTGGGCACTTCAAAAGTGAATATGAAAACGTGAAGACCTAATGTGGTACAGGGATGATAGAAGATTTATCTGAAGAAGTGACATTAACATGAAGATCTGAAGGAAAGATGAGTATTAGATAGTAAAGAGGGAAAATATAATGGGAATACACATACATTTGTTCATTCATTCATTCAGCAAGTATTTATTGAGCACCCATTATGTTCCAGGCATGTTCCAAGTGCTGGGGAGATTCAGCAGTAAGCAAAATAAGGCCCTTGCCCTCAGTCGTCTTAGAACAAAGTATAAAGTTTTGTGCATCTTTTGCTAGATTTATTCTCAGAGAGTTGATATTTTTGATGATACACTAAATCTTATCCTTCAAAATTTTTGTTTTGTATTTTATGGTTGCTAATATAGAGAAATGCAATTCATTTCTGTATGTTGCCTTTGTATGCAGTACCCTTGCTAAATTCCTTTTTTCAATCTAATAGCTAATCTGAATCTTTTGTATTTCTACATATATAATCATGTAATCTGCAAATAATGAATGTTTTATTTCTTCCTTTATGACCTTTATACCTTTGATTTCTTTTTCTTGACTTATTACGATGGCTAGGACCTCCAGTACAATATCAAATAGAAATGGTGATTGTGGGCATCTATGTCTTGCTCCTGATATCAGAAGGACAGCTTCCAGTAAGTCATCCTTAATTATGGTATTTGCTCTAAGGTTTCAGAATGCACTTTTTTTTTTATCAGAGTGAGGGAATTGTCTTCTATTCCCAGTTTGCTCAGTGTTTGATTGTTCATTGTAAATGAATATTGTTGTCAGTTCCACGTGGATGAAAACTTTTTCTGATCTTTCCGAGTTGAGATAGAATAGAACACAGTCATCAAATCAATCACCCTATGACATGTATCTGGGGCTGTTATAAAATCTTCTCGAGGAAAGACACCTGCATGTTGGCTGTGGATTGGTGAGACTGCCGCTCAGAGTTTGCAGTAGTCAACAGTCATCCTTCAGGATCCATCTGTTTTCTGAAGGATCTACACCAGTGTATTAAGTGATGACATAATGGGGACCACCACCCTTGCTTCCTTTAGATCTCTCAAGATGACACTCATCTCTGCCATTCCCCTGGGATGTGACATTGCTGTTGGTTTTCTGTCTTAATCAGCATGGGGAGGGGAGTAATCTCAGAGATTTCTGTTTGGTCTTCCCTCATTGTACCTCAGAGACCAAGGACCCAATGTGGGCTGTGCCAATTGCCAAGTAGGTTAATCCCATACATTTGAGGATGGGGGAAATGATCATCCAATGGATCCACAGATCCAGTGGACCGACTGTAAGTGAGCTTTGGGCAGGATTCCATTTATTACCAGGCCTCCATTCTAACAGGAGGATGACGATGACACTCAAATCACTCTGAGCCTCAAGTCATCCCTGTGTCTAACAGTCCTTAAAATTTCTGGGTATACACAGTGTGTGCACAGATACCCAAATAAATACCAGTAGGAAGGACTTGAGGAATCATCCCAGTGTATATACTTGCTGTGGAATTGTAGGGTCCTTTCTCTTGGGCACCTGGCCATCTCTTCTTCCAGGGAGTTCCCGGTATAAAAATTTGCTCAGGTCCAGAAATTAGGTAAGGGGTTATGACTTTATATTGGGGTAATTGCCCTGCCGTCAGCCTCCCAGGCATTCATCCTTGATTTCCTCTGCTGAGCAAGCTTATCGGCTGCCCCTCTTTCTTGCCCTGTGTTCTAGCGATCTTCTCTGTAACTCTCTGCAGTCTTTGGCTGCCACTCTGACCTTGCTGCTTGTTTCAATAGTTGTGACCCCTGTTTCTGGTGGCTAAGCACTGTCACCTCTACTGCTTTGGCATCCTGTCATCCCATTGCTATCAGCAAGCCAAGTTCTCTAACAGCCTCTCCTTCTGACAGCCCTCCAGTCCTGGCTACAAAGGAGCCATGGTCACTGCTGAACTTTGTACTGATGCTGGCCCCCTCTCATTGGCACCTTCCTTGTGACCTTGGAGAACACTGTGTCCTGTGGTTCTTCCCACAAGAACCTCATCAGCAGGTGTTCTGGCCATGGGTGGTATATCTGCTTCTTGTGGCCCTTTCATCCTTTCCTCTGCCATCAGCCATGACAATCCTGGCATTTAAACTTCCCTTTTTGAATATTTTTAGGAACCATCCCAGTAGAGAGTTTACACCATCTCCTCGGGTCCTTGCCAGAGTATAAGATCTCAGCAGAGAGCCCCTCTGCTCTGTGATGTGTTCACTCTTCAACTTGAAGATGAGGCCCCCTTGACCAAGCACCCTCAGAATCCATCCACCAAGTCTTTTCTTCTTCCTGCTGGTGCTTGTTGACTGGGACTTGCAGTTCCTTTGGGGTGCAGTCTCTCCTTTCTTATCAGGCCAGGACACGCCCCCGGGATTATGCTGTTACTTAACCCTAGTTATCAGCCCAATATTTAGTAGGGGAAGTGGGAACATTTCCTGCGTTGAGGCCTCTGCATTGTTTGCCAGCACAGAGTGGGCACCAGCTCTTCCTAGGGAGGAGGGGGCACTTCTGCAGGTTTGGGAGGTTCCAAGTTGTCTTGGAGAATCAGAGTCTTTGGGGGCATCTGCCTGGATGCCTCCTTTCCACATGTCAGGGTTTCCAATTTTCCCAGCTTGGTCCCTGGTCCTGGTATCACAAGCGTGGTTTTGTGGGCATTTAACCTGCTCTGCAGTTCAGTCACTTCTCTGTTAGATCCTGGGCTCAGTCTGCACTGCAACCAGAAGGCTCTCTGGCTTTCACATCTGGCTTTCAATCACCTATTACTTGCCCTCAGTTTTTCATTACCTTCCAGTAAAGCAGGGGTCAGCAAACTCTTTCTTAAAGGGACAGGTAGTAAATGTTTTAGGCCTTCAGGCCATACAGTCAGTCTCTGCCTTTGTGAAAGCAGCCATAGGTAGGAGCAAGTGAATGGGTGTGACTGTGTGTCAATAAAACTTTATTTACAAACACAGGTGGCCGCCTTTGGGCCGTTGTTTGCCTATCCTAGCTGCAGAGCATCAGAGACAACAGCCATGCCATCCCATAATCCCAATTTGATCGCTCTGACACTGCTGGGGGAATGTAAATGGTAGAGCCCCTTTCTGTTTCTTTTTGAGTCACACTTTGTTATTTGCATTTTTCTAGTCCTTCATCCATTTCACCTGCATTTTCAAACTGGGCGGTATAAAAGTGTTTATAACATTCTCCTATCTCTTTAATCCTCATTTCATCTGTACTTTTGTGCCTCTTTTGTTCCTAAGATCGTTTAAATATACCTTCCCTCTTTTTCTCTTGCTAAAAATTGCTAGAGTTTTGCCAGTATTCGATTTTTCAAAGAATCAACTTCTAACTTCATTGATCCTCCCTGTTGTATGTTTGTTTTCTACTTCATAAATTTCAGCTCCAGTCTCTTTTCTTTTTCTTTCTTTCCCCCTCCCTCCCTCCTTCCCTCCCTCCCTTCCTTCCTTCCTTCCTTTTTCTTTCCTTCTACTCTCTGTGTTGATTAATTATTTTTTTGTTTTTACTCTTTAATTTTTTTCTATTACTTAACTCATTATTTTCCACCCATTCTTCAATTTTTAAAAAATATATTTTTTTTCCCTCAAAGTGCTATTTTAGGCACACCTACAAGTTTAATCAGAGCATTTCCACTGTCACTTAGTTCAATATATTATCTGATTTTCAATTTTATTTCTTCTATAAGACTCATGGCTTGTCTGAAGTATTTAAAAGTTTCCAAATATATGGGGAGGGGAAAGACTTCCATAATAGAAATCCTAGAAAACTCTTACTCCAGAAATCCACATGGTTTTCTCCCCCACCTCCTTCAGATCTTTGCCCCAAGTTCACCTTCTCAGGAAAGAAATCTGCCTCTTGAATTGAATATTTCATCAGTATGTAGTGACCCTCTTTACCTCTAGGAATGCTTTTGGCTTTAAGGTCTATTTTATCTATTTTCTTGATTAGTACTTGGTGTATATCTTTCCATCTTCTTACCTTAAACATTTAATTTGCTTATGTTTTAGCTCTGCAAAGTTTAAACAGCAAGATTTTATTTTTAATCCAGGCTGACAATCTCTTCTTTTAACTTATGAACTGAGTCTGTTCATATTGGCTATGATCATTGATCAGTTTGAGTTCATTTTTACCATCTAGTACTTTCCATTTGTTCTGGGTTTTTGTGTGTGATTCTTTTTTCTCTCTTTTCTTCCCATGTTTTCAATGGATTAAGCCTTGTTTTTCCCTTTTCCATTAAAAAAAAAAAGTCTATGGTTTGGAAGTTGTCTTCCTTATTTATATTTCTTTAATGGTTACCTTAGAAATTTTGACATAGATATTTAACTTAACAGAGTCTAAAATTAATCACTAGCTTGATCATCCTCCAAACAATACAAGAAACAACACAAGGAACTCGACCGTGACCAATCCCCACCCAGACCCTCCCCGTCTGACTCACATGTTCTTGCTATAGAGATGTTGATCGTATCTTGATATTTTAATATCCCACAATATAGATATTATTGTCATTATCACTTTCACAGCTAGTATTTTCATTCTTTCCTTCCACAGATATTTATTGACCATGATGTGTCAGGCACTGTTCTAGGCACTTGGGATACATAATGAGTGGAACAGACAAAGGTCTCCACCCTCATGGACTTTATATTCTAGCTGGAGGGGTGACAGATTCTAAACAATAAACATAGTCCACGGGCAGATGTTATAAGATGTTAGAAAGGGATAACTACTATGAGAAAATGGTAGAACAGGATAAGGGGGGCTGGGAACACAAGCTGCAGGTTTCTGTGGGTGGTCAGGGCTGACTTCAGTGAAAGGGGTGAGATCTGGGACTGGAGGGAGTGAGGAGGGAGCCATGTCCACCTGGGGGAGGAATATGGAGGGGGAGGGACAGACATGCAGAGTCTTAAGGTGAGAGCATGCTTGGCATGTTCAAGACGTCAAGGAGGCTGGCGTGGCTGGGGCAGAGTGAGTGAGGACATGAGGGCAGGGAGGAGGGGGAGGGCCAGGTCCCAGAGGGCTTGTAGGCTGTGCACTGTAAGGGCTTTGTCTCCTTCACAGCTGAGCACAACGGAGAGCCACTGGAAGGCTTTGAGCGCAACAGCAAGGGGACCTGCCTTATATTTTAAAAGATCCCTCCCACTGCTGTGTTGAGAACAGACCATGAGAGGAGGAAGAAGGATCAACGTAGATGTCTTAGTTAGTTTGAGCTGCTATAACAAAAGACCACAGACTGGGTGGATTTTAAACAGCAGACATTTATTTCTTACAGTTCTGGGGGCTGGAAGTTCAAGAGCAGGGTGTCATCATGGTCGGGTTCTGGTGAGAATCCTCTTCCAGGTGCAAACTGATGACTTCTTGTCGTATCATCACAAGGTGGAAATAGAGTGAGAGAGCTCTCTGTGGTCCCTTTCATAGGGACACTAATCCTGTTCATGAGGGCTCCACCCTCATGACTTATTCACCTCCCAAAGGCGCTACCTCCTAATGCCATCACATTGGGGCTTAGGATTTCAACATATGAATGGGGGGAGGGACAAACATTTGTTCCATTGCATGGGGGAGACCAGTTAGGAGGCTACTGTAGTAATCCAGGCAAGACATGGTGGTGACTTGGGTCAGGGTGTAGCCAGGTAGATAGTGATAAAGGTTCCAATAGTGAGTGTAATCTGAAGGTGGCACAAATAGATTTCCTCAAGGACCAGGTGTAGGGTAGAATTAAGCATGTTTCTGAGTGTTCTTGTCCTGAGCAGCTGGAAGAATGGAGTGGCCATCAACCGAGGTAGGGAAACTGTAGGAGGAACAGGTTTGGGGGGAAGAGTGGGAATTCTGTTTCAGGCATACTGAATTTGAGATGTCTCGAAACTCAGATAGGCAGTTGGATACCCAAGTCTGGAGTTTCAAAGGTAGAGCCAGATTTTGTGGGCCTGAAGCTTATACAATTTTAAGAGCCTTCTCTAAGGAAGAAAATGCAAAATTACATACAAATCACATACAAGAGAGGTCCAGAAACTTTAGCTCCATGAGCTTGATAGAGAGCTGCCTTTGGGAGGGTTGAGAGGGAAGTCCATGCTGGAAATATAAATGTGTATGACATCAGCACAGAGGTGGTATTTCTTGTCATGAGATTGGATATAGTCAAGTCCTAACCCCAGCACCAGTGACCTTATTTGGAAATAGTGCCTTTGCAGATGTAATCAAATTAAGACGAGGTCATATTGAATTAGGGTGGGCCCTAAAGCCAATATGATTGTTGTCCTTATAAGAAGAGGAAACGTTGGAAACACACACGGGGGAGAAGGACATGAAATGATGGAGACAGATATTGGAGTGGTGCAACTTCAAGCCAAGGAACGTCAAGAATTGCCAGCAAACACCAAAACCTGGGAAGCAACAAGGAAGTGTTCTCCCTTAAGCCCTAGGAAAGAGCATAGTCCTGCCAACACCTTGACTTCAGACTTGTAGGCTCCAGAACCATGAAACCAACCTAGGAAACTAACACAATGACAGAGGGAGTGTGGGAGAAGAACACCAGGATCAGCCCTGAGGCTCATCAGGGAAAGATGAGATACAGGAGAGAAGGTGGAGAACATGAGACCGTGGGGTGGGAAGGGACACTGAGGAGGGCAGGGTTCTGATGGCAAGTGAAATAAGGATATCAAGGAGGAAGGAGTGAAATGCCACCTCCAGGTCACACTCCAGGAAGACTGAGCATTGACCACTGGATTCAGCCCTGAGGAGGTGATGGGCAAGAATAGCTTTGGTGGAATGTTGGGGGTGAAGGTCTTTTTGGAGTTGGTTTAAGAGAAACCCGGGGAAGAGAAATGAGAGGAAGAAGGTGAAGATGGCCGTTTTTAGGGTTGACTGTAAAGGAAAGCAAAAGAATGAGGTGATAGCTGTCAGAGACATGGGGACAAGATTTTTTTTAATGGAAGAAATAACGGCATGTTTGGATACAAATGGGAATGATCTGGTAGAGACTGAAATATTGATAATAGAGGAGACAGAGGGGAGAACTGCCCAAGGCATGTCCTTGATTAGGTGAAGAGGAGCAGAGCCTGTATATGGGAGGAGGGACTGCTCACATCCACCCTGAGTTTTACTACTTCCTTTGTCACCATTTATTCTCACATCTCAGACCTTCCTTCTGGGATCATTGTCCTCTTCCTGAAGTACATCCTTGAGAAGATTCCTTAACGTAGACTTGTTGGTAGTGAACTCCCTCAGGTTTGGCTTTGGTTTTGTTCCGTTGCTGTAAATATCTTCATTTCATCCTCCTTCTTGAAAGATTGTTTTGTTGGATGTATGATTTTCGGTTGACAGTTATTTTGTCTCAGCACAGGAAAATCCTAGTCAATGTCTCCTGGCGCTTATTGTTACAGTTGAGAAATCAGCTGTTGGTCTAATTGTCATTTCTCTTTTCCCGACTGCAGCTGAGATGGTCTCTTTGTGTTCTGTGTTTTCACTACCGTGGGCCAGGCAAGCGTTTGTTTTTGCTTTTACTGATTCGGATTCATTGGGCTTCTTGAATCTGTGGATGGCTGGATGCCTTTCAGAACTTCTGAGTTCTAAAAAATTCTCAAACTCAGTTATTCCCGTTGGCTTATCCTTCTCTCTCCCTCTTGGGTTTGGACCATGTGTAGTATACTCTATTTCCTGCATCTTTACCTCCAGTTCATCTTTTCCAACATTTTCCCTGTCTATTGGTCTTCTTAGTAATATCAAATGATATTCTCTCTTTGACTGTCTAATATTTCCTTTACATTGAGTTTGAAATTTTTAATGATTGTATTTTTATTTCAAGAAGTTCTATTTACCTTTTTCTTCAAATCTGCCTAGTCAGTTTTGAGATTCTCTTGTTCCCTCCTCATACTTTTATTCCTCCCCATTTCTTTCCTTAAACAGATTAAATAAACTAATCTTATATTCTGTTTCTGATCATTCCAGTATCTGAGCCTTTCAGCTCTGATTCTCAGCTTCTTTTGTCTGTGCTGATTCTTGTTTATGGAGAATTGTTTCCTCTTGTGCTTGGTGAGTTTTTCTTATGACCTTGTGCCCCAAAAGCTGCACCAGAGATAAAATCAAAGTGCTTTAACTCCACTTAATGCATCTCCATCCTTCCTGAATGTGCCCTTAAAATCCAAGGAGTGTGATTATCTTCCCTATAATCTAAGCTGCAGATGTGTTAAGTCAAACAGGTAGAATTAACATCTTGAAAAAAATCCTGAACTCTTGGGACTTCCCTGGTGATGGCAGTGGTTGAGAATCCACCTGCCAGTGCAGGGGACACGGGTTCAATCCCTGGTCCGGGAAGATCTCACATGCTGCAAAGTAACTAAACCTGTGCGCCACAAGTACTGAAGCCTGTGAGCCTAGAGCCTGTGCTCTGCAACAAGAGAAGCCACCACAATGAGAAGCCCACTCACTGCAATGAAGAGTAGCCCCTGCTTGCCACAACTAGAGAAAGCCTGTGCGCAGCAACAAAGACCCAACACAGCCAAAAATAAATAAATAAGTAAACTTATAAAAAAAGAAATCCTGAACTCTAAATTAATAACTTAATGTAATTTCTAATTATGTTGAGGTTTTAAAATCTCCTTCCCTAGGTGAACATAAACTGTGACTAAATATTGTCTAAATAATTAAATTTAATGTTTTTTAATAATTAGGACATTGCAGTTGTGTTCATAATTAATCATTTTTCCCCCTGCCTGTAAGACCTGTTTCATTAGTGGAAAGAACTTTGAAAATTTTAAGTCAAACTTAGAACCAAAAGACTCTCAGATTGCTTTTTTAAATGTTGCCACTTTAAGATGCCAAATTGTCCCATCTTTTAGCAATAAATTTTTGCCCCAGGCTTTAATTTTCTCAGTTGGAAAACTCCCTCATGTTTCTCCCAGGGCTAATCTCTCTAGAATCACAAACCTGAGAGCTGAAGGGGCTTAGAGGTCCATCCCTCCCTGCAAGCTGACAACCAGACATCCAGAAAAAGTCTAACAAACACCCCATATATGTGGGATGGTATTGGCATGGGGGGGTCCCTTTGATTACAGAAGTGATGCACCATCTCTTCCATGCGTAACCCCAAATTCATTGCTACTGAAGTTCTATAATGCCAAGGCTTGCAAAAATGTCCCTTTAATAGGAGATGGAATGAAATCTCATATAATGACGATTATTTCAATATGAAGACACACCTTATTATGAAAATACACACACAGCTGGTAAAAATACAGATGGTACGAAAGGATAGGTAATAAAAATTGTCTCTCCCACCACCTCCCCCAGACCCATGCTAAGAGGGAACAGGCATCACAAATGGTTTTTAGGCTGTTGGTGGGGGTGTCCCAGCCCTCCCCTCCCCTCCTCCCCACCCTTTCTCTTCTGGCTTCTAGGCAGGGAGCAGGCATGGAGATTGGACTCGTGGTCACAAGGATCATCTTTGGGCCATTCCTGCCAGGAAGAGGAGAGAGCCCTGGGTGGACTGTTTGTCAAGTGTCAGGCCAAGGCTCTGCTCATGAGATCTCCTCTACCCCTCAGAGTGTTACTGAGCCAAACTTGGGTCCACTTGCCCATGTGCAGTAAAGCCAATGCACTGACACCAGATTGCGGTGAAGGAAAGTACAGCATTTATTGCAAGGCACCAAGGAAGGAGAATGGGTGGTTCATGCTCAAAAGACCTGAACTCCCCTGTGGCTTTCAGGGAAGGGGTTTTAAAGGCAGTGTGAGGGATGGGGCTGCAGGGTGCGTGATCAGCTTGTGCACAATTCTAGGATGGGTTGGCATCAAGGTGAAGTTTCAAGCATCATCAGCCTTCTGATTTCAGCCACTCTAGGGTCTATGTGCTTGCGGTCAGCAGTTTTCTTCTGGTGGGGGTCTACTTCCTGTAAAAACAAATTAGGACCGTGTGTCAGGCCTTTATATATTTCACGGTACTGTGAGTTTGGTGATGCTGCTATGTGGCGGAGTTATAGTCTAAATTGTTACCAATTTCCCCACCCAACAGCTATTCTTTGTTTCTACATGTTCACATTCCTAATTGTTAACTTTTTTTTTAAATTGAATTATAGTTGCTTTACAATGTTGTGTTAGTTTCTGCTGTACAGTGAAGTGAATCAGCTATATGTATACACATACCCCCTCTTTTTTGTATTTCCTTCCCACTTAGGTCACCACAGAGCACTGAGTAAAGTTCCCTGTCCTATACAGTAGGTTCTCATTAGGTATCTATTTTATATATAGTAGTGTATATATGTCAATCCCAATCTCCCAATTCATCCCACCCCCCCACATCCCCCCCCTTGGTGACCATACGTTTGTTCTCTACACCTGTGTCTCTATTTCTGCTTCGCAAATAGGTTCATCTGTACCGTTTTTCTAGATTCCACATATATGCATTAATATACGATATTTGTTTTTCTCTTTCTGACTTATTTCACTCTGTATGACAGTATCTAGATCCATCCACGTCTCTGCAAATGGCACAGTTTTGTTCCTTTTTATGGCTGAGTAATATTCCATTGTATATATGCACCACATCTTCTTTATCTGATGATGGGCATTTGGGTTGCTTCCATGTCCTGGCTATTGTAAATAGTGCTGCAATGAATGTTGGGGTGCATGTATCTTTTGGAATTATGGTTTTCTCTGGGTATATGCCCAGTCGTGGGATTGCTGGATCATATGGTAGCTCTATTTTTAGTTTTTTTTAAGGAACCTCCCTACTGTTTTCCATAGGGGCTGTATCCATTTATATTCCCACCAACAGTGCAAGAGGGTTCCCTTTTCTCCACACCCTCTGCAGAATTTATTGCTTGAAGATTTTTTGATGACAGCCATTCTGGCTGGTGTGAGGTTATACCTTATTGTAGTTTTGCTTTGCATTTCTCTACTAATTAGTGACGTTGAGCATCTTTTCATGTGCCTGTTGGCCATCTGTATGTCTTCTTTGGAGAAATGTCTATTTAGGTCTTCTGCCCATTTTTTGATTGGGTTGTTTGTTTTTGTTTTGATATTGAGCTCTATGAGCTGTTTGTATATTTTGGAGATTAATCACTTGCCAGTTGCTTCGTTTGCAAATATTTTCTCCCGTTCTGAGGGTTGTCTTTTTGTCTTGTTTATGGTTTCCTTTGCTGTGCAAAAGCTTTAAGTTTCATTAGGTCCCGTTTGTTTATTTTTGTGTATGGTGTTAGGGAGCAATATCCTTTTTGACCCACCTCCTAGAGTAATGAGAATAAAAACAAAAATAAACTCAAAGTGGATTAAAGACCTATATTTAGACCTAATCATTAACTCTTGAGCCAGCATTTAGAGCCTCAGGGGAGGTCTGGGATACTAAAGCAAAAGCCTTTTACTTCAAATGACAGGGACACAGGGGCTTGTATATGGGTTCAATCCCCCATTTTCTTTGATACTTCTCCATCTTGAGGGGAACAGATTCAGGAAAAGAAAGGGAGTAAAGTTTTGGGTAGAGAGGTTCATCATAAACTCAGCAGAGGAACTCAGTTTTAGGGGCACTCAATTTCAAGAGCGGCTCACAGAAGTAGATGTATTATCCCCATTTTAAAGTGAAGTGACCGAGGATCTAAAACAGCAAATGGCCAGCACACAGCCACATGGGCAGTGGTAATAGGAACAAACCCCAGTGCACTCTTGTCCCGACTGTGCTGGCAGGAGGAGGCCTCGCGGTGCAGCCAACTCTGCAGAAGAGGCCAGTCCCTTCCCTACCCCAAGCTCCCCTAGTCCCTTGGCATCCTCTGCCTTGGCTTGGGGGTAAAGTGTGAATTGTCTTCTGAGGATCCTCTGGGCCCAGACATGAGTTGAGACCAGAGGTGAAACCAGTAGTACCTGGGTGAGCCAAAGTGACCCCAACAGGATTTGGGCATTTTGCCTCATTGAATCAGATCTTTCCTTGCAAATTTAAGACGACCCCAGTCCCACACACCTGAACTTGAAATGAAGACATTACTCAGGATGAGTGAATATGTAGTAGAAAGTATAAATTATTCAATCACATTTACTCATACTAATTGGCTGTTAAGCTATAAGGGAAAAACATCACATGCCAAGAGGCTCCCTTACGCTTATTGTCTCTCTTTAATGGAGGGACTGTCTGTACAGACCAGGCTGGCCAAGGAGGAGCTGGGGGAACAGGCAGGGGTGGCATCCCTGTCACGCCAACCAGCACTGCCAGAGGCAGGTGTGGGCTTGAGAGGCAGAGCGTATTTGGCTCATGAGATCAGAATTAAAATTCAGTGAGGTCTCCCCCACGCTGGCCGTGCTGGTTCAGCCAGCTCCCCTACCTCCAGTGGCAGCTGTGGTCCTCAAACAGCTCTCAGGACCCCTTCACACTCTTTGAGTTCAATGAGGATCTCAAAGAGCTTTCGATTATGTGTGTATTCTATCAATATTCGCTGTCATTGAGTTAAAACTTGAGGAATTTTAAAATGTAAGAGCACACAGCACTGCACTTTCCACGAGCTGTGAGAGTGACCTCATCGTCGTGTCCTGCAGCTTCTGGAAAACACCACTGGCCACTAGAGGCAAATCACGTCTTAGGGACATTGCGAGGACAGTGTGGGTGCCCGGGCCACACACGCTTTGAGAACCTCTGCGCTAGGCACATCCCTGGAGAACAGGCCAGAAGGAACTGACCGTGTACCCGGCAGGACCACAGGTGACCTCACACCATGGTCAGCGTCTCCTGTGGCCTCCAGCCTCTTCGGCCCTCTCACTGGCAACAGACTGGGCAGGTTGCCATCAAGGGAGGCCGAATCTACACAAGCAGCGTTCGCGTCCCCAATCCTTCTTCTTTTCTTGTTTGCGTGGTTCCGTGGAGCTTTTTGGAGATCTCCAGCAAGAAGGAAGCACATCGCGAGCTATTTGGGACTCATGGTCTAGATGCCTCTCCCCGACTCATTTGTGCAGGAAGACTGGCTTTCCCCGTGTTGTAAATGTCCCTCCTGAAACCCCGTAACTCCGTCCTCACTACACAGTTCAAGAAAGATTCTGGGGTGATGCTTTGTGGTTGCTGTTTGGGCAACAAATGGGAACTCAGAGAGAGGGCCTGGCGTGGGAGCTGCTGGTCTGGGGTCTCGGGCACCCCCGCTCTGCCCATCATTCCTGGTTCACTGTCAGGAGACTCTCATAAACAAGCCTGGCCAGGACTGGGAACACATGTTTATTTTATGAATGAGTTTCAGGAAGAGAGGGAAAAAAAGTCATCCAGAATGTCATCCAGGAGGCCGTGTTCTTTTTATTATGTTTTGTCAGTAAACAAAAAAAATTGCCACATTTAATTCTTACACTGGTCCTGTGGGATTTCTCTGACTAATGTAAAATGACAGGTGTCACAACATTCTATATAAATACAAGTCTGTTTGTGGGAGCCTGTTCTATTTTTAATGTAAACCATACCTAACTTGCTCTGAAGGATGGTACCCCTGGAATTTAGGGTCCTGTCTCTTGTCTGTTCATGGTACTGGATTGTTGTAGGATCAGCCTGGAACAAACTAAAGACAACCCAAACTTTTTAGTTTAACGTGAGAATTATTCACCTAATTTTCCTGCCCCTATATTAATTTATCATTGTGTGGAGCCGCGAGGTGACGCCGCTAATGAGTGACACGGTGCGCGTGGTGAGCTGATCTATAATTTAGGAGTCTGCTGTTGGCCTTAGAGCTGTCTGCAGGCTGAACAAAGCAGGCAGTAAAAATAAAGAACATACCCACAGATTATATAGATAGGCGCAAATCCATAGATACACTCATACACGTTATCTATCAGCAGCTTGTCGCCCCCGTGATGGCACGGGACATGAACGTACCATTCCATGATGAATGGGGAAAGCTGATGCGGTGTTCTGTAAGTTTACAGTGGACTCCAAGGCCAGCCCTTTGGAGGACCGTGAGCCTATGGAGAGTTGGAGGGAACCGGGAGATTCCACGAGAGGGGGCAAGCACTGTGACCTTGACACTCTGCCCCCTCTCATTTCTCAACCACTTCTTCCTGCGCCCGTTCAAAACGGCACCAGCAACAGGATCCCCCTTAATCCCAGCAGTGGGGCATCCAACAGCTAATTAGCTTTCCGGAACTGAACCGATAGGAGATTTGAGGGAGGCGCCCTTCACGGTTTTCAGACAGGGATAGAGACCGCGTGTCAGAATTTGACTGTGAATGGGATGATCAGCTTCCCCCGTGAGCCTGGGCTCTCAGCAATAACTACCGAGCCGCGGACATTGGCACCAGTCGAATCCACTCGTCCTTCCTGTCAATGAGGAAAAGACCCGGGGATGACCCTCTGAGCCATCGCATTGGTGCACCTTCATTCAAGGTCACACCTGGAAAAAAGCATCCTGAGCGGGCGCAGATAGAACACACCATTCTTTCTGCTCTGAAATTCCCTTTTCATGGGAGGTTTCCAGGCAGAGGTCCCATATTTTGTCAGTGAGAAATGGCATGGGGCTCCTGCCGAGGGCAGCCCCAGGCATCAGGTTCTTTGTGTGTGATTCAGAGAGACAGCCTGTAAAGGGAGAAGGCCAGGCCGGCGTCCTCGCAGGGGTTCTCGACAGCCCACCGACACCATAGTGCAGATTTTCCAATAAATACGTAGACTCTCTGCATACCTCTTAGGAACAGAGAAAACGGCATATTTACATACTATGTACTAGGTTTAAAAATCAACTTTAGATTTGCTTTGCCTTTTGCAGTCTCTTGAATAAAGCATTTTTGTAGCTTACTCAAAATCCTCTCTGTGTGTTTACATTTTAATGGGCATTCCAGTGAAATGGAGGATTTTCTTTTTTTTTCTAATCAGGAGAGGAGGTGGGGATGGAAACGGCAGGGTCGCCTTCTCTTTGGCCCACCAGCTTCTCTCTTCATCAGTGGGTTGCAGCCTGATGTAAGTGAAGCATGCCATTTAGCCAGGCAAGTAGAAAGAAGGGGGAAAGGCCGTTTTTATTTCAGTTTAAAATATACATGCCTAAAAAAAAAAATATACATGCCTGAGAGTTTGTGGAATTTTAAAATAGTAACTTAGATCTCAAACATCGCTGAAGGTAATGAACATGTGTAAGGAGAATGTTAATGCTCATTGGCCAGTATGGAAGATAAAACCTGTTTTATTTAATGAGGTACCGTTTAAGAGTTGTCCTTACTGAAAAGGGGGAAAAATCAACCTCCCTAGCAGGGCAGAGAAGCCTCTTGACCGGTTCCTTGTAGCACATACTCTTGGCAAGAGAGTCCAAAGTGACCTCAACTCCTTGGGGTCATTTTAGGGACAGATTTGTTTTCTGTGGCTGCTTATATAAGGGAAACCCCTCTTGGGTCTTGGGGCACAGAAGCTACTTTCTGGAGGCAATAGGTTCTTTCGGGTGTGGAAACAGAATTTCTGCTTATCCCAGCTAATATTAAGATCCTCTTGTACAAAGGACCCCCTTATCACAGTAGATCATACAGTATAATAAAATCGGGCCAAGGCAGCTTCCGTGGCTTTGCATCGATGAAACTGCCAATGTCTTAATCTTCCCCCGGGGATGTCTCTCTTTTTTCCTCCCCTGAGATTCCCGGGAGATCCCTAATTAAAGCTACAGATACGGTTTAAAAGTACATTCACCAGATGTTAGTTTAAAATGACCTGTGACTGGCAGCAGAGATGGAAGAGGCTAAGCGTGTCTGAGGCCCCCCAGGGCTTTTTCCTCTGCTGTCATTCAGTATGCAAATGATGCCCAGCAGAACCTCCAAGCCAGCCCCGCCAAACCATAAAACCAACTGCTTTGAAAGCAATGCATCAGTAATTCTTATCACCTGGCATCTGGAATTCGGGATGCTCACTCCTAACTAGAACATGTCATAGGGTGTTTTAGGAGGAAGCTCAGATTTTGCACTCTGCAGACAATTTAGGCTGATGAATCTGTTCGCTGAAGCTCATACAGCTCCCTTGAGGACAAACCATCTTTTCAATGGAATCCAGGCTCTGAGATGCACCTGCCGTGATTTGACTGGACCCGAGCCCTGTGGATGAGAAAGAGCTTCAGTCGCCCGCAACACAAGAGACCGACACGGAGGCTGGGGCAAGTCAGACCCGAGGCAACCCTTCCAGGGCTTTGTTTTGATTTTTGCTGTGAAAGTTCCCAGTAAGTTCGAAGTGAGTTAGATCTCAGACTCCCAGTGCAGTCCTGGTTTGCTCTGCAGAGCTGAGGGCTGAGGCAGGCAA
This sequence comes from Monodon monoceros, assembly GCF_005190385.1. Classification (NCBI taxonomy): domain Eukaryota; kingdom Metazoa; phylum Chordata; class Mammalia; order Artiodactyla; family Monodontidae; genus Monodon; species Monodon monoceros. Next base: position 175,758,275 of record NW_021703774.1, on the reverse strand, counting down.
CGCTGGGAATCCATATCTTTGGAAACGGAAGCCTCTTTCTTTTCCCAAGGACTGAAATTTATAGGCAGCATGTTCCTATCGGTGTGTTTATCAAAGTAAACATGTAGGTTAAAACACAGTGTACCCAGCAGGCACCTGTCAGTTCCTTGGGACGCTGATGGTCCCCGAGATGCCCATTAGAACAGCTGAGTGCTTTCAGCTCTGCTCATCGCCAGCGCGATGCCCTTGAGCTGGGCTCCAGCTTGAAGCTTCCTGGTACTTTAGATAAAAAGAAGACCCTGCACCTGAAAGTCATAAACATCTGGCTCTGGGGAGGGAACCAAGGCCGGGCTTTCACACAGCGGCAGAGAGAAGCGAGGATTTGGATTCAGAGGATGACAGCTCGCACCACGTGTACGTCCGGGGGGAGGCTGCCAGGTGGACTTGGGGTGCAGGAATTCTGCCAGTCAGGGGAGGCAGATGTGTTCACAGATAATGCGGAAAACAAGACCTTCGCAACCTTGGTATTTTAGATGCAGACACAGGTTTGCGTGATCAGTAAAACGTGACTAAATAAGATTAATCTATCGGTGGTGGAAAAGAGCACCTGTAAGGCGGATTGGGTGTCTCAAAGGCATAATTATTTCTCCAATTAATTAAAATGTAACCACTGGCTCACTGATTCTGATAACGGGGCCTTCCTGCCCAAGAAGCAGCCCTCTGCTGAGCACCTGTGATGTTTCTTCATTCATTGTCCCACAAGGACACGCAACAAAGGCCCGGATTGGTCGTCTGGAGTGGCCACTCCTACCGTCCGCCTGGCCACTGCCCACCTGGACTGGTGTTGGGCAGGGATACTTGGGTGGTTTGGTTCCCAGGAAGGCGGGTGAGCCCAGCTGGTCCCCGGTGAAGCCCCAGGTGGGGTTGGGTAGCTCTGTGTGTGTGTGTGTGTGTGTGTGTGTGTGTGTGTCAGGGCAGAGGCCTGGGCCATCCACGCAGCCCAGAGCTGCCTGGCGGGGCTCTGGCTTGAGTTCCTGGCATGGGGGAACCAGCCTTGTTAGAATGAGCACGTGTACCCAGAAAAAACCAATTAATTCACAGGCACAGGGCTCCTTACATAAACTTAAACTATTTGGGAAAGGTGCAGAGGTGCAGAAAGTTCTGTTGAAAAGTGACCAGCAGAGAGACTGAGGTAGCCACAGCAAGGGCAAGAGCCTGGAATGATCACATTTCCACATTTCGTGTCCTGAGGAGGGCCGGGTGGCTGGGAGCATCCCGTCCAGGCTCAGTGCTGGGCCAAGTCCATGGAGCTCCCGGAGCCAGGTCCTTCTCTCATCCATCGTCCTTGCGACCCACATGTGTCCCAAGGAAACAGAAGCCGCCTTTCACATCTTGCTTCGAGTGATAGCTCCCAGGGCCCATCCAGGAAGAGAGAAAAGGGCAGTGGCACGGCCCAGAACCCATGTTTCTGTTGGGTTTATGTTCCTGAGGCCGTGGGAGCAGCAGCTAATTCATAACCTGAATACAGTTTCTAAGGCTTTGACTCTCTGAGTGGCTGTTTACGCAGACTATGACAGATTATTGAGCACTCTGTTGGCAAGTCCCACAGTCACACGGCAGTTCCCGGAGGCCTGGCCTAGAGCCGGTTGACTGCTGCCTGTGGCCTGGTGACAGGGACGGGCGCCAAGGGCCTGTGTCCTCTCCGCAGCCTTTACTGGGAGTCCACTCAGACCGCCACGTGGCCCTCTGCCTTTGCAAGGGGGTAAAAAGGACTTGAAGGAGGGGACAGGACACATGCAGTTGGGATCGTGATGGCTCGTTTTGTGTGTCAACTTGGCGAGGCTGTGGCTCCCAGGTTTCGGTCAAGCACCAGTTGCCGTGAAGGTATTTTGTAAATGTGATTACCATTTAAACCGACAGACTCTGAGGGAAGTAGAATGTGGGTGGGCCTCCTCCAGTCAGTTGAGGGTCTTTAGAAAAAGCCTGAGGTTTCCTAGAGAAGACGCAACTCTTCCTCCAGAGGGCAGTGCGTGAGCCCCGCCTGCGTTTCCAGGCTGCTGCCCCGAGGAGTTCCGACCCAAGACTGCAACAGCAAGTCTCACCTGAACTGCCAGCCTGCCCCGCAAATCTTGGCCTTGTCAGCCGCCATGATCACGCGAGCCAATTCCTTAAAAGAAATCCCTCTCTCCATATATATATGTATTTTGCTAGTTCTGTTTCTCTGGAGAACGCTGACGAGTACAGGCATGACGTGTCACCCCTCCTCCAGAGTTTTGGGGGCTCTGCTCCTGACCCTCCTGCTTTGCGACCCTCCCAGCCGCCAGCCCTCTGTTCGGGCCCGGAAGGAAGGACTCGGGAGAGAAAATACAAGAGCACACCCCCTCCCGTGGAACAGCTGTATGCAAATGGCCACACTACTTATACATTCACTCCAGGTAACGAGGGACGAAGGCTGCTCACAGGGGCCAGGGATGCTGCACGAAGGCACCGGTGCGATTGGTGCGTCCAGAACTGGATGCCTTTACGTGAGTGTGGACCATGTGCTGGACACATCCCTGAGCCTTTACGTAAAGTACGCCGTGTGCGCAGTGATGCGCTCAATACGCTGACCCATCGTTCATTCATTTATGTGGATCTTTACTGAGCACCTGCCAGGTCCCTAACGCTATTCCAAGTGTCAGGGATAGTGGACCAGACCAAGGCCTGCCCTAATAAACAATAAATATATTGTTTATTTTGGGGTAGATGTAAGTGCCACGTGGGAAAAAAAAGTAGAACAAAAAGATGGGGCCGTGATGGTGATGGTTGCAAACAACGTGACTGTACTTAGTGCCAGTGGATGGCACACTTAACGCCAGTGGACGGCACACTTAAAATGGGCAAGAGGGTGCATTTCACACTAGGTGTATTCTATCACAATTTTAAACATAATTTTAAAGTGTTCTAAAATGTATTTTGCTGATGGTTGGTTGCACAAGGCTATGAATAAACCAAAACCACTGAATTGTGTGTTTTAAATGGGTGAATTGGGGCCTTCCCTAGTGGCGCACTGGTTAAGAATCTGCCTGCCAATGCAGGGGACACGGGTTCGAGTCCTGGTCCAGGAAGATCCCACATGCCGTGGAGCAACTAAGCCCGTGTGCCACAACTACTGAGTTTGCACTCTAGAGCCTGCAAGCCACAACTACTGAAGCCCACAGGCCTACAGCCTGTGCTCCGCAAAAAGAGAAGCCACCGCAATGAGAAGCCTGTGCACCGCAACGAAGAGTAGCCCCTGCTTGCCACAACTAGAGAGAAGCCCGCGTGCAGCAACAAAGACCCAACGCAGCCAAAAATAAATAAATAGATAGATAAATTTATTTAAAAATAAATAAATAAATGGGTGAATTGAATGGTCAGTGAACTATATCTCAATAAACTTGTTTGTTTGTTTGTTTTTAGAGAGTCTTTCCGAAGGAGTGCATTTTATTTTTATTTATTTATTTATTTTTAATTAATTAATTTATTTATTTATTTTGGGCTGTGTTGGGTCTTCATTTCTGTGCGAGGGCTTTCTCTAGTTGCAGCAAGCGGGGGCCACTCTTCATCACGGTGAGGCCTCTCTCGTTGGGAGCACGGGCTCCAGACGCGCAGGCTCAGTAGTTGTGGCTCATGGGCCTAGTAGCTCCACGGCATGTGGGATCTTCCTGCACCAGGGCTCGAACCCATGTCCCCTGCATTGGCAGGCCGATTCTCAACCACTGCACCACCAGGGAAGCCCAATAAACTTGATTTTGATAAAAGAAGGATAGAGCCCAGATGGGGGTGGACCATTTCAGAACAGCTGGCAGGGAAGACCTGTCTGAGAAGGCAACCTTTGGTGGGAATTCCTGTCATCATCTTGCAAAGGTCGAATGTCCTGCCCACAGTGGCAGGTCTAAGATGCAAACCCAGGCCTGCTGCCGCCTCCATAGCCCGGCCTGCTCTACTTGCCCATTCTGAGTTCTGTTTTTTTTTCCTCTTGCCCAAGCCCTTTCATACTGATCATCTCACTGTGTTCTGTTCCAGGCGTCCTCATTTTCTATCTTTTTTCCAGCAGACAGAGTGAGAAGCAGATGTTCAGGGCCTGATCCAAGTCCCACAGTCAGTGCCAGGGACCCAAACAATACTGTCCCAGTGGTCAGCAGACTTGTTCTGCGAAGGGCCAGTGAGTCAATATTGTAGACTTTGCAGGCTGTATGGTCTCTGTGGCAACTCCTCAACTTCGCTGTTATGGCACAAAAGCAGCCATGGAATTGTAAACACACTGTTGTCGCTGTGTTCCGATAAAAGTTTATTTACAAAAACAGGGCAGGCTGTATTTGGATCAGGGACCAGAGTTTGCCAACCCTGCTCTAGATTGCCCTTTTCTCTTTCTGGAAAGACTCCCTTTTAAAGAAGATGAGATTGGAGGGAGGCTGGATGTTCTGTCTCTCCCCCTTAAACTTGTGTCCAGGAGATGGCATGTGAAGTGCTTCATTCAGCTGGATTCCCCCAGGGCAACAGGATGAAGCAGGATCCCTGTCAGACACACAGACATATCTCTGCGGAGAGGTCAAGACTAAGGGAAGGTCCAGGAATAGCCCTTTCTGGATGGTTGCTTTCTTCCATAGGCAGCCAGTGAGCTGTCATCCATCCATCAGTGCATCCATCCATCTATCCATCCATCCATCCCTCCCTCCCTCCCTCCCTCCCTCCCTCCCTCCCTCCATCCATCCATCCATCCATCCTCTATCCATCTATCCATGTGTCCATCTCTCCATCCGTCCAACCATCCATCCATGCATCCATGCATCCATCCGTGCATCCATCTATACGTCCATACATGTATCCATACATGTATTCTCCTGTCCATCCCTCCATCTGTCTGCACTGCCTCATTCTCAAACATTCTCAGGTCCTGCTCTGCACCTGGCTATGAATTAGGCCACTGGATTTCAGTGGAGAACAGGGCAGACTCCCTGTTCTCAAGGAGCTCCTGCCATGAACAATCCCATACATAGTCTGTAAACCCAGGGAGCGAATGCTGTGATACAGATAAGGCACGGTGTGGCCTGGGTGATTGGCTGGGGCCCTTGTCACCCTGGGAACCCTTCCTTCTCGGGCCAGACGGAGGCTCACTCTTGTCAGCAGTCTATCACACTCTGTCAGGACACCAGCTCCTCGACCCCAAATGGTCTTGGAGGTGGAACTTTTCCTATAGGGCCGCGGGCCAGCCTGCCCCCTGAGCTCTGGGTCCTGGTCCTGGGCAGGTGGAAGTCTGCCTGTCAGCTGTGTAGAGCCCTCGGCAGCCCTGTGGTCTGGGGTGGGAAGAGAGCTAGTCCCCAAGGCCACAGAGACAGTGCTGAGGAGTGTCTGCTGTTGCGGGGGAGAGGGGTCGTGAGGAAGAGAAGCAAAGTCACCTCTCTCCTCCGCCCCGCCAGAAACACGTGACCAGCCCGTGTGTGCTGAGCAGAACGGGACCCCCTCCGGGAGGTGGGGAGCACCTGCCATTGTGTCCAGTGAAATGAGAATATTTCCTTTCTCTTTGTCATCTAGGAGCAAACAAAGTAGGTCGGGGATTGTTTTGGGGAACAAAGAAGAGGCTGAGCTCTCATTAGGGGCGCCCATTGCTCCCCCTGAGTTGAGCTGTTGCCCGGTTTGGAGCCGGCTCCCCTGCCAGGGACGATGAACGCGTTGGCCAGCCTGGGTTTCCCGTGGCCGCCACCAGCCTAATGTCGGCGTGATTGTTCTGGCGTAAACACCATCTGTGCGTGCGTTATCTTCAGACAGGCTGGGCCCGGCCTGTTGGCCAGGGTCCAGTGCTTTCTTTCTCCCCAGGACTCAGAATCGTGCCTGTCTTGTCTCCATGGCAGAAATGAGATGTGGTGTCCACGGCCAGGGCGGGAAGCAGAATTAAATTTCAGAAGGCGCTGCGTGGCTGGCCACTTGGGAAGCAACCAGCCTGGGTGTCCTTTGGGCTCCCTCCAGCCACCGGTGTCCTCATGCTGGAGGGCAGGTCGCAGGAGCGACGATGCTGAATGATGCCGGAAGCACTTGGTTGAGCGTGTGCTTGCCCTGTCCTGGGAGCTGTCACCTACCTTGTTTCATCTTCACACTAACTGACCCTACGAGATAGGCCGTCATCAACTCATATGGAGGAGGAAAGTGGGCCGTACAGCGGTCCCTTCATCAGGAAACTGGGCGCGTGATATATTGCTACTACGTCTGTCTCAGCCACGTCAGGGCCATCTCTGGAGTGGCTGCAGGTCTCAGATGGCCTAGAGGGAGGGCAGGCTGCTGCAGCCAGGTGACCTCAGAGTCCTCCAGGCTCCATGGCCTGTCCAGAGGCAGCGAGGCAGGTGCCGAGCCCAGGAGGACCCGTGGGCTTCCTGGGGTGGGAGGCAAGGCCCCTCTGCCCTCCCAGCACCGACCCAGCTGGCTGCGCCTCTTGCAGTTCTGGGGCTCCTGGTGAGCCAGCCCGGGGTCAGGGCAGCAGGATTCGAGTTCTTTCCCTGCTAACCCGTGACCTGCATGGGAACTGACTTGGAACCCGCCGAGCCTGGGGGAGTGGGCTTGGGCTGCGGGGAAGGGGTGGGCCGGAAGGCACTGAGGTCTGGGGTGGGGAGAAATGACTCACGGTGCTCACAGCAGGTGGCCCCGGTGACCTGGAAGATTGTTCCCACACTCCTAAAGTCCTATAGCACTTCCTAGAACGCGGGGCTGGAGCCTCTTTAGGAAACAGGTAATTCGACCTCTGTCTTGGAAATAGGAGGTGATTCGGGGAGAAGGAAAGGGAAGGAAAATGCTGTCCAAGTGCCACTGCAGGTCCCTGGAGAGCCTCGACTGGGACTCAGGGGGCCGAAGACAGAGCCATCCCAGACAGGAGCTCACGCACTCCCTGCCCCGGCCGGCCACGGGCTGACTGCCCACCTCCCCGGCGGTTTCCCACCAGCCCACGCCTGTGCTCTGAGAGAGATTTTCCACGTTCCCTGGGACCATCAGCCAGACCCGGGTCTCCTTGCTGCTCTGCGGGCCTGAAACCCCTGCACTCTGTGGGCGCTGGTTCTCCTACCACGCAGCACATGGCTGGGCCCTGGGCTCCTTCCCCCTGACCCTGGGCGCTGCTAAGATATTGTCCTGTGGATAGGAAATGAAAAGGGTACGACCTTATTTCTTCAAAGATCGCCCAATCTAGCCCAGAGGTATAATAAAACCCCAGACTTTCCTTTCAGGAATCATCTTTTCTCAGTCAGATCTTTCTGTGTTAAGTGGTAGACACACGACTGTGAAATAAAACACGAGGCTCGGGGTCTCTGAGTGGTTTGGGGTGTGGGGGGGAAGGCTGCCTTCTACAGTGGCACGTTTCCTAGGCTCAGAATTCCTCGACTGTGGTGTGTGTGGCACCTAGGGGTGATTGATGACACAGCATGCGCTCCATCACCTAAAGCTCGAGGCTTCAGCCTGGGTCGTATTGGCCATCCCCCCGTGGTCATGTAGAACTAGGGCCCTGGCTCTGTCCAGTGAGGGATTTGCTTTTAAAACAGGGCGAATTAGAGTAACTGAGTGATTGGATTAGTTCACGACATACTATTATTGTTGGGTTTTGAGGGTTGGCTTAACCATTATAACAATGAGTGCATCTCCTTTGGTGCTCCATCCCTCCCCTGCCTTTCCGTCTCCCAGAGATCATCACAATCCTCAAGTCATGCTTAACTTTCCTTCCCTATTGTTCCAGTCACCACTTTTACGTGTATCCCTAAATAATCCGTTGTTTGGATCTGCCTGGTTTCCAGCCTCATGTCACTGAGACCCATCTGCGGTATGTGCAGCCACAGCCCACTCATTTTCACAGCCGTATAATACTCCACTGTGGGTCTCTGCCACAGTTCACTTCCTCCTGCCCATGGGCGTTTAGTCGTTGCTAGCGTCTTGCTCTTACGAACAGCACCGCCCAGAGTCGCCGTGTGTCTCCTGGCTGTACTTAGATGGGAGTTTCTCTTGGGAGTGGGCCATGCTGTCTGCCTGGTCGTCTACTGCTGTGACACACACCACCCGTCACGTGGTACCACTCACAGGGCTCACGGCGGGGGGTTGGAGTGGTCGGGGCCAGCGCACTGGGGCTGGCCTGACCCCTCTTCTCCCTGTGGAGCCCAGGACCTCTCCACATGGGCTTTTCACCTCGTCCCTCGAGCGAGTTTTTCCAGATGCCCGGTGGAAGCTGCGGGCTTCTGTGGTCAGCCGCAAAGTCTCAGAACTCAGATGGGAGTCTCACTCCCATCACATTGTGTTGGTGAAGCTGGTCACAAGGGGGCAGACCGGATTCAAGGGCAGAGGAACTGGATCTCACCTCTCTGAGGAGTAGCAAAAGCACGTATCTTCACTAGATCCCATAAGACAGGCGACTCCTCATCTTTACAAGTTAACCCAAGTGATCCCATCATCCGACAGCCACCCCCCCACACACCCACATACACACACGATGCATGAATGATTCCCAAACTCTCCACCCTCTGCAGACCATGTCAGGTCCTTAATTGGTGTCAGTGGAGTAGCTATCGGCTGGATCTGACCATGGTCTTATTCGCATTTCCCTGATCTCAAGGAAGGTGAGACATCTCCTCCTAAAATTATCAGCCATGTGTTTTTCCTCCTTCCCATTCAAGTCTTTTGCCCATCTTTCTACTAGGTTGTCTCTTTCGGATTGTAAGAATTCTTTGTATTTAATGGATACTTATCCTTTCTCCTTTTTATATATTGCAAATATCTTTTACTTTCCAGTTTTAGCTTTTCTGTTTCTTTGAGATATCTTTTGTTGAACAGAAGTTCTTCCTTTAATGTAGTCACATTTATCAATATTTTATTTCACAGTTAGCACTTTTTAATCTTCTTTAAGAAAGAAATCCTTCCCTGTCTCAAAGTCAGATGGATGTTCATCGCAACTTTTCTTAAGGTTTTGATGTTAACGGTTTAATTCTGAATCTATCTGGAGTTGATTTACTTTCTGTTTTTTCCCTTTGGGGATAAACAGTGTTTCTAACCGCTTTCCCATGATCTGCCGTGCTGTTTCTGATGTATCAGCAATGGTGGGAACATCCTGAGACGTTTATTGTGCTTAGAAGCTCTTCAGAGTGATTTGGGTGAAACCATGTCATAGCCATCATACCCGTGGGAACACTGTTTTTAAACCCCATACCTCACTTTCCACATCTCCCTCGCTCTTTGGTGGGCCAGCCGGGTGAACCATGAGGTCTCCCAATCTGCCAGCTTGGCTCAAACCCACGCCCAGTCTGAGTGAGCTGCTTGGACCTCCACCCCTCACTGTGAAGATTAAATCCAGTTCATTACGTCCGGGGTCCGGCACGTGATAAGTGCTTAATGCCTGGGAGCTGTCGTCTCTAGCTGACTCTTTAAGCATGGGCTCCAGTCAGTTGTTCTGGGTAAAATATTGTAACTGACCTACTTGCCTTCTGCTCCCAAACACATGAGAAGAATCGCATCGCATCCATGGAAAGACAGGGGGAGAGTGAGAAACTCCAGGACTGCTGGATCCTGAGCAGGTGTTTCAGGTGTGCAGGAACGTTCTCTGTTGGAGGCTCCCCCTCGCTGCATCCCTCGACACCAGAGAATCCAGGGACCAGCCCGTCTGGCAATTGCATTTGGGAGTGAAACTGAAGAAGGGCTGGTTGAGGGGTAATGTGGGGCTGGCTTTTAGTGGGGTTAATGGTGATAGGGTTTGAAAGCCCCTGGGGATCTCTTACTCCACAGTCAGAACATGTTCCTTGGAGACTGGGAATTAGGAAGAGAAACGGGCACCGAAGTCCTGGATCTGGTCCCTCTTCTGCCTCTGCTTTGCTGTGTGACCTTGAACAGGTCACTCACCCTCTCTCATCTTCAGGTTACTTCCCTTTAGAACGGGGGGGCCATCAGTGGCCTAGACAGTCTCTCAGTGCCCTCCTCTTGCTGATGGTCTCTGGATCTACAATGGAGGTGGGCATTTGATGATGCTGACCTGTCACATGCTGGGGAATTGAAACCAGAATAAGTGAAGCCCAAGTATTTGCTTTAAATGTAAGCAGCTGAGAGCTTGCTTCTTAATTGGGTAGACTTCAAAAGATAATGGCATACCTCCGTATTTTTAAAAATCACCAGCCTGGCCACCCAGGAGGTGGGCTGATGTGAAAAGATGGGCACAGCCAATAAGATTTCCTCCCTTAGCAATTATAACAATCATTGTGGATTATTTTGAAAATCTGGGTATTTTTTTTCATTCTTCACACCTTTTACTTTTTTAACATCTTTATTGGAGTATAATTGTTTTAATATGGTGTGTTAGTTTCTGCTGTATCACAAAGTGAATCAGCTATACATATACGTATATCCCCATATCTCCTCCCTCTTATGTCTCCCTCCCACCCTCCCTATCCCACCCCTCTAGGTGGTCACAAAGCACCGAGCTGATCTCCCTGTGCTATGCGGCTGCATCCCACTAGCTATCTGTTTTACATTTAGTAGCATATATATGTCCATGTCACTCTCTCACTTCGTCCCAGCTTACCCTTCCCCCTCACCGTGTCTTCAAGTCCATTCTCTACATCTGCGTCTTTATTACTGTCCTGTCCCTAGGTTCTTCAGAACCAATTTTTTTTTTTTAGATTTCATATATATGTGTTAGCATATGGTATTTGTTTTTCTCTTTCTGACTTACTTCACTCTGTATGACAGATTCTAAGTCAGTCCACCTTACTACAAATAACTGTTTCGTTTCTTTTTATGGCTGAGTAATATTCCATTGTATATATGTGCCACATCTTCTTTATCCATTCATCTGTCAGTGGACACATAGGTTGCTTCCATGTCCTGGCTATTGTAAATAGTGCTGCAATGAACACTGGGGTGCATGTGTCTTTTTGAATTATGGTTTTCTCAGGGTATATGACCAGTAGTGGGATTGCTGGGTCGTATGGTAGCTCTACTTTTAGCTTTTTATGGAACCTTCATACTGTTCTCCATAGTGGCTGTATCAATTTACATTCCCACCAACAGTGTAGGAGGGTTCCCTTTTCTCCACACCCTCTCCAGCATTTCTTGTTTCTAGTTTTTTTGATGATGGCCATTCTGACCTGTGTGAGGTGATACCTCATTGTAGTTTTGATTTGCATTTCTCAATGATTAATGATGTTGAGCATCCTTTCATGTGTTTGTTGGCAATCTGTATATCTTCTTTGGAGAAATGTCTGTTTAGGTCTTCTGCCCATTTTTGGATTGGGTTGTTTGTTTTTTTAATATTGAGCTGCATGAGCTGCTTGTGTATTTTGGAGATTAATACTTTGTCAGTTGCTTCGTTTGCAAATATTTTCTCCCATTCTGAGGGTTGTCCTTTTGTCTTCTTTATGGTTTCCTTTGCTGTGCAAAAGCTTTTATGTTTAATTAGGTCCTATTTGTTTATTTTTGTTTTTATTTCCATTTCTCTAGGAGGTGGGTCAAAAAGGATCTTGCTGTGATTTATGTCATAGAGTGTTCTGCCTATGTTTTCCTCTAAGAGTTTTATAGTGTCTGGCCTTACATTTAGGTCTTTAATCCATTTTGAGTTTATTTTTGTGTATGATGTTAGGGAGTGTTCTAATTTCTTTCTTTTACATGTAGCTGTCCAGTTATCCCAGCACTACTTATTGATGAGGCTGTGTTTTCTCCATTATACTCTTGCCTCCTTTATCAATGATAAGGTGTGTGGGTTTATCTCTGGGCTTTCTATCCTGTTCCATTGATCTATATTTCTGTTTTTGTGCCAGTACCATCCTGTCTTGATTACTGCAGCTTTGTAGTATAGTCTAAGTCAGGAAGCCTGATTCCTCCAGCTCTGTTTTTGTTTCTCAAGATTGCTTTAGCTATTCGGGATCTTTTGTGTTTCCATACAAATTGTGAAATTTTTTGTTCTAGTTCTGTGAAAAATGCCAGTGGTAGTTTGATAGGGATTGCATTGAATATGTAGATTGCTTTGGGTAGTACAGTTATTTTCACAATGTTGGTACTTCCAATCCAAGAACATGGTGTATCTCTCCATCTATTTGTATCATCTTTAATTTCTTTCATCAGTGTCATAGTTTTCTGCATACAAGTCTTTTGTCTCCTTAGGTAGGTTTATTCCTAGGTATTTTATTCTTTTTGTTGCAGTAGTAAATGGGAGTGTTTCCTTAATTTCTCTTTTGGATTTTTCATTATTAGTGTATAGGAATGCAAGAGATTTCTGTGCATTAATTTTGTACCCTGCTACTTTACCAAATTCATTGATTAGCTCTAGTAGTTTTCTGGTAGCATCTTTAGGAATCCCTATGTATAGTATGTCATCTGCAAACAGTGACAGTTTTACTTTTTCTTTTCTGATTTGGGTTCCTTTTATTTCTTTTTCTTCTCTGATTGCTGTGGCTAAAACTTCCAAAACTATGTTGAATAAGAGTGGTGAGAGTGGGCAACCTGTCTTGTTCCTGATCTTAGTGGAAATGGTTTCAGTTTTTCACTATTGAGAACGATGTTGGCCGTGGGCTTGTCATATATGGCCTTTATTATGTTGAGGTAAGTTCCCTCTATGCCTACTTTCTGGAGAGTTTTTTATCATAAATGGTGTTGAATTTTGTTGAAAGCTTTTTCTGCATCTATTGAGGTGATCATATGGTTTTTCTCCTTCAGTTTGTTAATATGGTGTATCACGTCGATTGATTTGCGTATATTGAAGAATCCTTACATTCCTGGAATAAACGCCACTTGATCATGGCGTATGATCCTTTTAATGTGCTGTTGGATTCTGTTTGCTAGTTTTTTGTTGAGGATTTTTGCATCTATGTTCATCACTGATATTGGCCTGTAGTTTTCTTTTTTTGTGACATCTTTGTCTGGTTTTGGTATCAGGGTGATGGTGGCCTCGTAGAATGAGTTTGGGAGTGTTCCTCCCTCTGCTCTATTTTGGAAGAGTTTGAGAAGGATAGGTGTTAGCTGTTCTGTAAATGTTTGATAGAATTCGCCTGTGAAGCCATCTGGTCCTGGGCTTTTGTTTGTTGGAAGATTTTTAATCACAGTTTCAATTTCAGTGCTTGTGATTGGTCCGCTTATTTTTTCTGTTTCTTCCTGGTTCAGTCTCGGAAGGTTGTGCTTTCCTAAGAATTTGTCCATTTCTTCCAGGTTGTCCGTTTTATTGGCATAGAGTTGCTTGTAGTAATCTCTCAGAATCCTTTGTATTTCGGCAGTGTCAGTTGTTACTTCTCCTTTTTCATTTCTAATTTTGTTGATTTGAGTCTTTGCCCTTTTTTTCTTGATGAGTCTGGCTAATGGTTTATCAATTTTGTTTACCTCCTCAAAGAACCAGCTTTTCGTTTTATTGATCTTTGCTATCGTTTCCTTCATTTCTTTTTCATTTATTTATGATCTGATCTTTATTTCTTTCCTTCTGCTAACTTTCGGGGGTTTTTTGTTCTTTCCCTAATTGCTTTAGGTGTAAGGTTAGGTTGTTTATTTGAGATTTTTCTTGCTTCTTGGGGTAGGATTGTATTGCTATAAACTTCCTCTTAGAACTGCTTTTACTGCATTCCATAGGTTTTGGGTCATCGTGTTTTCATTGTCATTTGTTTCTAGGTATTTTTTGATTTCCTGTTTGATTTCTTCAGTGATCTCTTGGTTAGTGTATTGTTTAGACTCCATGTGTTTGTATTTTTTACAGGTTTTTTTTTTTTTTTTTTTTTTTTTTTTGCGGTACGCAGGCCTCTCACTGTTGTGGCCTCTCCCATTGTGGAGCACAGGCTCCGGACGCGCAAGCTCAGCAGCCATGGCTCACGGGCCCAGCCGCTCCACGGCATGTGGGATCTTCCCGGACTGGGGCACAAACCTGTGTCCCCGGCATCGGCAGGCGGATTCTCAACCACCGTGCCGCCAGGGAAGCCCTACAGTTTTGTTTTGTTTTTTCCTGTAATTAATATCTAGTCTCATAGTGTTGTGGTTGGAAAAGATACTTGATACAATTTCAGTTTTCTTAAATTTACCAAGGCTTGATTTGTGACCCAAGATATGACCTATCCTGGAGAATGTTCCATGAGCATTTGAGAAGAATGTGTTTTCTGTTGTTTTTGGAAGGAATGTAATATAAATATCAATTAAGTCCAACTTTTTTAATGTATCATTTAAAGTTTGTGTTTCCTTATTTATTTTCATTTTGGATGATCTGTTCATTGGTGAAAGTGGGGTGTTAAAGTCCCCTACTATGATTGTGTTACTGTCTATTTCCCCCTTTTACGGCTGTTAGCATTTGCCTTATGTATTGAGGTGCTCCTATGTTGGGTGCATAAATATTGACAATTGTTATATCTTCCTCTTGGATTGATTCCTTGATCATTATGTAGTGTCCTTCTTTGTCTCTTGTAATAGTCTTTATTTTAAAGTCTATTTTGTCTGATGTGAGAATTGCTACTCCAGCTTTCTTTTCATTTGCATTTGCATGGAATATCTTTTTCCATCCCCTCACTTTCAATCTGTATGTGTCCCTAGGTCTGAAGTGGGTCTCTTGTAGACAACATATGTATGGGTCTTGTTTTTGTATCCATTCAGCCAGTCTATGTCTTTTGGTTGGAGCATTTAATCCACTTACATTTAAGGTAATTGTTGATATATATGTTCCTATTACCATTTTCTTAATTGTTTTGTGTTTGTTATTGTAGGCCTTTTCCTTCTCTTGTGTTTCCTGCCTAGAGGAGTTCCTTTAGCCTTTGTTGTAAAGCTGGTTTGGTGGTGCTGAATTCTCTTAGCTTTTGCTTGTCTGTGAAGTTTAATTTCCCTGTCAAATCTGAATGAGATCCTTGCTGGGTAGAGTAATCTTGGCTGTAGGTTCTTCCCTTTCATCACTTTAAATATGTCCTGCCACTCCCTTCTGACTTGCAGAGTTTCTGCTGAAAGATCAGCTGTTAACCTTATGGGGATTCCTTTATATGTTATTTGTTGCTTTTCTCTTGCTGCTTTCAATATTTTTTCTTTGTATTTAATTTTTGATAGTTTGATTAACACGTGTCTTGGCGTGTTTCTCCTTGGATTTATCCTGTATGGGACTCTCTGTGCTTCCTGGACTTGATTGACTATTTCCTTTCCCATATTAGGGAAGTTTTCAACTATAATCTCTTCAAATATTTTCCCAGTCCCTTTCTTTTTGTCTCCTTCTTCTGGGACCCCTATCATTTGAATGTTTTTGCATTTGATGCTGTCCCAGAGGTCTCTGAGACTGTCCTCAATTCTTTTCATTCTTTTTTCCTTATTCTGCTCTGTGGTAATTATTTCCACTATTTTATCTTCCATGTCACTTATCCGTTCTTCTGCCTCAGTTATTCTGCTATTGATTCCTTCTAGAGAATCTTTAATTTCATTTATTGTGTTGGTCATCATTGTTTGTTTGCTCTTTAGTTCTTCTAGGTCCTTATTAAACATTTCTTGTGTTTTCTCCATTCTATTTCCAAGATTTGGGATCCTCTTTACTATCATTACTCTGAATCCTTTTTCAGGTAGACTGCCTATTTCCTCTTCATTTGCTTGGTCTGGTGGGTTTTTACCTTGCTCCTTCATCTGCTGCGTATTTCTCTTCTTCTCATCTTGCTTAACTTACTGTGTTTGGGGTCTCCTTTTTGCAGGCCACAGGCTCGTAGTTCCTGTTGTTTTTGGTGTCTGTCCCCAGTGGGTAAGGTTGGTTCAGTGGGTTGTGTAGGCTTCCTGGTGGAGGGGACTGGTGCCTGCGTTCTGGTGGATGAGGCTGGGTCTTGTCTTTCTGGTGGGCAGGACCACATCTAGTGGTGTGTTTTGGAGTGTCTGTGAATTTATTATGATTTTAGGCAGCCTCCCTGCTGATGGGTGGCATTGTGTTCCTGTCTCACTAGTTGTTTGGCATGGGGGGTCCAGCACTGGAGCTTGCTGGTCATTGAGTGGAGCTGGGTCTTAACATTGAGACAGAGATCTCGGGGAGAGCTCTCACGGATTGAGATTATGTGGGGCCAGGAGGTCTCTGGTGGTCCAATGTCCTGAACTTCCAGTGAAGAGGCTCAGGCCTGACAGCCAGCCGGAGCACCAAGACCTTGTCAGCCACACGGCTTTTGGGAAATCTGAGGTCTTCTGCCAGCATTCAGTAGGTGTTCTGTAGGAGTTGTTCCACACGTAGATGTATTTTTGATGTATTTGTGGGGAGGATGGTGATCTCCATGCCTTACTCCTCCACCGTCCTGAAGGTCCTCCCTCTTCACACTATTCAGTTTTGAAGTGTTCCATACTCACAGATCAATCAAGGAAAGCTTGAGGGCAGGTTTAGGGAAATCTCCCATGACTCCTGTTGCTAGAGGATCCATATTTCATCTGGAAAGGACACAAAGCTGGCAGTCTCACTTCAGGCCTAGCCCATCCACCTTTTTGCCTTTCGTGCTTAGTCTGTTGCACTTGCTCATAGGAGGCTCTGTGCAGAGGCCTTTCCCCCGGCCCTTCAGATCAGAGTTCCTCGTGAAATGGCTGAGCCTACACCTCAGCTTGGGAGCTCTGAAGCTCCTCACAGGACTCTCCTGTCTTGTTTTTTTAAATTTCTTATTTCTTTCCAGTTTTATCGAGGTACAATTTACAAATAAATATGGTATATATTTACGGTATACAACATGATTTGATGTATATATATTATGAAATGATTACCACAATCAATTTAATTAACATGTGCAACACCTCACCTAGTTACCTTTTTTTTATGATGAGAAAACTTAAGATCTACTCTCTTAGCAAATTTCAAGTATACAATCCAATATTATTAACTATAGTCACCATGCTGTACATTCGATCCCCAGAACGTATTCAATCTTATAACTGGAAGTTTGTATCCTTTGACCAGCATCTCCCCATTTCTCCCACCTTGAAATATTTTTTAATGAATTTGTGAGGAAGAGTGTGGGAAGTTAAGCTGGAAGCCTTTGAAATGGAGGTGGGCTCCCTTCCAGGGGAAGGCTTGTCCTCCCAGCCATCAGGTCCGGGCAGGGGGCAGCCTCTCAGAGCTTTAGCATCTGAAGGGGGTTGATTGTTTGCCTGAAGGCGTGTGGCACCTCCAGCAGGTACCCAGACCCCTTCACCTTAGGAGACCAGGCTGCTGACCCCAAGGTTTTCTCGGGACCCCGTGGGACCAAGCCAGGCCACTGAGAGCCCATGTCCTGAATCCATCCACCAGCTGTCACACACTGGAGCACAGAGTGAACCAGGCAGACAGCATCCACGCATTTGTCCTCCATCTCTGTGGAGTGACCTGTCCTGAGCTGCTCAGCTGTTTGGGGACGGCCTCAGAAAGATCCCACATACTGAGATCCCGAGCTATTTATGGCAGGAAGTATTCAGCCACTTCATCCTCATGCTGTGTAAGTAACATTCCTTGGAGGGGACAGTGGCCAGAGGTTCTAAGAAACAGTTCAGGATTTGTTCCCTAATCACTGGCCTGTCCCCATTTTGCCTCTTCCATAGAAATCTACAGGGAGGCCTGGACTGTTCCATCAAGTAGGGGCTTCAAGGCTCATCCCTCATGTTCTAAAATGAGCTCCGTTGAGAAGACTGACTCACCCAAGGTCACAGAGTGGGTGGTGGCCAGGTAGATCCAGAGCCATGTCACCACAGGCCTCTGCTGTCACGCCAAGCCCCAGGTCATGCATGGCCTTTGGTTATGTTTTTTAAAAAGTGTTCTCCTTTTGGTTGCAAGGAGCTGGGATTGGCTCAGAACAACTTGTGTTAGTTTCCATAACAAATTACCACAAACCGGGTGGTTTAAAACCATAGAAATTTATCCATTTGAAGTTCAGGAGGCCAGAAGTTCAAAATCAGGGTGTGGGAAGGGTTACTTCCTTCCAGAAACTTTGAAGGGGAATCTGTCCCTGGCTTCTGGCGGCTTCCAGCAATCCTTGGCTTTTAGGTGCATCACCCCAATCTCTGCCTTCGTTTTCATTTGACTCCTCTGTGTGTCCTTTTCTGTCCCTCAGAAGGACATTCTCATTGGATTTAGGGACCCTCCTAATCCAGTATGACGTCATCTGGACCCCTTACTACATCTGCAAGGGCCCTATCCCCAAATAAGCTGGATCTTTTTCAAGCCGCACAGCCGCCTGAGGAGGAGTACATTTGATAAGCTGAGGTGCAGGGCTAGACCTCAGGGCAAGAGCAGGGGTTGGGCAGCTCCGGGGAGCGGCTGGTGGGGGCCTGTGTTGTGTGACGTGCAGCTTGCTGTCTCTCTGGTATCTGCCTTGCTTGGCAGGCCTGCTTCTCTTTTCACTGCCAACCGGCCTCTATGTTCTCTCTTTTATTTCTCTCCACGACATCTGCGTCCTCTTCCTCGTATCTTGTCTTGATTCCCCCATAGTCCCATTTCAGCTCTTCCAGCCTCTGTCTAAGCAACGTCTCTGCTCTAGTATCTGCTGCCAATCACTTCATCCTTGTGCTATTTCCCAGGCTGGTCCCTAAGGGAGGAAATCCTATTGGCTGCACCCATCTTTTCTCATCTGCACAGGTGGCCAGCCAGCCTGCTGACTGGATGTCACAGGGTTGTGTGTCCACCTTTGGTCCAACAGCAGGATGGGGCCGTGGCACCAAGCACGCACCTCCACCTGTCCCTCGGGAACATCCCAGGCACTTGGTGGAGGTTAGGATGCCCACGAGAGTACAGAGTGTGGGAGAACTTCAAGGGACCAGGATCTGACCAAGTGGAATTGTCAAATTGTCAGTTAACCAAAATAATTTTAGTTTTATTCCAGTTTGAGAGGAGAGAGAAATAGATAATAGGAACCTGGGAAAAAGCAAGCACAGGGAGATGTTCTAGCCTTAGTCCAAGTCTCCCTCAGACTAAGAACAGCAACTTCCAGGGATGCCACTATCCTTTAACCCTCAAAGAAAGATGGAGCCACGTTCACTGTATCATGACCCTCATTAGGAAAGATTCTCCAGCAGCACCCTTGGTGCCCATCAAAGTTACCCGCTCCTCATTTCCTGACTTTCTGGTCTTATTCGGGTGTTCCTGGACTCCTCTGTAACATGATGCTGTTTGCAGTTTGGCCACAGTGAGTCAATTCTTCTTACCTAGTTGTATAATCCTATCGTTTGTCTGTAAGTGATTCTGTCCTGGGGAGTATCCTGTCGCAGGACTGTGGGCTTAAGATGGCAAATCCACGCTGTGACATAAATGTAAAAGTCATTGCCATTCTCCTCGATTATGTGTTAATGACACCACGGAATAGTGATAATTAGAGAAAGCATCATTTCACACCATCACCAGTGTGCTTTACATTTATTTATCGCCATTTCTTTCTCCGAAGTCAGCAAAATGGAGACTCGTACAATATCCCAAAGCATCCAATGATCAGAGTATTCTGTGACTGTTAATTACTGCCTTATGAGCCCGCCGGTCCTGACGTCCACCTCCAGACTCTTTCTGGGGATCTCCTGCCTGTCTTCTCTGTCCCTCCATCCCAGGACCCCTCTGACACGTGCCATCTGCTCAGCCACCAGGAGTGGCTGCACCAGTCAGCTCCAGCTGCCCTGACAAAGCACCACAGCCTGGGAGGCTTACACAACAGAAATGCATTTTCTCACAGTCCTGGAGACTATAAATCCAAGGTGTCGTGGGACCTCTCTCCTTGGTTTGTAGATGGCCGTCTACACCCTGTGTCCTCACATGGTCGTCCCTCTCTGTGTGCCTGTTTCCTAATCTCCTCTTTTTTTTTTTTTTTTTTCTATTTGTTGAAAGTTTAATTAGGTATTTTCAATGCTTGAGAGCAATGTGTAATGTGAATTTAAAGGGTATTTGTAGATAACATGCAGGCATAACATATGTTCACGTTATTTATATATATATATATATATTCTTTTCCATTATGGTTTATCACAGGATATTGAATATAGTTCCCTGTGGTATATGGTAAGATCTTGTCGTTTATCCATTCTATGTATACTATTTTGCATCTGCTGACCCCAAACTCCCAATCCATCCCTCCCCTACCCTCACCTTGGCAACCACAAGTCTGTTCTCTATGTCTGTGAGTCTGTTTCTGTTTTGTAGATAAGTTCATTTGTGTCATATTTTAGATTCCACATGTAAGTAATATCATATGGTATTGTCTTTCTCTTTCTGAGTTACTTCACTCACTATGATAATCTCTAGGTCCATCCATGTTGCTGCAAATGGCATTATTTCATTCTTTTTATGGCTGAGTAGTATTCCATTGTATATATGTACCACATCTTCTTTGTCCATTCATCTGTCAGTGGACATTTAGGTTGTTTCCATGTCTTGGCTGTTGTGAATAGTGCTTCTATGAATATTGGGGTGCATGTATCTTTTTGAATTACAGTTTTGTCCGAATATATGTCCAGGAGTGGGATTGCAGGATCATATGGCAACTCTGGTTTTAGTTTTTTGAGGAATCTCTATACTGTTTTCCATAGTGGCTACACCAACTTACATTCCCACCAACCCCATAGGAGGGTTCCCTTTTCTCCACACCCTCTCCAGCATTTGTTATTTGTAGATTTTTTAATGGTGGCCATTCTGACTGGTATGAGATGGTACCTCATTGTAGTTTTGATTTGCATTTCTCTAATAATTAGCAATGTTGAGCATCTTTTCATGGGCCATCTGTATGTCTTCTTTGGAGAAATGTCTATTTAGATCTTCTGCCCATTTTTTTAATTGGGTTGTTCTTTTTTTTGTTGTTGAGTTGTATGAGCTGTTTATATATTTTGGAAGTTAAAATCATTTAACTTAAATCATTAACTTTAATCATTTAAGTTAAAGTCACATCATTTGCAAATATTTTCTCCCAGTCCATAGATTGTCTTTTCCTTTTGTTTATGGTTTCCTTTGCTGTGCAAAAGCTTGTAAGTTTGATTAGGTCCCATTTGTTTATTTTTGCTTTTATTTCAATTGCCTTGGGAGATGAACCTCAGGAAACATTGGTACTCGAAGCTCCTCTTCTTACAAGGACATCTGTCGTATTGGGTAAGGGCCCACCCCCAGTGACCCCATTTTACCTTAATCACCTCTTTGACGACCCTATCTCCAAATACAGCCATTCTATGTGGTACTGGAGGTTGGGACTTCAACATACAAACTTGGGTGGGACTCAGTTTAGCCCATAACATGCACCAAATTCCCATGGGCCTGGTGGCAGCCTTTTCTGAGCAAGTGAGATTCTCCATGGAGCTGCCTTTTTCTAGTGGGCATCAAACTTCCCAGCTGTGTCTGTTGACCCCACCTAATTGTTGATCACCCCCCTTTCATGTCAAAAGTACTCTGGTTTGGACAATATATCACATGGTCCTTCTTCTTTTGGGTGGAGTTGGGGAAGTTTCTGTTTGGAGAGAGTCAGATGGTCCAGTGCTCAGGGGCACTGCAGAGGCCAAGTCATCGTGGGTTGGGAGACGGTCAAGTGTCCACACTTTGAGTTAGGCGCTGGCTGGGCGCTAGAATAGATTTATTCTTTCTTAATCTGAAACGTTGGCCAACTAGTATGTGCCAGCCACTGTACTACGACTTTGTGTATGTGTTCTTTTGTAATCCATACTGTGGCTCTGTGTAGGATGTCCTATCATTATCATCCTTTTGGAAGTTGAAACTTGAATGCAGAGGGGTTGAGTAACTTGCTTAAGGTCACACAGGCTTGCTGTGGTGGAGTGGGATTTGAACCCAGGTCTTTTCAATTCCAAGGCCCATGACATTTGTCACTGACTCATGAGTAATGTGAGACAGAGCCGTGATCCCACCTGGGACGCCTTGGTTTCCCTTCCTGTAAACTAAACGAAGTTGACAGAATCAGACTGGGGTGCTTGTAATGTTGGTTCTTGTTTTAGTTTCCTGGGGCTGCCCTAGCAAAGCGCCACAAATTGGGTGGCTAAAACAACAGGAATTTGTTGTCTCACAGTCCTGGAGGCCAGAAGTCTGAATCAAAGGGTCTGTGGGCTTGGTTCCTTCTGAGGGCTGTGGGGGAGTGTCTGCTCCAGGCCCTCCCCAGCCTCTGGTGGCCTTTGGCCCTCCTTGGCTTGCAGATGGTGTTCTCCTGGTGTCTTCACATCATCTTCTCCATGTGTATCTTTGTGTCCAAATTCCCCCTTTTTACACGGACACCAGTCGTCTTGGATTAAGGCCCACCCTAATGAACTCATCTTAACTTGATCATTTGCAAAGACCCTATTTTCAAACAAGGTCACACTCACAGGTTAGGACTGGAAATTAGGACTTCAACATCTTTCAGGGGGACACCGTTAACCCCATAACAGCACCTGGACCTCATCTGTAAAGTCAGCCATAATGAGTCACATATCTTCCCAGCCTTCCAGACTCAGGCCAGCAGCCCAGCTCCTGTACAGAACTTGTGAGGGCAGGTGGTCCTTATGGTGGGAGGGGTGTGGGTAGGGTCTCAGCGTGGGTCTTCCCTGGGGTCTAACTCAAGGGCAGAGGGACCCCTTTCCAAGTGCCTCAGCTGTGGATCCTTCAGAACCACACCCTCCTCCCCAGCTGCACCCATGGCCCTTGGCAAGGCCCAGTCCAGCCTCCTGAGAGGGGAGCTCCCTCCTGGGTGCCCCCTGCCGCATGCTGTCCTGGCACTAGTCTCCTGCCACCTGTCTCCCCACAATGAGTACGGCTCAGCCCCGGGAACTGTGGGTGCCGTGCTCGGCCTGCGGCCTGGAGCCGGGGAAGGTGCCCAGAGTGGGTGCTAATTGATGATGCTGTTTCACACCCAGTCCCCCTGACCCTCCCGGGTCCTGAGTCCCTCCAGTGAACCAAACCCACAATCACACAGTCACACAATTGCAGGTTCGAGGGAGACCTGAAATTTTATCTCATATTGTTTTCACCCTCCCTTGTTGCGGGGAGGATTTAAGAGGGGCAAAGTGCAGTCTCGTCGGCTCTGTGACGTCACCCACAAGAAGCCAGCAGCTTGGCCTCTGGAAACTTCCTGTAATGAGATGTTCGTTACTCCTCGCTTGCTGCAGCCTGTTCCTGTTCTGGGAAGTACCAACTGTCAGAAAATCTCATTTCTTTTCTTTATTCTGAGCCAAAATCCATCTTCCAGGACTTCTACCTGCATATTGAACTGCTGGTATAGAATCGTAGCAGGGAAGTTATACAAAGGAAATTCTAAGGATCTGTGGGTGTGCAAGTGTGAACGTGTGGGTCCATATGCATATGCAACACACACACACACACACACACACACACTCACTCATATTGCACAAGATAGAGCACTTCTTAGGACCGGGGCTCTGTCCCACCATGGCCTGCCCAGGTCCTGTGCTTTCTCTTGGGCTG
Source organism: Monodon monoceros (assembly GCF_005190385.1). Classification (NCBI taxonomy): domain Eukaryota; kingdom Metazoa; phylum Chordata; class Mammalia; order Artiodactyla; family Monodontidae; genus Monodon; species Monodon monoceros. The sequence goes on along the minus strand of NW_021703774.1, from coordinate 175,734,967 downwards.
ATGGAGGGGATCACTGCTATTTGAGGATGTGAGTCTCTTGGCTGTGCTGTCTGGACCCTCAGCACAGGCTGCTCCTTGGGTCCTCCAGGCCCACGGAGGGCAGGGGCACCCGCTGTGGCCCGCACAGTCCCTGTGGGTGCCTTGGCGGCGCAGACCTCGCCGTCCTAGGACACCCGGGACTCGTGGGGCTGGGCAGCGTGACCCCGGGACTTGACAAGATTGGGCCACCTGCCAAAGTGAGCGTTTTCTCCCGGAGAGAATCTAAGTGACCTCGCACATTTCCCAGGCATGACCCTGATGTCTGAAGAATTACTTTCATCTGGGGAATGTGCAGAGCTGGTGAAGTGTTCGCTTTCTAATCTTAGTGCCAGGTGCGTGGGGAGCTGGAAACAGCCAGGTAGAAGCTTCTAGCAGAACGAAGGCCAGAAATGCCTCCAGGATCCTGACCTGGCCGAAATGCAGATTGCATGGATGACACTGCTCTGGTACAGAACTCAGAGGTCACTCGCCCGAGAGAGAGCCAGTCCCGCCATCCAGAAAAGTCTTTCTTCAGAAGGGACATCTCAGGGGCCTCTGCCTCGTCTGCAGGTCAATGGCTGGGCCCTGTGGCTGTGCCTTGAGCCAGGCTTCCAGGGAGGCAGACCAGGTGGGGAGATGAACTTGGAAGCCGAGACCAGAGAATAATTCCATTTTCTGTCCAGGGCATCGTCCCCTTCTGCTTACCAGTCCAGCCAGGGTGGGTCGGTCAGAGGGCTTTCAAGGAGCGATAGTCATTTGGGAAGCCTTTTAACTGTGCATTTGGAGCCGTGCGTAAGTCCCCAAGGTGCAGGATAAGATGCGGTTGCAGTATATTATTTGGATTGACATTTATAGCAAGGATAAACAGAGCATTATTACTACTGAATCATGAGACTCCGACCACGGGGAAGGCAGCGCCCTGAGAGTACACAAGTGAGAGAGGAGTTTTTATACAAAAGAGAACAAAGTGATGTGCTCCCGCTTTTAATACTGCTGCTATAAAGCAGGGAAGCGAAGAGCAGAAAATTGAAACCATCAGGAAAGTGTCAGGTCTGGGGCAGCCAAGACAGAAATCGACGCTGATGAAATAAGTGGGCTGGTTCCCCCTCCAAGGATCGCTGGGTTCTGGGCGAGAGGGGAGGGAGATGACGAGGGAAGGGACAGGAAGAAGGAAGAGCCCGAAGGAGGGGAGACAAAGATGCGGAAGATCAGAAGAGGCAGAAGCAGGGGAGAGAGTGCAAAGAGAAGGTGTCAGTGGTCACGGCACCCGGCGTTGATTTTTTTCCTCCAATTACTGCCAAGCTGGGCTTCCTAGTTGCTTCCAAGGGAGAGGACATTACTTTTGTCATCTAAGAGGCCTTGACAACTCCTAAAAAGGATAAATGAGAAGATTCTTCAGGCTGTGGACTCCAAAAAACAGATGTACCATGGACATCACCAGGTTTTTTTGTCCTGGTGTACAGTCAAAAGCCCCCAGGAGGTTAACATCTTGTTGGGTCATTAATGGGGACAGAGTGGCCAAGGTGGGGATGATTCCAAGCTTCAGGGGTCATGTGTGGTGTCTGTGTTGGAAGGTGTCTGTCCTGGCTGATTTCCTCTCCAGGGAGACTCCGTGGCCATCGGCCAGGGGTCCCCTTCCCAGGAAAGGGATTCGTCAGCCATAATGAGCCAGGTGTTTTCTGGGCCTCTTGGTCCAGCAGGCCAGCTCCTGTGCAGCCCTGGGAGGGCAGGTGGACCTTCTGGGTGAAGCCTTGGTGTGGGCCTTCCCTGGGGTCCAACTTGGAGGGGCACCCTTCCAAGTGTCACACCTGTGGATCCGTCAGAAGCCCCGCCCTTCCCTGGCTGGACCCCTGACTCTTGGCGAGGCCCAATCTTGAGAAAAAATGCCAAGAAACTGGTGTGAAAATCTCTCTCCCCTCCAAGCAAGCCATCCCGCCAAGGTACAGACAGCGAGGTCCAGAGGGTCCCCCATCCACCCCCAGAGACAGATGCAGTAGTCAAGATGGCGGCAAATGTTTATGGAGCATCTGTGGGTTCAGACACTGGATCAGACACTCAGAGGTCACCACCCTTGACCACCAGGTGAAGGGGATGACACAGAGAAGTCAGTGGTCAGGAACCTAGGCGGTCAGCCTGGGTCATGGGGTGACCTTGGTCAAGTTACCTAACCTCTCACAGTTTCACCATCTGTTTCCCATCGTTAGCACCGTGCCTGACCCATATTAGGTACCAAATGCTACCTCTGTGCCGATAACCCCCCAATTTATTTCTCCAACTCTTGTTCTAAACCAACATTCTACTGTTTCCCTATAAAAGCAACCACTGGGAACGGGGCGGCCTGGGTACCTGCAGAGCGGAGTCCTGGCAGGCTGCAGGGACCCCCAGGGACAGACAGCCTGCTGGTAGCCCATGGATGTAGGGCTCCCCACTTCACCTAGAATTAGGGGTTTGAGGAAGAGGAGGAGAAGTCACTCCTGCACTTTTCCTAATGCCCTCAAACCATCTGTAGGCTCCAGTGCATCTCGAGGTAGAAGAGGCTCGGAGACTCTGGGAACACAGGTTCCGAGAGGCAGGTCTCACTCAAGACCACCCAGTGTGGCTGACTTAGGACGGAGCCAAAACAGCCTCAGCCAAAGCTCAGGTCTACGCTGGGAAACTTCCCAGTGAGCAAGTGCTCAGGTGCGGGCATGAGTGCCCCAGCCTGAAGCCTCCACAGAGGCCCTGGGAGCCGCCCACCTCTTCAGAGTTCCCCTGGGGGCTCTGGGCATCCCCCAGTCCTGTAAGAACACCCCAACCCAAAGGAAAAAGCCTGTCGAAGTCAGGTGCACCTCAGGTCCTCAACCTGGCCGATCATCCCGCCAACGGCAGTCCTGACCCTACTGGGGCTTTGGTGGTTTTTTGGCTCACAGGGGGTTTGAGATAAAACCAAGAGCCCTGTGATGTTGTCCAGTGTCATGGCGCATCCAGCCAGGGAAGGGTGATTGCATCCATGGATTCGCCCCCTTCGCTTTCCTTCCTTCCCTTACACTGCAGGGAGAGCGTTTCCCAAGAACCCAAGATCCAGGCTCCCTTCTTAAGCCTTGTTCCTTCAGTTGCTGGTGCCCGAGGGGCCATCCAGAGCTTCTGGTGAGAAGGAGGGAGTGAGCTGGTGGAGGGAGAGCTGCTAGGGAGAGGAACTAAGCTGCCTAGACGCTAGGATCTCAAGTCCTGAAACTGCCCCTCCCAGCTGGGCAATCTTGAGCCAGTCGCTTAACCTCTCTAAGCCTCAGTTTCCTTGTTTATAAAGTGGGCATAATGATTCCCATTTCAGGGATGTTCAGTCATTCTTCCATTTAACAAAACTGAGAGGCACAGTGACGAGGCTGGGAGGGATGGCATTATGCAGGGCCATCCACGTGGTCCTAAAGATCTCACTGTTTTTCCAGAGGGCTCTGGAAAGCCATAGAAGGGTTTTTGGTTTGTTGGTTGGTTGTTTTTTGTTATTTTTAAACAGGGGACTGTCATTCATTTGTATTTTTAAAAGATTACTCTGACGCCCAAGTGAGGAACAGGTGGGAAATTGTGAGGATGGAGTGAGATGCACGTGCAGTAGGTAGCACAGTGCCTGGCATATGGGAAGCGCTCAGGAACTGTAGCTCTTGTTATTACGTTCACCGTGGCCATTGTTGCTGGACAACCAGCCAGTCTTCATAAAGAGAATGATGCACACCATCTTGGGAAATCCCACTTCAAAGGACATGGGCTTCATCTAGTGGTGGGTCCCTGTGCGCCTGAGATCCAGTGACATGTTATGAAACAGCACCCAGTCGGGCGGAAGAGAACGTTGGGCTGCTCTGAGGTCGGGGGCTGTGTGTGCCTGGCGGTGGGTGGACGGGGGTCCCGTGGCAATCCTTGCTTGAATGCTGCTCAGAGCTGGGCCTGCCCGAGGGTAGGGAAGCCTGCCTTGGGGCTTAGAAAACACAACCGGTTCTTTGCACTTTTGTTGAATTTAGATACAGTGAGTTAAAGTTTATCGGTTTAGGGCTTCCCTGGTGGCGCAGTGGTTGAGAGTCCGCCTGCCGATGCAGGGGACGTGGGTTCGTGCCCCGGTCTGGGAAGATCGCACATGCCGCGGAGTGGCTGGGCCCGTGAGCCATGGCCGCTGAGCCCGCGTGTCCGGAGCCTGTGCTCTGCAACGGGAAAGGCCACAACAGTGAGAGGCCCGCGTACCGCAAAAAAAAAAAAAAAGTTTATCGGTTTAATACAGTCAAACTTAGAGCATTTTGAAGTCCAAGGAAGGGAATTTGAATATTAAATATTTTATTATTTCTTAGCTTATTGTTTCTGAATGTCGAGAAAAGTTGTTTTTGGTGGGAGGTCACGATTCTCCCAGTGGTGCTGTCTCATCCTGGCTGTCCCTCTACTGCTCCTTCCTGCCCTTCTAGCTTCTTCGGGCAGGAACCTTGGCTGGAAACCTGCCCGTCTCCACTGCCACCGTCATCATGTGTACACAGATGTGGGGCTTTCTTTTTCTTTTCCTTCCTTTTCCTTTCTTTTTTCTTTTCTTTTCTTTTCCTTTCCTCTTCTTTTCGTCTTCTTCTTTCTCTTTAGTCATTCTTTCCTTCCTTCTTTCTCCTTCCCTTCTTTGTTTCTCCCTTTGCTCTGCCCTCCCTCCCTCTCTCCATCCCTCACTCCCTCTCTGAAGTAGCACAGGGGTGAAACACAGGTTCGAGCCATGCTGGTGTGCATTTGAATTGCAACTCTGCTGCCTGTTAGCTCAGTGACTTTGGGCCAGTTACTTAATACGCCCACCGCCTTGGTTTCCACACCCGGAAAATGGGAACAATAAGCAAACCTGCCTCCAGACCTGGCTTGAGGATTCAATGTAAAGCACCCAGCACCTAGAACTTGCTCAGCAAAGGTAAATGTTAGTATTGAGAAGTAGCTTCACGGGGCGGGGGTGGGGTCTCTATACCACCTCCATTGGCGGCTCCTCTTGATGGCTGAACCGAGACTCGTACTTCATTTTGGAGGACGGTGGCCTGTACTCTGTGCTGCTGCCATGAGTCACGGCTGTCGGCCGGTCTGCGTGGGGGGCCGGCCCCCGGTCCTGCCTCGTTCCAGCCACAGGGCTCCTCTCCTTCCGTCCCTTCCCTGCTTGAAATTCACGTCCTGCTTCCTAGGATCTGGTGAGTTCTTTTGCTCCTGGACCTTGCACTGCAGAGGCTCCCTCTGATTTGCAGAAGTCCCTGGATGGGAATCCATGTAGTGACTAAGCAGGTGTCCCGCCCCCAGGCCTCCTGCCCACCTTGGTTGGTGGGAGACCATCCTCATCCCTGGAAGGCTATGCTTACCCTCGGTGACCCTTTGGATGGCTGCAGACAGGGCCCGGGGTTTTCTGGGTTATGCTGAGGCTGTTTGTGTGCTGGGGTGATAAGGGGATCGTGGACTCATTTTCAAAAGGAAGGTCCAGGCCCAGATCTTTGAAAGACGAATGGATACAGAAAACGTCCCCTTTTCCAGGCTTCTCTGAGTCCCTGTCTTTGCCAGTAAAGGGGTGATGGGAAAGTTTGTGAGCAGTGGTCCCGGGGAACTAGAAAGTACACGTCCTGGTGATTTTTGTTCTCCAGGGGAGTAGGTGGGACCTCCCATTGCTTTTCTGAATCTGCGGCTAAAAACCTTGGCTTGATAAATGAGATGTGACCTTGAAGTAAATTTGCCTATTATCTAGGAGTCATGGAAGCAGATATAATAAATGGACTTCATTTATTTTACGAGGAGTCGAAGCATGTCAAGCTTCTCATAATTAGTAATGAACTCATCTCCGCTTGATGACTTTTTACACTGTTTGTATTTTTTATTGGTCTAGTCACGCTCAGGTACCCATCGCTTACACAGGCTGCTTGGGGTGCAGAGTTGAATTTTTCTTCCAGGGGCCCGTGTGGTCCTTCCGAGCCCCAGAGCCACGCCCCTGCCCTTGGCCTCTGCTGCCCCTTCATCACCGCACCCGGGCTCACCTCTCCAAACTTGGCTACCTCGTGCAGAAAGAAACCTTAGGTGCTCAATGTAGATATATTTTCCTTCCTGCCCCTTCAGGGGGAAGTGATTTGCAGCCTCCTTCCATGTCAGCCAGCCACCCTCGTGTGCCTCACGATAGGGGAAGTAGTGCTCTTTCCAGACCAAACGAGGCCTCGGGGTCTTGTGAACGGGGCTCCTCCCTGGGAATCGCGGTGTTCATTGACTGGCAGGTAGCCCAGCTTTGTCTCCTCGCCTCTGATTGGCACTGACAGCCGGGAAAGAGACAGAGGGGCTGCGGACCCCCCAGACCTGCAGCCCGGAAGCTTGTGCTGTAAAGTCTACCCCTTCAGCATCCCAGAAGGCACACAGGGGAGTGGGAACCTCCCTTCTAGAAAGTTCTGGGAGGCTCACCCTGCTGCAGAGCCTGGGGTGGAACAGGCTAGCCATGTGCCAGAGGGGTGCTGGCTGAGAGCTCGCTGGCTCCATCTGTACAGCCCCGTTCTCAGTGGTGGGGACCAGGTAACCCCTTTCCAATGAGACTCTGGGGACACCCGGGCTCAGGGAATGGCCAGCCTTTCCTCATCACTGTCCCCTAAGAAGGGCACGCCGGCGGCAGGGTGGGGGGCAGCGGGTCCCAGGATTCACAGAGGAGCTGATGACCCCAATCCCAGGACAGGGAGGACAAGTGCTGGCCTCTGGAAGAGGCCGGAGCGACCCCGCTTCTCTCTTGGCCCTCTCTGGGCCCCTCAGGCTGGACCCAACCCACCAGGAGGAGGCGGACTCCGGCAGCCCATCCGCCAACCCCCGTGAGTCTCAGAACCATCCTCAACTTCCAGCACTATGTTCACCTCCTCCTGCAGCCTTTACTTCGAATTCGTTTTTCTCTCCCCTGCTCTCCTTTTGCAGTTAGTTTTTAGCTCTTCTGGGGCAAGAAACATTGTTGATCACTGTAATTTGCAGAGGTGTGGCGTCTGCAGATGGACCGGTGGGCCCTGCCCAAGTGTCTCTTTAGAGCTGGTGTAGGGGCTCCAGCTGTGTTCTTGGAGTAGAAACTCTGAAAGGGATGAGAGCAGAGAAGATAAAACACCTGCCTTCTTCTGAACCAGGCTCTGGGTGGGATTTTTCAGAGCTAGTGTATTAGTGTGCTAGGGCTGCTATAACAGAGCACCACAGACTGGACAGCTTAAACAACAGAAATCTGTCCTCTCACAGTTCTGGAGTCTGGAAGTCCAGGATGGAGGTGTTGGCACGGTTTGTTTCTTCTAGGGTCTTTGAGGACGAATCTGGTCCATGACTGTCCTATCTTTTGGGGCTTTGCTGGCAGTCCTAGGCGTTCCTTGCCTTGGAGATGCATCATCCCCACTTCCGCCTTTGTCTTTCCGTGGTGTTCTTCCGGTGTGCGTGTCTGTGTCCAAATTTCCCCTGTTTATACAGACACTGGTCATATTGGGTGAGGGCCCGCCCTAACGACTTCATTTTAACTTGATTAACACCGTAAAGACCCTCTCTCCAAATAAGATCACATCCTGAGATACCGGGGTTAGGGCTTTAACATACGATTTTTAGGAGGGATACAGTTCAATTCATAACAGCTAAGAAAGGAGAGATGCAACCTATTCGCACGGAAGCTGGGATTCACCAAAGCAGGAGTCTCAGAAGGTGACTGCCACGAAGGATGTGTCCGACGGGACCCCCGTGCTGAGGCAACGGGGTGTGGGGCTGAGAAGACAGGCCGCCAAAACCTCGGTTCAAATCTCAGGTCTACTGTTGACCAGCGAGTGACCTCCATCCAATGACTTCGGTTCTCCAAAGCTCAGTTTCCTGTTTGTAGACGGTATGACCGCCCACCTTGGAAGGCTGATCAGGGGTCCAGTGAAATAACCAGCGCCAAGTCTGTGTGCACCCACCCTCCTCTGGGAACGTGGTAAATGCTCACGGACTTTGTGCCTGTCCCCCCAGACCATATGCCGCTTGAAGCTGTTCCTCTCTATCCAGCCCCCTTAGCCACATCCTCACCCAGCCTGGCAGTGTGGTCGGTCAGTGCTGGCCGACACAGGTGCAGGGGTTCGCAGCAAGAGAAGAAAGCCAAGAGGCCACCCCGCTCCTGCCACACCTGCCACCTTCTCTCCACTGGATCCATCTGCAACCACCTGGCAGTCAGGGCACAGCACAGCTTGGTTGAAGGGAGTTCACTGCTAACAGAGTGATTTTCTGCAGCACCTAAATCTGTCCGCACTTGGCTGACGTCTCTGGGCTCTGGGACACCAGCCACTGTTAATGGAACTTGCCTCTGGAAAGCAGGCCTGTGGGTGTTAGGGCATCGTTCTGGATGCTTCTTCCTTGGAAAGGGATATGGCTCACGGGAAGATTTAGTAATAGAAGCTTGGTTTGGTTCTTCAGGTGCTGCCTGCCAGCCTGGCCCAGGCGTTGCCTTCGACAGAAAATAGGAGGGATGCGATGTTTATTTGGAATCTGTGATCCCTCTTCGTAACTGACTGCCACCTTAGGGTTGATGGAAAGGGGTGCGTACCACGGTTCTCTCTGAATATACGCTCATTCATTTGCTCAAAAAATATCTCCTGAGCTCCTAGCTTGGGCCACGCCCGTCACCAGTACTGGGATATAAAGGGGAACAGGGCAGATTTGGTCCCCACGTTCATGGAACTTAAAGTCAAGCAGAGGGAGCTCTGCTCAGTGTTCTATAATAACCTAAATGGGAAAAGAATTTGAAAAAGAATAGATACGTGTATATGTATAACTGGATCAATTTGCTGTACACCTGAAACTAACACAACATTGTTAACCAGCTATACTCCAATACAAAATAAAAATCAAAAAGAAAAAAAAGTCAAGCATAGAACTGCAGGGCAGGAGGGGGCAGTCAGGAAAAGCTTCCCCGGGGAGGTGGCCTTCTGACTGACGCCTGGTGGGTGGTGAGTCGGAGCGGGCTAGGCCGAAAGGGAAGGCTGCAGACCTGGGACCCCTGGGGAAATGAGTCCTCTTCCTTCAAGGACTTTTGTGATTCGTATTGTTTACTGCATAGAAGGAACCAGAATATACAGGTCCGATGTATCCAGTCACCTAAATGACTTTTCCACAGCTTGACTTTTTAAAAAGTCAAGGTGAATCTCATTTCATGCAATAAATATTAACCTGGAAGGTTGGGGCACATTAAACTTTTATACATCACGATCAGTTTCTTATGCAACAGAGGACTTGCTACTAGTTGAAGGAGTTCAGGGTGAAAACTCCCTTGGTGGGAGTTGTCCCCTCTCATTCCTCTGAGCAGGGTCCATGCACGTGAACCATCTTTGATTCTCCATCCCCTTTTCTGAATGTCTGCATCTCTGCATTGATTCCCAGTGGCCTGGTCTGTCTGCCCTCTGCCCTGACTCCTCTTTGAGGAAGAATCCCTGATATCCACCCTCTAAGAGTTTAATATTCCTAAAACAAATAGGTCACAATCCATCTGTCTTAGAAAACCAACCATGAAACTTTTCTCTGTATTTGGGCAGGGCCAGCTGGCCCATTTGCAAATAGTCCAGCTATTCCCAAATGAGTCGATGTACTCACAGAGCCATAGAACATGTCCCCGACCTGCATTACATTCCAGTTACCTGATTTTGAAACTTACACTTTAATCTGTCGTAGCCTTTCTTTTACAGTTGGTGGCCTGGGTGGAGTTGGTGGTGGACTTGGGTAGAGTTGGTGAATTGGGGTCCTCGGGGCAAAGGCAACTGTTAGAACATGACCAGAGAAACATGACTATTTTCACCACCCACTCAGTTGAGGGAAGCTCTGTATAGAAGTTGGAGGATTTGGGAAAAAAATTTTAATGTAGACACACGCCAAGTGGGAAATGTGTGAGCTGTGGGTAGGAGGTACCGTGCCCTTGTCTGACCCAAGTGCTAGATCACCGCGGATGTGGTGCTCCGTCATTGCGTTACTCACGGACGTGGGCGTGCTGTTTTTCTTACCTCCATCTCACTTGGTGATTAATATCTTTTCTAATGTTCGGCTACAGTGAATTCTTACTAAATTATTTTGTAACACATTGAAATCACTTTGTGAGCTTTTGGTTAACACCTTTAAGAGGCCTCCAGCTATAAAACATTACTTTATCATTTTCCCCGCACTGGACATTTGATGTAATGCTCATGTCTCGGGGCTTGTTAATAAATAATGAATGGAGGGATGATCTGGGGGCTGACCTTTCGTAGAACATCATCTGTCAACCAAACTTCACCTAATCCTTTCTTTTATGCCGACTCCCGGCCTGCGGGATACGCAGTTTGCGGGCCAGCTGGTTTGGTTCCTGAGTAATATTTCCACACGACGGGTGATGTCGGACATTGCTTGTCTCTGGGACCTTAGGAGGATTTAGGCTCAGTGATGGCAGGTCTATTTGGGGCCCCCCCAGAGTGGAGAGGAGGGAGGAGGTCTCTTGTCTGTCTCCTCAAGGCAGTGATGGAGCTATACGGACCCCAGCAGGGACTCTGTGTGTCTGGAGTGTGGCAGCCCTGTGGCCAGCCAGCCAGGTGTGGGTGTCTCTTGAAGGGGCTTTTGAAGAAAGGCCCTCTGCTAAAGATTTTATGTCTTGCTAGCCCTCCTCCAAGGATCCAGACACCTAGCCCTCCTCCAAGGATCCAGACACAAGGATCCAGACACCTATGGTCAGCACCCAGAGGAGAGTCACAGAACTGCTAAGTCACTGAAGTTTAAAATCAGAAAAAAAAAACCCAAGCTATTTGTCTAGCCCAGCCCCATCAGTTTGCAGAGAGGAACTGGGTTCAGAAAAGCCAAGGGCCTTTCCCAAGGCCGCACGTGAGGTCTAGCAGATTTTCCGCTTGCATCTTGAGCTCTGGCCTCCGTATCCAGAGCTCTCCATTATGGGATGGCTCTAGGTTCACTTCATTAGTTTGTAAATAAGTGTTTATTAGGGGCCCGCTGTATGCAGGTGCTATGTGGCATCCTGGGGACACCACGGAGAGCGAGGCAGACACGGGTCCCTGCCCTCTGGGGCAATGCCTGTTAAACCAAAGAGCCCACGGTAACTGTCCCAGCTCCGATGTGTGCTGTGACGGGGAAGGGGAGGGGACTCTGCCAGCTATGGTGGAGGGAAAGCGATGAAAGTCTTCCCCGAGGACGGCCTTGAAGTGGGACACAAACATGATCAGGATGCTCTGGGGACCACGGGAGAAGGGTGTCCTTCTGGGTCGTGCGCTGAGACCGCAAAGATGAGGTCGCCTGTCTGGGGCGCTTGGACAAGCCCACTGGAAACATTGCTCGTGGTACTTCCAGCATCTGTCAGAGTCCTGGGCACAAAAGCAGAGGCTCAGTGTGCGTGTGTGGAGTGAATGAATGAGCGAGCGAGCCACCTGTCAACCGTGACCTCTCCGATTAGGCAGGTCAGGGGTGGCAGTGGTGGTGGTGGATTCTAGAGTGGATGGCCTCTGGTCTGGGTCTGGCCAATGATGAAAGACTGGTGGCCATCCCAAAGGGTGACCTTCTCGGGGAGCAGCTGTGACATCCAGCCGGCCTCACACTTGGCCTTGAGGCCCCGTGAGGCCTGACCCCAGGGCCGTGGTCCCCAGAGGTCCCGGGGAAGGAGGCCCTCAGTGAGGCGGTCTTCCAGCCTCTATGAAGAGGCCTTTCTAGCATCATGCACTTGGCTGCCCCTCCGCCAGGTGGGCTTAATGGCCTGAACCTGTAACACCAATTCAGGCATCTGAAAATCACCCTAAAAATTATCTCTAGAGTTTTATTTCCTCGAATCCTGAATAGATCACATTTTATTGTTGAATACTGAAATCTCATTACTTTAGGAAGTGCTATTACCAGGCTATTACTTGAAAGGAATTCCTCTCTCCTGTTCTGATTTAAACCTCCTGCTTATATTAAAAAAATAATTTCAGACCTTTGTATTTTTTTTTAATGCCTCTAAAATTCTAAATGTGCCATGAAGCGTCTCTCCCGGGGCCTCGTGCCAGGGTATGTCCTCGCCAGGGGAGGCTGGTAGAGAGAGCAGCCCTGCTTGGGCTGGGATGCCGGGTCCCCTTCTGGTACCCCTGTTTGGTGAGGTTGGTCCCCTTTCTCCCTCTGGCTTGGTTGTTCCATAAGATTCTTGACATATGCTAAGATTAAACATAAAACTCTCACCGCATTTCTGGTCCAAATGGCAGTTCCCTTTGTCACTGGTTTGGCCAGCCCTGGGGTCATTTGCCAGTAAGACGGTTCTGGGAAAGCTGGTCATATAGTCCAGAATTTGGCCTTTCCACGGATTTGATGAGCCTAGGGAAGCTGGCTCAGCATCCTGGAGGGAGGGCAGGCCCCGGGACAGGGGAACAGTGGGAAGTGCCACCCCTGGGAAAATCTCTCCTCTTCCCCGTGGATTGCTTCCACCTCTACAAAGCCATCCTGCTTCCTGGGTCGGAGTCGCAGACCTGGGAGGTCATCTGGGCCCCACAGGGCTCACAAGCCTCCATCAAATGCTTGGCGCCTAGTGACTTTTCCTCTCCGGCCTCTGCTTTGCTCGCCATGACCTGGGTGCACACAGCCCGGCTACCGGTATGTGGTGCTCAGAAAACGTTTGTCTGATGGAGAGTGGGATTAACATCAGCGCCCAGAAAGCAGAGTGGGCTTGGGGAGGGAGGTGGCCTTAGGACTTGATAGGGGCAGAGGTGAAGTGTTCGGTACATCTGGGTCCCCAGGCCAAGGACATCCTGACCAGTCAATTGCAACGCCTACCTTCCTTCATTGCTTGCACTTGTTCTTGGCTAACTCCACGGATCTAAGCCTTGAGGTATGTTTCCACGTGGATATGCAGTCGTAGTGATGCAGCCTGGGAAAGACCCACCCACCCCCCGTCCCCCTGCCAGGTCTGCTGGGGATTTTACGCTGGAGGAATGAACTGCCTGGCCTCGGCGGGTGGGGGAAGCAGCCCCTATCTCCCCAGGGACTACTCCTCCAAGGCCAGGGTCTGCCTGGGAGAAAGCTCACAGTAGCTCTGAGGCCCCACGTGGGCACTGGTTGGGTGCGCCAGCAGCTAGAATTCCCTTGTGGACTCTCAGCGGATGGAATTATTTACAAGCACCAAGGCCAGGATTTCCCTGCTCCGCAGGCAACTTGCAAAAAGGTGAAGTCGATGCTCTCCTGCTGGGAGCTAATGGTAACATTCAACAATCCCTCCCCCACCCCCACGCACACACTGATGCGTCTTCAGGGCCGTGGCCATGGATATTTTTATTTCCCCTGGCAAGTCGGCATCTAAGCATTGGCATCTACAATGAAGGCTCTCGGACCACCAGCTGGAGGCACCAGCGCCAGCCTCCTGTGTTGCAACAGGACGGCCAGCTGGGCAGCCTCCCTCTCTGAGCCGGGCAAGGGGCAGCGCCCTATTTCTGACACGGCCCATCCGTCTGGGTCACTGGTCCCTGAGTTAATTCGGGATGGAACCTCACAGGTGTCTTCCTTCTGGTTCTGCAAAGCCTGACCTCTGGCTCCGTCTCTGGGCCCCTTCCCTTCTCACCCCACGCTGCCGGCCACCTTCATCTCTGCGCTATTCTTTCCTCTTAAAAAAAAAAAATCCTGCTGACAGGAGCCTTCTTCCTTGTCGTTTTGGAGATCATCAACAAATTCTATAGAGAGGTGACCTCCATTATGAGAAAGAAACGGTTTGCTGGCCGGGACCCAAGCTGAGGAGTTGGAACTCTTTTGACTGGCAAGGTGACATTGTATGTCATATCAGCATTCACGGCCAGCGCTCTTCTCCTAGGAGAGTAATTATTTCTTTCAGAGCGAAAGGTCCAATTTGCTGTAAAGAACAGAGCCCCAGGTAAAACGGAAGAGCTGGCTGTAAGCTCCCTTGACATAAAGGAGACCCGACTGGCCCCCGTCCCCAGCTTCCCTCCAGACTCTCCATCATAATGACCACGCCGCCAGATTTATTATGTTTATTTGTACTTCCTTCCTGTCATAACACATTAGGGCGGCTGCATATTCCTTTCGCGAGGCCCGGCTCGGCAGGTCCAGCCGACTGCCCCGATGCTGACACCGGCTCTGCACCGTCAGTCTGGCCTGGCTCTGGGCAGGGGGTGAGGGGCCCCGATGGAGAAACGCAGGGAGGTCTGTGGCACTCTGCATTCTCCTGCTCTCTCCCCGACCCGCCGGACCATTACAAGGACAGGTGGCCCGCGCCTACAGCCTTGGACCTAACACTGCAATAGACCCCGTCCCCTGAGCCTCACTCTGACCCAGACCCTGAGGAGATGCTTGGTACCTGTGGTCTCATTGGGTTCAGACCGCCGGCCCATAAAGCAGCCCCGTATGCCCATTTGACGGATGAGCAAAGTGAGGTTGCCGGTGGTGAAGCTTTCCCAGACCCCGCCCTCCACTAGGACGCGGGCTCCATCTGCCTCTGGGGTAGCACTTGTCACCTGTACTGTCTTTGTTCGTCACCTACCCTCCCCAGTAGCCACGGCTCCATTTCTTCTGGAATGCTGCCATAGCTCAGCGCCAACACCGTACTAGCCCATGGCAGGCGCTCCTCGTGCTTTTGTTTGATGATTGAATGGAAGTGAAGTGAGATGAATTCCTGCCCGCAGTTGCCCAGCTGGTCATCTGCACAGCCTGGGTTTGAGCCCCGTTGTCCCACCGCAAAGCCCAGTCCACAGCCACTGCATCTCCGACCTCCCATCACACCACAGCTGTCACGCTGCATATGACGCGCCATACCTCTCCTCCTCTGCCTCTGCCTCTGGTTTGGGGGGCGGGGTTTCCGTCAAACCTGACATGTTTCCCAGGCCTAGAGGAGAGAAAGTTTGGAGGCACAGGTGCCCAAGGAGGCTTGGCCAAGTCGCGGGTCGGGCAAGTTGCTTCCTGTCCCTCCTCCAGCCTCATCACAGGGACCCAGAGGAGGTAAGGTGGTGACCTTGGTGCGAAAGGTCTGAACTGGACCCTCAACCCCGGGGTGCAGGAGCAGAGGGAGGACACCCATTTGTCATTGCTGATCTGGGTTGCGAGCCAGGATGGCATTCGGGTGCGGCTGATCCCAGCCCTACGTTTACGGTTGCCTGGGTGGCAGGGGCAGGACAGAGTTGAGACGTGACCTCGGGACTCCTGATGAGTGCTCTCTCTGCCACCCCCCAGATGCCACGCGTGAGAGGTGGGGGGCCTCCCCAAGACCACCCTCACTTCTGCGTGTTCTCCCTTCTCCTACGGCTCCCATCAGGGACAAGGACCACTCCCACGCCCATCCCATCCCCTGGAAGCCGCAGCTTCTCTGAAACCCACCCAGCCCTCTGTGGGGACGGCAGGGCTTGATCTATGCAAGAATGGCGTCTTCCTCACCTCTGGCTGCAGCAACAACTTTATTGGGTCTGATGTATATGAAAGAAATAAAACTCAGAAGCGAATTGACTTACACATGGAACAAATGCAGCTTGGTTATTATGGCGTATGCTAAATTTTAATGGCATTTAGAAAGCGTTTTGTGGAGTAGAAAATAGAAGCAAACCCATCAACCCTCAACTATGCTCTATGGTTTATAGCGCAGAACATTTCTCTGCTACAATCCAAAGACTTTAAAATGTAATAAGGTACATTCGAACCCAAGGGTTTTAAAATATGCATCAGAAACACGCATATCCAAAAATGGAGGAAAATAATCCATTATGATCCAGGTCGGATTCGAGGAAAGACACACATTACTGGAAACGCTTTTAACATTTCATGTCCCACAGACTGTTCATTATAGACACGTGTTATTGTGCAAGGATTAACTCATCGCCAAGCGAGAGAGGAGAGCGGGGTGGGGGGAAGGGCCTTCACACAGCCTCGTTGGGCCTCTTGCTGTTTATTAATGTGTTTACTCGTGTGTTTTCAATCAAGTGCCGCATAAATTAATATATCAGTAGAGAAATGGTGCCAGTTTTCCATCCTCACGTTTCATCGACAATGTATTCCGACGCTCATGTGCACCTTCACCATCCGTATCGTCCTCACCGCCTAACGCGGTTTTCTTTGCCCTGAGTCCTGCAGTACCGCACTCTGTCCCACTCTGTGTTTTGCACCGCTCTGTCCTTTAGTGTCTCTTGGGCATCCTCACCAAATCTGCTCGATTGTTTCTGCGGCTGAAAATAGCCCAAGATTCTCTAGGAACAGGCCCTGCTTCTGTTGGCAGTAAAGCAGTTACCTGCAGAAATCTGCTCACGTCTTTAAAATGCATTGGAAACGTGAATCTGTTTCCAGGGTGTTTGAATTTGACGGCTGAAGAAATCCTGTAGACCAGCTAGTTCAGCGTTTCGCCACCGCGGGGGAGGTAGCTGCAGGGGATTTTGCCCCCTGGGACATTTGGCAAGGACTGGAGACCTTGCGACTGTCACATCTGGGGTGGGAGGTGGGGTCCTGGCATCTGGTGGCACCTAAGATCCAGGAAGGTTTTGTGCCTTTTGCAGTCATACAACCAGCCAGTGGCGAGATGGGCAAGAGCCTCCTGGAATCCACTGGGTTGTTTCCGCATCTCAACCAGACCTGAGCTGCCAACCTGGGGAAGTCCTGAGCTGACCAGGAACCTCTCTTCTTTACTGGAGGGCCCCTGCTCTGACCTGTCCCTCAAGTTTCTGCTGCTGGTGGTGTGGTCTGGCGCCACAGCTCCCTCCCATCTGGAATTCCTCCTACAGCCCTGAATCTTTCAGCACCGCCAGGGCCGGTTCTTGCCCTGCGCTGTCCTCTCCCCTGCTTCTGTAGCTGCATTCCCTTCCAGTATGGCAAGGCCATTGCAGGCTCCACTGGGGGGGAGCCCAGACCCGCTTTATGCCAATAAACACAAATCCAGGTAAAACTCCTTCTAAGACTGAAAATGATGGTGATTTTTTTTGGTGAAGATTCCAATGTGGTGTGTTTACGGTATGTGATTTTATTTACTTAACTAGCATTTAATTTCTTTTTCCAAAGACAGCTATCCAAAAGTCTACACCCTGGCCCATCCCCTAGCAGCCATGCACATCCTTCCTGGGCTGGGTCTACCGCAGCTTCGTTGCCGGGCAGTTGCAGGCATAACAAGCACATGATTTGGTGTCTCACTTTCTTACTTGGCCTTAAACAGGAGCTCTGTGTGTTTCTCAATCAACTTCATCGTCATCCGTGTTAATAATTATAAGAGCCTGCATTCATTGAGCGCCAAGCTGCCAGCGCTTTCGTAAGTGCTTTTCACGTATGAGCTCATTGATCACCCGCAGCAGCCCTATAAGGCAGGTGTGTGCTTATCACCTCCCTGGCATGGGAGTGAAGCTTGGGAGGATTAAACAAGCGGCTTCAGGTTGCACAGCCAATCGACAGCCAGGCCAAGATCTGAACCCAGAGCAGCTGTCCAGAGCCACGCGTCTTAGCCACCACCCTGCACGGCTTCCAGTTTTTGGTGGCTGCACCTCCTGTTCCAAGGCGGCAAGACGCCACTGAAGTGGCCGTGGGCTCGCATGGTGGTTCTGCAGTGCCCTTGATGGCTCCAGGGCTTCGTAATCAGCCTGTGTCCCACGTGGACAGGCCAAAGGTCCTGGCTGGCTCCCTGCACACCCCCGCATAGCCAGCAGGAGGAAATGCAACAGGGACTTTTAGTCTAGACTTTCTCAACCCTGACACCGTCAACCTTTGGGGCTGGATGAGTCTTTGCAGTGGAGGCTGTCTGTGCACTGAACGATGGTCAGCACCATCCTTGGTGTCCACCCACTGGCCTCCACCCACTGGAGCATCTCTACCTCCCCCACCAAGTCCTGATAACCAAGAGTGTCTCCAGCCTTTGCCAAGTGTTCCTGGCAGGGGTGGGGGGCAAAATCGCTGGGCTAGAAGACCACCGGCAAAGCTGCGGCGTAAGGAGACAAAGGCAGGATTTGATCGCCTGTGGATTCAGTCCTCCTCGCCCCCTACCCCAAACAACGATTGCCTGCTCCCAGACAACTTTGCTTCTCTGCCTTGTGGGGAAACTTATAAATTATCTGAAGAGCAGTATTAGTCTTTTTGCCTCTGAAAAGGGCTCTGCATCTTTAACAGAGCCTGGCTTTGAAACATAACTCACAGAGTTGTACAAACACCCCATCAGTAGTGCAGTGGCTCAGTTCACTGTCCCCAGCGCGTGGGATCTTCATTATTTGCACTGCTGATAAAAGGCAGCGTCTGCAGCAGATCCGCACTACTCCAGTTAGCTGAGAACCGTGATTTATCCCTCCCTCACCATTGGACAGCCTCAATTTCCTGGGGTAATAAAGAACACTCCCACAGGTGGCATGAACAGGGGTGACTGGCTGCTCTGAGCTCGGCAAAGTCCAGAAGAGCGGGAAGGGGTCCCGACCAGTGACCCCTTCGAGGGAGATGGCCCGAAACTGCCTCTCAGCCGCCGCTGTCAACCGCAGCCTCGGGTTAGCACGTGGCATTGACAAATCGCCCAGGAAGCAGCTGGGTCCCTGAGGGAAAACCGCCCACCTCAGCACAGGCAGCGAGGGTGCGCCCTGTCCATACTTCTTGCTCCCCCTCGGAGATGCAATTCTAATAGAGCCGTTCTTCAATACCACCACTCAGGGCTGGGCCAAGTTGTGAGTGTGTGTGTGTGCACACGCGCACATGTAACAGCACCTTGTTTTCTCCATGTTAGAAAATTCACGGACTGCCGAGAGAGGGGAAGTCAGAGTAATAGCCTCAAACTGGAAATGGAAGAACTTTCACATTCCACATAAAAGGGAATTGTTGCGATCCTGGGGCAAACAGGAAAGGAGCCGGCAGAGGCCGCAGGTGTAGAGAGATGGAAGGAGCTACTGACAACAGCAAGAAAACCCTGAGTACCTGCTTCTCCTGAACACAGAAGCAATTTGCTCCGTCTCAGGCTCACTTGGGTGGAGGTGGGAAGGTTCGAGAAGTCTTCGGGCATTCCCCGGGACAGAGGCTCTGCACATATTGGTGGAATGGCTCCTAGGTTAAGAAGGAGGCTCCTGGACTTCCCTGGTAGTGCAGTGGTTAAGAATCCGCTTGCCAACACAGGGGACACAGGTTTGATCCCTGGTCTGGGAAGACCTCACATGCTGCAGAGCAACTAAGCCCATGCGCCATGACTACGGAGCCCGCGTGCCACAACTACTGAAGCCTGCGCGCATAGAGCCCGTGCTCCGCAACAAGAGAAGCCACCGCGATGAGAAGCCCACGCACTGCAACAAAGAGTAGCCTCCGCTCGCCGCAACTAGGGAAAGCCCGCACACAGCAACGAAGACCCAACGCAGCCAAAAACAAATACAAAAAACGTATGCCTGGGGCTTCCCTGGTGGCGCAGTGGTTGAGAGTCCGCCTGCTGGTGCAGGGGACGCGGGTTCGTGCCCCGGTCCGGGAGGATCCCACATGCCGCGGAGCGGCCGGGCCCATGAGCCATGGCCGCTGAGCCTGCGCGTCCGGAGCCTGTGCTCCACAACGGGAGAGGCCGCAGCAGTGAGAGGCCCACATACCACTAAAAAAACAAAAAAACAAAACAAAACCAAAAAAAGTATGCCTGTAACTACGTATTAAAGAAAAAGAAGGAGGCAATGGAGGACCCTAGGAAGGGAGGGGCATTCTCTAGGCCCACCCACTAGCCCACATTCATGCAAAATAACTGGCAGATAGCCACCAGCCCAGCTGCGTGAACCAGAGATGCAGCACGGTTTCCTTTCCTCCCTGCAACCTGTGTTTTCAGCAGTGTGCTTTCAGGGAGGGCTCCTTGATAGAGCTGTGTGTTACTAGAAGGTTCTGGAAGATTCTAGAAGCAGAGGTCTAATGAGTCTGTGGCCTGTGTCATTTCCACTGGAGGTGCTGAGAGAGCCGAGGAGACCTTCTCTGAGAAGGGGCACTTTGGGGCACAGTCAGAGAAGGCACCCGTGCGATCAGGGCCATTGTCCTCGGCCTCCAAGCAGCTGGCAAGGGGTCACTCAGCCCGGTCCTTGGCCGCCCCACTGCCCCCCACCCACCGTCGACCACTGCCCCCCACCCACCGTCGACCACAGCCCACTGAGTCTGACAGGGTGCTGGGTCACCTCACCCAGGGGAAGCAAAATCCTGTTTCAAAGAGTAACTGTTGCTACGGCAACCTGGCCTCGGGCGCTCCCTGGTTGCCACTGGGGGTCTGGGGTGGATGCAGGTAATAAGCGTGTTGGCGAAGAACCCAGCCGCAGGGGCTGCGCCCGGTAGGGACAGGCGGGTTTGCCGAGGAGCTCGGCCGTCATGATGCATCTTCCCCGCTCCCCGCACAGGCCTGGCCCCAGTTCATAGCCCCAGCTCCTCCGGGTAGGGAACCTGCGGTTACCCACACCGGAGAATGGTGATAAATACGGGGGCCCCTGTTCCGGGCAAGAGTCGTGAGACTTGGGTTTGTTTGTGAATTTGAGGGTCTGATGTTTCACACCATTATGGTCTTTCCACTGATTAAGGCAAATATCTCGACAGGACCAGCTTTCTCCAAGCCCCCCTTTGTCAGCAGAGACAGGGTCCAGGGGAGAGGGCCCTGGGAGGATGGAGTTGGGGGGCTGAGGGCAGGGCCCACCTTCTGCTTTCCTAAGTGGGCCCTTCCTTCGGGAGCAGCCCTACCAGGGGGCCTGCCTGCCTTGGACCGGGAGCCCGTGAGTCCTTGGCTTTTAAAACGCTAATGGGGAGGCCGAATAAATATTTCAAGGTCACCCAAGGGCTCCCGTGGGTCTTGTTTATTCACAGCATCCTGGCCACCTCAGTGCAGAAATGTCTCAAACTGCAGAAGTAGGAATAGCAAGAATACAACTCTTTATTTATTTATTTGATTATGAATTTATTTTTGCTTCTTCCATCACCCAGCTGGGTCTGGGTATCCCTGGACAGCAAGGGGCCTCCACTCTCGCCGGGCCTGTATGCTTGTCCGGCATTGACAGCTGCCTGCCTGCTTGGGAAGCATCTAAGTGAAAGCCCTGCATTGTGTTCTGTCCTCAACTGCGAGAATGAAGCTAGCAGCCAGTTCCAGGGCTAAGGAGGAGCATGTGCTGCTACCACACCTGAGCGCCAGGCGGGGTGTGCCATCGACTTGCTGACCCTGGCCTGGTACCTGGAGCTGGTCTACAAAGTGGGGGCAGAGGGGTTGCCCAATTGAGTCAGGCCACAACGGGGCAAACTGGTCCTTCTGTGCTGGCCAGCTCATGGGGGTGCAGGGGGTTGATAGGGACTGTGTGCATCCCTGCCACCGCGTCCGCCCTTGATGGTACTGCCCTCCTAAGAGGTAGGGGTGAACAGACCCACCTTATACTCCAGGCCAGAGGAGGAAGAAACTGTAGCCCCATGGAGCTGGGGTTTGACCCCAGGTCCGTCTGACTGTAGGCACCGTCTGCTCTCCGGACCTGGCACCGTTTTTGCCCTGGAGACAGGAGCCAGGTTCTGCCCAGCTCTGATTACCGCCTGCCCGTATGAACGAAACTGCCTCTCAGATGGGTGCCGCTCCCCGGGGCTGCTTTATCCTGAGCCCGAGTCTGAAGGCTCTTGTGAATGAGATCACAGGTTGGATCACAGACTTGGCCCCTGCTGCACGTCTGTTCTGAAGAAGGCTCTGCTGTGGCAGGGCGGCACCGTCAGCAAGCCCCCAGCCCGGTCCCAGCACATGGAGAGCACCCGCCTGGTGGATTCACAGGGGAGTGTGAGCTGTTCTGGCTCATTCCCCCCACCCCCTCTCTTCACCCTCTGCTTCAGGAGAGATCTGAAAATCTCCAAGCATTCATTCATCTGGCAAATTTTTGCTAAGCACTTAAAAAGTGCTAAGCTTTAGGAATATAGCAATTAACAAAATCCTCGTAATGGGGAGAGAAACAAGTAATAAATGTGTAAGGGCAAAATATATACGTTAGGCAGTGAAAGTCCAGATAAAGAGGGGACTTCAGGCATGGCTTGATCAAGACTCTGGTCATGTTCTCTTGATCTTCTCAATGCTTCCCTCCTCCTTGTTTTCTGTATCCCTGGCTGGCTTTCCTCATATCAATAAAACGGCTGTAGGTATTTCAGGCTTTACAAACCCACACTCCAGTGTCCAAAAGAAAAGCAAACCACGGAGCAAAAAGTTCTGGGCTTCACTCTGATTGGATCAATTAGGTCACCTGACCACTGGAACCAATCACTGTGGCTGAGAAGATGCAGTTAGTTTATACTAAGGGTTGACAAACCATGGCCCATCGACCAAATCCAGCCTGCCTCCGCTTTTGTAAATAAAGTTTTTTTGAAACATAACCATAGCCATTTGTTTACACATTGTGTATGACTGCAAAACTGAGACGGTAAACAGAAACTGTATTGCCTACAAAGCTCAAAATATGTCCTAGCTGAGCTTTTACAGAAAAAGTTTGCCAAGCCCTGGCTCAATCACATCTGACTCTATCCTGGAAGATGGCATAAGAGGAAATTCCCCAACTGTTATGATTGTTACACAGTGGGGCGGGGGGTGGAATAAATGCCGGAAAGGCGTTCAACCTGTCCCCTTGAGCACCTCTCTTTATTTATTCATTCAGCAAATGAAGCTTGGTGGGCTTACGTGGAACTAACCCCCTTTGCTCTGCCAGAGAGGGCTTGATTCGGAGAGAGAACAAAGCTGCGTTAAATAATTGGAAGAGCTAAAAGGTGGAAGCAACCAAATGCCCCTCCACTGAAGAATGGATAAATAAATGTGGTCTCTCCATACCACGGACCATCATTCACTCATCAAGGGGAATGAGGTACCGACACATGCTACAACGTGGATGACCTCAAACAAGTGATGCCGATTAGAGAAGCCAGACGCAAAAGGTCACGAATTCTATGATTCCATTCCTGTGAAGTATCCAGTATAAGTAAATTCAGAGACTGAAGGCAGATTGGTGGTTGCCGGGGGTGGGGGGGGGAGGGGGAGGGGAGCACATGACAGACAGGGATGGGTTTCTCTGGGGGTGATGAGACTGTTTTGGAACTACGTAATGCTGATGGTTTCGCAACGTTGCCAGTGTGCTTGATGCCGCCGAACTGCACGCTTCAAAACAGTGAATTTTATGCTATGTGAATTTGACGTCAATTAAAAAGAAAAAAATCAGAGCCCGAGTCAGCACTGAACTGGTGGGAAGGCTCGTGGCTCTGTAGGCGCTCAGAGCAGGAAGCCCCAGCGCCAAGGCCTGGCTTTCTGGCACAAGTGTATTCCCACTCTTCCTGAGCTCATGTCTCACACAGACTCTCCTCCAGCACCCGTCGTGCACAGGCAGCCCCGGTGCCCGGCCCACAGAGGCGCTCTGACAGCGGTTCGTGTGCCTCGGGTGGCGCCACGGGGGACCTCCTTGCCCGGCTCTTTTTAGCATCCTGGTGGTGAAATGCCACAATGCGTGACAGGGTTTATAAATGTGCCTGCAGGTTTGGCATTTATGTTTGCCACCTTTGTACAAATATTATTTCCCATTGCTACCCAGTTTTTATAATGTCAATATACTAAGATCTACCGCTCAGCATTACATTTTATACACAGTGCAGCTTTCTTTATACCCTAGAGCGCATGTGTTTTTCTAACTCGACTTTCGGAAATAGTTGGTTTTCAAAGAGGTGTCGCAGGAGACTTGCCGTTGGCAGTGAAATAAGTTGTTTTTTTTTTATTGTGCTGTGGAGCAACCCAGGTGATAGGATCCTTAATTCCAATTCACCTTTAACATTCAAGTTATATTTTTATTACAGCTTGAAGTCCATTGTGAGGGATCATTACCTGCAGAGATTCGTTTCCTTCGGGAAGGTTCTTCCTTGGTGATGTAATTTAAATTCAGGGAGCTGGAAACAAACACCAGCGTCTCATATTTCGAGCTGGTGGCAGAAAAGTCTGCTGGTGCCCAGGAAACTGTAAAACAAAGCACTTTCTCTACCTATGGGTCTTCCTCCTGCTGGGTTCTCATCAGGGCATTCTGAAGTGCCAACTGGACCTCTCGGTCAGCAGAATTCCCTAGAAGGCAAGGGCAGTGGACGTCTGAAAGGGGACTTGAACTTCTTACTGTCTCTGTTTCTGATTCCTCACTTTGATCTTTCAGTTTTCCTGTTTGTCTTTCCTCACCTCTCCTTCCAGGGAAATGTTTCCCTGAGTTTTCACTGTTCAAACCGTACGCCATCTGGGAGCCGAGAAAGCCTCTCCGCGTCTGTCTGTCTTGTGTTCTCCGGCAGAGACGTGATGAGGCCGCAGCCAGGCAGAAAGATGGCCACCCGAGTGAGCGGGGTGGAAAGGGCAATTCTTAATCAGCAGTCACCACTTTGGGAAAGAAAAAGGCAATTTAATTAATTGCCCAAAGCCGGTGCTGAGGACAGAGTCTGCGGAAGCTTCTCTAGAATTTGAGAAAATTATTACAGACTGTACATTCAGCTCTTAGGATAAGTACCAAAACTCAGACATCATATGTTCTGACATGTCTATTATTTATATGGAAATCTGGGTTTTGCAAAAGAGTTTTCCGAGAGACCTTTGGGTTCATTTTCCTGCAAGCTCAGAGAGTTAGTGTCTATCTGCCTGGCATGTCCCTCTCCTTGGGCGTCCTTAAGATGTGGCCCAGTGAGGTCACATTTCACCGTTTCTGGCCACCCTTCCACTGGGATTGCCGAGCTGAAAAAATTCTCCCTCTTTATAGCCTAATTCCATCACGCCTAAGTAAGACTCTGGCATAAAAACACAATTGGTGCAAAGAGTTTGAGGACTCTTTCTGGAGCTGAAATCAGAGTCTTCCTTTCAGATGCCAGACAGGGTGAGCATTTGGGGCTTAATGAAAACGGTCTCGCCCGCCCAGCAACTTGATGCAGTCCCTCTGGATTGCTAAACAGAGCGCTCAGGGGACACATGTTTGCACATAGCAGCAGCAGTAGCTAGAGCAACGAGAGCAGTGGTTAGTTAGCCTTTATCGAGCATTCACTCTGAGCCAGACACTGTGCCACGGGCTTTGTCATAATGTCCTGAGGTCTTGGAAGGATGATGAAGGTAAGCTGCTTTCTAAAGGAAGTGGTTAAAAAAATGTGCTGTGGAGTCAGACAGACCATATTAGTTAAGAGAACTTCAGCTGCAAGTGACCCAAAACCCCAAAACAGCAATGGCTTAAGTAGAATAGTTTGATTTCCCTGCCTTGGAAAAGCTTGGTTAGGGAATCCAGAGCCAGCACGGCAGCTGGTGGCTGATCAGAGTCTTGGCTTCCCGTAACCCAGCATCACCATCCTAATACACGTCTCCCACCTCATGGCACAAGGTAGCTGCTTGAGCTCAAGCCATAGTGCCTGCCTTCCAGCAGCAAGAAAGGGGAGAACAATAGTTCTACCTATCTCCCATTGGCCACAACTCAGTTACAACTAGATCTAGCTGCAAAAGAAGCTGGGAAATGTAGTCTTCATTCTGGATGGCCATTTGCCCAATTAAATTTGGGGGTTCTGGTACTCAAGGAAGAAGAGAATGGATAAAGAGGTGCAGATGGCTGTCTCTGCCGTGGAGACCTAGATGCAAGCTAGCTGTTTACCTTGGGTGAATTAGGATCTGCCTTCTGAATATCATGCCTTTATCCATAAAATTAGGTAAATACTGGTACTTGAGAGGATTGTCATGGAGAATACATAAGAATGTCTTCAATGTGTAGTGTAGGGCCTTTTGTAAGCAAAGGCTCAACAAACGGTGAGAATTAACATCGTTCCCAGGATAAGTACAACCTCTAATTCTTCAGTCTGAGGCCAGGCTCCATTACTAGGGATAGGGACTTGGTAAACCATGTAATTTATTTTACACTTTGTAGTTTACACAACATGTCTACACACCTGGCCTCACTTAAATTCCACAGTAACTCAGTGTGTAGGTCTTCTTGCCCCCTGCCAGTAGAGAGGCTGGTCCCCCCCGGTAGAGAGGCTGGCCGCCCCCAGTAGAGAGGCTGCCCCACCCAGTAGAGAGGCTGGCCCCCCCCCAGTAGAGAGGCTGCCCCCCAGTAGAGAGGCTGCCCCCCCAGTAGAGAGGCTGCCCCCCAAGTAGAGAGGCTGGCCCCCCAGTAGCGAGGCTGCCCCCCCCAGTAGAGAGGCTGGCCCAAGGACTCAGCGCATCCCTCTGATATCAAATCCAGTGCTCTCTTCATTTCTCCTATGTTTATACACATTCTTTCACATGGGAAGAATAAAAGAGAAACAACATTTGACATAGAACATTAAGTACATACCACTTTGTTCCAGTGATTTATTAGCCAACACACACACACACACACACACACACACACACACACACACGGACACATGGACACACGGATATAGGAATGGATATATATATATATCTCCAATGGTGAGTCTAAGAAATTTGGAGGAAATGCTTCTCTTTTGCCTGTTAGTTCATTTATTTATAAAACCTGTTTCGATTTACTAAGCACCTCCTATGTGCCAGGCATTGTGCTAAGCACTGGAATGTAGTGATGAACAGACACGCCACCTCTTTGCTTGTATGGAGCTTGGCGTTCTATGGGGCAAAGAATCGAGGACATCACATTATCACAAAACAAGGACACGCTTACTTATAAATGGCACTGCAAAAACACACAGTGCCCCAAGAGTGTGGGTCCCAACCCTACATCACTGACAAACTGAGACCTTTGCCACTGGAAAGGAAGAAGGAGGGCCAAGATGGACCTTGTTCCCAAATATAAATAGTGAGAAAAGCATCCTCTATTCCCTAAGGCTCCTTGACATCTGCTGAACGTTCATGCATGCACTTACGTGCCTGTTTGTTCATTTAATCTTTCTCGGTCATTTAACACCATGTAGTACAGTGACCCAGAGCATGAACCCTTAAGACAGAGAGATTCAAACTGGTTAAGATCCTGGTTCTGTCTCTCACTAGCCCATTAACTAATCCTGTACAACATGGGCTAACTTCTTCGCCCTTCAGTCTTCTCATCTGTAAAATGGGGGTAAATAATAGTATACCTACTTCATAGGGTTATTGAGAGCATTAAAGTAAGTTACTACATTTGAAGCACTTCAAATAGCATATGGCACAGAGTAAAGCCAACGTAAGCACTGGCTCAGGGTGGTGAAGACGTTGCTGCTGCCGCTGCTGCTAACTGACGGGAAGGGACGGGAGTGATAATGATGAAGGAGATGGTGGCCATGATGATGGAGATGGTGACACTGAGAAAGACGAGGAAGACGGTGGCGATGATGGTGTTGATTGTACGGGGTTATTGAGTCTCCGCTGTGTGCCAAGCACTACCCTTGGTGCCGTGTGCGCAGAGAGGAACGGAGAGAATCTCTGCCTCCATTCCCCCAGTATGGCATGGAGCAAACACATCCAAAGGTGACCGCAGGGCAGGGTAAATGCAGTGGATTAGCAAAAGGGATCTGGGCTGCAGGGCTGGGCTTGTCTGCTCCCCTACTCCCCACGTGGGACCTGGAAAGGGAGAGGAGGCATGGGAGAGCCGTGGCTCCCCTTTCTGGAAGCCTCCATGGGAAGGCTTCTATGCAGGGCGTGTGGCGGGGGCAGGGTATATCAAAAGGCAGTCATGGCTCCATCCAGCAGTCTAGAAGCCCGCCTGCAGCACAGTGTATAGTCATTGCTTCTCACGGAGAGAAAGTGGCCAGGATCCTCCGGGGCTGAGGCCCTCAGCTGGTGCGCGTCCTGAGTGCCTCGATCTGGTTCTTCGACACTGCAGTGCAGGCCCCGGCGCTGTGCGATGATCCATACCAATGAGTGTGTGGGCCGTGGAGAGCCTCTGCTGATCCAGGGCTAATTTTTTAGCAAACACGTAGCTCAAACGCCTGATATTCCCCTTTATTTCATTCCCAGTTAAAAGGAGTTTGTGCCCATTTAAGCCGCAAGGGCACACATTAGATAAATCAGTACATCTTTGCCATTTTGTCACTCTTAATTTTTTGTTAATTTAATTAGGATAGGAATAGTCAAGTGTAGGTGTGCTAAATCACAGACCGGAAAACCCCATCAATCACTGCAGTGTGCGACCAGGCGTGCGCGCGGCCTTAGTCAGGAGCACGGCTGTGGCTTTGGGCGCCTGGCAGGGACCCTGAGCTGCTTGGCCTCCAGCTCCTGGCCGCCCCCAACAAACAGACACCTGCCTCCCCTCCCCGAGTCTCAGCCTCCCTTAGGGCAGCTTCTCTCTCCTGCCCCGTGCCTCTAAGGGGGTCTGGTGCCCCCTACTGTCCTTTGGGGGATGCCCGCTTCTCAAAGCCCTTCTGAAGACTTGAGATCTGAGGTTAAGCAGCCTTTGTATTAAAAGGGGGCTTCATCCCCTGTGGGAGCCTCCCTCTCCAGGACCCCTGCCTGCCCCCTCCTGACTTAGAAGCTGCTGCCTTAATTTCCAACTCAGGGCCTGATGGGACCCCCAGGCCCTGAGTGTGAGGCGGGCTGGCCAGAAGGTCATTCCATAGGCTGTCAGGACGGGGTGGGGTCCCCGGGACACCTGCCAGTCCAGCTCCCATTTAGGAAGAATGTTTGGTCCGAGGAGAAATGGCTGGTGCTTTGCACACCCACAGGCACGTACCGCAGCCCTGGGATGGGAGCCGTGAAAGGCCCGCCCTGCTAGCCTTCTTCACACCCTCATTGGAGCCCTGAATCTGTTGCATCCGGAGGGGCTGAACGGAGCAGGTGAGGCTGGGATCTTTTATGACCAGACGTAAGTGGCAAGGGGTAAAAGGAGTCCGGGGACACGTCTGACCACATCCCAGGCCACAGTGGGACTCTGCCTGTCCCCACAGTGGGGACCTCTGTCTGGGAACTGTTCACAGGCTGGGGATAGACCCGGGACACCCAGTGGTGAGCCCCAGCTGCAGGAGACTGTACTCTACCTGGGGGACATTGGGGCCTCCCAGCCTCAGGGGGTGCTAGTGCCTCCCTGACTGTAGGGCCCTGCCCTCTATCCCCACTTACTGTCCCCCTGTCCCTGTTGTCTGTTTGCTATTAACAGGACACTTGATTTTAGCTGGACAGCAGCAAGCAATATTTCTAGAGCAAATAAAGCTGCGTAGACATTTGCTCCAGGCGTTTTACATTTCAACTTTAATATGTTTATTTCAGCCTTGCTGTTTGGATAGCATCTCTGTGGGGATGTCTGTGATGTTTAAATTTCCTGCCCACACGCCAGTGCTTGAAGTGAGGGGAACCAGGCAGACTGGGGAGGGTCCTGAGAGGCCACTGCGCAGCCCGGAGCGGGCAGTTGAAGAAGCAGCTGCACGAGGAGGAGCAGCAGACCCCAGGGACATGGGCTGGTGAGGCCATGCCAGCTGCTTGGAGATGCCCCCCAAAGTGCTCGACCGGGCAACGACCTGGTCGTGTGTTGAGCTGATGCCGTACTCACCTCTCCTGTGGGGTCAGCACTCTCCAGTTTCCAAAGTGACTTTGGGGTGCCTTTCCACCCCCTGCCCTCCCCGCAAAGCTCAGCTCGGGCCCCACCCTGCCCGCCACTCCCATCCACATCCTGCCCTCCTGGCCCCAAGTGCTTCTGACTGTCTGATTGGAAACCCGGGGCTTAGCCGGCGGTTCTGCACCGTCGCGTGCAGTTTGCACATCTTGCCACGTGCCCGAGGCTCACTCACTCAGAAGTTCCGGGCTGCACACGACTCTGGGCGCCCCCTGGCATCACACCCCCGTGCCTCCCTCAGAGTTCCCTCTGAAGGGCCCCTCCGAAGCCTGTCCTTCACTCCCCGAGGCTCCTGCACACCGTGAGCGAGCTAAAGGCAGACCCCTTGGGAAAGCTACTTTCACGGTGACCGTTGTCGAGCAGAGGCGCTGATGCCCGGCCCTGTGATGGGCTGGGGGACGTTGCACACCGGAAGATGACCTGTTGTCAGAAAAGCTGCATTTTTGAGCCCATCTTTCCATCTGGGACCAGTCTGCCCTGAATCGTCCACATGGTTTTGAGTCCATTTCACAGACCCGTGATGCAGAGCTTAGTAACCATCCCGTGTGGAGTTCCGCCGACCCCCTTGACCTCAGGAACCTCAGCCGCCATCCAGCTGAGCTGCTCAGCACAAGAGAGGGATGCAGCGACCAGAGGCTGGCACGCGGCACTGTCCTCTGGGAGGCTGCAGCCCCTAAGCCTCCCTGATGGTGAGGTGGGGTGGAGGCAATGCCAGCCTTGCCGAGGGCCCGGCCCCGACATGTGGTTTCCAGCTGTGGCTGGTCTTCAGCCCTGCTGCTGGGGCCTCACCTCATCTCTTCCCTGGCCCCCTCCGTTCTCCCAGGCCTCCTGCTTGGCGGTGCCCGCACTTCCGCCTGCAAGGAGCATGCACTCTGACAGGGGACCAGCATGTTTGGAGGCCCAGCCCTACCCTTGCCAGCTGTGCCACCTGCAGCAGGTGACCATTCAGCCAGCCTCCCAAGGGTGCAGAGAAATACGACAGAGCGTCCCCCCGGGCGGAAGAGTCGCCGAGATACTGTGCAAACGCCCTGCTCCCGCGGGTGGGGTTCCTCCTGCAGCTCCAGCCCCACACAGGCCACCGGAGGCGCTCTGAGATCTCCCGACTGCCAAGTCCAATGGCTTTTCAGCCCTCGCCGGCGTGTCCTTCCGTGGTGTTCGGTGGTGCTGCCCACTTATGCCTGGAGACTCGTTGCCATGGTTTCCACCATGCTACCTCCTGGTTCCCTCTTATCTTGCTACCCTTTTGGTTCCCAGTCTCCTTTGCTGGCTTCTCCTCCATGTCCAGGTCCCCTGGGACCCTGCCCTTGGCCTCCTTCCTTCCCAGGGTCTCCATGTTCTGAACACGCTCAGACCAGAGCCGCTTACCTCCCATCCTCCAAGCCCCTTGCCACCCACACCACCAAGACTGACTTCTTTCTCTCCCGTAGTTGTAGCAGCATCACTATCCTCTCAGTCCCCAGCCCGGAGACGTCATAATCCTAATTTCTTCTCACCTCCACATCCCAAGTCCAATCCCTTATTAAGAACCGCCACTTCTATCTGGTCTCTGTTTCCCCCCAAGCCAGGCCATGAGGCCTCTGGGCTCCACAAGCTAGAGGCAGCGTCCTTCACCCAACACACACAGACAGACAGCTGCAAAATAGACTTTAAAATGCACGTGGCATAGAAATGAGAGCAGGAGATTGGACACAGAGGGGTAGGAGGTTATGACGGAAAACAATTTTGCTTAATCTTGGGACGAAAACTGCTCTGATCCTTTCAGAGTCCAGTCAGAAGGAATTTCCAGCGAGATCCATCTTCCTGCCATCTTGTCTTCAACACAATTTATCTTTGCTTTTATTGCGTTTCTTCTCCCTCCCTCTCACTTGGCTTTTTTTGCAGATAATACGCGGAAAGCCCCTTTCTGCTGTTGGGGCCATTTATGGGGGGCCTTCAGATCCGCAAAGACTCCTCCCCCAGGGCCGCCTCCTCCATCCCTGGGGCTGGGGACACGTGCCTGCCCTTGTGACTTGTGACCTTGGAGGGTTCAGCTCCCAGCCCCGCCGCTAGCCTGGGGCGAGTTGCCATTGGAAGGGTCAGGTTTTTTCATCTGGGAAATGGGGATATAGCCCCTTTCCCATAAGGTCCCTGCGGGAATTCAGTGGAATAACACACAGGAAACGTTTAGCTCTAGCAGGTGTTGGGTGTCGCGTTGCTGTGTCTGTTGTCATCATTGTCACCGTGAAGGTTAGCAGCACTCCCAGTTCACAGAATTCGAACGTTCGTGTCATCGGATGGGAAAGGCTTAACACCCTCTCTTGGGACTTCCCTGGCGGTCCAGTGGTTAAGACTCTGCGCTTCTACTGCAGGGGCACGGGTTCGATTCCTGGTCAGGGAACTAAGATCTCGCAGGCCGCGTGGCGTGGCCAAAAAATAAAACAAGAAAACCAGAAAAAACACCCTCTCTCTTCCTGGAAGGAACGTCCTGGGAGGGATGGTCCTGGAAAGCTGGAAGGGGAGGTGGCCCAGCCCGGGAGCCCAGCCCTGGTTGGAAGCACCGTCCTGGGGCCCTGGTGCACGTCCTGGCCTTGGACTTCTGAGTCCAGGGGGCTTGGCCACCAGCCTGCCTCTCCGGCCACCGTGGCCTGGGGACAGTGCCTGGCTCCCACTGAGGACGTGCCTGCTGGGAACGCTCTTCTGGTCGCAACTGGGAGTCCAGTGGAGCAATTTGTTGCTTCTCATTGGCAGCTCCCCTTTCCTGCCGAGAGGCCAGTCCCTTGGCCAGGCCAGACACCCAGAGCAGGGCTCGAGGGCCTCGGGCCCCTGCACCCACTCTTCCCTGGTCGGTCGGCATGCCCTGGACACAAGGCTGCTCTCTCTGCCTGGGCCTGTCTCCCTGCCGGAAGAGCGCGGCCAGGGTGGGACACACAGCCTCACAGCACTGGACAGGTGCTCCACAAGCGAAAGGAGGGGCAGGCGGACCAAAGTGGGGCGTGAGGGTGGGGGGTTCTGTGCGGCTGCTCGCCCCTTGTTGCACGGCTCAGCCCCTCAGGGCATCCCTGGCATCTACTCTCTGTAACGAGATGGGCCCTCAGGTACTTGAAGAAGATGCTCCCCTGGCCCCAAGCCGCCTCTCCTCTGGCCCCGGCGCCACTCTTTCTAGTGCATCACTTTAGGGTCATTTCCTTTGCTTCTGGGCTCTGCCCCCATTCCCTCCCACAGCCCCTGCCGGGTCTCTTTGGGCCCCAGAGGGCTCAGGTGTCCAGACCATTGCTCTCAGCACATCCGTGTTCCCTTGGCATCTCTTGTAAGCAGCCGGCTCTCCGACCGTACTGGGGAGAAACGCAGAGAGGAGTGGCTTCCAGACACCACCTGTCCCAGGCTGAACAGGAGGGCAGGTGCGCGGCCCCACCTGACACCTCTGGCCGAGCAGAGTCCCGTCTTCTCTGCAGATTCGCCCTCGACTGGTCTCTTAGAAACACACCGGCAGCCACGAGGCTGAACGGGGCTCCAGTGAAATACGTGTGGGCAGCTTGTGGGTGGGTAATTGATCTTACTTAGCATTTGGTGGGACGGGGTGGTGGTGAGAGCCAGGGTGGGAAAGCCTGTTCTCCGGGAGGTGACAAAAGCCCCTCGCTGTGGTCTAGACAGGAAAGGGTGGAGTGTAAGCACAGGGTTCCCAGGAGAGCGGGGTGAGGCCAAGGGAAGGGGGGATGCAGGTAGGAGAAACTTGGGGGCCTCCGAAGCCTTGGAGAAGACAGGGTGGTTAGCCCAGATGGGAGTGGTCAGGGCAGGGTCAGCCGAGGCTGCAGTTGGGGGTCCCACGACCGCAGGGAGGTTTGCTTTCCAAGTCTGGGCAACTAATGTAGCACACAGGCACTATTTATCGCCGTCCACTATTTCAGCATCTACATAACTTTTGTAGACCTACCTGTTGCCTGGCCTGCACTCCTGAATGAGGGACTCACCTTTACCTGCCCCTCACCTGTGATGCAGCTCTGGGTGCAGGAGAAGAGGCAGAGCAGAGCCAGGAGCCCAAGGACAGGGCAGGGCTGGTCCCTTCCCACCCCGGCTACTCACGTCCCCACGTGCAGTCTGAGGACTCCGGAGGTGGCACCCCAGCTCCACTCTGAGGACTCCAGACGTGGGCACCCCAGCTCCACTCTGAGGACTCCGGAGGTGGCACCCCAGCTCCACACCAGCCTGCCCCCCACATTCCATCTGCACCCACGTGGTGGGTGCCACTGCTTGTACGGCACACACTGTGGCTGCCCGTGGAGCCAGCTGCAGTGCAGGTACCAGCTTTGGGAAGCAGACAGACCGAGGCTGCGAGAATGGCCCTGCTCCTTACCAGGCCTGGGACCCTGCAGTTGATTTCTCCTCTCTGGGCCTCAGTTGCCCTCTGTGTACAGTGGAGGTGATGATAATGCCTGTGTCAGCAGATCACTCTTCAGACGTTGTTTTAATGTGTTCCCAGGATCTGTTTCAATCAGGCACGGTAGGTCACACAGTCACAGAAATGACTGTGGTAGAGAAGCTTCTACTCACAGGTCCCTAGAATCAGGATGCCAGGCAGGGCCACATGGGGAAGCACCAGGATTGGTCAGGAGGAGAATGTGGGAAAGAGCCTTCCAGACCCGTCGCTCTCAACCTGTCCCCAGGTCCTAAGGTGGACCCACAGTGGGCCTTTCTGGATGTCAAGGTGAGGGCATGCCAGTGAGCTGTGCACCTACTCAGCCTTGACCCAGGGATCTCTTACCATCAGCAATGTCTGAGCCAGACCAGTGGGACAAAATGTCTTCTTGATGTTTCCCATGTAATTTTTTTTTTTAACATCTTTATTGGGGTATAATTGCT
This sequence comes from Monodon monoceros, assembly GCF_005190385.1. Taxonomy (NCBI): domain Eukaryota; kingdom Metazoa; phylum Chordata; class Mammalia; order Artiodactyla; family Monodontidae; genus Monodon; species Monodon monoceros. The sequence continues at coordinate 175,700,726 of NW_021703774.1, read as the reverse complement.
TTACAATGGTGTGTTAGTTTCTGCTTTACAACAAAGTGAATCAGCTATACGTATACATATATCCCCATGTCTCCTCCCTCTTGCGTCTCCCTCCCTCCCACCCTCCCCATCCCACCCCTCCAGGTGGTCACAAAGCACCGAGCTGATCTCCCTGTGCTATGCGGCTGCTTCCCACTAGCTATCTACCTTACGTTTGGTAGTGTATATATGTCCATGCCTCTCTCTCGCTTTGTCACAGCTCACCCTTCCCCCTCCCCATATCCTCAAGTCCGTTCTCCAGTAGGTCTGTGTCTTTATTCCTGTCTTACCCCTAGGTTCTTCATGACATTTTTTTTCTTAAATTCCATGTATATGTGTTAGCATACGGTATTTGTCTTTCTCTTTCTGACTTATTTCACTCTGTATGACAGACTCTAGGTCCATCCACCTCATTACAAATAGCTCAATTTCGTTTCTTTTTATGGCTGAGTAATATTCCATTGTATATGTGCCACATCATCTTTATCCATTCATCCGATGATGGACACTTAGGTTGTTTCCATCTCCTGGCTATTGTAAATAGAGCTGCCATGAACATTTTGGTACATGACTCTTTTTGAATTATGGTTTTCTCTGGGTATATGCCCAGTAGTGGGATTGCTGGGTCATATGGTAGTTCTATTTGTAGTTTTTTAAGGAACCTCCGTACTGTTCTCCATAGTGGCTGTACCAATTCACATTCCCACCAGCAGTGCAGGAGTGTTCCCTTTTCTCCATACCCTCTCCAGCATTTATTGTTTGTAGATTTTTTGATGATGGCCATTCTGACTGGTGTGAGATGATATCTCATTGTAGTTTTGATTTGCATTTCTCTAATGATTAATGATGTTGAGCATTCTTTCATGTGTTTGTTGGCAGTCTGTATAGCTTCTTTGGAGAAATGTCTATTTAGGTCTTCTGCCCATTTTTGGATTGGGTTGTTTGTTTTTTTGTTATTGAGCTGCATGAGCTGCTTGTAAATTTTGGAAATTAATCCTTTGTCAGTTGCACCTACTCAGCCTTGACCCAGGGATCTCTTACCATCAGCAATGTCTGAGCCAGACCAGCAGGACAAAATGTCTTTTTGATGTTTCCCATGTAATTTAAAAAAGATATTTAATTGTATTAGTTTCTTATTGCTGCTGTAACAAGTTACCAAAGATGTAATGGCTTTAAACCAACTATTATCTCAAAGTTCTGGAGGTCAGATGTCTGACACGGGTCTCATTGGGCTAAAATCAAGGTGTGGGCAGGGCTGGAGGCTCCAGAGAACAATCCGTTTCCTAACCTTTTCCAGCTTCTAGAGGTGCTCACATTCCTTGGCTTGTGGCCCGTTCCTCCATCTTCAAAGCCAGGAGTGTTGCACTTCTCTGACCCTTCCTCCGTAGTCTCAGCTCCCTCTCACCCCAGCAGAGAAGAGTATCTGCTTTTAAAGATTCATTAGATTACCTGGGGCCCACCTGGATGACCCTGGATAACCTTCCCATCTCAAGGTCCTTAATTCTAATCCCATCTGCAAAGGCCCTTCTGCCAGGAAGTAACATAGTCACAGGTGTCAGAAATTAGGATGTGGGCATTTTTGGATGGTCATTGTTCTGCCGACCACATTAATATATTCAGATGGTTCAAAATTCAAAATGATATTTTATAAAAAGCTGTATGTTGCAACTTGTATTAATTTATATTGCATTATTCCAGTATTTCTATGTACAACTGCAAATATATGTTCTTACTTTCCCCCTTTCTTACACTTCTTGCCCATTTATTTATTCACCATGATGAACCTTTGCTTTGTCATCTAATGGTACATCCCAGAAAATGTTTTCCATAGTACATAGAGAACTTCCCCGTTTCTCCCCCTTTCATTCTTTCTAATACTGCGTGATACTCTAGTGTGTGGACGTACCATAATTTATTATTGTTTCTAATATGTTGCTATGAGGAACATTATTGCGGGGAATAATTCTCTGCATACGTCATTTTGTATTTTGAGTATATCTGGAGGATAAATTCCTGAAGTGGGTGGGTTGCTGAATAGTTGCTGAAGTGCCGGGTCAGAGGGTAATTATGCATTTGTAATTTTTCTATTCAATAATTACGATATATCTTGCTAAGTCTTCTATATTTCTGTCCTCACATATTTCTGTCTTCTTTATCTATCTTGGACTGAGCAGGGGAATTAAGTCTTCTATCATTAGTCTTCTATCATTTTCCAATCTTCTTCTTTAATTTCTGCTTTATTAAGGTTGCAGCTGTATCGTCACTGGGAATTGCGGCCTTTAACATCATAAAGTATCTATTTGGCCTCATTTTTCACTCGCTGATCTGAAGTCTACCTTATCTGATGTTGCGGTTTTGACCTCTGTCCTCATTTTACTTTTCCCCAACACCCCCTGTGGTCTGGTCCAGCCCGTGGCTTCACTGGTCCATGAGCGTGTCCTGGTCCTGTTTCTGAGCCCATCCTTGGGTTGCTCCCCTATTCCTAAGAATTCCGTTCCCTCTCGCTTTTACTATGTGGATCTCACCCTTCTACTTGCCCCTCTCCAAAAGCCCCCTGCAATGCCCCCCACCGCACTCTGAACAATTCCACGCGGATTTAGAGACTGGCTTCCAACGTCCCCTGGAGTCGATGACCCTCCAGTTTCCCCAAGAGCCTGGTGAGCACCCTGAGGCAGCGACGGCCCTCTGTCTGCTTACCCACAAGGCCAGCCTGGCGCTGAGCACGAAGCTGATTGAGAACCTGAGCTCTCGGGTCGGAGGGGCCACAGCATCCTCTGTGTGGTCTGGTTGGGGGAGACGTCTGTGCCGCAGGGTTTCCAGGGACCCCATCCTTGGATTGAGGGCCCTGGCTCCCCACGGGGTCTCCCAGGAGTCTTGCTAAGGGTTCCCTGTCAGAAGCCAGGCCCTGAGACATCTAGGGCCACCCTCAGTTGCCAGCCCCTTCCTACACAGGCCTCCTTTCCTTTGGAAAACAATTTAAAACATATTCTGAGAAAGTCAATCCCTGCAGAACCAGGAGATTGATACAAGCAATTTCAGGTCTTTCTGTAACCAGGCTGGGGTGTGAGACCTCCTCATTAATGATCGGCCTAAAATAAGGGTCTTTCTAGTACAACGATAAGTTATCCGTTAATTTTACAGCTGAGCTGAGGTAAAAGCACCCTGAAGATGCGGCAACATTGAACTTTATGCCTGTTAGACCTCATGCTCACTGCAGGTGAGAATGGCTGATGGGGGGCGGCCTTTGGGGGAGAAGGAGCTCCTGGGCCCCCCTTCCCTCTGACCTGCTGCTGGGGCCTCCACATAGCTTCTGCATCAGCCAGTGCCCCCTCTCGACTCCACAGCGGAGTCATGTGTCCCCAAAACAGTACCAGACTTGGGGTCCCCAAGGTGAGCCTCAAAGCCTGGTGCCTCACTTACAACAAGCTTTGACCTTGGACATGCTATTTTTGCTGAGCCTCAGTTTCCTAATCTGTAAATGGGGATAACACCACAGTGGGTGCGTGTGAAGCCTCCGTGAATGACAGGACAGAACTAGCCCCATACCGGGACCCCGAGGCGTAACAAACGTGACTTGGGTTGGGTAAGAACCTGGGTGCTGGCAGGGACGGCGCCTCCCAGCCGCAGGGGCCAGGAGGGAGCATCGCTCTGCACACAGCCCCTGCTGGTGGGAACTTTTTGCAGTTGATGGTGGACACACACTCCTCAGCTCAGAACTGCAATGTGCGGTGTGGAGAGCAGTCGGGACAGAGGTTCAGTTGTAGGGCGCGAGGGTCCTGCCTGAGTGCAGAGCTGGAGCTTCCGTAGCTGCACCGGCTTGGTGGTGCCCATTCTTCCCACGAAAAGCAAACCCTGTCCGGTCTCCAGATTCCTTTGGACCAGGAAAATGGGAAGGGGCACCCCCAGGTGGGGGGGGTCTGTGCAGAGACCTGGGGTGTGGAGGGAGTGGCCCCAGGGAGCACGGCCCACCATTCACGGCACCCGGGCACCAGGAGCCCCAAACCCCAGCGTCTGGAGACGAAAGAGGAATCTGCTGGGAGCCAGTTTGCGCTGGAGCTAATTAGCACAGAGTGTTCCTGAAAGACGGCACATGAGGCCAGACGCTGCCCTACAGGGCGACTCTCAAAGTCTGAGAACGCAGCCAGGAGCAGGGAGAGTTTGAAAGACTCTTTTTAAAATGGGCGCTTGGAAGATGCTCTTGTGTCGCCAGCGGTACCCTTGGCTTTGCCTTTTCCCTTCACCTTCCGGTGCTCGCCTGTGCGGCCACCCGTTCACACTGGCGCACAGGGATGGCCAGATAGCCCACTGCTGCCCCAGCAACGGATGCAGATCTTTGGGCTTTTCGGGCCACCTCACTTGAGTTTCCGTCGGTTTTATCTCTGAGTTGTTTGTGCAGAAACTACCCCCTAGGCAGGTGCACCCGCCTGAGATGGGGGTGTTTTGGGCGGGATTAAATGGGAGAGAGGCCCGTGTCACTTCCATATCTCAGTCCCCAGCCGGCCGCTCCTGGGACTTTGTCACACTTTAAACCCAGAGCCCCGGCCCAGCTGGGCACTTAGGGAGACAGTTATGTGGTTGCTAAACATTTGATTCACTGAAGAAAGACTGGTCGAGCAAACCCTTCTGAAATGGATTTTGGTGACTTTGCTGCACAATCACGCGGATAGGGTTTCAACAATGTGTTCCTGCCTGATTACCTCGAGTACCTGTTGGTGGGCGGGGCCGCTGGGGTGAGATCTCAGGAGGAGGGAGCAGACGCCGTCAGAGCTGGACTCTGGGGCCACGGGGGGAGTCTGGTGCAGGTGTGGATCTGTCATGGAAAACAGCTCAGGAGGAGCCTCCACCCTGCCCACGGGGGCTGGGCCGCTGCCTCGGGCCAGGAGCTTTGAAGGGGAGGGTGACTAGAAGCTTCTGTTTTGACAAAGGGAGGAGGCTGTGGCTGGAGCTTTTTCTCTCACTGCTTTGTCCTCCTTGAAGGAAAGTAGCATGATTTTCAAGTGAGCAGGAAATACAGTCAACTTCTTCCGTAAGGTGGAGTGGGATAATATCCAGTACAGACTGGATGGGATAAACACAGGGACAGCACAGAGAAGAGCCAGAGACCCCAAAAGTGGCCCCTGGAAAACCCCCGGGACGTGTGGCCAGAGAGGTGGTCCCTGACAGCAGCTGAGTGAGGGGCTAGGCCACCATAGCCCCCCGCCCCGAGCCTCTGGATGGCCAGGAGCCCATGTGGGGTGTCGAGTGGGTGTGCTGTGGACGTGGCACGGGTGGGAGACTGTCAGATGGCTTTGTGTCAGAACCCGAGTCAGCAGCGGCTTCAGAGACTTAAGAACCGTAAAAATGCTCTGCAAATATAAGAAAGAAAAGAAAAGAAGGTGATGTCACCCACAGAGGAAGAGGAGGCCCTGGTGAACAGGTGTGACCAGGACAACAGGCTCCTCAATGTACTGGGCTCGGGTTGAAGAAGAGCTCGTGACCTGAGCGCCCTGGAGAGTGGACCCCTTCGGGACGTCCCTACCACCCACGTGCCAGGGCTGTGAAGGTTGCGGGCTCCCTAAAGCATCAGACACAGGTGCCAGGTAGCACCCAGGGAGGTCCAGACCCAAGCAAGGAGCTCTGCTGAGAGTCGTCTGCTAGCCGTGTCCCACGCTGGATTCAGAGGAGAATTTCTCCTGGACCCTGTAAAGCCTGGCTTCATAATGCACACACAGGGAGGATGGGCATAGGTGCACCTTAGTGTCTTTTTGGAGAAGCAAACAAATCGTGTAACAGGTCCTCACCTCACCTGGTTGTTGCCTGGTTGTCTAGGAAGCAGACCTTGCCTCGGTCCACACGACAAGGAGCCAGCTGGTTCAGAACGAATCTTTCCACGCCTTGCTGCCTCGGGACCAATCAGCGTGCGAGGGGCTGCGTCGGGCCTGCGGACAGCAGTTTCAGTCATGCAAAGCTGCCCTGGTCCTCTGGGCTCTGGCGCACAAACACAAGGTTTCCTCTGTGATGCGGTGGCTTGATTGGGTCTGAGAACTGGTACAGGGACGTTTCCGGATCTTCCGAGCCCCCGTTCTGTGTGTCTTGCACTCAGGCGGGCCGTGCATGTCAGCCCCGCTCCTGGGTGGGCCTGCATCCACTGTGCTTGGCGCCCGTGCTCTGGTCAATCGAGGCAGCTCACTGACCTTACAAGAAGCGCTGGTCTTTAAAGAATTAGAATTAAATTAAATTAAAGACCTAAAGCAAGGTCGACTGGAAGGGGACTTTTCTGATGACAATGATGATTCAGAAGGCTGAGGCCACCCTTGACAGTGGCTGTTCTTGCTGGCCTCTATTTGCGAGGAAGCGCTGGTGAAGAGACGGAATCTTGGCCCGTGTTAGGACCCAAATAAGGCTGAGTGAAAGATTGCCGTAGAAAAAAGCCAGCTTTCTGCCATGACTTGGGAAACCGAGTCTGAAGACCTAGGCCCTCCCCCCTGCCCTCCCCGCGCAGTACCGTTCGGCATTTCTCGGCCAGTCTTGGAGGCTTTGACATTGTCCATTGCCCCCGTCTCTTGATGCGCTGCCCTGCCTCGGTGACACCCCCTTCTCCTGGCCCTGCTCCGACCTCTCCGGTTGCTCATTTTCAGGATCTGTTCCCCCCGATCTTGATGGCAGGCGGGGGTGCCCACTTCCTCACTGACACTCACTTCCTAGTGACCTCCTCCCGCCCCAAGACTTGAAACACCATCTCTATGCTGGTTCCCCCATGTTTCTATCCCTCGCTCAGACCTCTCTCCGGAATGTCCCATCAACCGTCCAGCTGTCTGCTCCACAGCTGCACTGGGCCGTCTAGTAAATGTCTCAACTGTCGTCTGTCCTGACCCTCCCCTCCCCCACACGCACTCAGCCTCAGTCTTCGGTCAGTGGCGACTCCGTCCTCCCAGCCTCAGGCCAAGCACCTGAGCGCCACCCTTGACTCCCCTCCTCTGCTGCCCTCGTCCCCCCTCGTCAGTGAGTCCTGTTGGTTCTTCATGCCAGGGGTGCCTGGGTCTGGGCCACCGTCCTCCTTTGCACCTTCCATCAATTCTCAACACCGAAGCCAGACTGATCTTCAGATGTAGGTGGGATCAGGTCACCGTTCTGCTCAAAGCCCTGCAGGGGCTCCCACGTCACAGTCACCAGTGGCTTCCGTGACCCACACTCAGCTCAGTCTGCAGCCCTCATCCGCATCCCATGGTCTACAAGCACTCACTCCACATGACCCATCATGTCCTCATTTTCTTTTTTTAAAAGATTTATTTATTTTATTTACTTTTTTAAAAACATTTATTTATCTGTGGCTGCATTGGGTCTTCGTTGTTGTGCACAGGCTTTCTCTAGTTGCGGCCAGCTGGGGCTACTCTACATTGTGGTGCGTGGGCTTCTCATTGCAGTGGCTTTTCTTGTTGTGGAGCATGGGTTCTAGGCACGCAACCTTCAGTAGTTGTGGCTCGCGGGCTCTAGAGCGCAGGCTCAGTAGTTGTGGCGCACAGGCTTAGTTGCTTCGTGGCATGTGGGATCTTCCTGGACCAGGGCTCGATCCCATGTCCCCTGCCTTGGCAGGCGGATTCTTAACCACTGCGCCACCAGAGAAGTCCTATTTTATTTACTTTTGGCCGCATCGGGTCTTAGTTGCGGCACGCAGGATCTTCGCTGAGGCATGAAGATCTTTAGTTGTGGTGTGCGGACTTCTCTCTAGTTGTGGTGTGCAGGTTTTCTCTTCTTTAGTTGTGGCGCACAGGCTCCAGGGTGCATGGGCTCTGTAGTTGTGGCACGTGGGCTCCAGAGCGCGTGGACTCTGCAGTTTGCGACATGCAGGCTCTCTAGTTGAGGTGCACGAGCTCAGTAGTTGTGACACGCAGGCTTAGTTGCCCTGCGGCATGTGGGATCTTAGTTCCCTGACCAGGGATCGAACCCACGTCCCCTGCATTGTAAGGCGGATTCTTTACCACTGGACCACCAGGGAAGTCCCTGTTCTTGCTCTTGAAGTGCTGTCTTCACTTGTTTCCCAAGACCTCCATGACGTCCTGGCTGTCCTCCCACCTTGCTGGTCACCCCTTCTAAGTCTCCTTGGCTTGTTTCACCAAACTGTTCTTGACTCATAAACATTCAATCCCCTGGGCTCCCTTCTGGACCTCCAGTCCATCTGCACACCCCTCCTAGGCGAGCGAGCTCAGTCTCATGGTTTTAAATGTCGCATGTTAGCTGATGACTCCCAAGTCCTTTCCAGGGCTTGGACTTCAGATTCAGAAACTTGAGTGTGTACTCAACCCTTCCACTGAGCGCTTAGTATCAAACCTAACCTAGTGCACACAGCCCCCAGCCCTCCCTCCACCATCCAACACACCCCGTTCTGCAGTTTTCCCTGAATCGGGAAACGGCAGCTCGAACCATCCAGGTGTTTGGCCAAAAACCCAGGCACCATATCCTTGACCCCCTCCTTCCTTTCCACTTCACCTCCAATCCACCAGCAAATCCCGTGGGCACTTCCTTCCAAGTGTCTCACCCCTTCTTGCCACCTCCATGACTTCTTTCACTCTGGAACCCTCTCCTGTCATGTTTCTCTGGATCATCACAGTAGTTGTGTTTCCACCGCTGGCCCCCCATGGCCTATTTATAACATGGCAGCTGTCAGCTCATGTCACTTCTATGCTCAGAAGTCACCAGATGGCTCTGCAGCTCAGAACACGGGCCCTCCAGCATCTGGTCCCACCTGCGTCTTGAGTCCATGTTCTTCTCCAGTGAACCGTCCAGGCACGCCCCCCCCCTCGGGGCTTTCACACTGGCCACTCCGTCCATCTAGAGCACCCGGCCTGTTTCTCCCCCTCCTCTTCTTTCCCGGGCTGCTCAGAGAGCCCCTCAGTGGAGAGGCCTTCCTGCTTCTGTGCCAGAACATCACCCCGCCCTCCCATCAGCACTGCCCACCCCCTGCCCTGTCTCGATCTGCTCCATGGCCTTCATTACCTTCTGGAATACTCTGTGTCTGTTTGTTTGTTTACTGTCTGCCTCTCCACTAGAGTGGAGCTTCCTGGGGGCTGGGTGTGTTTGCTGCGTATCCCCAGGGCCCGCCACAGCTCCCGGCACTCAGGAGCTACCATCTAATGAACCGCGGGGCGGGGGGGGCGGTGAGTGCATGGCTGCGCCCCCACCCCCCGCAGGTGCCCCAAAGCCCTGGCCCAGCTTCTTTGCGGAGCTACGAGGTAACAAGCCTCTACTCACTGCTCAGTCTCCAGGAAATCCATGCACGAAACCTCACAGTCCCAATACCAGCAGTGTCCTGAGCCAGGTCCGCATATTCTGTGAGCCTCCAAGCTGGTGGTGAAGTGGTCAGGATGTTCACATACGGGTCGGTCTGGGCAACAGGGCCTCGGGGCAGGCGCTCAGCCAGGCAGGCAGAAGGGCCTCGGCTGGATCCCAGGCGTCATCCTGGACTCGAACCTGGAGCACCCTGGGGACTGGGCGCCCAGTTCTCTGGGGCCTCCAGGGACATTCCCCAGGGGAGGACAGGACACCCGTTCATGTGTGCTCCCTGGGGATAAAGTCCCAGCTGTCTCTCGCCACTACCTGGGAGAACCATAGGGTTGTTCTTATCCTCTGGCCACCTCCTGGCCTTTGTCACGACCTCCAGCACCCCTTAGAATCATGACCAGGCACCTCAAGTGCTCCATATGTATTAGCTGAATATTTTTAAGCAGAGGGCATGTACAGTGGCTGAGCCCAGGGACTAGAGCTGTGTCACTCTGTGACTCACCAGTGGGGCCACCTTGGGCAAGTCACGTAATGTCCCTGAGCCTCAGCTTCCCCATCTGTGAACTGGAGACAATGACAGTCCCCCCCACCTTGGGCCACGGTGAGGATTAATTGGCGTGAAGCCATAGGAACAGTGATGGAGCATTGCAGGGCTCTAGGTGCCTGTGCTCACGGTGATCACCATGCCAGTGATGTCAGGCAGGGGCCTGGGGTGGAGGATGGGAAGGTAAGGACCAGTGAGGTAGGAGGGCTGCCCTCCCAAGGACGGGTGTTCACGGTCAACTCACACAGTGGACCCCACAGCTCAGGGCAGGTGGGACACGGCCGAGCATGTCTCTCTCTGCGCTGGACACCTCCCGTGACTGTTTACAATGGTACCTCGGCACTTAGACCAGAGCATGGTGCATAGGAGTGCCCTACTGATGTACAGTGTGATGGAGGAACTCATGGCTCTCCAGAGCTTTCCTGATACCCTCCTCAGGCCCTGAAAATGCTGCAGACAGCCTCGGGAGCAACATGCCACAGATCAGAAACCATGACAGCATAAAAATGCCAAAAGCCAGCACCGGCCGACGGGGGCCAAGTGTGTGCAGGGAGTGGGAGCTCGACAGGCATGGATGAGTCCCTGCCCCAACCCATGCCGGGCTTGTGCTGTGGGCTCTACACTTGGGCATGGGCCTTGCCTTCCAGATGCTCCATTTCAAAGGGCAGAGGCAGACATGTGTGCCCATAATAGGGGTTCAAAGGCGACAGTGAGCCACTCAAGAAGAGAGGGTCAGAGAGGGGTCAGGGTTGCAAAGAGGGCCTGGTCATACTCCTGGTAGGGGCAGGTGAGGGCTTCAGGACAGCTGCTTGCAGACTGTCTTCCTGGCTTGCAGACAGTTGCCTTCTTGTTGGGTCCTCACATGGAGGACAGAGGGGGCTCTCTGGTGGTCTCTTCTTCTAAGGGCACTAATCCCATCATTAGGGGGCCCCACCCTCATGACCTCATCTAAACCTAATCACTTCCCAAAGACCCCACCTCCTAATTACCATCACATTGAAGTGTATGGCTTTGACAAAGGAATTTTGGGGGCACAAATTCAGTCCATAGCAGACTCTAAGGACAGGTGGGAGGACGTTCCCACCTGGAGGAGGACTGTGGGCAAAGGGACTGACATCACGGCCAGCTGGCCTCCTCTGCACTGGGCTGTGCTGCCCCTCCCAGCAGCCTGGCAGGGAATAGGTTGCCATGATGAAGATACATCTTTTACACAATGGACTAAAAATATTAAAAATTTAAAAATAACTGTTTTAATATCCACCTTTTATAGGTAAGGAAAGTGGGAGCTGGATAGGGTAAGAACAAGGCCAGGCAGCTGACAACCAATGGGACCAGGCTTTCAGCACTGCCTGCAGCCCTCACAGCCAGGCCAGGGCCGCTGCGTCCACAGTGCCAAGCCAGGCACAGACATTCCCTGTGCTCTCAGAGGCTGGGCAGCGGGTGTGAGTGGCCCTCTGCAAGCTCCTCATGGATTTCTGTCTGAAACTGCAATTAACCCTTTTCTCAGGTTGCTCCACAAGATTAATTTTCAGAACATAGGCTAATGGAAGTGCTTGTTTAAGTGTTTTGGAAATATTTTCTCTATTATCTCGATCAGAAGCCTATTACTGCCAATAATGCTAATGAAGACATAGCATGAGTTAGGCAGAGTATTGGGGAGAAAGAACCCCAGAGTCAGCCTTGGCCAGGCACCAAGTCTTCCTAAGTGCTTAGAACCAGTGCACGGATGGTGCCACCTGCACGCCCAGCCTCTCCTGGCTGACGTGCTTTGCTGAAATCACCTGGAAGTGTAGCTAAGAAAATCAAAAGATCCAGACACACCCCCCAAGAGCTAGCCCACCCGCCTTTACCATATTGAGGTATCTCTCTCATTCTGTACCTACTGTTCTTCTTGTGAGATCATACCGCATATTCAATTTTATACCCTGCTTTTGTCAATTAACATGAATTTCATAGTGGTCAAACTCTTTAATCTCTCTGCCTCGATTTCCTTATCAATAAAATGGGCCGCTATCTTGCTTGCCTACCTCATAGGGCTGTTATTTGAGTCAATAGTGATAATGGGGGTGGGGCTTTATGTTGCCAGGTGTTTTACGCCTTCAGGATCTTCTGTGCTCTTTTTTTTTCATTCATTCTCTCATTGGGCAAATCAATATATAACATGGCAGGTGAAGAAAAGTGTTCTGAATAAAAATACAGTTGGTGTGGGGGGAGAGAGTAATGCGGGTAAGAAAGGAAGGGACTCTGATGCTTTTCATCTGTATCTACCAGGTGAACTCTTATTCATCCTTCAAGACCTTGCCCACCCTTGATGGACCTTGAGGGCATTACACTAAGTGAAATAAGTCAGAGAAAGACAAACACCATATGATCTCACTTAAATGTGGAATCTAGGTGGGGAAAAAGAACAGGCTCATAGATACAGAGAACAGGTTGGTGGTTGCCAGAGGTAGGGGGTGGGGACAGATGAAATAGGTTGAAGGGGTCAAAAGGTACAAACTTCCCAGTTATAAAATAAATCAGTCCTGGGGATGCAATGTACAGCATGGTGACTATAGTTAACAATACTGCATTGCATATTTGAAAGTTACTAAGAGAGTAGATCTTAAAATTTCTCACAAGAAAAAAAATTTGCCACTTGTGTAGTGATGGATGTTAACTACACTTATTGTAGTGGTAATTTTGCAATATATACAAATATTGAATCATTATGTTGTACACCTGAAAATAATATAATGTTTTGTGTCATCTATGCCTTAATAAAAAAAGCTGTCTTATGCAAAAAAAATTATAAATGCATAGAAATTTTAAAATAGTCTCTTAAAGCAATTATTGGTCAAAGAGGAAATTAAAAATATAATTACATACTCTGTAGGAAATAATGAAAATGAAAATATCTCAAAAATCATAATGCAACTACAATCTACATTAAGAGGTAAACTTATAACCCCAAATACTTTCAGTAGATGTAAACATTTAATATAGTGAACAAGTGGTATTGGAACGATGGTTCACTATTTAGAGAAAGTTAATTTAAATCTTTACCATATGCCAAAATAAATTCTGGATGGATTGAAGAGTTAAAACTTAAACCATAAAAATATTAAAAAACTATAAAAGTAGATGTTTCTCAATTTCTGATGGAGCAGCTTACAAGGAATGGAAATGAAATGTATCTATGGGTTTGACTACTTAGAAGTCTTAAAGTGTGTATTAATCAAAAAGTATTCAAATGAAAAGCTAAAGGAAAATAAGATATAATAGAAATTATGTTAAAATACTTACGATATAAAAGACTTTGCAAGTAGACAAGAAAAATTAAAGACAGTAGTGAATAGTTAAAGGAAAATAATTTATTCTTTTTAAAGGGGAACAAAGGACTGGTTAACAGTCATGTGCAAAGATCCAACTTCACTTATAATCAATAAAAGGTAAATTCAAGCAACGAGCAAATCGCATTTGCTCCCCTAGCATCACTTGGAAAAGACAGAAAAATGAAATGAAATGAAAACCCAGTGCTGGTGATTGTGATGGGAAAGTTTCGGCTTATGCGGTACTATTGAATAACAGTATGTGCCGTGCTGTCTGGTTAGCACTCGCTGTCTGCCCCAGCACGGGGCTGTGCCTTTCTGGGGGTGAGGGGACTCTGCTGTCCTCACCTCTGCACCCTCAGTGGGTTTTTGGTTGGCTCTTGACGAAGGGACCTCTCCTCTGCAGTAGTGGCCGCCTTCTCTCGAGTGTTCATTTCCTCCCAGTGATGGGGGCTGGGGGTAAGGGATTAGGGTCGGGGGTGAAGGGCTGGAGGTGCAGGGGGCAGCCCCTCAGATACAGCCATCCGGCCACAGGCAGCTTCTCTCTTGCATCAACAAGAAACTTTTAAAAGTCATTTATCATATAAGCATTAATAGAAATTTTATGAAGGAAACAAAAGTAAGAGCTCTCCGTCCCCCATTTCCCCTGCTCTGTAAATTAAACTACTTTGGTTTTTCTTATCCTCTTTGCCAGATCTTGAAATCATCCTTTTTGCATAGTGGGTCATGGTGAGGGGTCTCCCATAAAGTGACATTCCTCCTTTGGATGAGCTGGGAGGAAAAGTATGGAGGGCGGACAGTGGGGCTCTGCCAGCCTGAGGGGGGCACTGTGTTATCTCACAACCCACAGTGCCAGGCTGGCAGCCTTGTCCTGGCCTGAAGCTGAGCCTTTAGGTGCAGCTGATGGGGTGGGGATGAGAGCATTGCTGTGACATTGTTACTTTCTCACGGGCTAAATCCTCCAGAGTCATGGCGCAGGCTCCTGGGAGGTGCCAGGTGGCTTCAGGGACCAGGGAAGTGTGGCCTGAGGCATCATGCTGCAGCTGGGTGGCAAGGCAGGATGGCCCCATGATCCAGCTCTGTGGCATCAGGGACTGGCCATGGGAAGCCAGCCCTGCGCCTGATAAACTGCTCTCCCCTGAAATGAACACAGCACTGTGTCAGTCTGCACACAGCAGTAGCATCCTCCCCAGGATGCTGTATTCCTGCTTGGGGAGGGGGTTGTCAGAAGAAGGGGTGCCCCTGCACAGCGGGAGGCAGAGTGGGGCTGGTTTCAAAGTCACTTCCAAGGGAGTTTGAGAAGCAAATCTCAGCCCTGAGACCTTAGGGCATGCTTATTTCTGGGAGAACTTGAATGTATTAGAGAATTGGACTGAAGCTATAAACCTGGACCCCAGGGGGGGAAAAATGCACATCAGCCCACCACACCTGAGTGTGCAGGGCTTCAGAGGGTCCACAGTCCCCAGGCTGAGATTTTGCTCCCGAGATGTGGGTTTTTGCTGCTGCCTTCATTCGAGGAGGATTTCTGCTCGGAGTGGAAACTCCAGAAAGTTGGAAGCAAGCGCTGCTTCTTTCTAAGAGGAAGGTACAGACGGAAGCAGAAATCCACATAGCCATCCATCCATCCATCCAACCCACTTTTGCTGAACAGTTCTCTGGGTGCCCAGCCAGAAGCTAGAGATGTCAGCAGACAAGAGTCGGGCCTTGAGGGCCCTCAGTCCAGGATGAGGGTGGCCGATCCACGGCTCCAGCAACCACAGGGACTGGCCAGAGGCTCAGCTCCCTTGCTGGATGGCACGTCTGCTGGGTCTTCCAGGGAGCCTTGAGGAAGGACAGCACAGTCTCCTGGGGGCCTGGCAGGGCCTTTGGCATTGCGGTCTGGATGCGTAGATGGCGTCTTGACCGAGGGGAAAGAGGCCCTGGCCTTCCTTGACCCTGAATCACTCATCTCTGTGAATCCCAGCCGGGGGCCGAAGGACAGACCTTTGAGGGGCTTTTCTGGTGCGGGTTCTTTAAGGCCAGTGTCCTTGGGAGCCGCCCCCATAGCTGTGTCTTGGTGAAAAGTGACCAGCCATTTGGTTCTTGCAGACCGAGGGAGATGGGGTAGTGGGGTGATGCTTCTGGGGGCTGTGGGTTAGGGTGTCAAAAGAGCAGAGGCTTGAAAGCACAGGAGGACAGAGCGGGGCCGAGAGCGCATCCCCACACCACCCTCCTCCAGGCTCCAGGAGGCCCCCACGTGCCCAAGGGCCTTCCTGGGGCTGGCAGGCCCTGCCCACTTCACCCTGCAGGCAGGACAGGGAGTAGGCGGGTCCATCCAACCTGCTGGCCTCCTAGGTGAGGGCACCAGGGCCCCCGTGGACTCTAGGGCCCCCGGCCCTTTGCGCTCTGGTCTCTCTGTACAGAGAGAGGTGCTGCAGTGTGGCCGTAGGTTCCCCGTCTTCTCTCTGCCCCCTACCCCACCCCAGATGGCCTCTGGGCCGAGCAGGCGACTTCAGGTAATTATCAGTGGCCAAGGTTGGCCATTCCGGTCGCCCAACAAGCATTTATTTCCTGAGTGCCCTCTGGCCAGGCACAATGCCAGGTGTGGGAAAAGAGGCTGCAGTGAATATCAAGTAGTCTATGCCCTCAGGAGTGTGGGCGAGCCGCGGCCCTGGGGACACATGGCAGGGAAAGGGGGCTCTTAGCACCTGGAAGGTACTCTTCCTTCCCCTAGCCCTGCATCCACCCCCATCCCTAAGCACCCACCAGTGGATCACCTTTCTAGCCTTACATTTAAAAGTTTGAAAAGGTGAAGGCACCTCCTGCAGGCCTGGCCCTTTAACTGTATCCCCAGGTACCCAGGGGCCAGAGAGAGTTGCTTGGGGATCCTCCTCATCCTTTCTTTGTCCCCTCAGAGGTTCCCCGGGTACCCCGCTGGTCGGGGCATGGGGCCAGGAAGGGGCAGGCTGGCTGGGGGCCGCATCGACCCCTGTCCTGGTGCTGATATAAGATGAACAGGAGCCATCTCCCCCAAGAACTGCCAACCTAGGGTTTCCAGCTTGCAGCCCATCATTTGCTAAGTAACCGCCGCGATTCGATTGATAACTATTTGTTAGATAAAGCAGAGGGCCCTGTATGGGGCTGAGCAAGGCCTGATCTGCGTGAGATTGTTTAAAAGGTTAACTTTAGTGAAAGCTTCGAGGTTTGGCAAATCCATAATTAGTCAGCCTGGCTCAGAGCTCCTGTAATTGGGGGCTGGCGACAAGTCTGCAAAAAAGAAGGGGGTCGGTGAAGAGTAGAGAAAACGCCTTTGCTCAGCACATTGGGAAGGAGGAACCTGAGACCTGGAGAAGTGGGAGTTCTGAGTTGGATCAGTTTGTGCTTAGTTTCAGCGTGTTCACTCGCACGTGACTTATAAATAAGGGCTCTCGTAAAACTGCAAAACCAGAGTTAGAAAGACCTGGGAATCGTCCTCCCTGGAGGCAGGCTGAGCTGGAATTTGGTCCTTAAATCTGGCCTGTGTTTTTGGTAATTTCTCAGGGCACCTCTAAGGCCTTTTGCTCAGCAGTGGCATTTAGAATCGTGTTTTCCGTACTGAACATTCTTAGCTGCTCTCCAGTCTTCAGCTGCTCTGGATGAGTCTTCCAGAGGCAGAGCAGCGATTTAGAGGTTTGAAGAGGTGGCATCCACGTCCCCAGGGACCAGGAGGGCGCCAGCAGGTGGGGGACAGAAGGCGTCCAAGCCAAGAAGTGCTATGTATTAAAATCCTGAAAATGAGCTCAGCCATCTTGGATAAAAAAAAATTAACACCAGGATGATGTCAACCTTTTGGCTGCTTTCTAAGTGGCCCACAAATGTCAGCAAATCTCCGTCCTATTTGTGTATTGTGAATTCCAGCACATTGAGTCACTCACTCATCTTAAGAGGGTAATGCTCAGCTGTTTGGGGTTGGGAAACATGAATCCAACATTTGTAAGTTGATTGTGAGCAATTCAAACTCAGTGTTTCTACAGCAGTGAGTTGGGAAAGACCTTCTCAAGCCCTCACCGATGGCGGTGCCTGCCCACATAGCTGAAAGGTGTGCGGTGTCTAAATTGGGGTATGAAGATTGAGTCGTGGGCTACACGATAATTCGCTTTAAGCTGTATAAATAGTACTTTATTTGGGAATTCATCGAAAGGAAGTTTTGAAGGTCAAAGCCTTCCCAACATTGAGTGCATATGTATTTAATGTTCAATCTCAGGTCTCTTTTATAATCCTGAATGGCTTGGCTTCAGATGTGTTTTTAGCGATGGGAAATTGAATGTCAATTTGAGAAAGCCTTCCCCCAGGAGGGTCCCTCCCGCCCTCTGCACGCATTCCTCAGCTTGGAGAAGAGTAATTATCCCAGCAGCCCCTCTGGGAGAGAGCCTGTTACAGTGGGCCAGCCGGCCCCTCGGACACTGCACGTCCTCTAGCGTCAGCCCTGGGGGACACTTAGCTCTGGGTTCCAGAGTATTCTCCAGGCTCCGTGCTGCCCATCCCTTCCTTTTGAGGATGCCCTTCTCGGGCATTCTGGAGATGAGCCCGGGCCTAGAGAAAGGACCCAAAGCAGAGGGTGGGAAGGGCCATGCTGCCACCCCTCCCCCAACTCACACACAGCCTCCCCTTCCAACTTGCCAGGGACCCGAGACAGTCAACGTCGGGGTAGTTGGTGTCTGGGGGAAATATTAGGTCTCTGGAAGGTTCTGGCTAGCACGCAGGTGTGCTACCTGGGGGGCAGATGGGGACGGTGAGACCACTGGCACCCATCAGACACTGGGGAGTTGTGGGGACACTGATGTAGGTGGTCGGGGCCTGGGAACGTTATCCCTGTGCAGTGGAAGACGGGTTCCTAAGGAGCAGGATCTTACCTGGCGTCCTCGCCCCCCAACCTCAGCACCTAGGCAGTGCCCAGCGTGGAGCAGCAGTGCAGGAAGTGTTTGTGGTATTCACGGGTTCTTAGGGTGTGACTCAGGAAGTGGGGAGGAGACAGCTCGTTGCCTCTGGCACTTTGCCAAGTCTCCAAATCAGGGACTGGGGGCCTCCCATGACCCTGCCCTGCTCGGTCACCTTGGGTGGTCCTCACACAGGGTCATGTCCAAACCCCTCCGCATACAGCACAGGTCAGGGCTCTCTGCCTCGCTAACCCCCATCCTCCTGAGAATTCTATTCTGAAGACGCTGGGAACTCTCGGCTATTTCTCTGCCTTCCCACACTGGGATGACGTTCTCCCTGTTTCATATACACCTGATGAAATTGTCTGGGTCCTTCAAAGCCATGTTCAAGTGCCTCCTTTTCCATAAAGGCTGCCCTACTCCCCCACCCCGTGCTGAATCAGAAGGATTTCCTTTTGTCCGTGTCTCACGGTGCATGGCCTTTGCGTTTTGACTCAGAGCTGGTTGTCTCTGTGTCTGACTCCCTCGGTTGGTTCCCAGTGCCTGTCACATGGCAGGAAGTCATGGGCATTTATTAAATGGACGTTCTTCTGATAGCCGACAGCGATGGCGCAAGCCTTCTCAGCCCGTAGCTTATATACACCCAGCATAGAGGCCTCTGGAGAACAAGATTCTTCACCATCCTGAGATTGGCTGGGCTGCTTTCAGGTTTCATAAAAGACTCTTCATGAAAGTGTGGTCGGGACGTCGGATCCAGAATGACCTGGGTTCCAAATTGAGCGCCACACCTATAGCTGTGGGAGCTTGAGTAAGCTCTAAACCTCTTCGAACATTGGTTTCTACATTTGGTAAACATGAGGGTAGTTCATGTGGTTGTTGTGAGGTTGAAACGTAATCATTTATGTAAGGCCCTTTGCATGGTGCGTGGCATATTATAAGTGTTCAACAAATTGAAACTATTAGCACGGTGATGATGGTGGTGATGGTGGTGATGGTGGTGATGGTGGTGATGATTGTCATGGGCATGATGGGGATGGCGATGGGGGTGGTGGTGATGTTTCTGCCATTTTGAGGCTCAGTAAGGCTCTGTGTCTTCAGGTCTTTGTAATCCTGTCTGATATTTGGTCAGTGCCAGGCCCTGATCAGGCACATAGACCACCCTATCTTCTCCTCTCCCATCCTCTGTGCATTTACTCACAGGAAAAGCCGTTCTAGAAACCTCCATTTCTGCCCTGTGGGCCAGTAAAGGCACCAGGTAAAATCTTTGCTAAATCCCTGCACTTCCAGGGCCCATCAGCTGTTGCCTATTAGAGTTTCATGCGTCCCTTTGACGTATTTTTATTGTCAGGTTAGAAGAAAATATTCCACTCGTTTGCAACATTCTCATTACATTCCCTTTATAACAATTTCTAAAAGAGAATAAATATAAAATGTTTCTCTGTATTGTGGCAGTATTTCAGGCTGCCTTTAATATGCTGCATGGTTTTCCAACTCACAATTCTGCCAACCTTGTGATGACAGTTAAGAAATCTTTAGGCCTGGGAAAACATGTGGATCAATGAGTTAGTGGAAGCGCCAGACACTTTATGGGGATTCAGAGAGGGCAGCTTTCTACCGACTCAGAGGTACCGTCTCGGCCTGAGAGTAAACCATCCCAGCCACCGGAGGCCTCCTTCCCCTGGGCCATTTCTGAGAACTCAAGGGATGCCTCTTTCAGGACCAATCAGTAGCCGAGTGTCCGAGGAGCCTGGTCAGGAAGTTTGGTCTGGAGGGGGTATGTGGGTGTCCTTGGCCATGGCCTATGATGAAGCCTGGCTGCTCCCAGGTGGCCATCACAGCCGACCCCAGAGGACCCGGTCACCTGGGCATCCAGATTTCCAGTTTCCACCTGGAGCGCAGCTCCCACTGTGCTTCAGCCCGAGGCACGTGGCGGGCCTAGATCCTTGCCTGTTCCTGGAGTGGACCTGGCGCCACGCTGGGCAGCCCCACTAGGAAAACAGAGGAAGGGACATTCCCAAGGGCTCTCCCTGGACAGATGACCACTTTGGGAAGCATGCCAGGCAGTTAGGACTGTTGGTGGCCTCTACTGACCCCGCCGTGGTATCTCTCAGTCTGGTCCCAGCCCATCTGCAGATCAGGACCCCTTGTGAATTCCTGCCCCGGCACCCTTCAGCGTTCCCTCCTGCCCAGGATCCCCTTCCTCTCCCTTGAGCTGCCCTAGTCTCTCGTGATCTTTGAGACCCAACTCTAAGCCTTTTCTGATACCTGAACCCCTGGGGACACCCTCTCCTCACCCACCCCCACCACCAACCTCTTCTGCTCTGAGACTTCTGCTCTGAGACTTCAGAGGGCAGCGCCTGTGTGCTGGTTGCCCACCTCCCTCCAATGGAGGGATGGACGGTAGAAAGCACCCAGCATGTGGTGGGCACGCAAGCGATTTGCAGATGGTGGTGCCAGGGGAATACCTGAGCCCTGAACTGGGCAAAGGCAGTCCTGGTCCTCAGGAAGCCTGTGGTCAATCCTGGAGAACAAGACCTAAACCTGGGGAAATGATGGAATAGCCATCATGAAGCAGACCAGGAGCGAGGCTGCCCAGTGGGGAGCTAGGGGGCCATGGGCAAAGCTGGGGCCGCAAGAATGACTGTTGGATGAGCGTATGCCAGGTCCCAGGAGGGTCTCCTCTCTCTTTTCACCCTCACCCTTACCTTGTGAGCTAGGCTTAACATTTACAGTTGAGAAACAGACCCAGAGAGGGAAAGTGACCTCCCCAAGGTCACACAGCCAGGAATGTGGAAGCCAGGACTTGGACCCTGACTATAAAGTGGAGTCCCGGGGAGTTCAGTCTGGGGGTCTCTGTGGATGTTTCCAACATGACCCAGAGGACCAGCAGGGATGGGAAGAATGAGTCCCAGGGGTGGCGGGGGAGGGGGGGCACGCAGAACACTCCCTGTGGGGAGAGAACGACCAGGGCTCCCACCTGGCTGAGGAAGGCCCCTGGTGGGGCCACCACCGGCAAGGATGCTGGAGGCTGGGGCCTTGGCTCTGCCGCTGTCTGGGCTGTGGCCGCAGGGTCAAGAGCAGGGCTAGCCCTTTGGTGCCGCGATACCCCCGCCCCAGGCATGGCCCTGGGAAAGGCAGCCAGCTTCTTTCCGTAAAGCAGCCAACTTCTGCTGTCTGAGTTCCACACAGTCAAACAAAATTTGCTGTCCCCGGTGTGGCCCTGCATCTCCTGTTATCTCTATCCAGGGCCCTTCTGTCTTCCAGCTTCCCAGGGAGAGACTTATTTATGGCCTTGTTTATTTCACTCTCTGCAGGAAATGCGGAGGCTGGGCCCGGCCGGGAGGCAGGTAGTGATGGGCCTGGCAGGCGGCTCAGCCAGAGCCTGCCTCGTGTTGTTTATGGGTTCTGCACCAGGGCCAGCCCCAGAGGGGTCTGCAGACCCAGCAGGCCCCCAGCCTGGGGGAAATCAGCCCCCCAGAAGGGAGCAGGCAGCCCTCCTCCAGCGGCTAAGCCACGTCCTAGCCCCCAGCTCCCAGGCTCCCAGAGACCCCAGGCTGCCTGCCTCCTGTGCTCAAGCTCCCTGAGGGAGGAGCTCCCCGGAGCCGGGTCAGCCTGAGTCTTGTCGCCGTCCCAACAGGCTGGAGGTGGGTGTCAGAAAAGGAGGGAGGGGCGGGGGGAGGGAAAGGCTCCGCCTGGTCCAAGCCTCCCTCCTGGCAACCTGAGCAGGACCCCTTTATTAACATTATCGGAATGACAAAACCAGGGAAATGGAGATTAGCCAGATGAGTGGCTGGCAGCGTTAGGAAGGGAGCAGGGTGGCTAAAGAGGGAAGCAGGCGGGATCCTCGAGGGGATGGGGATGTTCTGCGTCTTGACTGTGTCAAGGTCAACATCTGGGGATGAAGAAACGGGAGGCTCCTGGTCCCAGGACAGCGGGCGGCCCTGCTCTCCACCCCAAAGGCAGAGGTGTGGGTCAGCCCTCCTCTCGGGACGGCCCCATGGAAGGGCTGGCCGGCGGCTGTGGGCTGGCCTGGACCCCACCCCAGCTGCCCCTCCTCCAGTGTCCGTGCCCTTAACTCGCTCTCTCTCCTTTCCTTTCCAAACTTGCTCTCAGAAAAGAGAAGCCTGCCCTGGACCGCTCGGAGCATCTGCAGAGCTCTTTGCTTTTTCCCCAGGGATCAGCTCACGGTGGCAGCCATGACCTTGTCTCCCTTCAAAGGCTCCCTTCTCCTGAGAGAATGCAGGAGCCCAGGGAGCAGGGCTAAACCCAGACACATGGCCAGACATCTGCTTTCCGCGTCTCGGCTGGGCGGGTCCGCGTGCGGGCACGGCTCTCTCAGGAGGGCGTTGGGAGGAATGCACCATTCGCCCATTCATTCATTCAGCAAATGCCCCCAGACCCCACTGTGTTCCAGGACCCTCCCTAGGCACCGGGTGTTCTAAATGAGTCTGACACTGGCTTGTCTGCCCTGATGAGCTCCGAGTCTAGCGGAGAGACCAGGCCTAGGCCTCCTTCTCTCTCAGGCACTGGCTCAGGCCAGGATCCTGTAAATCCAAGGCCTGGAATTCCAAAGTTCCAGAATCCCAGATCTGGGACTGCAGTGCCTCTCCCCACGGGATCCCTCCCTGACTCCCAGCTGGGCTCCTGCCCTGCGGCCATTCAGGGTTCGAAGCAGCACCTTATGGGCCTCATCCCTGGGGATGCAGCCGGTGATGGGCTCTCAGCCCAGAGCACCCCCAGCCTGGTGGACTTGTGGAAACCGCTGAGCACGGTCCCTGCCCCGGGGCGCATGCTCACACTGGCTGGGGGCTGACCCGTGTGGAGTGGAGGTGGGCGTGCAGACGGCCCCCCCGAATGACCTCCCTCATGGTGCTGCCTCCCTCCTCCTGTTCCCTTGGCTTTGGGCAGGGCCTGGAAGGAACCCTGCTCACAACATTCAACCGGGGTCCGGGCTGTGCTGGACCCTGCGGGAGGCTCTTCCTCAGCCACAAAGGCAACACGGGAGCAGAGGCGGGAGCTGGGAAGCGCCCCAGCTCCGGAGGCCGCCACAGACCAGCCAATTAGCAACAGGAGAAGGGAGGCTTTGGGCTTCTTAGCCCATTATTTATCGAGCAGATTCTCGGCTTTGCAGCAGCTCAGGCTGCGGCCTGGGATGAATACTGATGGGAGACGTGCCCTCCCTTAGTCCCCAGGCCCAGGCCTTCGGGGAGCTCTGCAAGCAGTCAGAGGCGAGTGGAGGCAAGGCCAGGGCAAAGATGCCATGGAGAAGAGGATGCCTGAGGCTGGGAGGTCTCCAGGCAGCGCTGTCCTCAGGACCAGCTGACATGCTGGCCTGGAGGCTGGTTTCCAGCACACAGCTTGAGGACCCCCTCTGGGGCCTACCTGGAGGAGCCCTCCCAGGATCCCTCAGCATCTGGACGAAGTCTTGAAGTTCTGTCTCATGGGCCCGCCGGAGGCTTGGGCTGCAGACACTTCCTGTCAAGCCTTCAGGCTGGCGTTCTCCTGGCCTCCCTCACCTGCAGATCACAGGCCTTCCTGGCCAGGCCTAGCTCTTTATCCTCAGCTCCCCTGAGCCGATGTCCAGTCAGTTTAATGCCAATTCCTGGGGCTTTTCCCTCTGCCCACAGGCCAGCAGCATCGTAAAGGCTTCACTCCAGGGCAGACAATCCAGTCTCAATGCTGGTTCTTATTAACTTGCCAGCCCCCGTCCTCAGACCTGGGAAGGCACTGGGGCTGGGGTCCCTGTGGGCAGACAGGTGTATGGGATGCAGGATGTGGCGGGGAGCTGAGGGTCTTGCTGTCCCAGTGGGGGACACAGAGAAGCTGTGCAGGCCGGACAAGGTGGAGGCTGAAGGCCTCACATGCTAGGCACGGGGCGGGGTGTATGCTGACCTGCACGCAAAACCCACCTCCTGGACATCGCATTTAGAACCATCTCTTTGGATCCCAATCTCAGCCGCTCTGGGGCACAGGTGGTAGCTTGGCCAGGTGAGGCCAAAAACAGAAAGGGGAAGCAGGCAGTTATGGGCAAGCAGGGGAGGCTGCCCCGACAGAAGGGGGCCTGGCCCCGCCCCTCCCTTGGCCTCCATCCGTGTAAAGGGATGTATTAGTCAGCTCGGGCTGCCTAGCAAAGCACCACACACTGGGGTCTTAAACAACAGGGAGTTCCTTCTCACAGTTCTGGAGGCTAGAAGTCCAAGATCAAGTTGTGGGTAAGGCTGTTTCCTTCTGAGGTCTATGAGGGCAAATGCATTGCGGGCCTCTACCCAGCTTCTGGAGTTTTGCTGGAGACCTTTGGTGTTCCTTGGCTTCTAGAAGTATCGCCCTAACCTCCGCCTTCATCTTTACCTTCTCCCTGTGTGTGTGTGTCTAAATTTCTCCTTTTGGTAAGGACACCAGGCATGTTGCATTAGAACCCACCATCATGACCTTATCTTAACTCAACCAGTGACATCGACTCTGACCCTTTCTCCAAATAAGGTTACATTCTGAGATGCTGAGCGTTGAGACTTCAACACATGAATTTTGGAGGGACACAACCCAACCCATAAGAGGGGGCCTCTGACTTTTGGGCAAATAAATAGACCCTTCCCCTAGGAGACCTTGGTTTCTGGTTCTGAAGAGAAGGCTACGACCACAGGCTGGTTTGAGGGCCCTGACAGGGGCTCTGCATCCCCAGGGGACCCCTGTAGGGTAAGTCTGGGGCCAGCAGGCCTCATTCAGTCATTCACTCATTCACTCATTCATTCATTCAGTCACTCAACGAGTATTTACTGGCATGTTTTCCATGGGGGCACTGCCCATGCACTGGGAATACAGCAAGATAGGCAGTGTTCTGCCCCCTGGGCATTACTTCCTAGGTGGAGTGAGACCAAAAAAGGGTCAACAGATATAAAAAATAATCCCGAGTGGGCATACGAGCTATGAATGAAATAAAGGGGTGACACGATGGAAGATAATGTCGGCCTTGCTAAGAACAGGACATTTGAGCTGAAATGAGTGAAGGGTTGGAAGAACCAGGGGAAGAGTGTCACAGGCTGTGGGGACGACAGAGGCCAAGGCGGGAGGCGCACTGGGAGGACATCAGAGCAGAGTGTGCAAGGGGCCAGGGAGGAGCTGCCACAGCTCTCAGGGCCCGTGGCCCTTGGAGCTCCCCGCCCGCAGGCAGGCAGAGTCTAGGCCGCTTAGAGGCCTCCAGCCCCGGGCAAGGGGCGGCCCTGGACACTTTGTGACAGTGAGACACTGTCCAAGGAGCGTGTTTGGATGACGGAATCATGGTGGAGAGGGACTTTGTTCTGGGAAAAGCCAGCCAGAGCTTTCCTTGAAGCCTTTCAAGTGCTTCTAGAAAGAAGCAGAAGCAACGAGCCAGCAGGGCGACCGGGGAATGCAGAGCTGGGAGAGGTGTGACTGGAGATTGTCTCGGTCACACTGGGCAACCCTGGGGGCGGAGGCAGAAGGAGCCCCCCGGGCCTGGGCTCATGAGTCCCCATCCTTCCCCCCAAGGATCGAAGCCTGGTCAGCCTGGTGCCAGTGTCCCCAAGTGTTCCCATTGTCCCCTACTGGCCCTGTGTACCAGGAGCCCGTGGGGAGGCAGTCCTGAACAGTGCTTCTCTTCTCCTTGCCTGGCCTGCAGCTTCCTCAGGCTCATCACCAAGGAGGGCAGGGGCAAGGCAGAAGCAGGGAGAGTGGCTCCATGCCGGGCACACGGCTGCCACCCTGAATCACACAGCTCTTAGAGCTCACAGGGCCCCAGATCTGGTGGAGCAGAGAGAACATGGTCTTTGGAGCGGGAGGGCTTGACCTACTATTAGGACCAGGGTTTGATGCCGGCACAAGTCCTGGCCTTCTCTCTGCCTCTACTTTCTCATCTGGAAAATGCAGAGCCTGCCTCGGTGTTTTCACGTGGATCCAATGGGAACCTCAGCTTAGCGCCTGCATGGAGCAGGCCTCACAGAAGTTCCCCTGCATCACGCTGTGGGCTGGCCGCCTGGAGGCGCTGCTGAGAATGCCGCTATGCTGGGGTCCACAGGCTCGGCCAGCCACCCTGAATCCAGACGCCCTTCCTGGGCTGGGCTCCTGAGTGCAGGCCCTCACCTGAGCCACCTTTTGGCCTAGTTTTCAGCTCGAACTTCCCCCACCATGATTATGGGCAGGAACGTGAGCAGGGAGGCCTTCAGGGTGCAGGGGCCTTGACCCCATCCCCCCACTGGGTGAGAGAGGTGCAGGAAGGGAGAGTGCTGAGCACCCAGCCTCCTGGGAGCGAAGACTGGGCGTCTGACGCTTTGCAAGGTGCAGAGCAGCTGACGCGTGCAAGCTGCATTGTCCACGTGGGCGAATCGCTTCCCCTCTTGGGCCTTGGTTTCCCCATTTGTAGAACAAGGAGGCCTAAACAAACTTTGAATCCTCTCTAGAATTCTGCGAGGCTTTGTGGAGGCCCGGCAGGCAGGGTCCAGTGGCGAGGGAGGGAAGGAGGCAGCAACCGGGGAGGCAGGTGTGGCCTCCACACGTGCCGACCGGACCCGGAGCATCAGCCCAGCGTGGGCGAGAACGGGGGCTCTGGACCCCTCACACGGATGTCTCAGCCTCTCTGTGCCCCCCACCTGGGGAGAGAGGCTTTCAGCTCAAGGCCTAGGAGCCACAGTGAGCCCCAGTGTTGTCAGGTGTTGGGAACCGGGAGACAGTGTGGTCCAGATGACTCAGCAAAGGGAGCCCCAGCCCCCTGGCCGTCCTCCCTGGAGCCTGGAAGGCCGGAAGCAAAGGTTGGGGGCACAGAGCCAGGGCAGCCCCAGCAGGAAGGAGGCCTGGCCAGGCCGGACCGTGGCCGGGAGGAGCCCTGTGTTGCCAGGAAGGCCCAGAACACGGGGTGAGTCTGCATCTTGAGGGCTTGATGGATTATGCCATTCACAGTGGATATATTTTTTAATAATCTGTTTCTAAAATTAGCCTTTGTCTGTATAGCAGTGATCACAGAGAGCATGGGATGCATCTTTTTTTACCTGCCAGTGGTAGATATTTGTTTTCCTTCAAGAGAGAGGCAGAGGAAGGTGCTGGTCCCTGGGTCCCCGTGCCCGGGAAGCTGGGGGCGTCTGGCTCCCGCCTTCTTGGAGCCCCTGAGCGGGTGGGATGCAGGGGCCTCACCCGCTGACCCTGAGCCCCCTTCTCTCCCGTGGCGCAGGGGCAGGTGATGTCGCCTCTCTGCACTCGGTTTCCTCAACTGTAAAATGGCCGTGGTTCTAGTTATTTCACGAAGCTACTTGGAGGTTAAAATAGGTAATAATGTAGAGCTCAAACAAGTAGATCCTTAATGCACGTTCAGACAGTGATAGCTTCATCCACCTCTGTCTGCCCTCCCGGTGGCCTTGGAAAGCTGACTCTGTCTCAATTTTACCGGTTCTGTTGGTGCCAGGTTTCAAGTTCTTCTTTTTAACTCACATCCCCTTTGGATGAACAGAATGAGTCTCCCCTTGGGCACCCCCCGCCCCATATGCCCATCTTCTGTGAGCCTCTGAGTTCCTCAGCCAGCCAAGATTTTCTGTTGTTGAGTTTTCTCTTTCTGTTGTTTGTGATTCAAAACATTAGGATCTTTCTGCAGCCCCCAAATACAACATGTTGTAATGTTGAGTGTGTGAGTTAAGACCGCTCCCCACTCCCAGCATCTTGATCTGGTCCCCCGAGGTCACGTGCCTTTGACGTCTTGTTGAAAAACGGCCAGTGAGCGTAAAAGCTGCTGGTGTTACATTAAGTGCCTGCCATGTGCTCGGCCCTGAGCTGGGCCAGCCTGAGGGTTAAGGAGCGTTGTCAGGGCCCCCTTAGCCCTGTCTCTGGTGGAGGAGGTAAGCGTTAAGGAGATGTGAAACAGCAGAGGCCAAGGTGCAGGCTCTAGGGCCACGCCCACTGATGGAGGCTGGCCGCAGGCTGGGAGCCGTAAGAGCTCAGAAGAGGGAAGGATGTAGTTAGATTCAGCTTCCTGCGATGGGGTCCCGAGCTGAGCTCCGAAAGGTGGCAGAACTGGGGTTGGCTGAGAGCAGGGGACAGCTTCGCAGGTGGAGTCGGCACCTTCGGCACCTGGACCGAGGCCTCCAGGTGGGGTGGAGCTTGGCTAAAGGTCAGCCAGTAGGAAACAGGCCGTGCTCTGGCTTACCTTGTTCCTTCATTGGTGCTGCAGTGTGGCTGGCAGCACCGCCCCCATCCCGGCCCTGGCACGGTGGCCTGGCCACACCTGCTCCCTCCGCCCATCCCCCGGCTTCTAGAACAAGGCAGGCTCTGCCTGCACGGCCCACCTACTCCTATCGTCCAGCCAAAGGGAAGAGCGGACGCTGGGCAGAATCAGGGCCCAGGGGAGGCCTGGATTCCAGAAGTTTCGGAGGGCCGCTCTGGGCCTGCATCAGCCAGCAGTCCGCTCTCAAGAGCCCCCTCCCCTGGCTCCTGGGGACCCCCGACTGGCCCAGAGCTGGCCTCACCCCTCGTGTTTCCACGGAGGAGTGCTGACTCATTGGTTTCTGCTCTCCCATCTCTTTCTGGAATTCATCTACATCAAAGCGAGGTCCCTTCTGTTCGGCACTCAACGAGGCTGTGGTGATTAAGCACTTAAATTGATTAATCAAATTTCCTGTGATGAGAACTACTGTCATTCATTAATCTGAGCGGGATTATAAATAAGAGATGGCAGATACAGGAGGCAAACATGTTGACAGATCGATGCGACGGCCTGAATCACAAGTAGGCGCCTGCCCCTGAGGAGCTGTAGGCAGCCTGGAGACAGAGCTTCCCTGAAGACGAAATTAGACTGAGATTAAAGAATCCGCATTTTCATAAAGAGAGATGCACGGATGAGATGAGCAGGCACCCCGGGGGGTGGGAGTGGGGCTCAGGTTTGCATAGTGATGGCAGCAGCTCCCCGGGGGGAAGCCCCTGGATGTCGGAATTGCACACCAGTTGAGGATACGGGTTTTGGAGTCAGACCAGCCCTGGGTTCAAATCCTGCCTCCGTGGCTCACGCACTAGGTACTCAGTTGAGATGCTCACCTCCATCCCCCACTGGCGAGATGTGGATGTCAGTGCCACCTCCCTCATTGGATCGTCATTAAGGTTAGATGAGGTGAGGTCTGGAAGGCACTTTTTATCCGTTCTACAAATATTTATTGAGCACCTACTGTATGCCCGTGCCACGCCGGTATGTAGAGATTTGCCCGGAATCTGGTGGGCGTGGTCCCCACCCCTCGTGGAGCTGGCATACTAGTGGAGAACAGACATTGAACATGAGTCCTGCTTGATGACTGGGTCTGGTGCTGGGGAGGTCTGGGAAGAAGGACAGGACAGGGTCTGGGGGCAGTAACCAAGGATCCTGGCTTCCTCCAGGGGCAGGGAGACTTTCTGGAAGGAGGAACATTTTGTCTGAGCTCTAAGGAAAGCCTGGGGCTAACTCGGTGTAAGGAGGTGCAGGTGGGCAGGGCGGGGAGGTGGAAAGACTGTTCCAGAGGGAGGGAAAAGCACAGATGAGGCCCTGACATGAGAAGGAGTAGGGCATGGATTGGGAGCCGTCCAGAGGCCAGCGTGGCCAAAACACCCAGCAAGCCAGGAGGACGGCATCCCCAGGGGAGTCTGGGAGGTGGACAGCAGCCAGGTTCCTCTGGGCTTCTGGCTGTGCTGAGGATCTGGGTTCTGTCAATCAGCACGGCCTAGGTGGGAGCTTTGATTGTGAGTGGCTCAGGGATGGGGAGGGATGTCTCCACTGAGGCACAGGAGGGAGCGTCCCGCCAGCCCGGGGCGGCCCACCGCCTCATCCTTCCCAGGTGCCACATTCTCTGCTGACCTTCTCGACCCGAACACGTGAAGTCCGTTCAGTCCTTGGCCTCCAAGCACTTCTTCCTGCCCGTGGTTCCTCCCCCCGGAACCCTCTCCCTGATTTCTGGCCGCCTTGGCTCCCACACAACTTCAGTCTCCAGCTTAAGTGTACTGCTTCCCCACCCAGGTCAAAGCCTCCACCCCAATCCCTCCCCTATCCCCACCACGACAGCCCCGCAGAGCACTGCAGCCTCTTGTTCATAACCCAGTTGCAGAGGAAGCTCACCCCTGACATGTGTGTGATGCTCTGCCTGACACCTGTTTCCTCACTCATGTGGGTGGTAGACCTCAGGAGACGGGGGCCAGGTCTGCTTTGGTTCCCAGTGCATCCTCAGACCCTGTGTAGGGCCTGGCACAGGGCAAATCTTAGCAAATACTTGTTGAGTTCACGGATGCTGAGTCAAGGTGCTCAGAAGCATCATGGTAATGGTTGTGGCTGTTCCAGAAGAGAGCAGGCAGGGTAGAGGACCCCCAGCCCTGGGCATCCAGGTCCGCATCTTCTGGGTGTCAGGACTGAGCTCCTACTTGGCATATGGCTGTGCTAACATGCTGGAACCTGCCCCTGCCTTCCAGCAGCATCCAGTGGGACAGGACAGATGACCGAGTCAAGATATCATTGCAACGCACTGAGGTTAGGGCCATGTAGACGGAGGCTCAGAGCAGAGGTCAGGGGATGTTCTGAATGGGCCGATGCCAGGGCTGGGTTTTTAGGAGACATGGGAGTTGGGAAAAGAGGGGGATTGGGGTTCTAGGCAGAAGGGTGGGCAACATGCAAACTGCCCCTGCCCCTCAAGTCCCTGCCCCCTTTTCTGTCTATTTTTACCTCCCAACATCTGTTCAGCCTCTGCAGGGGCCCCAGCTACACAGGCCAGAAGGAGGAGGCCCAGCCTCCCACCCACACCTCTGCCTGGACATGAGGACCAGGAAACGTCATTCTTGGTCTGGTGAGGCTCACACATCGTGATCAATCAATGAGCCATTGGAGCCTGCCCTCCTTCAGGCCCCCAGAAAGAGACCGCAAGAGTCTGGTGGGGAGGGGACCGGGGGGTGGCGACGTGGAGCGGAGAGAAGCCAGATTCCCTCCCTTGGAGGAAACCCACTGGTGCTCAGGGAGATTAAAACTATCACTCCTTGCTGAATTGGTCTCTCCCACTGTTTTGCTAAAAAATTAAAGGCCCCTTATTAAAAGAGTTACCATCTTAAACATGTCAGCTCTTCATCTGTCATGTCCTTCCTCGGGAGTGTGGCCTCGGGGCCATGTCCAAGCGCCCCAGCCAGGGATAACGGTTGCCCCAGGACCCAAGATCTTCTCAAGCAGTTTTTGAGGACGGCCTGTGCACCTGGCACTGGAAGAGGCACAGATGTCTGGCGCCTCAGCCTGGCCCTCTCTGGGCGGTTTCTGCACGTGACAGGCCCCCACCAGCTTGGCTCAGGGAATGAGAAGGGGAGGGGGCAGGGCAGGCTGCAGCCCGTTTTCCACGGTGCGCTTCGCCCAGCCCAGGATTCTGTGTGGGTTCTTTTCTCTTCCCTTGGCACCGCGCTGGGCTGGGGCAGGTAAGCTAAGGAGGCCTAGTTCTGCTGTCAGGGGGGCTCCCCACTAGGGAGGGAGGAGACAGGGAGGTAGACCCCTAAGGTGCTGTGAGGTCTCAGCCCAGCTGTGATGGCCTGTGAGTAGAGGGGCATGGGGGTGCCGAAGAGGGACCACCTGGCAAAGCCTTGGAGTCTGAGCTGGATCAGAGGAAGTGTTTGCAGGGCCCCCTGAAGGACAAATACAAGTTCACTGAGCCTAGAAACAGGGCTTTCTCCAACCCTCCGAAACCAAAGCAGAGCAGGTGCAAAGACATAGAGGGCTGGAAGCATGCGGCGCGTCCAGAGACTCGTCCAACCAACAAATGAGCGCCTACTGTATACCAGAAGCCACGCCAGGCCCAGAGAATACAAAAATGAGAGTGACCCTTATCTACCCCTCATAAAATTTGCAGTCTAGTAGGGGAACAGACTAGAAACAGCCCCTGACGCTAAATAAAATCTGCCCTGATGAAAGCATGTTCTGACAACCTCTGTAGCACAGAGGGAGGAGTGACAACTTCTAAGCATCAGCTGGGAGGGGGAAGGGATGCCTTCCAGGAGGAGAGGATGTCTAAGCAGGTTTTGAAGGATATGCCTGAATTCATTCGGAATGTGGAGTAGTTTGGTGTGACCTTAACAGATGGGGGCATGGAGGGAAGTGTCAATGAATGAGACCAGAGAAAAGGCTGAGGAGTGGAGGGGAAGGAGGGAGCTAGAGTCTTCTGGAATGATCTAAGCAGGGAAGGCTGCTGCTCTGAGAAGAGATTGCAGGAGCGACATGCTGGCAGAGCTGGCGCAGGGGAAACCTATGGGAGTTGTGATTGGAGCTGAGTCTGAAGGGGTGGGCAGCAGAGTGATGCCCGCCACCCACAGAGGAGCTGAAGGCTGGGCCAGGGTGGCCCGCAGGGTGTGGCTGCACAGACAGAGCAAGCTGCCCAAGGTGACCCTGGACCTGGGAGAGGCCCCACCTGGAGTCAGGGCGTTGACCCAAGACCCTGCACGGTGGAAGGATTTAGTTGCCCTCCGGACTGTGAGGCCCAGGCTGCCTGACACCAGGGGGAGCCAGAGAGATAGCAGGGCACTCGGGACCCGGCAAGGACTTGGCTTCAGCAGGGGGCCAACCTTCAGTCGCGTCTACCCTCACGTTAGAAGAATCTGGCACTTGGTTTGAGTTTTTCAGCTCTTCCAAGAAGGTCTAAGCCATCAAAGTCACCTCCTAAGTGATCAAAATCTCAAATTGCTGCTGCTACTACCATGGCCAGGAGTGGAGGGACCGAGGTAGGAGGTGTGACCTGACGTCTGCCCCCCTGGGCCATGATTTGAGCAAATATTCAGGAGTCAAGATGGTGTCATGGGGTTCCTGGCATCTGGGGGTCCAAAGACTTGGGTTCCCATCTGGGCAAGCCTGGCCCTACCTGGGCTGAGGCTATGGTCACTGGAGGCCATACTTTCCTCATCTGGAAAATGAAGGACTCGGGCTAGTGAGTAGCCGATCCCAGTAATCCTTTAAGCTTCAGACATTTTTCTGACTCGATGCATCTTCCACCCACCCACTCACCTTGCTGTCGGCAAGAGTTAAGTTTTAATGAGAAAAGAATTTCTCTCCAGAATATTGAGTATAATTAAAACTCTGCCATGAAAAAAAAAAAAAGATACCAGCAAACACAGAGAGTACTAGAGGAAGTGAAAATGTTGAAAGACAACCCGCATTTTCCTCTCCCTGTGACATGGATTATTAAGTCAGGTTCGAAAAAGATCCTATTAAATATTTAAATATTGCATTAAATATTCATCGTCTCAAAAATTGCTTCCTAACAGACCTTTAGGTAAATATAACAATATTTGATCACAAAAGCTGCATGGCCTGACAGAGGCTCCGAAAGTGTGAGAATCTGTGTGGGGCTCAGTTCCCATGGGCATGGGGAATCCTGCTCGTGGGGAGGAGGTTGGGAGAGCAGGACAGAGGCTCTAGCCTCCCTCCAGTGAGGGGCCTGGGGGACCAAATGTTGGCTGATGGAGTGCATGAGCCTCAGAGAGATGAAGTGACCTCCAAGGTCGCGCGCCTTGTAGGGTTAGTGGTTCGGGGGAGCTGAGCCCGCGTTGATAGGGTTCTCCTCTAGGGGGCGCTTCGGCAGGCTCCGAAGAAACCCCTCCCCCAGAAGGGGCCGCCTTCCAGCTGTGAGATCCCAGCTTGTGCCACCGCGGGAGGTGTTGTGAAAGGACCCTTCTGTTAGACCAGTGGCTGGGCTGGAAACCCTTCAGGTCCCTTCTGGGGGCTGTGGTGGGAGGTGTTTCTCCAGGTCTTCCCCAAACTGTGCCAATGGCCCTGCCGTTCCTTGAACGGGCATCTGGTCTACCAAAGCGGGGCAGAAACAGCTCTCCTTGGGCAGCGGCTGGTTTTCCAACCTCCCGGGTACAGGGCAGGGGGCTCTACCAGCGGGTGAGCAGACCCCCTCCTATGCCACCCTCTTCTCCCTCCCCCCTCACACAAGCCCTGGGTGTTTGCAGAGTAGAGAGTCTGGATGCCCATGCCTAGGCCTCCCCCACCCCCCACCTCCCCAGGCAAATTCTGGGCAAGGAGGAGGCCACGAGGATTGACGGGCTTCCTTTACCAGCAGCAGGCATGGAGCTGGGGGCAGGGGCTCCCCGTGCAGAATCCTGATACAGGGCTCCTGCTCTAAGCGCTCTAGTTCCAGCTCCTTACGCCGGCAGGCAGGAAGGTGTAAGATCCGATGCTTCAGTGGATCTGGAGTGTTCTCGAGCCTCCATGTCCTGGAGGAAGGCCCACGTGCTGGGAGAGAGCCTGACCTCTTTGGGGGCGGGCACCCGGCTGAGGTCCCCTGCAGAGGCGGTGTGCTCTGCTCCAGAGTGGGGACGGGGCCCCTTTGCAGGCCTTCGCCCGTCCTGCTTGCTCTGCCGCCCGGGCTAGTGTGCACCCATGGATGGAAGATGGCTCTAAGGCAGAGAAGCAAAATGTTTCCCCAGACGAACAGTAACCTGTTGCGACTGTTGATCGCAGCATGGCCTGTCTGGGACCAGCGGGTGGGCGGCAGTGGCGGAACTGGGCCAGAGGCTCAGGGCAGCTGCTGGAAGATGCCGCTGGCCCGGGAAGATGGCTGGTTTGCCTGTTTTTAAGGAAAACTGTGAAGAGGCTCACCCCAGGGATGTGGGGGGGTGTCTCTGGACAAGACATGGGGCTGATGAAATGACGGTTGCAGACCTGGATCCCTCGTCAGGGTGGAGCCAGGGTTTCTTAACCTGAAACTGCACCCAGGCTGGTGGGGGGCGGGGCCCACTGGCATTTTCCTTACCCGAGGCCCCTGCTTCCCATCGGGGAGGACAGAAACAGTGTGGGAGCATCTGGAGAGGCATACCGGTCCCAGCGCTGAGCAGAGATGCAGCCAGTGTGCGCCTAGAACAGGCCAGGCCACCGCCCAGCACAGTCCCTTCACTGCGAGGCCTCACTTTCTTCTCTTAGAAAACAGGCCTGAGAAAATGCTGGGCTCCCCTCTCGAAGCAGCTCCCGGCTGTGAAAGGCCTCTGACGCCATCCTTTGAAGTGGAGAGGTAGCTGAGGGATAAGACGGAGAAGGGGTCTCAGTTCTGGCCTTGCCATCATGTTACCTTTAAGGCTAGGGGTCCTGTTTGGAGAGACGGGCTAAGGTTGAAGTCCCAGCATCTGGTCCAGCAGGGATGCGGCCCACTAGGGGGCCACAGGCACCAGCTTTGAGGCCGCCCAGCAAGCCCTGGGTCCGAATCCCTGTTAAACTTGGACAAGTCCTGGTGTCTCTGAGGCTTGGGCCATCCTCCCAGTGGGATTCTAATCCCCTCCTTGAAGGACCGTTGTGAGCGCAGAGGGGCGATGTGTGCCTAGCAGGTAGCGTGCAGTGTCACTTGCTCAGGTAACAGTGGCCAGAGACACGAAAGCCCAGGGAGGTGAGCCCAGTGGCCGAGCTGAATGCAGAACGCAGAAGGCGTGACGTCACACAAGAGATTTCCATTAGCAGCAGCCGCAAGTGGGGAAACAGGACCCTTGAGGCCTCAGCGCCCCCTTTGGTGTGGAGGGGCGTGGAGGGGAGAGGGGAGGAGCCACTGCAGCCCACGGGCCTTGTAATCAGCCCAGATGCAGAACTGGAGCCATTGAATTAGCCGCAGGTGCCCGGGGCTGTGAGCCCCACCACTCCCCGACTCTACCTGCAGGATTCAATACCGCCCCGTGCAGGTTAGCAGAATATTGGATTCTGAAGGGTCGTATTTTAACGCTGCCCAATAGTTGCAGGCGACAGAAAACCTGTTTCTTTCCCATTTTATACATCCAGGAAATTTGTACCACATGCAGCCTACATGTCATTACGCACTTTAAAATATTGCATTCTCTCTCCCTAGAACCCGAAGATCCATCACGAGGCAGGTAAAATGCAGGGCAGGGGTGCCCCGGCCCTTGTCTTCCCCCTGCCCCACTCCAGGGGAGAGCCATCTACGTGATGTTCTCACCTGCAGGTTGCACCCCTCAGAACCTACAGGGCTGGGTTTTGGAAGGTGGATTTCCAGAGCTCCAGACCACAGGGTGTGGGGCGGCTGTGGCTACCTAGACGGCCCAGAGCAGCTCAGCCCCTGGGCTCCACCCGCATGGACCTCCTTTCCACCAGCCCCCCTCCCGACCCCGGCACCAGCTGGCCCCCCTCCCCGCGGCAGCACTGCCCGGGGGGGTCTGGACTCTGCCAGGGGGTTGCCGACACCACTTGGAAGCTCAGCCTCCATCTCTCCTGAGGGATATTTCCTCCTTTGGTCCTTAGCCCAAACAGCTTTTCTAGAACGTTCGGTGCCAGGATTGGGAGGCGTAGAGGAACATGAGACCAAACCTCCTTGAGAAGCCTTTCAAAGGGACAGAAAGCCTCCATGCCTTCCTTCCTTCTCTGTGCAGGCTCCTAGCAAGGCCTGGTGTAGACGGTTGAGTTTGGGTGGAGCTCCAGCAGCGGGCGTCCCTGCCAGCCCCCTTACCCCCCAACCAACATCCCACAGCCCGTCCCCTGGCAATCCTGGTTTCTTCCCTGCTGGGTTCTGACAACAGACCGTTCCAAGTACCTCCTCTGTGCCAGGCCTCTGCAGATACGGGGGGAGGGGGGATCAACGGGGGGGAAATGGAAGGTCAAGTCTACACCCAGGGGGAGGGGACCACGTCACTGAGAAGATGAGCCTCTCAGAAATGGATGGAGAAGGCTGCAGACAGGCAGGGCAACTCCGGCTCCAGGGCTGAGATCTAGACAGCAGGTGCTAGGCAGGGAACCAGGCAGGAAGGGCAGACCAGCCCCCGTGCCAGGACGTGAGCCCCAGAGGCTGGGTCAGCCTTGTCTGGAGCCCCATGGAGTTCCCAGCACCTTGAACAGGGCCCGGCACGCAGTAGGTGCTCTGCTAGCGTGTGTCGGCTGGACAGGTGGCCTCATGGGTAGGCCGCTCTCTCCTCCATCCTCCGAGGTCCCGGAGCTGAGGCAGCTGCCCCAGGGGACCGGGTACAGTGGGGTCCCTATCCCTTGTCTGTGCCTGGGCCACTGTCTTGGTTTTTTTTTTTTTTTTCAATTGAGGTGAAGCTCCCAGAACACAGAATGAACCATTTTTAAGTGTAAAATTCCGAGGTGCCTCGTATATCCACAATATTGGGCAGCTTCTGTCTAGTTCCAAGATGTCTTCATTGCCCCCAAAGGAAACCCCCTACCGGTCAGCAGTCACACTCCCTGTTCCCCACCCACCCAGCCCCCGGTAAACCCCCATCTGCTTTCTGACTCCATGGATTTACCTAATCTGTATATTTCCCATAAAAGAAATCATGCCGTCTGTGACCTTTGGGGCCTGGTTTCTTAGAGGACTGTTTTCTAGATTCATCAGAGTTGCAATATGTATCAGCGCATCCGTCCCTTTTACGGCTAAACCACATTCCTTGGTGTGGCTGTGCTGCGTTGTACTTGTCTGTGCGTCCCCGGGGGGGCCTGTTTCCACCTCCTGTGAAGAGTGTTGCTAGGGACGTGAGTGTGTGAGTACCTTTTTCATTTCTTCGGGTACATATCTGCGAGTGGAATTGCTGGGTCGTATGGTAGTTCTATGTTTAGCTTTTTGAGGACCAGGAAATAATTCCTCTACGAGGTTCAGGTGGGATGTTTGAATAGACTTCCAAGCCACCCACAGTGCCAGGCTCTGAGGAAACGCAGGGCTCTCGCCCTTCAAGGAGTGAATGTGTTGGCGGGGGGCGCTGTGTTCTGAGGAACAAGACGGAGTAAGTGGGACCCAGACCGAAGCAGGTGGGCAGGGAGTTGGCACTTTATCCTGGGGCAGGGGTGGCCGCCTCCCGGATTTACGGTAGAGAAGGGATGGGATCAGATGCTTGTCTGTGAAACACCATCCTTGCTGTTGAGCGGGGAGGCCAGGGGGCCGTGGAGCCGTGAAGCCAGCCAGGTGAAGAGGGTAGCGCAGGTAGAGCAGAGGGGCTGGCAGGAGGGAGCTGGCAGGCTTTGGGGTGGGGTGATGGGCGACGAGGCTTCTGTGGGGGCCATTTCCGAGGTGTGCCCGCGGGTCCGCTGGCCCTGCACTGCTTCCTCCACTCTGGTGGTCCCCGATGGGCGGGCAATGCTCTGACCAGCGGTCGGGACCCACCCACCTTCCCTCCTCTCTCCAGAGTAGAAGGCGATGCCTGCAGAGCAGACTTCCAGGCAGAAGAGAGGCATTGGCTGTGGTGGGTAGAAGCCCCCCACCCTGCAAGAGGGAAGGAGAGGCAGGCAGGAGCCTCATCTCCCCTGGGGCTGCTGAGGAGCTCTGCTCCTGCAGGCCTCAGCCCCTCCCTGCAGCCCGGCCCACACGGCCAGGCCGGGGCCAGGAAATGTGTCCTGGTGTGCGGTTCGTTCCACAAAAGTCAGTCCGGCGGCCGGTCTGGAGGAAAGCTGGGAATGTCAAGGGAAGCCTGGAGAGAATCCAGGACGATCCACTTTCTCCACAACAGGAGGGTCCCTGAGCGCATCCAGTGCGGGGGAGGGCTTCCAGCTCCAGGTACCCGGGAGCTCCTGACTGTTGCCCCTCCCTCTTCCATTTCCATTTTGGCCGGTTCTAGGCAGCTCAGCCGCTGCTGCTTATTTTAAAATGAGGCCTGGATACTTGAGGAAGCCGGAGAGAAAGGATGGGGGTGACCTCCTCCACACACACACACACACACACACACACACACACACACACACACACACAGCTTCAGCAGGGTCGGGGCGGCTGAGGGGAAACCGCTGTGATCCCAGGGATGGGCGCAGGTGAGATGGCATCCTTGTGGAATAGCATCCTGAGATCGCAGAAGGAGGGCGTATCTGGGGAAACTGGGGGAGCCTCTGTTTATTGAAGACCTCCTCTGTGCCGGTTGCTGCAAACACGTTGTCATTGAATCCTCATTTAGTCCAACAAGCCTGCAGGATTGGGGTCAATGTCCATCTGCCTTGTATTAACCAGGATGTTGAGATTCAAAGTCCCCAAGTCCATCCCACCTCCCTCCTGGAGTCATTGTGCTATATCTCCAGGTGTGCAGGAGTCACACCCAGATCTGGATCCAGCACCCAAGCCCCCCCTCCAGGCACCAGGGTCCTCCGCCCAAGAAGGAGGGGGATCAGATCAGGAACTGAGGCTCAGGGAGACTCAGTGACATGGCCAAGGTTCATAGGCTGCTAAATGCCACCAGGGCGGGGAGCACGGCTTGTGCTCGGGCACCGGGAGACACCGAGAGCACAGATGTCTTCAACACGTTTGTTTCTAGGGGTCAGGGCGTGGCTGAACTCACCCCGCTTGGTACTTCACTCAGCTTCTTGAGAACTGGACTCCCTGCCCATCCTGGCATCTCTCTTTGGCCGGAACTGGCCATTGGCGTGATTCCATTTGTGTGTGTTTCTGACTCGGCCCCTGGATCAAGTTTCTGATGCGGGGAGCTCCTTTCACAGGTGGGCTCTGCCCCACTGCCCTCTCTCTTTTGTGGGGATGTTTTGTGAACTTGAGAAAAAATCGGGAAAAGGCCGATTCCCTGTGTCCAGCCCATTAATTCTGCATGCTCAGGCCCGAATTAACCTTGGCAAGGCTTTGAGAGGAGAAAGTAATTCTAGCCTTAAAAATCTGCTGATTAAAGCTGGTTTCAGGAATTCGATTCCACTTACTGTCTTGGCATGGAGCCCAGCCTTGCATTAACATAGCCACAGACTCTGTCCTGGAGTTTCCCTCCAGCTTCTTAATAAACACAACCCCATCGCCTGCTTTACGCAAGAATTCCTTGCCTGGGCTCCCTGGCTGCGAGCCGCTGTGTGTGTTGAAGGGGACCCTGGGTACCTGGATGGTGTCATGGGTGCCTGGATGGGGCAGTGCTGGGACCTGGGTTCTAGCAGGTTCTGGAGTGAAGCAATAATTACAGCCAGGAATGCCAGCCCCACATGTGCTGAGCAGGGCGGCTGTCAGAGGGCCGGCTGCGTCCTGGGCAGCTCTTGCCCTCTGTGCCATCCAGAATGGCCTCTGGGGGCTTTGGGGTGTCCGCCCTTCTGGAAACAGGGGACTGAGGCACAGAGGACGAGAAGGTAAGGCCAGCTGCCTGGGAATGTACACTGAAAGCTCCTAGCACCAAGGACACAGCCCCTGGCCCCCTCAGAGGCTCAATGTCCTCTGGCCAATTAGTAACCACTTAGGCTAAAATGTGCAAGTCCCGTTACCATGTGTCAGCCTAAACAGGCCGATTGGCAAAGGGAACACAGACAGACCAAGAGATACTTGTGGGAGTTCATTTTTCTCATCAGAGTCCTCGGTGCAGGGGGGCCCAGCGAAAAATGCAGGGGCTCTGAAACCGTTGGTGGAAAGAAGGCGGGAGGGAGAGGGGGCGGGACAGAACAGAGGAGGGAGGCCACAATCCATATAAACCACTTTCAAGATCAGGTCCAGCCAGTTGGCAGGGTTCCAGGAAACAGGTCTCAGCAAATGCACTTTGATGAGAGAAAGGAAATTTCACTTTATGTATTATTTACATCCAGTACTCTTAGGAAGTATTTGGGATATAAACAGTCTAGACACATTGAAACAGGTTAAAGGACAGGAACCTCAGAGCGGGGAGGTAACCGAATCAGAACTTGGAGAGAGAGAGAGAGAGAGAGGGAGAGAGAGAGGGAGAGAGAGAG
>NW_021703774.1:175643473-175659715 GCF_005190385.1 Monodon monoceros | reverse complement strand
AGGGAGAGGGAGGGAGAGGGAGAGGGAGGGAGAGGAAGGGAGGGAGAGAGCGGAGTTCCTCCTGCTGCTGGCAGGATGGCTGATGCTGAGCTGAGCTGCCTGCTGCAACCCGTGAGGAGACAGGGTGAATGAACACCCTAATGGGGGCCCCTGGGAACCCGATGCCGGGAGGGATTTCTGAGACACGGAAATGCCCCGGGCGGCGGGCTCCCCAGAGCACTTTGGCAAGTGCCGAGGATAGAGAGAGAGGAGACCACATAGACCCGGCTGAGGGTCCGCAGGGGGTGGGAAAGTGGACAGGTGAGGGCGGCCACATACCCGTACTGGACCCCAGCAGAGGCTCCTTCCCGGGGTCACGGAGCCGAACCGATGGGAGCAGCTGCTGGGAGACGCCACGGAGGGTTGAACCGCTGCCCCTCCCTCCGGCTCCGATCTACTGCTGGATATCCGTGAGGGGCCTCAGCTCCCTCCCTATCCCGAAATTTACCTTATTATCAATGTTTAGCTATTATTCCATTTCATGCCCACTAGTTTATTAATCCTGGAAGCCCCCCAAACAATAAAGCTGAAGCTCCAGGGGATTTTATTTATATCCTTAAACATGATTTTTATGCCTTTTAATTTAAAAATCCAGTTAACTTCTATCGCGCCCCTCACTCCTGTGTCCTGGTTAGGCTGCAGCGGCTCTATTTACATGCGCCCCTCCTGCAGACGCCCGGACGCCCCCGTGGGGAGGGGGCCCAGGTGAGCAGAGGCAGGTGGGTGTGCGGGGGGCGCCGGACTGTCACCTCCCCGGTCCCTAGAAAAGGCCGGCAGTGAGGGGCTTCCCAGAGCTCACACTGTCCCCTTGACCCTCACCTCTGCCCCTCATTTCTTCCTCACGTTCCTGTATAGCTACTGAAAGGGCCTGTGCTATACAGATGGTCTAGAACTTTCTGTGGAGTTATTGGGGGTGGCTCCAGTGTGAGAAC
Organism: Monodon monoceros; assembly: GCF_005190385.1. Classification (NCBI taxonomy): domain Eukaryota; kingdom Metazoa; phylum Chordata; class Mammalia; order Artiodactyla; family Monodontidae; genus Monodon; species Monodon monoceros. The sequence goes on along the minus strand of NW_021703774.1, from coordinate 175,658,744 downwards.
TGAGTGACTCTCTCCAAGATCCACCCCCCTGTGTTTCTCACCGCTCCCCACCCAAACCAGGGGCCAGGAAGAAACGAGGTGGTGGACCCTAAACCACTGCCCCCCCCATTGGGGTGCTTCCATCCTTCCCTGGGGCCACAGTCCCCCTGTCCTCCCCCCTACAGAGCCCTTACCTAGAGGGTCTCCGTGGCCCTTTCTGCTTGCCCAAGGTGCCATCCCCTACCCCTAGGTGCCCCTCCTCTGAGCTCCCACCAATGCAGGTGCCTGGGGGAGGGGGTCTCGCCTGTCTCCAGGGACTAGGGACCCACGGGTGCTTCCTGAAGGACAACGGGGTGGGGTCACACGTGTCCCGGGCCTGCCAGGCACTGCCCTGGTCTCCTGGCTCTGTCCCTGGCACGTTGCCCATCTGGGTGGGGTGGGAGTTTGCCGCCCCAATCCCTCCAGCTCTGAGGACACATCCCTGTGACCTTGGGCAAGGTGTGGACATCTCTGAACCCCCGCTCCCACATCTGCAGACAGGGGTTCAGGCTCTGGGAGATGCCGTTGAAGGAGGCCGGGTCAATGCTGATCTAATATTCCAGATCTCTCCTGTCACCCAGCCCCGAAGGCCGAATCAGACTGCAATCCATTTAGCTCAAACTAATTTTAAAGCAATTCACTATTTAACAAGTTCTGAGGCCCAGCGCTTTTGCAGGCAGCGTGTGAATTGAATCATTTGGTCTAATCTTAGATTAATACGAACAAAATCCTCCAGCAAGGACAGTCCTGGGAGCAGCCCAGGAATCCATCCCTTTGTCTTTGATGGGGGCAGGCCCTGCAGAAGGCCTGACCCTCAGCCATTGGCGTGGATGCCTGAGTGACGCCATCCGGGTGGCATGCCGGGGCAGAGGGACGAGGGCTTTGAGCCAGGCAAGGGTGGGCTTGAGTCCTCCTCTGCCTCTTCCTACCACGTGACTTTGGACAGACTACTGGCCTGTTCGGCCTTGGCCTTCCCCATGGATGCTCTGAGCAGGACGAATGCAGACAAAAGGCAGGAGGAGCTCTGTGTCACCGCCCCACCCGCAACCTTGTCCCCGCATGAGATCTTCTCAGTACCTTCCAGGATCTGCTCCGGCTTTCAGGTGTCTGGGGAGCAGAGCTGCTTGGACCTACTTCTGCCCCCTTGCAGCAGCTGTCACTGGTTTGGGGAGATCTGGAAGGTGCTGGAGGGTTTTTACTTTCCCCTGCCCTTTGGAGAGCTCCTGCTTCTACAGGGCATGTCCAAACTTTGGCAGCAAGGAACGGTGTTTTACCCCAGCCTGGGAGCCCTGCAGCTCTGCCCACTCAGGTGCCTCCCTGCCCCACTGAGAGTCCCAGGGCTGGGATCACAGCCCAAATAGGTGAGGGTCCCTCCCTGGTGTTGTCACCCCAAATCTGGAAGAGAGAGGCTTTGTTGCTTCTTGGGTCGCAGCTGAAATGATGGGACTCTAGCCGCCTGCCACATAGAGACAGCCCAATGGTAGTGGGAGGGAAGAAACACAAGGAAGACATACAGAAATGAGAGACGGAGACAGAGAGGGGGACGGGGGGTGGGAGGGAGGCAGGGAAACCTGTGGGATCAGATCTGAGTTCTAGCCATGCTCCTGTACTTGTTCCTTGAGTTCCCATCGTCTTCCCAGGAAACCTGCTTTAACATGCAGGGTCCAGGCTGGTGGGAAGGAAAAGCCATGAAAATCAAGCACCTTCGCTTCCAATGCAAAGTCATCTGCCACCACTTGTCAACGTGTCTGATCGGGGATTTGATAGAAGCGTCTGTGTTGTCCCGCACGGAGGATTTGGACAGGAAAGCTGGCAAAACTGGGAAGGAGCTGACGCCCTTGCCCAGGCCGCTTCCTCTGCGCAAGACCCCTTTCGAGTCCACCTGGCCTGGTCTTGTCCGCGTGGCCAACTCCAGCTCACCCTCTTGGACCCATCACAAATGCCACTTCCTCTTAGGTGACTTTGGCGATCTTCAGCATGAAAAGGGGGGTTCTTCCCTTTCTGGGGGCTCCATCACACCCTCTCCCGGGGCACCTTGCACTTAGCCTCGGGGCTGCTTTGATCTGGTTTTGTTCGTTTGCTTGGCTCTCTCTCTACCACCAGATTGGGGGTCCTGGAGGCAGGGGCTCAAGCCAGGCACAGAGCAGACAGTAGGGAAATGTGGTTGACACGCCCTCCTCTTACATGGAAACCAAGGCCCAGCCCACCCCGGGGTGCCCTTTCTGGGAGAGTGTGGCTGTCGCCCCATCTGGTCCCAGCAGTGGAATCTTCACCTGCCCTGCCTGGAATATTCTGAGTAAACGGCTCCTGCCCCTTCGTCACTGCAGAGCAGGATTAAATCGTCATCTTGGTGGATTTTGCCTTCCCTTCTATTATCTCTTTCTCTTCTGTCACCTTTATGCCATGACACATCTTAAAATCTATTCATCTTTGTCGTGTGTGCATTAGATTCAAGTGTGTGAGATCAACCAGGCACCTTAAAAATCGATTTTCACTCTGATTGCCTTGTGCAGACAGTCACCTATCCAGGGGGAGAGAGGTGCGGCCACTGGGGGAGAGTGCGGGCCGCCGCCACGAGCCTAACCCAAGTCTTGGGCCCCCCGGCCGGTGGCCTGGCTGCTGGGGGGCTGGTGCAGGACATCGGCAGAGGAAGTAGCAGAGGGACCCTCATAAGGAGGGTTAGGGATGGAGATTCGCTGTAAGCATCCTAGCATCGGTGTCGAAGCTGAAGTGACCGTAGAGGCCTGCCTGGTCCAGTCTCTTTGCTTCATGTCTGGGGAGACTGAGACCCAGAGGGGATTTGTGACTGACCAGCTCCCCAGCTGGTAGTTGACCACACTGACAAGAGAGATGGCGACCGCTTCCCACTGTGGGGACCAGGCAGATCCCTGGACCAGCCTAAGCTCCCACCCACCTGCCCCTTCACCAAAACCCCCCGCTCCCGTGGCAATCCAAGACGGCGCCTGCCTCCCTCACCTCCTCGCACCCAAGTCCCCTCCATGGCGGACGCCCCCACCCGTGAAGCAGTCTTGCAGAGGTCCTGCCTCATTGCTTTTGAACACTGCCCTCATCCCGTCCTTCTGCAGAACTCTCCCTCTTCCCCTCTCCAGCCTGACCTGACAGGGCATCAGACCCTTGGCGCCCTCTCAGCCATCAGCACACACGTTGGCCCCAGCACTAACCATTGACCCCTGCTACACTCACTGTAGCCTCGGGGAAGCAGGTATTATCCCTGCATTCGAGGAGGTTCTGGTGGGGAGACGGGGCGGGGTGGAGCCGGGGAGCGAGGTTTTCTGAGCACAGGGCCTCGGGGATACACTCACGGACCGATTCAAGCAGGTACCGACCTCCAAACATTCCAACTCCCCAAAGTGGAGCCGCCACCCTGTAGTCCCAACCTCCACTTCTTCCCCCAAACCCTAGCTTCCCCAAATCTTGGGCCCTGGGGTCTCAGCTTCCAAGAGGCCCAGCTGAACATCCCTGAACCGGGCCCCACTGTCGTTCTCGGGAGCCTCAGTGTCCGATAGAAACTTCCATGAACGATGGGTTTTTCTGAGCCGTCCAACATGATAGCCGCTCCTTCCGTGTGGTAGGTGAGCCCTTGAAATGAGCCTAGTGCAACCGAGGAACTGGAGTTTCTGTTTTATTTCCTTCTACGTAATAGGAATCGGAATTGGAATTTGAACAGCCTCACGTGACTCCTGGTTGCCACACCCTCCTCTAGAGAGGCCTGTCATGCGGGGCTAGGGATGTGCGTCCCCCCTGGTCCACCGAGGAAGATGCTGGGCTCGTGTTTCCCCAGAGAAGGAGGGAGACAGCAAGCCTTGGCTTTGGGGGTTCCCTGTCTCCTGTGGGAGGGGGCCCCCGAAACAGAATGAAAAGGTCTTCCCCAGAGAGGAAATTTCATGGGCTTTATCAAGGCCATGGGGATGTAAAGCAGCTTCACATCTCCAATCCTGCTTTCAGCTGCCCTTTATCTCATTGAATTCTGCTTGGTTAATAAAATGAAGGCACTTGACAGGGAGAGGAAGCCTTGATTTCACTGAGCACCTGTTACATGCCAGGAAGTCCTCCACGCCAAGCACGGTGCCCGAGGGTCTGCTCATCTCACATTGAAGTGATACACGTCACACTCAGGCCAGAAAACAAACACCCACAACTAAGTCTAGTTCGAAAGACAACCAGGTCCTCTGAGAGCTGTCTGTAGATGATGGTGGGGAAAGATAACTGTGTTCAATACTCACTCTTAAGTGTATTTATTAAATGTCCAGTCTATTATTTTCTATGCACTCGGGCCTTTGCTACTCCCTCCTCGCCGGGCATCGATATTCACATCATATGGAAATCAACCAAAGTTCATTGAACAGGGAATTTTACAAAGGACCATACAATTCACGTTCCTCCCAATCTGAAGGGTCAGGGTTAGCAACCTACGGCCCACGGGCTGGAGCCAACCCATCACCTATTTTTGTGTGGCCCATGAGCTAAGAATGGTCTTCACATTTTTTTAATGGTTGGGAAAAAAAAATCAAAAGAAGAATGATATTCATGACAGGTGAAAATTATGCAAAGTTCAATTTACAATGTCCAGAAATAAAGTTTGGGGACACATTCATTACCTGTCGTCTAAGCTGCTTTTGCCCCACGAGGCAGAGTTGAGCAGCTACAGCAGAGGCCATCTAACTCACGAGGCCGAGAACAGCTACCATCTGGCCCTTTGCAGAAAGTCTGCCAACCCCTGCGATAGGTGAGCTAATGGTGACAGACATGGTGTCTGTGATACCCCAAGGCAGAGTCCATCTCCCGTGCTGCCCCCTGACCCCAGATGGGTCATTTCCAGGGGCTCCTCCCACTGGCCGGCTCAGGAGAGGCTCCCTGGAGGAGGGAGAGTCTGAGACGGACTCGGGCAGGGTAGGGTTTGCACAGGAGAGGAGGAAACCCACCCTGGGGAGTGGGACAGTATGAGCGAAAGCCTGGAAGTGGGGATAGCAGGTCAGCCATTTCCTAGAGCAGAAGCCGAGAGTGGAGGGGACAATGGGAGGGCTGAGCTCATGCCAGAGAGAGACAGAGAGACAGAGATGGAGAAGCAGCTTCATCTCTCGGAGCCATTGAGAGCTGGAGCTAAAGGGGACCCACCGTCCAGTCCCAACCCCCCACCAGTGAAGCTGCGCTCACCACCTGAGATGCTCCCTTCTTGGCCCACCGAGACCATCGGGTATCAAGCCCTCATGGACCTGCTGGCCCCCAGGGGACCCCTGGCAGCTGGGTCTGTTGGGAAAAGTCCCTCTGAGGGGCTTTGAGGCTGACACTTTCTTCAGAAACGTCCCTTTCTGAAGCATATGTTTTGAACTGCAGGGAGCCCTTGTTTGCTATTGGTTTCCCCTGTAATTTTATCTTTCCTCTTTATTTAAGACGAAAAAGCCCCACAGACTCATACAAGCAATTTTGAGTATTTAAGAAAAAAAATCTTCCTTGCTCCACTGTCACCTTAAAGGGAAGATGTCAGACCTTCATTTCCCAATAGAACTAATTTGAACGTTGCTTTCATCTACAGGGTGACGTTCTCCTGAGTTTCCTATAAACAGCTGGTTGCTTTCTCTTTTTCTTTCTTTGTTTTATGTGATACACATAAACAAGGGGCCCAGGCTGTGCCTTCCCGTACACACCTCCACACGCGTGTGCACCCACCCGCTTACACACACGCAGCTGCGTCCGCCAGTCGCGGGATGTGACTCTCCCTCCCAGCATATCACGGCCCCCAAACGCAAAGCTCAACCCAGGGACCCCCCAGGGGACCCCCAGAGCCTGATCCAAAAGCACCGGGAGTTTGTTGATTGCTTTCTTGATTAGTGGTTAAAGGGAGTGGATTTGCTACGCTGCGTCGTGTGCAATTAAGCCCCGATTGGCTTGGTGATGACACTGTCGTGAGGACTGGAAATGGGCAGAAGTGGTCCAGTGTGAGGGCAGCGGTGACGATGGGAACTGGCCAGAGAGCCTGGGAGCAGGACGGGGCCATGGGTGGTTTGGGGTTGTGAGGTACGTGGGCACACGGTGAGGCAGCCCAGCACACCCTGTGCCTGCTGCTTGGAGCGCCTGCAGGTTCAGGCCTCACCTGCTCTGTCCACCTGAGCCAGCAGGCATGGCTCTGTGCTGCAGAAGCCGTCTGAGTGGATGGACCCCACTCTGGGTCTCTCCATGTGACTCCAACGCCGTCCCCGTGAGGAGGATGTGGAGATCACTGTTGCCAGCCCAGATCCAGCACCAGATCTCAGAAACTTACTGCTTTCTGTGTGTCTCCCCTTGGGGACCTTACGAGCTCCTCAGAAATCTGAAATCAGCCCCTCCCGGCCAGCCTGCTGCACCCCCAGGGTTTCCCATGAGTGAGACCGCTGTGTACCTGTCTGCACAGCCAGAAGCTGGGCGGCATCCTTACCCCTGCCAATGTTTCCATTTCTCTGCTGCTGCCGCCTCTGGTCCCAGCATGCCTCCTGGACTCAGGACTGGACCTGGTGCCCCCGCCCTCCCCGGCCCTGGTCCCTGGCCACACGGCTGCCACAGTGAGCTTCGGAACGCAGATGTTCCTTTGTTCCCAGCCGCCCCAGGGTGAAGCCAACGTCCTTGCTGCAGTCCGTGTGGCCTTTTGTGATCTCACCCGCTTTGTGTCCCCAGAGCTTGCCTCTCTCCATGCCCCCGTGCAGTGGACACTCCAGTCCATCCCAATGTCCTTACAGGTCCTCAAGCCCAGCCCGCTGTGTCTCACCTCCTGTCCCCACGTGCATTTCCTGAAGCTGGAAATACTCTCTTTCACTCTTGCCTTTCAACCGTGCTCCCCTGAAAGCCCCCGTAGCGTCCTCTGAACCCTCTCTCACCTGCTGTCCTGGGCAGCCCAGCACAGGCATCACCTCTCGACCCTCACAGCAACCCAGAAGACAGAAAAAGGACGGTGCCTGTTTTGCAGCCGGACTGGACAGGGGCCCTCCACCTGGTGAACGGCAGGTCTCCCACTTCAAGCAGGATCCCTCGCTCAGAAATCCTCCCTTGCTGACTCTAGCTCACCAAGACTGGGCACCAGAAGCCTCCTTCCAGACAAGGGAACCCAGCTACCCAACACCTGTCAGTTTTCCCTGAAACTGAAGCTCAACCATTTAAGCACTAAACGTGCAGCCATTTTTCAGGATGGTTTTCTATTCTTCTTTTAGAAAGACTTGAGCCTTCAGAGTTCCACAAGCAGAAATTAAACATGTGCTGTCTCTGGATCATTCTCTGTACCAGGCTGTAGAGACCGGTGTCCTGAGGTTACTTGGGCCCCCTTCATTCAAAGGTCCTGCCTGCCAGGAGCCCCCGTCCAGGGAATAGAGATGGACAAGTGAGCCACGGGGTGACCAGCGCGCTGGGCCACGGTCCAATGGCCCTCGGGCTTCTTGAGTACTTGGGGCTACCTGGGGAGCTTCCTCCCTTGATGCCATTTGACCTGGCTCACCCTCATCAGGGGTACCTCTCTCCCACCTTCCTAAGATTGTGGCTCTCATCTGTGGAGACCAGAGACATCAGATCGCCAGGGTGTTTACAGTAAATATCTAAAAATAGACTAAGTTCTGAGTGAGGCCCCGAGGGTTCCTCTGATTAAAATGCATGAGCCTTGATGTAGAAACAGCAATTTTTCTTTTTAACATCATTCTGTTTATTGGATGGTTCTGGGGTGGGGAGGGTGCCTGAGAGGGGGGTGCTGGGGTGTCTTGGGGGAGAACGGGCTGTGCTTTCTTCCTGGGCTCTCACAGGAGGGACACGCAGTTGGTGTTCAGTAAAGTCTCAGTGACTCCTTAGTACAAGGTTCAAGGTTGCCGCAGCCCAACAGAGATAGATACGCATTGAATGAAGGGGGAGATGGTGCTGCAAATCAACCGTGTTCTTTTCAAGTTCAAGAAAAAGCAGTAGAAAGGGAAAGAGACAGGTGAAGCAGGGCATTCACGGCAAACTCTCGAGAGGGATGAACAGTGAGGAAGAGCAGATGGGAAGCCTTTTGCTTCAAAGAGACGGAGAGAATTCCTCTCTCAACAGTTTGTCTCCCTCCATCGGGCTCACTGCGTGACTGAGAGCAACGCAACTGCCCGTGGGAACACCCCAATTACAAAGGAAAAGGGCTGATGGAAGTTGCAGGTGGGTTGCTCATCCGTTGTAACCAAACGCTCACAGAAAATGTCCAAACACGAGTCTCCTTTGGCAAGAAGGAATGAGCTATCAGGTTTTTTTGTTGTTTTTTTTTTTAAAGAAAGAAACACACAGTTTATTGAAAACCAGAAAAGTCGGGAAAGAATATTGCCTTCTTAATAATAAATACATTTCGTGGGCAAGAATTGCAAGGGAGTCGTTTAAATTAATTTCCGCTTTGTTTGTTTGGTCTGTACAGGGCTTAAGTCCCAGCTGACAGCAATCTGTAAAAGTTCTAACATATTGGAAATCTGATTTTCTTGCAGCCAGAATCCCATAGTCCAAAATGATTTCTCTCTCAACTCTCTTAATCAGACAGGCAGGGCTCAAATGGACTCCTAGTTAAACCAAATTGCGCTTGGTCTTTTTGGGAGTGTGAAAAATATCTGATGAAAACTGCAAATGCAGAGCTGCCGGCCATTTCTCTCTGCAGAACTGGTGTTGGTTTTGGGGGACTATAGTGAAAGGGGAAGGGAAGACCTTGCGCATCCTTCATCCTCTGAGGCTCAGTGGTCCTGCCTTCTCTTTCTGCCCCACCCCTTCTGGAACGTGTGCTTTGGGAAGCTAGGGGAACTCCAAGGAAAATAGAAGGAGCTCATTCTAGTTTGGAATTGGAGGCTCAAAAAGAAAAGGCCAAGGGCTTCCCTGGTGGCGCAGTGGTTGAGGGTCCGCCTGCCGATGCAGGGGACACGGGTTCGTGCCCCAGTCTGGGAAGATCCCACATGCTGCGCAGCGGCTGGGCCCGTGAGCCATGGCCACTTAGCCTGCGCGTCCGGAGCCTGTGCTCCGCAACGGGAGAGGCCACAGCAGTGAGAGGCCCGCGTACCACAAAAAAAAAAAAAAAAAAAAGGCCACATTTCCTCCCACTCAGTCTCTGAGCGTTCAGTTTCAGGAAGGACACAACTGCTCTCCTTAGTCCCTCTTTCTCGCCCCTGCCAGCAGGCAAGCCCCTGCGGTGCCCAGCGCACGGCGTGCTCCCCTGACTTGTCCCACCAGTCGGCTCCACTCTCCTGGATCTAAGTGACAAGCTGCATGAGAGCTGTCCCTCCTCATGTCCCCTCTACGTGCTGTTCCTGAACTTAAATCCTCACCCACCTTCTTCTCCAATCTGGCTCTAGCAGGTTTCTAAAACCAAATCCATCTGTAAAAGATGCAGGTTTATAATTGGAACAAACACAAATGTGACTAGAAAACTGTAAATAAAAACCAGCAAGTCGGGGTGTGCACAAAGGGTCCCAAGCTCTGGAAGTCAGTCCTAGGAAGTGCTGCCCCTCCCTGGCCCCCCAGCCTTGGAGCTCCTACCAGACAGGGCTGCCAGGGACGGCCCTCCTTGGCTGGGAAAGGTCTGGAGTGTGTGTGTGCTTGAATCAATTCCGTCCCTCCCCATACACCAAGGGGTCTTAACCCAGGCTCTATGCATGAACGTCAGGGTAAACCCCAGCCCCTCAAATGATAGGCAAAATGTATACATATGTGCATTCCTGTGGCCCCTGGCTTTTCCGGGCTCCCACGTGCCGCCATGGCCCTCACAAGGTTGAGCACCCCAGCTGTCCATCCGTGTTTGCCCACTGGTGTTTCCCAGCTGTGCTTCCTAGGTGTGTCCCAGACCTTAGCCTTGGTCCTGGGGCCGGATGTGGAGGCGCCCGCGCCTCGGTCTCCCTGGGGTGGTGGCAGCGTCCGCGGCCCTCTCTTGCCCCTTCTCTGTTGTGCCGTCTTCCTCCCTTCCTTCCCTCTTTCCAACTGAATTCTCGTTTTTCCTCTCTCCCTAGTGCTTGTACGGCTGCTATGTCCATTCCTCCATCATCCCCACCTTCCACCGGAGGTGCTACTGGCTCCTTCAGGTAGGTGGCTGGGACTGGATTCTTCTTCCGTCTCCGGTGCTGGGGAAGGGTCTGCGGAGGGAGCTGAGTGGGGTGGGGCTCCTGCGTGCGGCGGTCCCAGGCCCTGGCACCCTGGCCAGCTTTCCTAGGGATGTCAGCGTGTGGCGCTGAGGCCACCTTCGGGGCCGGCCCGGTGTGATGTCAGATGCCAGCAAGGGGAGGAAGCCTGGTGGGGGGCGTCCTTGCCCGCCGCATGAGGATAACATCCTGCCAGCTGCTTCCAGGGTGCCTCAGTTTCCTCTGATTGAGGACAGGAAAAAGCCTGGGTGGGCAGCCTGCCCCTGACTGCGAAAAGCCTTTGCACTGAAAACCGCATGTGGGTTAGTCGTCAGCACACGTGGAGAATCAGCTCCCAGAGTCGTGCCAGTTGTAGTTGGATAGATTGGGATGGTTGTCGGGAGACCAGGAGCTCCTAGCTCAGAGGGAAGGAGCTCTGTATTCGATTTGTGATGTCTGCTGTGGAGCAGGATGGAGAAAGGGGTGGAGGAGCCACCCAGTCGCCAAAGCTCCAAGGGAGGCCTGGCTCCCAGATCTCTGTCCATGGCGCTGGAGCACAGCCCTGAGGCTGCCCAGCCAACAGCCGACTGGTTGTGTTGGTGGTCGTCTTGCTTGTGGAAGGTGTTGCTGTGAGTGGGAAGGTCTGAGGGGTCTGCCCAGCGAGCCTGGACCTGGGTCCTTTCCAAAGCTTGACCTCTGATTTGCAGCTGCCCTCTGTAGAACACATCCCCGGGGGGCCCCGGCAGCATCACCCCAACTTCTTCCTACTGCCTCTGCCCAGGAATTGCTGCCTCTGGCCTTTCCCCCCAGAGGTCTCACTTTCTGCATCCAAGTTAGCCTGGGCCTCAGGGGTCTGGGGGTCTCCCTGACCTGGGGGACGTGGTTGGGAGGGGTCCAGCAGCTGGGAAAGCAAGCCCCCCGCCAATGCTCATGGCACGTGTTCTGAGAGGAGAGAGCTGCACATGCCATGGAGTGCAGAAGGGCCGCTGGTCCCAGGGAAGGTGGCCTGGAAGGTGTCTGCTGGGCACAGGGCTGCCGCAGTGTCCACACCTAGACCAGGCCCTCTGTCCATCAACTCGCCCTCACCTCCCCCAACCAACCCCCTGCCCGCGCCACCATACACTTCCGTTCTCCTCAGTTCCCAGAAACAATTGTCTGTGGTTCAAGTTCATTGGCGGGTGGCACCTGAGACCGTCAGACGAGGTGCTGACTTGCGGACGCGGCTTCCCCAACACCTTGCCCGTTATAGTCTCCCGGGTCTGTCCCCCTCGGAGGTTGGCGTGGTAACACCTGCCTTTCTACTTGCTCAGCCCTGCGTCCTTGTGAAAGGGACCTTCAGTGTAATCCTGGGATGCTACTTTCCAGGTCTTGTTAATAAGAATGGACCCAAGGCATTTTGCCATTCGGTCAAGGGTCTTCTCCGTGGCTGCAGGAGGTGGGAGTGGGCTCCTCCTCGACAGCAGAGATCTGGTGCAGTTAGAACATGTCCCTGTGTCTCCAGGACACAACCGTCCTCCTTCGTCCCTTTTTCTCACCTCCGTGTTGCCAGAGAAACACTTTCGCCTCCAGCAGCCCTCATGAGCTCCTTCCTTCCCGGACCTCCACCCCCTCAGGTCCCACGCTGGTGTTTTCGGCTTTCAGGCCCCATCAGAACACCTCTTCGCTCTGCTCTCTCTGCCCCGCCTGGCTGCTGCCCTCCCGAGGAAGCCTCACCCCCGCGGCCAGCTTCCTGCCAGCTCGCCCCTCCAGCAGCCCCAGCTGTCGGCTCTCCGAGGCTGCTTCCTCTCTCTCCTCCAGACCTCTCTCCCACCCCCACGCCTCCATCCCCTCAGGCACCTGTGGCTTTCAGTAGATCTCCTTCCCCGGACTCAGACGCCACCGGGCCGCCTTGGAGTCTGGGCCGATTGCTCCCCAAACTGGATTCCACTCACTCAGGCCCCTTGAGCCAAGTCCCTCTTAGCCTGGGCTGCCCTTGCCTTGTTTCTGGGGCCACGCAAGGAGTGGGGGCCGCTGCTCCTCTGCCCCAGCCCTCCCCTCCCTGGTGCTCCGATCCTGGCCACTGCGTGCTGGAGACATACCTGGGGTGACTCGTGTGCGTCTGGGTTTGTTACCTTCCAGCTGGTGGGGAACCCGAGTCTCCCCAAAGGCCGGGATCACAGATCTGGTTTCTCCAGGGCTAATCTGAATCTTTATCTTCTCTCCGGGTCCCTGGGGAGTTGTCTCTCCAACCCCGCCTCCGCGTCCCCGAGTTTCTGTGAGCAGGTGACAAAGCGGGAAGGTACCTGGGCGGGGGTCTCCTGCTTCCGGGTCAGCTCTGGGCAGGAGGAGGTTAAGGAGAAAAGCCAAGGCAATTAGCGCATCGCAAGTCCCGCCCCCGGAAGCCTGGAGCTCCAGGGCCAGCCCCCTGCTCTGGGCAATTTGTTCTGATGCTAATTACAAGACCGGGATAAGACGGTGTGGCCAGGTTTAATTTCTCTGATATTAAATAGGCAAGAAGCCATGAGATGCTGTCCCAGGTGGAAATTGGCCCAAGTTTGTCTCTGACACCAATTACCAAGAAAAAGGCTTGGGGTGGGAGTGGAAGTGTCAGGGCACTGTGACGGGGTGAGAGCCGAGGAAGAGGCAACTCGGGGGCCAACTAGGCAACAAAGAAGCTGGCGTGTCCCCTAAGCATGACATGCTGCTGACCAAGGGCGCACTGGGTGGCCACGCCCCTCGCACCCCACCCCCCCAGGCTAGTGGGCTGGCGGGGACAGGGGTAGCCCCCTGAAAGGAAGGGGGCTGGGAGGAGGAGAGGGAGGGAGGGAGGGAGGGCTTCTGGATAAAGGAGAGTTTCTTCTGGGAGCAGCCCTTCCCGTCCAGCCACTGCCGTCCCATCAGAGCGGCCTCTCCTTCCTCTGTAATCCCAAGGCCGCTTAGCACAGCAGGGACCCTACCCACACAGACCTGGCTTTCCTCTCCAACCAGACTGTAAGCTTCCCAAGGGAGCCACCTGCCTCCCTCCGTCTCCCCTGAGGGCCCAGCACAGAGCCTCAGCCAGATCTGGAGGGGCCGCCACCCCCCGCCCCGCCCCTGCTGCACAGGACAGGGGAGGGCCAGCGCACTTAGCTTCTGAGTGACCTGACTGTGCGGGTGGGTGCCACCTCCCTCTCTCTTTCTCTCTCTATCTCGCTAATAAATATTTTATCCGGATGTGAGCCGGCAGACACTGAGGAACCAGAGCCTTGCCCTAGAGTGGAGGGACTGAAGCCCGTTCAGCCCATGGCAACTAAGGTCATTGCCGTGCCCCGTGGGCACCATGTGGTCACCTGCACGGGCAGCATCTCGAGACCCCGGAGGACCTGAGCTCAGGCTGCTTCTACGGGGCCTTCGGGGAATTGGCCCTGGGGCCTTGAGAAGCCCCCGCTGCTCCTCTCCTCACATCAGCAGCCCCGCTGAGGGCTCCATGTGTCACGGCTGGCAGGGCCCTTATAGGCTGTCCCACGCTCCGCTGCTGCATTTCCTTGATAGACGCTGAGGCCCAGAGAGGGCAGGGTCAGGCCCAGGGTCACCCAGCCGGTCAGCGAAGGAGCCGGGCTGGGATCAGGCTCCTTCTCGCCTCTGCCTCCCGGGGCCTTGAACATGGTTATCACTGCATCCTCCCAGGCCCTGAGCCTTGCTGGGGCCCTGGGGGTGCAGCCCCTCCTGCAGGCTGGGCCGCTCCGACGCTGGGCCAGACAGTCAGGCTCCTCGGCCTCCGTCTCTGCCGCCGTGGCCTCTCCTCTTGGGATTTTCTAGTGCTTTGGCTCGGGCCTTCCTGCCTCCCTCTGTGACCCCTCTGGGGCCCCACAGTCCCTCCTTCTGTGCATCCCTCCCCCTGCCCGCTCCCCCAGGAGGACAAGCCCCCACGTCAGGCCAGACTTGCCAGCAGATTCTGTATGGCTCGTTTGGAAACGATTTCTGCTTCTAACGAGTGTTTTTCTTTTTGCCCTTGTCCTCTAAAATGCTTAATGAATGTTTTCCACGCTCAAGTGAAGCAGGGGGTGTGTCCTGTGTGTCTGCCACCGCCATTCATTCGGGGCTGCGTGTCTGTTGAGACCAGCTCGCGGGGCCAGAGGCAGCGGGCACTGCTCCCTGGACCACCCCGCAGCTCACACGCAGGCCTGCAGGCCCCTGAGTGCTGCTGTGCAAATACAGGGACCCTGGGGCTTTTGGGGGGACCCCAAAGCCTGGGGGCTCCTGGATCACTGAGAGTGGCAGACGTTTGGGTTCCAAGTTCTGGCACCCGGCCACCCCGGGTACTGACTCTGGGCCAGGCAGTGCACCGGCCCCGCACCACGGGCCCCCGGGTCACCCGGGAGAAGACCAGGCTCCCAGGGCGCCCGTCTCTTCTCCCCGGGTTGCCATTGTTACCCTTCTTATAGGGAGGGGCTAGAGACAGCTTCAAGCACCTGGTCCCAGGCCGTGCAGTCACGGAGGGGCAGCTGCCCTTCAACCCCACACTCTGCCTCCTGGCTGACCTTGAGCTTTGCCAGCCCAGAACCCCCAGGAACAGTGGGTGCAGGGGGCTCGGATCCACCGAGTGCCACAGTACAGAGGCAGTGCAGAAGAGGGCAGGGGCGGCGGGCGTAGAGCCAGCTTACCGAGGGGGCTCACTCCGGGCCGCGCTGGCCCTCCACAGCTCCCCACCCTGGAGTGGAGGGAGGCCTCAGCCAGAGGACTCGCTGCCCAGGGCAGGAGGGAGACCCCAGTGTTCCTCGGGCAGAGCCCAGGCTCCCCGACAAGTGCCCGTGAGAGCCGCACTTCCCCACCTGGCTCGCAAGGCCTGGGGGCTTGAGCTGAGGCTCTAGATCCCTTTGTTGGATTGTGGGCCCCCAGCTGGCCTTTCACCCTCAGCGTGGTCAACTTCTGCCCACCCCGTCCTGAGAGCAGGCTTTCCCGAGGCAGAAATACCAGGACTGGAAGCGGGGGGTCCCCCCGAGCAGGGCCCCTGGGAGGAGGGCATTTCTCCTGCCAGGAGGAAGAGACTTAAAGGGCAGCTGCCTGGGGGAGGCAGTGGCCCAAGACCTCCCAGCGTTAGGGCTAGGGTTAGGTTTAGCGCTAGGGTTAGGGTTAGGTTTAGGGTTAGGTCTAGGCTTAGCGTTAGGGTTAGGGTTAGGGTTAGGGTTAGGTCTAGGGTTAGGGCTAGG
>NW_021703774.1:175560769-175643463 GCF_005190385.1 Monodon monoceros | reverse complement strand
TTAGGGTTAGGGTTAGGGTTAGGGTTAGGTCTAGGGTTAGGGCTAGGGCCATGGTTAGGTTTAGGGTTTGGGTTAGGGTTAGGGTTAGGGGTCTTGAATGTCTCATACAGTCCAGCGGGCCCCAGAGAAGGCCTTTTGCACACCTCTGGGGCCATCGTAGCGAACGGTCCAGTTTCAGCTTCTGCCCCAGAGACAGGCCTGGACACCAGCCTGTCCTGAGGGAGCCCCACCTTCCTTCAGGACCCTCTCCTGCCACCAGTGCCCCTGGGGCCTCCTCACCTCTGAACAAGGCCTTAGCCTCCCCAAAGGCAGCTGAGCAGCGCCGTATTCGTCCTCAGTGTGCAGGGAGCGAGCATGTGGGCTCGGGGCCTCCCCTCCCGACCTGGGACTATGGCACCAGCGTGGGCCTGGGACATTTCCCAACACCACACCCACGGGACCTCAGCATATGGTTCTGTCCATCGACCCCAGACCTGTCTGTGGATGTAAGGGCCTCTCTCTGAGCCAAGGGCCTCTGCGGCTCCCCAGGAAGGCGCCTCCAATCTCATCGCTTCCCTCAGGCAGCACAGTTGGGGTGAGGTGGGGTGGTGGGAGTGTTAGGCAGAGGGAACCCGCGGCCCCTGCAGCGTGGCCCAGAGGCCGCCATTCTCGCTCCCACCCGGAGCAGTCAGTGGGTAGATGTTTGGGATGGTGCTTGTTCGAACCTCTTATAATAGTGGGATTGGGGCCACACAGGGAAACATTCATTAGCTGTTTGACTCTGGGCATTTGAGCACATTTCTCTGAGTCTCAGTTTCCTCACCAGTAAAATGGTTATGAGAACGGCGTGGACTGCACAGGACTGTCGTGAGAATTCCCTATACATGAAACAGAGCACGTGACAGTGGAGCCCAGCTCGTGGCCCATGGCAAGCACTACATAGATGATGGACAGCTCGACGCCATCAGCGCCAGTTTGGACCTATAAGGGGACATCCTGACACCCCCAGGGAGCCCTGTGATCCCCACCTGGCATCTTCCCTTCATCTCTCACAGTGCCCCCACCAAAAGCGGGAATGGTCAGGACACCTCTGCTCCTTCCTGCCACCCTCCTCTGCAGTGGGGACACTGTCATGGCTGTAAATGTCCCTTGTGCCCACTACCCACCCAAAATGACTTGAAATCTATCTGGGGAATGATCGGCTCTTTTGCAACCCATGTGCCCCCCCCCCATCGTCCCCCTCACTCTATCTGGAAGCGTGGCGCCACCTGGGACGAAGCTCTGCAGCCCTGAGCGTGGCCTGCAGGTGAGCTGGGTCACCAGACGGGACCAGGATCCCCAGCGGGGCAGCTGGAAGAGGGCGCCTGCACTCACCCCTCGTCTCCAGGCTTATCCTAATGGGGGGACATCTCCACTCGGGGTGAGCTGGGCTCCACCAGGAGGCCAGCCCTGAGACGTGGGAGACAGTCTCCCCCCACCTTTTTCCTTCCTTTCTTTCTCTCTCTCTTTCATCTTTTTTTTAATGGAAGATATTATAGCTTCATAAAAATACTTGAACGACCCCTCACAGGCCTAGAGTGACAGAGGCGCTGCGGTCAGGCTGACTCTCTGTCCCAAATGGGGCATTTTGACCCACGTGGTTCAGGTAACAGAAGCGAGCTGGTGCCTGAGGAGTCCCTGGCCCCTGGGCCTGGGTTGGTGGGGAGGGGAACACGCCCCCGGCCAGCCGGCCCCTCTGTGCTCCATCCTGCAGGCCCCATACGGAGGATGTGGCAGATGCCACGTACGGGCTGGGCTGGGGCAGAGGGTGCAAGGCTCAGGGACAGCATAGCCCTGGCACTGGGTGGCCCTTGGCACGTGGTGGGGACTCCAGGTCCAGCTCTTTTGGTTCTCACGGCTGCCCTGGGAGGGAGTCAGGACTGGGCAAATTCGCCCTGACTTTTTCAGAAGAGGAAAACGGGGGTCGAGGAGAATTTGGGACCCCCAAAGACTAGGGTAATCAGGGCCCTGTCCAGGCCCTTTAAAGACACACGGCCCCATCCTCTGGAGCTCACAGGCCACAGTGCCCGGGCCAAGGGGCACGGGTGGGGCAGGAGCAGAGATGAGAAGGGGGAGTAGCTGACGGGTCCTGGATGTGTTAACCTCTGGGGGTCGGTGCCCATGTCAAGAAGGACAAGAGAGTCTGACGCTGCATCTCTGTCCCACACCCTTGGCTGTCCTTCCCCAGCTGACAGTGAGCTCTGTCTAGCCCACCGGGGACTGGGCAGCACACAGAAGGGAGCCTCCAGGCCCAGAGCATTTGGGTAGAACTCCTGTGTGGAGAGGCAGGTGAAGGACCCTGTGGCGCCAAAGTCATTTCTGACCCTGAATTTATGTGCCTAGTAGGTGATACCAGAAGCCCGTCAATGCGATGAGTCCAGAGAAGTGGGCATAGAGTGGGCTGGGTGGTCAGGGGAGGCTTCCTGGAGGAGGAGGTGAGCTCAGGGATGGAAGAATGGGGCGGGGATGTTCTTCCATGCCCTTTCTGACACGTGGCAGGCCTGGGCCACAGTGTACAGTGACAAGAATGTGTGGGACCCCAGGTCCACAGACCAGGCACGGGGCTGTCTGAGAAGAAGACCTCAGGACAGGTGTCCCAGGCCCTGGAGCCAGTCAAGTGACTTGGAGGGGCCGTAAGGGGAGAACGTGCACCCCATCTCTGCTTGGGCCCAGGAGAAGAGACCAGGAGAGATGGGGCCGGCCGACCAGAGGCTGCACATTCATCACTGCTGTGAAAGCCTCTCCAGGTTGAAGTGGGAGCAGTGGCCTTTCATCCTTATCATGATTATTATCAGTAACAGTAACAATAGCCATTGTAAGTCAGGGCTGCCATGGCCCAGCAAGCGATTGTGTTGTTAGCTAGTTATGGAGATGGACAAAATCTGGAAAGAAGTGCAGGGGGGCCAGGGATACTAGGACAGGGTTCCAGACGGGGTGTTGGCTCTGGAGGACAGGTGAGTGGGGGGTGCTGGCTGGAGCAGGGCAGAGACCGTGCAAAATGGAGCATGGCTGCGGGACCGGTAATTAGACCAGAGCCTCAGCTCATAAGCCACCAGGAGGCTTTTTACACGCAGAGACAGGAGCAGACAAGCAGCAAGTGGTGAAGGCCTTTTGCGACGGAGAAGGCGCGTGTGGGAATGAATTGTGGTCTCCGACAGATCTCTCTGGAGCTGCCTCCTTGTTCCGGTTTTATTCTATCTAGCAGCTTCCTCTTCTTTCTCCATTTAATGTGCCTTGAAGAACGCGATGAGAAGATAAGGTAGACACTAGGAATTTACGGCACTATGCAAAAAATTGCTCAATTCCATTAAGATTTCAGGATCTTTGCCAAGGCTGCGCAGCGGAGCCGATATTAGTTCCTTCTTAGACATCTTTGCTTGATTGCAATTTACGATGCCAAAGCCTCTGCTGTACCACCTAAAGCCTCCAGAAAATATATCCCCCCAAAGCAGCCATTATTCTCTCTATGGAAAGTCAATGGGCATTTTCCAGAAGCTTCTCTCATCCTGGTCCCCTCCTCGGGGACAGGGGCGTGCCCGGGTGGTTGGCTTTTGCACTGGTCACCTTGCAGGGGGAGCAACCCAGAAAGTCCCTGTGATCAGGTCTCAGCTACTTGAACTTCGCCTTGCAAATCGCAGCTGCCTGTGCTCTTGGAGCCCTCTGCGGAAGTGGGATGCTTTGCCCCTACCTTGTGGACGAGGGGATTCCTGAGTATGGGGGAGAACTTGTAGCCACCGGACAGGCTTCCCACTGGCTACTTGCTGGGACCCCTGGACCCGTGGTCCTTCCAGGCCCACGGTTTGGATTTGAACTCAGCTCTGCCTTCACCTAGCCACGTGACTCTGTCAAGTGAATTAACCTCTGTGAATCTTATGTCTGTGTCTATAAAATAGGCATGAAATACCTCCCTCTGGGGGTCACCGGGAGGATGAACTGAGCCAATGCCCACAGAGATCTTGGGTCATGCTTGGCCCTAGGCAATGGTGGCTGGCTTATCCCTCTGTTGTGACTATTTCCAGCCATTTTTGCTCCAGGGGATTGGGTGGGTGGGTATAATTGGGGAGGGGTGTCCCCTGAGAAGGTCCCATCCAGACCACCTTTCAATTGGCAAAATACTCATCTAACAGATGCGACCAGGTGATGGCAAACCCAGTTCCCTAAGTTACTCTGCGTCTCTGCTCGGTTAGTGAGAAGCAACCTCCACATTCCAGCTGTCTGTCTGCTGCAGCCATTTCCCCAGGGCCCCCTCGGCTCTCTGCCCCGCTGGGACTGACCACCGTCTATCCTGGCCCATCCTGAAAACCCTCTGTCCTTCCCTTAGAGGACGGGGCTGCCCGGGCCAGGCTGGGAGACGGAGGAAGAACGAAGCTGCCAGAGCTGCAGTTCCTTAGAGATGGAAATTATTAATTAGTCTTAGTATCCAGACCTTGTCAGCCTCTTAATCCTTCCGTCTGCAGAGGGGTTTATGCATCCATGGTGTGTGTTGTCAGCTTGGCTAAGCGATTGCTTTCAATATAAAGGCAGAACAATGGGCGATACAGTTTGGTTACTATATTTATCAAGCCAAACAATTCCTGCTCGCCTTCGACAGAACATCCTTCAAAGACGGGGAGAAGGCAAAAGCGGCTTAATTTCTCTTCTAGGTGGCTTATAATGTGGGCTTTTGTTTAATTATCCTTTTCGTGTAATCTTCAGCTGACATTCTGTCCTTGATATCCTAATCTTCTTTGGAGCAAAGGGGAAAGTGCGGTTTTTCCAAAGCAAAAGACAAAAGTTTGCTTCAAGGAAACACTTTCTGTTTTGCTTCTGAAAGAACTCAAAGGGCCAAGAATGAAATTCAGTTGTCGTCTGGTAGAGTGAAATGGAAAATGCGAGTCTTTGGTGACAAGCTCCATGTGTGGACATCAGCACTCGCTTAGGCCTCCGGGGACACCCAGCTCGTGAAGTTGGCCTGCTTGGGGGTGCTGTAGACTCTGGTGCCCCGATGTCACATCATAACTGCTTTTACCACCGTTACTATCTCGGTGGCTCCGGGATGCAGGTATTCCCAGGTGAGACACATCACACACCCCAGACTCACTACAAATAGTTTTAGCTAGACAGGTATACGTAGATGTGCACAGGTGTACACAGGTGAACACAGGTATACATAGGTGTGCGTAGGTGAATACAGGTGTGCACAGGTGTTCACAGGTAAACATAGGTGAACACAGGTGTACACAGGTGAATGCAGGTATGCACAGGTGTTCACAGGTGTGCACAGGTGAATACAGGTGTGCACAGGTGTGCACAGGTGAATACAGGTGTGCACAGGTAAACGCAGGTACACACAGGCATCACTCCTCCTCTCACCTCCCCCTCTCACCTCCCCCTCAGTTCTTCTGCTTTCTTCCCAGGAAAGTGTTCTGGGGGTCCTGAAGGAGACTTCTTGCCATCCCCACCCCAACCCCCAAATGGACAGGACTTCCTGGGAGCTTTCCCCTCTCCTTTTCCGGACGCACCAGTGTCCTCCTTGGATATGTGTCTGGTTATCCTCGCTCCTTGCCCACCTTCCATTCTTTCCTCACCCCTCACCTCCAGCTTTCCTCTTCTTCCTCCGTGCCATGATGGGGCTGTCTCCAGTTCACCGGTGACCTCTGCGTTGCAAAACCCAAAGGTCACCTCACTGCCACCCTCATTTTTCGGACCTCCCAGCAGCACTTACCAAGGTTGGCCATCCCCTCTTTCTGGAATGTTCTCTTCTCCTGCTGCTGGCTATCTCCCTCACTGCTCGTTCTTTACAGATCGCACCCCTTTTCCTCAAGCCCTAGATCTTGGAATGTCCCTGAGCTTCCTAGGCCTTCCCTTCTCTGTCTTCACCGTCTCCTTGGGTTCTCTCACCTGGGTCCACAGTTTCACATGCCAGTTTTATGCCAATGACTCCCACACGTATAGCTGTACCCTGACCTCACCAGTCAGCGCCTTACTTTTAAACTCAGACCTCTGTGTAGCGGCCCCTCCTGACGCCCCACCTAATTTCCCCTCTCTCTCCTGCAAACCACTCTGCTCCCCCAACAAACATTTTATTATCCAATGTTTAAGATAAACGGAAAAGTTGAGAGAATTTTACAAGCACCCTATACCAACCACCCAGACTCTCTCAACATTTTGCTATATTGTTTTATCACTTACACGTCCGTCTCTCCAGAAATCCGACTTACTTGTTTTTCATGCATTTCAAACGAAGCTGCAGACAACAGGACACCTCCCCCAACACGTACTGGAGCAGAGTATGCATGTCGGTAACCAGAGTTCAATATTTAAAGTGCAATTCTTTTCTTTTGCTTTGAAAATTTACACACAATGAAACAGTTGGATGCACAAATGTTAACATACTAGTTGATGAGCTTCCATCAATACGCGCACCAACAGAACCCAAGCCCGCCTGGAGATTTAGACTATTACCATCACCCCAGAAAGTTCCCTCCTGTCCTTTCCCAGTCAGTCCCCACGCCCATGTCCCAGAGGTTACCACTGTCCTGTTTTTTCCACCATGGATTAGTTTTTCCTGTTCTAGAACTTCATACAAATGGAATCATCCATCAAGTACTCTGTTTTTCTTTACTTTTTTTTTTTTTAATTTAGGCTGCACCGGGTCTTCGTTGTGGCATGCAGGATCTTCGCTGTGGCGTGTTTAGTTGCGGCATATGGGCTTCTTAGTTGCGGCTTATGAACTCTTAGTTATGGCATGCGTGTGGGATCTAGTTCCCCAACCAGGGATTGAACCCAGGCCCCCTGCACTGGGAGGGCAGAGTCCTACCCACCGGACCATCAGGGAAGTCCCCCAGCAAGTACTCTTGGGTGAGGCTTCTTTCACTCAGCGAAACCTCTTGTGCTTCGTCCACCCTGTTGTAACATCAGCTATGTTATTTATTCATTATCTATCCTCCTGCCCCACCCCATCCTTCAGAAGTAAGCTCCTGGAGGGCAGGGGCATTATGTTGTGTTTGGCGCCTAGAACCATGCCTGGCACCGGAGTCCATGTTTGTTGGGTGGGTGTGAATAAACTTTATCCACATCCAGAAGGCGGCTTCAGGGCTGGGTCCCTGTTTCCTGGGGATGATCCCAGACCCTCCCATGGCTGTGCCCAGGCCCCAGCTATGCCCCACAAGGACAAGCATCAGAACTTGGTAAAGAGATCAGGATGGTTGGGATCTTCCAACAGTACACCCCTCTCCTTCCTCCCCGCCATCCCTCCTGAAGTCTTGCTCTTTAGACCGGCCTTAGTTTGGAGAGTACGCCCTGGAAGGGTTATCCTGGGGCCATGAGACTTGAGAATTCTGTGGGAGGCTAGCTTAGAGGATGGAGAGGGAAATCCAGAGCAGAAAGGTTTGTTGATCCTGAGTTGCTAAAAACTTTCTTAACCTGAAGACAGAGTTCTCAGAAAAAGGCTGTCTGTTGCAAAGAAATTAGCTCCCGTGGGTCTCGTTTTGCCCTCTCTGTTGTTTCCCTGCTGCTGGAGGGCCGGGGCTTCAGGAGACCCCCGGGGGGCATCCTCAACTCAGGTCCCTTGTCTGGGTTAAAGTCTGAGGGCAGGTGGCAGGACACAGCTGCTCCGGGAGCCCACGTCCCTCTGTCACCGAGGTGATCTGATCCATAGACGACATATGTACCGGTCCTTTAATCCATTTACATTTAAGGTAATTATCGATAATGTATGTTCTTATTGCCATTTTGTTAATTGTTCTGGATTTGTTTTTGTAGGTCTTTTTTTTTCCTTTCCTCTTTCGTTCTCTTGTCATTTGATGACTATCTTTGGTGTTGTGTTTGGATTCCTTTTTCTTTTTTGTGTGTATATCTGTCATAGGTTTTTTCATCTGTGGTTACCACGAGGTTTTGATATAGCCATATATATATATATATATATATATATATACACACATGATTGTTTTACGATGCTGGTCTCTTAATTTCAAATGCATTGCAAACATCCTGCACTTGTACTGTCCTCCTCTCATGATGACTGGTTTTGATATCATACCTGTGTGGATGTATCACCAAGGCCCACTTCCAGTCATCCCGGGGGGAAATATAAGCCCTGCTGGCTTATCAGGGTGCATCTGACAGCCCAAGAGGGCTTTGCTCTTCTGAAGTGGAGCCAACCCCATGGCAGCTGCAAGGTGTCAGCTCCCCTTAGGCTTGGCCCAGCCCCTTACAGGTAGTAAGTACTCACTTAGTCATGGGCTGAATCATCGCAGACCCTGGCACCTGCTTCAGGCCTGACCAAGCAGAAGAGAGAAGGCCCAGCCACTCAAGACCCTAGACTCGGTGTACCAGGGCCACCACCAGCTCATCTGAGAGATGACGCAGGGTCCGTGCTACCCCCATGTCCCCAGTCCTGGGCCAGGCGTGTGCGAGAGGTGGGTGCCTGCACCAGGGCCCAGCCTTCTGCCTGTAGCGAGGCACTGGAGAGTCCCTTCCCCCTGGTGGGCAAGGCCACCAGGCTCCCCAGGAGGCCGAGCCTCTGCCCCAGGGAGGCCTGAAAGGGCCTCTCTGCCAGTCGCCCAGCTTTGAAGCAGCTATAAAGGCCAGGGGCTTGGTGGTCGTGCTGACCTGGGTTCTAACCCTGTTTCTTTTTTTTTTTTTTAATTGATTTTATTGAAGTATAGTTGATTTACAGTGTTGTATTAATTTCTCTTATACAGCAAAGTGATTCAGTTATACATATATATATATATATATATACATTCTTTTTCATATTCTTTTCCATTATGGTTTATCACAGAATAGAGAATATAGTTCCCTGTGCTATACACTAGGACCTTGTTGTTTATCCATTCTATATATAATGGTTTGCGTCTGCTAATCCCAAACTCCCACTGCATCCCTCCCCCATGCCTCCTCCCCCTTGGCAACCACAAGTCTGTTCTCTACGTCTGTGAGTCTCTCTAACCCTGTTTCTGAAGCCACGTGGAGCTGTGGCTTGGGCCACACCTTGGGTCACAGAACCCATAACCTGGGGCTCAGTTTCCTCACCGAGAAAGTGGTTCAGTGCTGTCGTAAGGATTCAGAGATTCTGTAGTGTCTTGTATTGGGTCCATCACAGGCCAGCGCTCAACGAACTGTGGTTATTGTTACCACAACTGTTACAAACACAGTACTCACCCCACAGAGCCCCGGCCTTGGGTCCTTCCCTCCCTGACCATCAGCAGAGTTTCACCCTCTGCCTCGGCCACGCCCCTGTCTCTGGCATTCACAGCCGAAGCCCTTTGCTGAGCCCGGGTCCACTCTCCCCGTGGAACGTGCCTGTCCCAGCTCACTCCAGCAGAGTCCCCAGAGCTGCCCGGACCTGGATCCAGATCCTTCCATTGCCTCTAGGAAGCTAAGGTTGAGAAGTCCTGCCCCAAGATCTCCCCCGCACCCTGAAGCTCAGCCCCACCCTTTCCGGGCCACTCCCTCCCTGCGCGGGGCTGAGCCCCTAGCCCTTGTGTGCCCGCATCCACAGCTGCTGTGTGCCACCCGCGGCTCCTGCCCCATCACACCCCCTCTCTCTGGGGCGTGTCAGAGCAGTCAGCTCCACCGCCCCAGGGGAGAGGGGGAACGAGGCCCACCCCCTGACAGGCATCACCGTGCTGACAGCCCCGGAGATGCTTCCTGACACACTGCCGCTCCCTGCTTCCTGGGAGCCGCTGTCTTTGGCGGTGGCTGGGGAGATGAGAGGGGTTGGAGCCAGGCCCAGGAATGAATGGCGTGGCACCTCCTCAGCCAGTCCTGGCTCCTGAAAAGTTAAGCAGTATGGACAGCACGGGGCAGAGAGCTGCAGCAGCCGGAGGGTCCCTGGGGGCTGGAGGCTGGACAGGCTCTGAGGTCAGCATCAGTGGCAGGACCCCGGGTTGCTGGGACCCTGTAAGGCTCTGAGCGGCCGGGTGGAGGGGGGTCCAGGGGAGTGACCCTGACTCTGCAGGAGAGGCTCGTCAGGCACCAGGCCAGGCCCCACTCAGCTTGGGAGGTTTCAGCTTCATTGGGAGCAGAGCCCCAAAGGCCTCAGAGACCAGCTGGCCCTACCCCTTTGTTTGCATAGGAAAGCTGTTACCCAGGGAGGTTGGAAGACTTACCTTGGGGCACCCTGAGTTACGGGAGGAGCTGGGCTTGAACCCCGCTTCCCGACGGCCAGGCCACGCCTCTTTCTGGGACATCCCTTTACGTGGAGACTATGGGTGACCCACAGCCTTTTAACACTCCAGGCCGCTTCCCAGGCCACCCAGGCATGCAACGCAGTCACCAGCCGTTGGTGTCTGATCAGAGGATGCAGGCTCACAGCATCAGCCTGAGTCGAGCTTAATTAGATCACAGACCATTCTGCCAGAAACAGGGTCGCGTTTTCAGACCCAGAAATGATGTTGGCATATAAACCCTGTTTGGCATGATGATCGCCTCTTTGGGAAAGAGACACACAAATGCTCCGTCAGTTGGTGTGGCCGATTGAGAGATGGCCAGATTTTTGTAGGTGTTGAGATGTTGTCCCATAATGCAGTGGTGTGCTGGTAAATGTTTAACAACCAGCTCCCAGGGGCAGGCATGGGGGCAGCAGGGCACAAAAACAAATTCCTCATGGGTAACATTTGCCAATTTCCATGGTGTAAATACTCCTACTGTAGCTGATCTCAGGATTCCTATTTGATGTCCATTGGTTACAACGTTCTTGAAAATTTAACAAGCAGCTCTCACAAGCCGGCCCAGCACACCGCTGTCACCTCAGTGTAGCACAGACACGGGAACCGAAGCCCACGTCCCACGTCACAGGACCTGTTTGGGCCTCCCCAGTCCTTGCCCGCGACGAAGGCTCATGCCTTGTGGAGTAAAAGACAGAGGTTCCCACTTGAGTTTCCACGGGGACAAGTTAGCTGCCACCATGGAGATTTCTGAGGCCAAATGACATCTTCCCTGGGCATCTGAGACCTGCTTCCAGGGTGGTCTCTGTCCCCTTTGTGTTTGTCACAGCTCCCCAGACCTTCCAATGGAATGTCAAACCCAGGCTACCCGGCCCCCCGTGCCCCCCTGCCTGGGATGACTCAAGTGGACCTTTCATCAGGGTCATGGCAATGCTGCCCTTGAGTCCCACTTTCATGGTTAAAGTTGCTTCCTCCCCAGGGCTCCACCTCCCAAGACACCGTCCTGCTCTCAAGATCTTACTTCTCTCACTCGAGGCAGGAGCAGGGGCTTCCCTGCCTGCCTTGCCAGCACACCCAGGCTATGAGTTCGAATCCCAGCTCTGCCGGTACTCCCCTGGGGAGTAGCCTAACCTCTCCATGCCTCAGTTTCCTCACCTGCACAATGGAGATGATAATAGTACCTGCCTCTGGAGGTTGTTGGGAGGAAAAAAAAAAGGCCCAACACGCGTGAAGCACTCAGCATGATGCGTGGCACATAGTACATGCTCAATAAAGAGGAATCTGTGGTAGCAATGACTGTGCCCTGACGCACAGCCACCTGCACCTCCATGTATTCTCCACTGCTGTAGCAAATGCACAAGGCCCCTCAGCAATTATCACCTGCTCTTCAATCTCCTCGGGTTAACCCATGGAGCAAAACAGTTGTGGTGACCAAGCGGGGACTAGAAAACCTGCCTTTTCTTCTGGGATCTGCCCATCCGCCATCTGACTCTCTCTAGGCAGTCATGGTTCAACCTGGCCCAGGTGACCAGAGCCTTTCCGCAGACAGATCTGGAGATCCACAGCCATGTGGAGGCTGGGCCCAAGTGCTGGGTGTGCCCCTGCTAGGCTGGGGTACAGGCTGGGGTGGGTGCAGACCCTGGTCTCCAGCACCCACTCCAAAGAGTTCGAATCACCCCCCAGCTTCACTCTTCAAGCCTCGGGGACAAAGGGACCCGGGGAGAGGGGTGGAACCAGAAACTGCAACTTGGCCTTGTGCACCCAACCTTTCTGCCCATCTCATCACACACACATACATACACGCACACACACACTGATACACAGATACACACATACATACACACACACATATACACACACTTATACACAGATGCATGCACACACATACACACAGATACACGGATACACAGAGACACACACGTACACAGATACACACACACATCGATGCACGGATACACACGCACACCCAGAGATGCTTCACCCCCTGAGAAGGACCAGCCTGCAGGTGTAGCGCCCTGACCTCATCTCCACCGAGCGCGGGAAAGGAGTCACTCAGGTCCTGCCTCAAAGACCAAAATGCTCCACGAAACGAGAGTTTTCTCTCTGAGGTTTTTATACACTATGTATTAACACCACGCAGGCTACGCTTCTCTCAGAAACTGGCTTGAAAGGCTGGTATGGGTGGCGGGCGTGCGGTTTGCAAGCGGAGCCGCGGCCGCGGCTCTGTGTGAACGTGACCCCGCCGCGTTCTCTGCGTGACCCGAGTTGACAGCAGCCTGCCCAGGGCCACACGGAAGATGGACGGGGTGGGCAAAGCGGACACAGCGCTGCTGCCACTGCTGCTGCTCTGACCACCCAAGCTGGGGGTGCGGATCCAGCAGCCACCAGAGGCAGATGCAGGGAAAGTGCTCTGAAGGGTCAAAAGCCCACCGCATTTACAAAATCAGGCCGAGGGAGGGCTGTTGCCAGCCGTCAGTGTGGGAGCCCCGGGAGGGGAAGAGTGTTGGCAGCTGCGGGGAAGCTGGTCCCCATCTGCGGCTGCAGAGGGTCCGCTGGGGCCTCACTCTGGCCCCTAACCCGATGCTCAGCTCTCTCCCTCCGGGGCCAATAAGAAGCGAGCGTCTTGGGCAGGAGAATCTCCCTCTTTGCCAGCCCTCAGGAGCATCTGTGGAGGTGCAGAGTCTGCAGAGTTGTTGAGGGGGAGACACTGGGTGGGGGGAGCGACACGCCCCCCCTTTCCCCTTCTTGCCCCACGAAGCACAGGAATGCCCTCTGAGGATGGAAAACAGAGGCCCGGAGGGGCTGGACCCGCCCAGTGTCCTGCAGCTCCTCCCTGCGGCCAGGCAAAGACTAGACCCACGTGCCTTCCCCTGGACGGGCCACCTTGGCCAAGCCACCGAAGACCTGTGCCTCCTCTCGGGAAGAGGACAGGAAAAGAAAAAGCTGTCAGCTCCTTGCTAGGCCTGCCCAGGGCCTCTGCCCAGGTCCGGATGGCTTTTGTTTCCCTAAGCGGCTTTCTGCATTGTCCTACCACAGATCCTGCGAGCCTCTCCTGCCTATGCCCGGACAGAAGCCAGAAAACGGTTCCCAGCTGAACGTGCGTTCTGCGGTCCACAAACCCGAGAGCTCCTGTGAGCATGTCGAGGCCGGGTCCCTTCACAGCCTGAAGGCCAGAAAACTTGGGGTTAGAGGTCATGGTCCAGAGTAGGCCTCACTGGCCCAGACCCCAGGGCAGGGGCCTCCCCTTCCTGACACTTGCCCAGCACTGTTGGTACAGCCTAGTAAGGACTGTGTCTGGGTGACTAAGGGGACCCCAGGAATGTTGGTCCTGGAGATTCCCTTACACGTGTGGCCAGCTCTCCTCACCTCTGGGGTTGCTGGAAATCAGGTCCAAGTGCACACTTTGGACTGCTTCATCGTCGTGGAAATACCCTGTATCCCCAGCTCTGGACAGGAGGAATCAGTTCATGCCGGCAGCAGAGGCCCAGAACGTGCTTTTGCTTTCCCGAGGCTCCAGGCTGGAAACCTTCTGTCCTTATTCGTTCATTCATTCGTTCATTCACTCATGCACACCTTCAGCGGGAGTGTTTATTCCTCCGAGAAAAACCCATCACACACCTGCCCGTGTTCTGCCTGCCGCGCTGCAGACGCCTGCCGCACGTGCCCCTGCGTGGAGCACCGGCTGGAGGCCTGCCCGCTGACCGCGTGCTGACGAGTCGGTCAGGGACCTGCTTTCCATCCCCGGTGCCAGGAGGCGGGAGACATGGGCCCAGGGGCCGTGGCTGTCTATGATCGGAGCCCGAGTCACGGTGGGGGGCTCCTGACCTTTTTCCACTATTGACACTTCTCCTTGGTCACCTAACCACATGACCCGGGGCACATTTTTTATTCTCTTGGCCCTTTGGTCCCCTTGTCTATCAATGGGTGTTATGAGACTTGTTTTGTAGGGACCTTGTAAAGGTTCTGTGAAATCGCCTACAGAAAGCTTAGTGCTAGTAAATGTTGGCCCCTTTGGCTCGCCCTTCCACGTGGCCTTGTGGAAGTCCCTCCCCTCTCTGGGGTCCCCCCTCAATGGTGGCCCTAGCTTGGGAGATGACAATGACACCCTACCATCCCCCAGCCAGGCTCCTATTTGTCCTATTCAGCTCTCTGGGAGGCATATTTTACAATGCTGTCCAGAAGAGCTCAAATAAACTCACAGCCATGGGGTCTTTCCTGGGGTCTTTGTGGCGGAAGGACAGAGCTGTCAGGGTCTGTAAGCCTATCCCTAGAGAATCCGCAGATCAGCTCCACCCAGGGTCACTGGGCCGCCTGCTAGGCTCTGAGATCTTGTTTTTAAATGCGCCAGAGGAACTCACTCTTCGGGCATCAATGCACCGTGCCAGGTGCTGGGGACACAGGGATGACCAGGAAGATGGGTACCCTGCCCTCTGGACACTTACAGTCTGGGGGTAGCACAGAGAGCACACATGCTCACGGGAGCCCAGTGGGATTCCTTTGGGAAACAAAGAACGTCCCTGGATGTATGCATTTTGCTGACACAGGCTTTCGCGTGTGGAGACTCTCTGAGAGGAGCCAGCCTCCCGAGGCTGGTGTGTCGGTGGGGCGACCCCAGGCGCCACCCCTCTGGTCCTCCTTGGCCCTTGCAGGGCCAGACAGGGCGGCTTCCACCCCAAGGGCCCTCGGTTGACATCCCGTGACCTAGGAGAGGTGGCGACGTGTCGCTGCAACTCCTCCATGCCTGGTCCCCCAAGCAGAAGGGACGATGGGTTCTGGCGTCATCAGCTTGTTCCTGGCTGCTCAGCACGCGGGGTGACTTTCAGCGGCTACGAGAGGGCACCTGGGTCCCAGTGGAAAAGTTCACATGCTCCTTGCTGGACCTCACGGGCCAGCCCCACCAGGCATCTGAGTGCGAAGCCCTACCCCGCCAGCCGCTCCGCCCAGGGGACGCTTTCTCCTCTGCAAGTGACCCGGCGTCCTGGTTAATGTCGCAGAGGGCTACGGGGGTAAATAGCTCTTCCCCTAGGCCCAGAATCAGACTCTCCTCCTACATCAGCTGTCGAGCTTCCCTTGCTGGGCTTCCTGGCTTCGTATCTGCTCATTGGGCAGTTTTGAGAGCTTATTTCCGTAAGAGATGCAAGTTAAAATGGGCAGTCACTCTGTCGAGTATCGATCCTCCAGGAAGCATGACAGTTGGCCCCAATGAAGCCGAAACTGTAATTACCAAGAGCAGGATTAAAAGCTGCCCCTCCACCTGGTGAGGGGACGGTAGGACCAGAGGCATTGGTGCCAAAGTGAGTCCATTTCCTGTTGGGGTCTGTGCTGCAAGATGCTGCTTCCCGCAGGGGGCTTCTGATCTAGTTGTGAGGATAAGGTGTCCTGAGCCAGGTCCTTGGAGGTGGACGTGGCCTCCTAAGGCACTGCAGGTGGAGGTACCGCCCTCACCCGGCTAGGACACTCTTTCCTGGGGAGACCTTGAGCCCTCCAGGCAAGGATATAACCCAGAAGCAGTTCAGACCTTCCTGTTTCAGTAGCAAAGGCACTTCCTTCCGTGCACGTATCTCTTCACCCAAACAAGCGAGAACCCATCAACTCGGATCCATTCCACCCGCTCAGGCTTTCCTCTGTGAATGTCATTTACTCTGAACATGTTCATGTTTCGCTTATAACCTAAGCGAAAATGTTTGCAAATAACCTAATGGAAAGTCCTTTTATTTTCTTTCCAAAACAAAAAGGAGACCATAGCACACGTTCCATCCACACATCTGAAATCCTCCAAGTTATTTTTTATAGCACTTCCACCTGCATGGCATCCCGAGAGGTCAACCTGCCTTTGCCTGAGGTTCCAAGCCTGACCCACCCCGGGCAGAGGTAGACTGGCTCCATCCTTCCAGTGCATAAAGACGTCTCAGGGAGACTTGTTCATCTTAAGGGCCAAGTTGGGCACCTGCTCTAGCTTATTGCTTTCACAAACACAAGCAAGAGGGGAAGGCTGTTTCCAGCACTTTCTGGGAATGGCCAAAAATAGCCCCGAATCCCCCATGTTTGGGTTTAGAGTAGACACAGAGGGAAAATGGTCCCTGATATGTTCGACTGTTTAAAATAGGCCTTGGGTATGCATTGTTTTGGTCATTAGTTAACATATCTGGGTGGGGAGAAAGCGAGGAAGCTGAATAATTACAAGCACTTCAGTGACTTTTTTTTCTACTGAAAAAAAGGTTAAAATGAATAGCGTTGATCCGTTGCCCAGGCAGTAGGCTTGTTAAAGGAAATGGTATTTAAAATGATTTTTGAGCCAAAGCAATTTGGCTACTCCAAGGCGTCCTTTATCTTTCGCTTTCAAGAGGATAATAATATTTAAAAACGAAGTCACTCATACCATTTCCTGTCGGGAAGCCAGCTCGGTGATGGGCAGCTCTTCCTCCGGGTTTGTTTACTGGTTCCATGACAGAAAATGGAGCCTTAACGTGCTCCCTTCTGCGAGCCCTCTGTGTTCCGACCAAACAGAGATGCACGCTGTGGTCCAATCCGTGTCATCGGCGAAGTTCTTTGTCGACATTGTTAGTGTTGGACTTTCACCAGCTTGGTTTGAGCTTCTGAACTGGAAGCTCGTGACAACCAGCTGGTTCCAGGAGGTGAGCAGACGATGGGGTGCTCTCCCACTTGGCTAAGGGGTGCCTTCCCCACGGGTGACGTGGTGGGTCGCCCAGTTAGAAAGGTGCGAGGCAACCTCCTGGGTGGCGGTGTCGTTTGTCATCCAAGTGAGTAGGGCTGGGGCAACCCACTCCCCTTTTATTTTATTTTATTTTTTAAATAAATTTTTGTTTATTTGTTTGTTTTTGGCTGCGTTGGGTCTTCGTTGCTGCACGTGGGCTTTCTCTAGTTGTGGCGAGCGGGGGCTACTCTTCATTGCGGTTCGTGGTCTTCTCACTGCGGTGGCTTCTCTTGTTGCGGAGCACGGGCTGTAGGCATGCAGGCTTCAGTAGTTGCAGCACACAGGCTCAGTAGTTGTGGCGCACGGGCTTAGTTGCTCCGTGGCATGTGGGATCTTCCCGGACCAGGGCTCGAACCCGTGTCCCCTGCATTGGCAGGCAGATCCTCAACCACTGTGCCACCAGGGAAGCCCCCCACTCCCCTTTTAGAGTGAAAGGCAGACAAGCCAACTTCCCAGTGAGCGGGAAGGAACAGAAGGTTCCAGAAGGGCCTGCTCTGCCCTGGTCCGGGCTGGGCAGGGCTTATGTGGGTAGCATGCGTGGAGGCTCAGAAGAGCTGGTTCCGCCTTTTGTAGTCCTGGGATCCTCAGCTCAGACATGCCTATGAGCTGAGGGTGGTCCACCCACCTGCCTCCGGCTCAAGGCAGTGTGGGAGGCAGCAAAGTGACATGGAAAGAACTTTCCACGGCAAGAAATAGAGAGGACAACACCTACTCCTCAACGTTGCCCGGTGCCGGGCACACAGCAGCGGACCCACACGCTTTAGGTCCTTCTCTGACCTTCCTTTTATGACCCGTCTCCCAGGGAACAGGTGGGGCCGCTTCCTGACCCACGTCTGGCCACAGAAGGAGCCCGTAAAATGCAGGAAGGTGAAATGAGGACGTTTCGGGGAGTCTTTGGTCTTGCTGGGTGTGTCCTTTGCTCAGCTCTGAGGTCACCTGGCACCCAGAGGTGGAGAGCTACTGAGGCCACAGCAGGGACAGAGGAGCCCCATTTCCACCTCCCAGGCGGAAGGCCTCTCTCCTCCCGCCTCGCAGGGGGTGCTCGGACCCTTCCATCCTCAGGCTGAGTGGGGTAATGTAGGATGGCTCTTGCTCCCTTGGTGCATTTTAAGCAAACTCCGTTCATTCTGCCTTTGATGGGGAGGCGGCCTTCTGGGTTTTTCTTTCACGAGATGCAGATTTAATGGACTGTGATTTTTCTCCAGATCTGCTGTTTAAAAAAAAAAAAAAAAAAAGGCAGCATTAAAAAAGCAACTCAGAATTTCTATTTGCTCAGGGAAAAAAAAATCTTCTTTGCTATTCAGGCCCTAGATTTTCCTGGGAGATTCGTGTACTTGCTCGCCAAGATGTTAGCTAAAGGAAAACACATTTGCTGTAGATCAGAAATATTTATCCTTTTCTGGGCAGAAGATCCGAGGAAGAACTTCATCTGAATGTATAGCACCTGGAAATAAGAATGCATTCAATCTCCCGAGCTGCAGGCACCCGCCAGAAAGACTGAATCACGGGGGACGGTGCGGGGGAGGTGTGCCAGGCAGCTCAGGAAGTCTCTGGGGAGTTGAAACTGTGAACGGGGGCGAACGAGGCTGCTGGGGTCTGGGGATGTGTAGGTCAAAGGGTCTAGAGGCTCAGGTGCCAGACAGGAGCCAGGGAATCAGCTGGATGGGAACCACAAAGGAGAGCAGTGAGGGTCCCAGAGGCCGGCAGCCCAAGCTTGCTTTGTCCTGGGGTAGAGAACGTTGACCCTGCCCGGCTTTCTGTCCCCTTGGAGCCAGGTCCGGGGCTGAGCATGGTGGGTGCCTGGGGCCAACCCCACTCCTGCTTCTTGACAAGAGAGAAGGAACCCCAGCTTCTGTTGAGCTGCATGCTGTCACCCAGAAGGACGGCCCCCATCTTGTAAAACCTTCTTGTGAACTTCTCAGACTCTTGTCTGATTGCTACAGAAGAGTAAGATGCAAACTCATCAATAATTTAAAATCTAGTCATTGTTTCCACCCATACGGCAAGGCTGGATCCTGGTGAGAGGCAGAGAGACAGGAGCGGGTTTCAGCGCCTACAAACTGCTGTTCGGCAGGTTTTCTCGTTTGGCTTTGTTCCTCCTCCGTCATTGTGATTAGGGTTCGTTTGATGCCCGCGGTTGCGCTCTGGGTTCTTTGCAGGGAGGGTCTGGTTCAGGCCATGGGTGGGGAGTGGTGGGAGAGGGGTGAGGAATTCCTTGGACGTCATAGCCCCTTCTAAGATCATTTGTGTCTCGGGACCCAGGTCTCCACTCATAGAAGTGGCTTTGCCTTAACCACCAGCCAGCATCCACCCTGCTTGGCCTGGCAGGGCCTGAGTCCGAGGCTGTTGGGCCCTTGACATCCGGCTGCTTGTTCCGAGGACCCGCGAGGCCTGCTGGCATAGCAGGGGTGGCAGCAGCACCCTAAGCGCTTTGGCCCCTTGCAGGCAAAGCAGGATCCACTGCGGAGTCTCCATGAGCCCCTGGCAGGGTGTGAGGTGAAGATTCGAGAGTCTGTCGGGGAGGTTTCTGCTACCACGGCTTCTGTTAACCCAAAGCCCCTACTCTTCCACGTGGAACCCCCTAGATCTTGTTCAAACAGAATTACTCGCAGAGCTTCTCAAGGGTAAACCAGCCCAGGAAAGTCTGCAAATTCGGGGAATTTATGGTAGTACTGCTTTTTTCCAGTTTTCTCTTTTGGTCTTGTTCAGAAGTGCCTCCTGGCTATAATTTAATCTCAGGTAGATGAAAGTTCCTTTCTTCCCGCTCAGAGCTGTGGAAACACTTTCTCTCTCCCCTGGGCCGGGGCCAGCTCTCTGACCCCACCCCCGGGAGCCAGAGGGGAGCCTCCCGAGCAG
This sequence comes from Monodon monoceros, assembly GCF_005190385.1. Classification (NCBI taxonomy): domain Eukaryota; kingdom Metazoa; phylum Chordata; class Mammalia; order Artiodactyla; family Monodontidae; genus Monodon; species Monodon monoceros. The sequence goes on along the minus strand of NW_021703774.1, from coordinate 175,623,723 downwards.
AACTGTCTGGACCCAGAGGGACGTGACTCAGAGCAACACGGTGGCCTGGTCTTTGCGCGAGGTCGGCCTCGGACGGGTTGTCTGAATAGGCCGGGGCTTCTTTGTACTTGAAAAGCAGACACGCATATTTGTGTGTAGGACTTTCCAGGTGCGGGGTGGCCTGCACCCAGCACGTGGGTGTGGGTGTGTCAGCCCCAGAGTGCAGGGGTGGTGGGCTGTGGTGTGCATCGACCGTGACTGTGAGCCCAACACAGCCTGCAAGCTCTGGTGAATTTGGTTACACGTATGTGCAAACATGCATCCGTGCCCCTGTGCAGCTGACAGGGAGCCGTAACTCACTGACTGCAGCGTCTCCTCAGTACCCTGGTGACTGCCACCGTGCCGAAATGTCACGGCCACTGCAACATTTCCTTGGGAACTGATTCCCAGCATCTAAGTCAGACCTTGCCCGTCTGGTGTCGGCCATAATTACAAAGTGGGCGCTTCGGGAAATGAGGGCAGGGAGAGGGTGGCATCCCTGGACCCGTCTCGCCATCCCCGTTAGAGGAAGGCGCTTGGGAGGTCATGCCCTCCGTCCTTCTGTCTCCCAGAAGGCTGTGGTCCAGCTTTCCTCCAAGCACAGAGGGAAGGAGGCTCCTTCTGCCTCAGCCCCTCCCCCATCACCCGTCCTCCATGTGGTCCGGAAGCTCAGCCGCAGGCGGGATGCAGCCCAGGAGCCTGTGTCCTGAGGGTGTGCAGAAACATAGACACGCTCCCTTCCTGGGCTCAGCCTGGGGAGGAAGTAATAAAGTCAAGCCAGATGTCACCCCCAGGAGCCCCAGGACCAGGACAAATAGCCCAGCCCACCAAGGCCACTGTCCGTTCAGTTTCATTAAATCCGTCCCCCAAGACAGGCAGGAAGAAAAATGGCTGAGCTTCGCCTGAGGCCACTGACCTAAAGGGCTCCCTGAGGGACCGTCAGGCTGGAAGAGCTACTGGCACCCCCGTCCCCCCAAAGATGGAGCCTCCATCGGGCCTACTCCCCGACCCATCAGCCACGATGCTGGTCGTGGGCACCGCCTTGTCCCTGAGGAGGCCTGGGGCCAGAAGCCAGCACCTCCCTGCATGTCAGCAGCTCTCCCAGGGACCAGTCCCTGGCCTGTCGCCCCTCCCGTCCTCTGAACCACCCATCGTCACTCACTAGGGAAACCTGGACAGTCACAGCCCGTCTAGACAACAAGAAAGACAATCCTGGCCTGTGTACCATCCACACTGCTGGCACACTGCCTCCTGCCCACCAGTCACCCTTGGTTGGTTTATCCTGGTGAGTTCTCAGTGTGATGCTGGTACAGAATCTCCCGCCTCGTGCAGGCCTTCCATTTGTACTTCTAATACTTCCGTGAGCTTCATCTCTTTCATTTTTCCCGCTGTACCTTATCTCAAGGGACTCATCTCTTTGGGGAGACCACCACACCAAGTCAGAGCCCAGAAGAGAATTTTAAGAGAACCCATCCAGGGGGGCAGAGGACAGCCAGAAATGTACCTTAATGGGGGGGGGGTGGAAATGTCATTTTAGTTCCAGAGCATTCCACATAGTGGGTCCGTCCCAAGGTTCAGAGGCAAAACTCTGAGGCACAGACGGATGTGAGCAGCCCACCCCCAGCCTGGGCACATGAGCCCGAGGATGTGGGGGGACCCTCTGGGCGGGCACCCCGGGCTCTACCCTCCATCTGCAGCAGTGGCGGCAGCAGCCTCTTGTGGGTCTTCCTTCACTCGGGTTATTGCCAGGCTCGTGGTAGCCCAGCCTCAAAGTCAGAGGTGAGAGCTGGCTCATCAAAGACCGAGGGCTCCTGTTGGCTCTCCCTTCCTCTTGTGGTTTGCCATTAGCTTCAGGGAAGAGGAAGCAGAGAGCCTGTTTTCTTTGTCATCTTAAAGCAGCAAGTCTGGGTGATGCTGCAGCCCGGCAGAGAGCCTGCGGTCTCTGCGGACCCCAGGAAGCGTCAGGGCTTCATACTCCGATGGCCAGACCCAGCTGACAAGATGAGTCCCAGGTGCAGACTCTGGAAACCTACAGCCCAGACCCAGAGCCATCCCCGGGGTGCAGGCGGGAGCTTCAGGGCCAGGGCTGCCTCACATACACCTCCCAGGAAAGCGAGCGCTCTTGCAGGGAGCTGGTTGGCGCCCACCTGTTGCCAGGTGGAAGGGAGGAGCCCACCCCTCTGGAGCCTAGTTCCCGGCTTCCCTCCAGGCCCTGGCCAAGGACAAGCCGAAACCCAGCCTCTGTGCAAAAAAAAAAAAAAAAAAATGGCCTTTGAGAAAGTGTGTCCTCTGCCTCAGGAAGGAACATTTGCAGTCAAGTCTGTCCATGGAATGTTTACTCCTCTGACACAGCCTAGGCAGGATTTAGTACACAAGTTCTCCAGAGGAAATGCATTCAATAAAAATTTGGTGGGCTCCAGCAGCTCAGTAGAATCTCCTTACAAATTCCACGTGTCTGTTTGGTCCCTGGTTTGAGCAGGAGCCCACCTCCGGTCTGTAAATGGCCTCTTGAGCGGGAGGTCCTTGGAGCAAAGACCTGTCCACAGCCCCCTGCTTCCCCGGGAGGCATGAGGTGTGGAGGGGGCGCCTCTCCGAGGAAGAGCTAAGCCCCAGGCCCCGGAAGCTTGGGGAGCCGCGGCCCTCGTAAAGAGATGAGGACACAGGACGCTCCATGGGGATCCGATGTGTATGAAGATCTGAAGTCAGTGAAGGAACAGAAATGAATTTACTGTGGATCGTGGGGAAGTGTGATAAGTTTTCATTTATTATCTTTGGACACTTCTCATTGATCAGCACTGAGAAAAGCAGCTCCATAGCTGGAGATTCCTGCTCGGCCTCCTGTGGGTCACGCTGGGCACAGGTGAGTTTGGAGGGGAAATCATGCTGGAGGCCAAGCTTCTGGAGGGCGAGGCAGCCTCCGAGTCACGCCTCTATTCTCAGCTCTTAGTCTGGGCCTGGACAGAGGGTGAGGCCAGGGAGGGTCAGAGGAAGGAGGAAGGGACTTCCTTGGCTGCCCAGTGGTTAAGGCTCTGCGTTCTCACTGCCAAGGGCCCGGGTTCCATCCCTGGTTGGGGAACTAGGACCCCACATGCTGCATGGTGTGGCCAAAAGAAAAAAGTCTGTTTTTAAAAAGAAGGAGGGGGCTTCCCTGGTGGCGCAGTGGTTGAGAGTCCGCCTGCCGATGCAGGGGACACGGGTTCGTGCCCTGGTCCGGGAAGATCCCACATGCCGCGGAGCGGCTGGGCCTGTGAGCCATGGCCGCTGACCCTGCGCTTCCGGAGCCTGTGCTCCGCAACGGGAGAGGCCACAACAGTGAGAGGCCCGCGTACCGCTAAATAAATAAATTAATTAATTAATTTTAAAAATAATAAAATAGTTTTTTTAAAAAAAATGAGGAAGGGAGGGCTGGCCATCTGTGTGCCCCGGGGGATGGGGAGCCTGCTGGTCACTCTCTGGCTCGTTAGGAAGCCCCAGGCCTGACCCCAATAGCCCTGGCCTTCATCCTGGTAAAATGGTCTCCAGTCATTGGAAAAGGCTCCTGACCTCTGCTGGACGGCAGGGCGGGCCCTCCCGCCTGGGCCTCTGCTGCAGAAAATGCGGGAAATGTCGCTGGAGACGGGGCAGAGGAAGCGAAGGTGTGCTCACCAAATGGCTCTCAGGTCCCAGAGCACAGAGTGATTTTTCTGCAGAGCCCAGTCTGCCCGTGTGTCCTGGAGAAACACAACTGGCCCAGGTAGAGGCCCGGGGAGTTGGCCTGGCCCCCGGCTGATGCCTCACTGCCTGGGAGGGAACGGTCGCCACCCTCACCCACTGCTCCCAGGGGCAGATCATGAGAACAACGCGTGGGGAGGACGCGAAAATGGGTTCTAATCTCAGATCCGGCGTCCACTGGGCAGCCCCCAGCAAGGAACTGACTTTCTGTAGCCCATTTACACACCCGTGAACATTCCGCGGGACCATGCATGTAAAGACGTACCCGAAGCTGAGCACGAGGCCAGGCTCCTTGACAGCTGCTGTGCCTCCCGTTCATCGTCTATGAGCTGTGCTGGGTGAGGATGCCAAACCCAGAGCCACGGGCCGCCCCAGGCTTCCCTTTGGGGCCAAGGAACCGTCCCAGCTTTCTCTCTTGCGGGGTTTCCCCTTTCCAACAGGGTCCAGCAAGGCTTGTGGTCACTTAGGTTCTGAGCCCTCAGGAGGTGGGGAGGCCGGCCTGTCTGCTGTTGGCTCTGGTTAACCCACAGGGTAGGCATCACACGACATGCTCACCGCGGTCCTGGCAACACCTCCTGTCCGTGTTCCCCGAAGGTGTGATCCGTCCAGACCTTTTCACATCCCCTCCCCTGAGACGCCTCTGCCTGCCCTCCTTGTGTCTGTGGGGACAAAACCATGGCGGAGACGGACCAGGACCAGGGCCAGGGCCGGGGGGTAAGGGCTGGGAGGAAGTAGGGAATTGGGGGGGGGGGCGCCCAGGAAGGAGAAAACCGGGCGATGGTGACGTGACCGGGAACTGGCAGACCCCAGAGGGCTTGGGATTTCCAGGCATGGCCAGAGGGGGCCTTCTGGGCATGAGAAGGCTGCTCGCCACAACCCACATCCCACCACGACTGCCATCCAGCAAGCCAGGGAAATGGCCACATCCCAGGACTTGGTTGGGGTGGCAAAGCACGCTGCTGGCGGGGCCCCAACTGCAGGGGGCCCAGCCCGGCCGACTGAGGGGCCCAGGCAGTCAGCCTCCCAGGGTCCACATGGCTCTGCTGCCCGGGATCCTGTGGCCACAGTCTGTCTTGGCTCAGAGAAAGCGCCAGGTGTGGCTCCTGGTCCCCAGGTGTGGAAGCGTGCGGCTCCCAGCTGTCCCGCTCCCGTGCTACGTGGGCTAGGCCTCCGAGTTCACCGGTGCCTAAGGCTCAGCCTTCCCTGTGGCATCCCGGGACCCGATGAGCTAGACAGACACGTGTCAGAGAGGGAGGGGACCCAGACGGGACTTCACGGCCTTGTTCAAGCAGTACGGCCGCCACAGGCCACCCGCTTCGAGTGTCCTTCAGAAATTCACCTGGCCTGTCTGCCAACTAACTCCAGCACACAGAGCCCGAGCTTCTAGCCTTTCCCACGGCTGTGTGAGGTGGGCCCCACCCACATGCTCTACCTGCAGGAGCGCAAAAGTGGGGATGCACCAAAGACAGTCCACATTTCCGCAGTAGAAGGTGAGGAAGGTCAAGAACATTCTAGAGCCCTGGTCCCTCATCTCTTTCCTGCCCCAGTGCATAGGCTGAAGGTGATCCATGGCCAGCAGGAATAGCCATCCTGGTGACTTCGGGAAGCAGGCCAGACTCTCCTAGGGGACTTGTACGTTCCAAACAGTGACCCCCTGGGCACATGGATATCCATGTCTCACCTGCCCCCCTCCCCTCGCCCAGACTCAGAACCCCTGGGGGAGGGTCTCAGCATGGTTCAAATCCTCCTTCACAGGTATGCACAGGCTCACACCAGCCTGCACCTCAGGAGACATAATAATATTCATATAATTCATATACAGAGCAGATCCACACGTGGGAACACACACCCAGGTGCGCACATGCTCACCTGACACCCCCCCCACCACGCACACACTCCTGCACCGATGCTCGCACCTGCCTCTGCCCTCACCTCGCCTGCAGCAGGAGCCCGCCCAGCCCCTCATGCGGCCCTCGTCCACCTGGAGCTGCTGGAACTCGGGGCCAGCTGGTGGGGGGAGGGGAAGCCCCGGGGCCCAGGCTCCTTTGGCCCCAGCGGAAGTGGGGCCTCCCTCTAGCCTCTGAGGGCCGCTGGGAACCCCGTGGGCGCTGAGCTCCCCTCAGGGCTGGACTCAGGGGTCTCCTGGTTGCCACACTCAGTGCAAAATGGGAACGGGGCCTGGCGAACCAGGACGGGCCGAGAATGGTACTCCGGATGAGGAGGGATGGATGGGTGAGCCCCTTTCCACGGCCCCGCCCCAGAGCGGCCTGGTAAAGCAGGAGGGAAAGGAAGGGGTGCTTCCCAGAAGCTGCCGGGAGTGCACCAGGCAAGGCCATCATGGCGCACTGCCCGTCCACCGTGGGCTGCAGCCGCCATGGACCAGCGGTTCCCCGGGGCCGAGCTTCTCTCCTGCAGCCAGGATAGCCTGGGGCAGGGAGGGGGCTTGGGCCTGAGACAGCCCGCCCAGAGCCAGAATGAGGCAGCACATTCAGGTGTGAGAGAAGCCCGGGAGAAAGGTCAACAGACAACCTTGGAATGTCCTTGTGGGAGGGGAAGGGGGACGCCGCAGCCTTTTGAGCAGGGCCCAGCTGGTCCTCGTCCATCTAGGGACGGTTCTGGCCAGCAGGCCCCCACACCCATTTCCGGGGGTGACAGTAGGTGGAGGCACATCTCAGCAGCACCCTCAGCCCTGAGGCTCAGGGTCCCGGGAGCAGCAGGCGGCGGGACGTGAGGATGTGATGGGCTGGAAGGGCAGGAACAAACGTGGCCGAGGCCCCAGCAGGCACACCTAGCCTGTGGGCGCTTCGCCTGCCCGACCTCGCCTGACCCAGTGAAGGGAGCTTCTTAGCCCTATTCTCAGGTGACTCATGAACTCAGATTTAGAGGGTCCGCCAGGTGCCCGGCTGGCCAGCGTGCTCCAGCCGGGAGAGGAGGCCGGCCATGTCACATCCATGTTGGTGGGAAGAAAAGAGACCCGGACAGGAGGGAAGGAGGGGGAGGAAAGTCCCAGAAGAGGAAGCTGTGCGCTCCGTGGCCTCCCTGGACCCACCAGGCTTCAGCTTTAAGATCTGGGGCAGGAATGTCCCCAAACCAAAGAGAATATTCCAGGTGCTTCCAGGGAGAGTGGGGGTGGGGTGAGTCCATGGGAATGAGGGTCCTGAGCTAGCGTCCAAGGAGGGCAGGCGAGCCCACCCAGCAGTGCTGAGCTCCCGGGGTGAGGCTGGAGGTCTGCGCCTCCCCAGCGCACGCCCGCCCTCCACGTGCACATGCTCGATCACACTCGCGGCTCCCACACGCACACCTACCTGCCCATGTGCACACGCCAACTTGCACACTCATTGTCTTTCACATTCACACACACGCCCGTGTGCTTGCACTCACACACTGTCACATACACACTCATTGCCTCTCCCTTAAGCTTTGCACACTCACGCACGTACACACCGGCCCCCGTCGTCCCCAGCTCTCTCGGGGCGCCTGCTCTGGAGCCAGGGCTCCAGCCCCGCCCCTCCAGCCCCTCCACTTTTGGGGAGCGGGTCTCTGCGTGAGGGTGAGGGTGCCCGCAGCTTGCAGAGTGGGATGAGGGGGCAGCAACCCAGCCCCGGGGTCTATCCAAGAAGCACTTAGCTCTACTTCCTTTTTCTCTCTCCTTTGGTGCCTGGAAAACCTCAAACATTCCCAGGAGGGAAAACAGGCCCTTTATCACCCCGTGGGCTCAGAACACTGCATCGCTGTAATTGAAAGTGGCTTGACTCAAATCGCATTTTCCTAGGAGAAGGAGGGAGGGAGGAGGGGCCGGAGGGGAGCTGCGAGGCCTGACACCCAGTAGGCACGAGTTCCCGGCCTCCGGGGCGGCCACGCCCAGACAAGGGCAGAGGTCGATACACACCCTGCAAAGAGCACCGAGCTCTGAGCCGGCAAGCGCACCCCCCCCCAACAAGCTCCCCGCCTCCCCCCCCACCCCGGGAAGGGCTGTTATCGTGTCCCCGCTGGTCACGCGGTGGCACCTCCGCAGGCACACGGCAACCATTTGACTCGTGTGTGTTGACTGAATGCTGGACTTGCCTCAGGGCCTTTGCTCCCACGGCTCCGCTCTCACTTGTCCCTTTGACAAGTCATTACAGTAGCAGCGAGGTTTACTGAGCACACCCTGTGTTCCAGACAGGGAGCTAAGCACCGTGCTTGTTATCCCATAAAACCTGCCGACGCCCTTACGAGGTGGGTTACAGGTGGGGGAACTGGAGCGCAGAGGAGTGAGGGGCAGGGGGACTGGTCTTCCCCATCCAAGAGGCAGGGGAACTGGCTTTGACCGGGTCTCCAGCTCAGCTCGGCCTCTGCCCAGCCCCATTGCTTCCCGTGCAGACCCCCGTCCTGGCCGTGGTGGCCCCTAGTGAATGCCAGTGGCGGGGAGAGGGGTCTACTTTTCCATCAGAAGAGGCAGCTGGGAATCCTCTGGAAGCTGGATGTGGGGCTGGTGTGGTTTGGAGACGCCTCCTCAAAGTGACTTTGGTTTGCTGTTAGTCAAAATGGTTACTTTGAAATTCCAGGTAGCATTAAAAGATAGCCAGAGGGCGTGTGGGTGGAAATGGGTGGGATACTCGGTTCACTTGCAAGGTGACGCCTCACCAAACATAGGGTCCCCGAGTCAGCGTGCATCCCCAGCACCCCGCGCTGAGCCCAGCTCACAGCAAATGCCCGGAAAATATTTGTTGAATGGAGTCGCTGAATGAAGGAGGAAGGAAGGATGGAGTGGGGGAGAGAGGGAGGGGCAGGAAGGAGGGAGAGAGACCCAGGACATCCATCCCTAGCCCTTGAGGAAAGAGGAGGAAGTTACTACTCCGGTTACCTCCAGGGCCCTTGCCTCCATCCTGATTTCTCTCACACGCAGCTACTGAGTAAGAAAGTGAGGGTCATCGGAGTGCTGGAAAACACGTGGAAAGATGGCCGTGGCCTGAGACAGGGAGCTAAGTGCTGGGGCGGGGGGAGGATGTGCAGGGACCAAGCCCAATTGTCCCTTCCCGGGCCCGCTGCAGGCTCCCCAGTCCCGGCCTGCAGCTTCCAGGGAGGACGGGCTGGGCCTTCTGCCACTGGTCCGCTGCTGCGGGTCCCTCCCAGGGCAGGTGGGCAGGAGAGCGACCCCTGGGAATAAGGCTTCTCCCTGGGGCAGCAAAGCCAAGATCTGGGGGCAGCAAGCTGAGTGGGCATACGTGCCTCCGCCCGCATTTAGGGACAAGCTCGTGTCTCTGGTGGGTAAACGGTTTGCCCCCTTCACCACTTTTTTCAACGTAAACGAGAGCGTGGGGAAACCTTCTCACAAGTGCATCTGTTCCGTCGAGCCACGTGGTGGATCCTCTGTTCCCTCATCCACTCTCTCCATCTTCACGCTAAAAGCACAGCTGGAAGATGCACAGAGCGTCATCTGGCCAGATGATGGAGCCGCACGCCTCCACCAGGTCCCACTGGGGTGGGGGACACCAGGATTCAGGGTAGAGACCAGAGCCTGTGACTCAGCGTTGATTTCTGAACTATTGGTCTCAGCACACTTCATAATCCATGCACACGTGCACATTTTTTTTCTTCCTGGTTTCCTCGGTTTCTGGATTACCGTCTGTAAGTTTCAGAATGACCCAGGATCCCTGAGTGGTTTATAAATTAGGGCTGTATTCTGAGAGCACCCAGCAGAGCTGATATATTTTAGGTGGTATCAGAGTTTCCATTATAAACCCCATTTCTCAGAGGTTTATCACTTGGCCGTAAAAACACACTGAGGCCAGAGGCCTGGGCTGGACCACACGCAGCTGCGTGGGTCCCTTCCTGGTCTCCAGGTGCAGACAGCCAGCAGGCGCCACAGAACAGAGACGGGGGTAGGAGGGTACAAATCTGGTCTGGCGTGAGGGGATGTGAACATGGGCCTCCCCCCGCCCTCTAAGCTGCCTGCTCCAAAACGCTTGCCCATAAAGGATTGTCAGCCCTTGGCGAGGCCAGGATGCCTCCTGGTGGATGGCCACAAGTGGGACAAAGGGCTCCTGCCCACCAGGGAGTCTCCAGGGCCCCAGTCTCTGTCCCTCTGCCCCAAAATACGCCTCCTCCAGGCGATATGGGTCCCTTTGGGCAAGCAGACTGACCCGAGGACCAGACAGATACCTTTCCAACCGATCTACACGCTAGGAAGAGGTGCCACGCTTGGTAGCATAGGACCTGAAATAACACTCCCTGTTTCATTAAAGCACTGATCACAGAGTCGCCTGTGTTGGAAAGTGAAAGAGTCAAGCCCAGCAGTTCTCAGGCCCCGTCCCCTCCCGCCGGAATTGATTGGACTGGTCTGGAGCTGTTTCATTTAGCAATTCCCCAGGGGATGCCCTAGGCACATGCCAGGGAAGGGCACAGCCCTGGAGACGGACCCCAACAGGCTGGTGATGCTTCTGGGACTCTCTCTCCCCGGAACCTGGTCATTGCTGGGGCTCCTGGTCACCTGGGACCCTGTGCCGAGACAGCAGGCCGGTGGCTTTCCTGGCCCCTGAGCTCGGCTTTACAGAGGAAGCCCCTTCTAAGCCTTCTGCTGGGAGCCATGGGGACACAGCACAGGTCTGAGGGACCGGTGGGTAGCAGGGAGCCCGTTCTGTTTTCTCCATATCTTCTGAGACTCCCGGGATTTCTGATCCAGTCTTGAGAATTTCAGGGTTGTCTGGATAAATGGAACCACATCCCTGGGTTGCCCAGCTCGGAGCCTGGGCCCCTCAGGATCTCCTGCCTGCACAGAGCTGAGGCCTTTCCTCCATGGGGGAGGGGGTTGTCTGTTGTCGACCCATGAGGGCGCTTTTCATTCATTCACTCACTCATTCACTCATCGCTCAAAAACGAGCACTGAGTACCTGCCCCTGCCAGTCACAGCTCTAGGCATCTAGAATATTCTGAAGACCAGAGCAGACCAAGGACCCTGCCCTCCCGGGCTTACCCCCCAGCAAGGGTGACGACAGCAAGCAACTCCCATCATAGGTCAGTCATGCCATGCGGAGGAGGGACTCAGTGCCGTGGGGAGAAGCAGGAAAGCAGATGGAGGGGGAGGCCAGGAGTGTCCCTGAGGGAGGACGGGTTGCGATTTCAAGTGGCGAAGGGAGGCGTCCAACTCGTCAGGTCTGCTGCAGTGCTGCTGTGTAACAGGCAGCCAGGGAATCTCGGAGACGGGCAGACATTCATTTCTTATTCCGACAGTAGCAGCTGCAGTGGCTCTGCCCCGCTGAGCGGCAGTTTCGGGCTGTTTCGTGAACCTCACTCCAGGACCTGGCTTACTGGGGAGTCACGTCCGAACCCATTGCACTGGCCAAAGAGAGTCACAGGGCAAGGCCGACATCAGTGGCAGGGAAAGTGGGGGTGGGGAAAGTGATGTCAGCCGGACAGCAGTGCCCGAAGGCAGCTGGACAGGCCACGCTGGGGAGGTTTCTCCACGTGGGCAGGTTTCTCCTGGGAGGCAGGGAGGGAGTGGCCAGGGGAAAGCTGGAAGAGCGTCCGGTAAAGGAGACAGCGCCAAGGCCTTTGAGTGTGCACAGCCTCTTCATGGAAGGAAAGTCACTGCAGAGCGGTGGGAGGGGAGGTCTTAGAGGGAGGCCTGTGAGCTGCTTTTCTCCAAGTGAGATGGGAGTTCTGTGAGTTACAAGTGACCTACATTCCAACCCCATTCCACTGGTTGTCAGAGGGAGAGTGTAGGGGACAGGGGTGGAGACCAGGGGGGACGTGCATCCAATGACCCAGGTGTGAGACCATGGTGGTACCCAAGGGCGGTACCCAAGAGGTGGTGAGAAGCAGCCAGATTCCAGACGGATTCTGAGTTGGAGCCGTGGGATCCGATGGCCAAGCAGATGCGGGATGTAGAGAAAGAGAAGCTTCCAGGTTGACTGCAGGGGTCTCACCAACAATGATGGAGGCTGTCGGGGTGTCTGGAGAGCTGCCCTGGATTTACATTAGAGGTGCCTGTAGACATCTGTATTCGCTTCCTAAGGCTGCTGTCACCAAGCATCACAGACCGCACGACTTAACAACCGAACATTATTGTCCCCCAGCTCTGGAGGCTGGAAGACTGAGATCGAGGTGATGGCAGGGTTGGTTCCTCCTGAAGGCTGTGAGGGAGAATCTGGTCCAGGCATGTCTCCCACCTTCTGGTGGTTGGCTGACACTCTCTGGTGTCCCGGGGCTTGTGGACATCACCTCCGCCTCTGCCTCCATCTTCACATGGCGTCTTCCTCTGTGCATCTGGGTTCACATTTCCCCTTTTTATGAGGACACCAGTCACGTTGGATCAGGGGCCATGCTGAACCAGTATGATCTCATCTTAACCCATTACATCTGCAACAACCCTATTCCCAAGTAAGGTTATGCCGTGGACTGAACGATTGTGTTCCCCCGACGCCCGATTCATATCTTGAAGCCCTAACCCCCAGTATGATGGTATTTGGAGGTGGAGCCTCTACGGGTAATTGGCATTCATGAGGTCATGAGGGTGGGGCACCACGATGGGAGTAGTGTCCTTCTAAGAGCAGACCTCAAGATCTCGCTCCCTCTGCCCTGTGAACCCAGGAAGAGGGGCCTCACCAGGAACCAAGTCTGCCTGCACCTTGGTCTCAGACTTCCAGCCTCCAGAACTACGAGAAATAAACGTCTGCTGCTCAAGCCGCCCAGCCTGTGGTAGTTTGTCACAGCAGCCCGAGCAGACATTCTGAGGTTCTGAGGAAGCAGTACGGGGAAGGGAGCCATCCGCCCTCAGGGGCACCTTGGGCGCAGGGCCGAGAGCTGTGAGTCCCAGGGCCCTGAGGCTGTTTCGCGTGGGGCCCCCGAGGCACCCTCTTTGTTAGCTGCAGAGCATACCAGCTGAGGTGCACAACTGAGATTCAAGACAGTCATACGTCCGGGGGAAAACCAGGACAAGCTGTCTGTCGATTTCTGCTTGGCCTTGAGGGCCCAGAGGGGTCCTTGAAGGCTCCCTCCTCCTGAGATCACGTCCCTTAACAGCATCACTCGCTCGCGGGCGGTTTCCGTCTGGCTCCGGCAGTTCCTCGCTCTTGTGACCTTGGCAGGGTTCCTTCAGAAGTTAGAAAGAAAGCAGCCATGAGGGGCAGCATCTAAAACACAGACTATGGAGCCAGAAGGCCTGACTGTCTTCTAGGCCCTGCCACTTTCCAGCTGTGTGACTTTGGGTGAGTCACTTAAACTCTCTGGGCCCCATTTCCTCCTGGGGTTTCGTATATGAGTACTAACCACAGAGCTATCTCAAGGGCTGAGTGAGGGTTGGCCTCACAGCCAGCGGGTTGGCACCTCGGGTTTAAACCGTGTCCAGGGCCCTTGCTGGGACGCCAGGCTGTCCCTCGGCAAGGGTGACATCTCCCAAGTGCCCCAGCTTATCTTGAGGTGAGAGGCACCAGGGGGCGAGAGGGGAGTCCGGGCTCCAACTGTATCCCAAGCATCCGTTCCTTCGGCCCCCGATCCGCTGACGCCTCACGTGAGCCTCAGACACGTGACTTCACTTTTGCAGGATCGGATCGTCAAGTCTGCTAAATTACCCCAGGCCCTTGCTCCTCCTCGAGGCTTAACAGGCTCGGAGGGCAATAGGTCGGGGGAACGCAGGCCCCAGTAAGACAAGTCTGCCTGATCCCGGCCTCTGAGCCAGCAGACATGTGGAGGGATTGTGGAGCCTGGTGGCTCAGACCCAGGGGCTCAGGGTGTTGATGGCCCCCAAGTCTTTGCGTGGGCGCCTCCCCAGAGCAGCTGCCCAAGTTAGAGCGGGCCAACTCTGCACCAGCCCCTGCCCCCGCCGCCATCCCCTTACCCCCTCCTCCCTCCCTGAAGATGGGGAAATGCACGATGCTTTTGTATGTCTTTGCCACTGAACACAGAGTTGCAGGCTCCACATCAGAGGGGTTTGGTTTGGAACTTAAAACACTTGCTTAAATTAACGACCAAAAATGGCAGCTGGGTCCACGGCTAATTATTCATTAGATGCTTAATTAGTGTGAGATGATCATGACATTTTAACGTTATTAATTTTTATACTGTAATCGGAATTCAATTGTTCTGCTGTCCTGAAGCTTCCTGTCAGAGTCACGCTGCGGAATGGGGGCCGGGAGGAGGAAGGGGCCGTGGGGATGGGGGCAGCCAGATAGCTGGCTGGTCAGGGTCCAGAGCCCACCCGCTCTTCTTGTGGCCTGGAAGAAGCCTCCTTCTGTCTGCAGTGCAGCCTCTTCGGAGCTGGACCTTTCAAAATGGCCGGGCTGAAGGTAGAAGCAGCTGGATGGGGGAAAGGGTTGACCAGATGGCTCCCCAAGGCTCCTCCCTGCTTGGATGTTTCAGGATTCTGTGTTTCTCGTTCCCTTTTCCCAAGATGGGAGGAAATCAGGGAACCATCTACATGAGGGAGAAGGGACCAAGGCTGTCCCACCCCAGGGACAACAGAGGACCACCTGACTGTCACAGACCTGCTCCTCTCTCCCCACAGTCCAGAGGAAGGGGCCCCAGTGGAAAGATTGCATATTTTTGGAGAAATGAAGGGAACCCTTCTCTGCCATGAAGGGAGTCCACACGTGGGGCATTTAGTGATCTCTTCTTAGTAAAATGGACACAGCTCTACTTTTCCTTTTTAATCATGAAAATGATTCATGCCCATGTTTAAAAATCCAACAATACAGAAAAGTAAAAAGCTAATAGAAATCACATGAAATCCCACCCTCCAGATATAATAACTCAATATTTTTAGTGTATGAACTGTTAAGATATTTTTAGGCACATAACTATGTGGACTTTTATTTAAAAATATACTCGTATTATTTAGTGCTATCTTGTAACCTGCTTTTTTTTTTTCACTACATAATATCTCATGAGCATCTTTTCGGGCTAATGGATACAGATCTGCATGATCCTTTTTAGTCGCCACATTATACTCCATTCCATAAACAGACCATAATGTATTTAACCGGTCTCTGGTAGTTGGTCCTTTGACTATTTATAATTTTTCACAGCTAATTACCAGGGCTCTTCTGAACATGCTTTGTATGTTGGTCTGGTTATACCTTCGGGATAGATTCCCTGAGGTGGAATTGTTGGGCCCCAGGGGGATTTCTTCATAGGAGGAAAAGTTTTGGGGCCAGTTCTACCTGTGACTTGGTCAAGTGTTTTGATTTCCCTGAAGCTGTTCCCTCACCTGTGAAATAGGTATAATAATACTGTTCTTCTGAGCTGCGATGAGCATGGCTGGACCCGGCACAGAGGCCGTCGCTCCAAAAGCGCCGCTAAGATTTAGCTCCATTTGTGCAGTCATTATATGCTAATTCTCAGTTTACAAAGCACTTCAGTGTATATTTTCTCTTCTAATCATATTATTCCAAAGGGCAGAATGAGTAAAAAAGATACGCAGCCTTAAGAAGGGCTTGGCTACATTCCTGGGTGGGTGACTCCAGTTACCCAGTAGGGAGAGGAGGTGATATATGGGGTCTGCCCTTAAACCTTCAAGGTCAGAGGTGCCTAGGGCAACCAACACATGCTTCCATACCCCCTCTCAACCCTCACTCCCTGTCTTCAGAGGGAGAAAGATGGTATCCTTTAGTTCTAGAACTTTCTTTTCTGATGATAAGACCCACCCCAAAACAGGGGAGTCCAAGCAGAGGTGTGAGCCAAGATCCTGTACAGAAAAATGCTGTCGTGGTAGGTGGTGGTCCCCCGAGGTGGCCTGGAAGACCCTCCTGCACCCAGCTCTGAGTGCTAGTGACTCAGGTCTGACCCAAGGACCATTTCTGAGATTGAACTTCTCGCTTACAAAGCTTGAGCAATCAGATACGCCTGATTTTCTGATCTGGAGAAGAGGGCTGAGGACACAGAGAAGCTTCTCTGGGGGGCTGAGAAGGCATTCGGGCGGGCAAAGGGAGCTGGGGTATATTTAGGAAGAGCCTTCAGCAGTTCCCGGCTGATTGTAGACTCTCTTTCTTATGCAATTTGAAAAAAAAATGCCTGGAAATTAAAGCCGGCAGTCAGCCCGGCAGACCTCTAGGAGCAGCCCCTCCAGAGGACCTGAGAGGCTGGACCACTCAGAGGCTGAGCCACCCCGTTCTTTACTTTGCCTCTTCTCCCCTCTCCACGGGCCTGTCCATTCTGGGTCTGACCCTCATCCTCACCAACTTCATCAGGAGCCCAAGCGACAGCCCCAGTGCTGGGTGACGGGGGTGCGAGAGTGGAGGGGTCCAAGCAGGTGAAGTCCCTGCAGGGCAGCTGCCTGTGGGACGGGCACCCCCAGCCTGCCCTGTAGAAGTCAGCTAAGTGAACAGAGCATGCGGTTGGGCAGCCTGGTGGGCGGGGAGCCTGGGCCCTCTCCCCTGCCCTAGAGGAGGTGGGCCCTTTGCCCCCCCAGAGCTGCATCTGGTCCCTCTCACCTGCCCTAGAGGAGATGGGCCCTTTGCCCCCCCAGAGCTGGGTCTGGTCCCTCTCACCTGCCCTAGAGGAGATGGGCCCTTTGCCCACCCAGAGCTGGGTCTGGAGGAGGAGCCAGGCTCTGCCCCTGGAGAGGACGGTGTGTCTTACAGCTCCATTTAGTTGACTCTTTCTGAAACGGAATGTGCCCATCACTCTCTAGAAGCCAAATGTCATAACGAAGATTCACGGGTACCCATCACATCCTGTGGGCAGGAGGAGCCTGGCGAACACTAATCTCCCTTCTGAGGGCGAATTTGGCAACACCCCCATTAAGTGCTCTGGAAATAACTGCTGGATGCCTGCCAGCTCTGGGCGAGGGGCGGGGCCAGGTGCTGAGGGGAGGGGCCAGGGGCCACCACGCCTCCCCCACCAGAGGCAGGTTGTCCCCAAGGAAAGCTCCCAGCTTACCCCCGCTCACCTGCCACACCAGACAGCCTGCTCCAGGTAAGGAAGAGAGGGGAGAACAATGTTGATATGCAGCTGAAGCTGAGATCATAAACAGATGCTCTAATTAGAAGTCTTCTCAAGTCATCAGCAGCTCATTTGCCAGGTGAGATGCCAGAGGCGTCCCGGTACTGTGCGGCACTTGGTGCTGGCGAGGACTTGGGGAGGAGGCACATGTCTTCTTGTGGCCTTGACAGGTGGGCAGGGGCTGGGGGAGGCGGGAGGGACAGGCCCCCTTCAGGTAGGTCTCGGGACACGCAGTTCTACGGGCGGCTCTCCCGCCCAGCCACCTCCCCGGGGCGCCGGGCAGAGGGAACCCCACACACCCGGAGGCCTCGTGCGCAGGGCAGCCTGGAAGCCCCGTCGAGGAGTCCGGGGATCCTCGTGGCTACAGGTAGCCTTCTTCCCGGCTTTGTGAATCTCCCTTGTATGTTCCTCAGCCGGGGACCTTCCTTGTCCCTGCCACACTGTACACCGACCTGGGCCACCTGGATCACCCCCAGGACCTGGGCCCCTGATGCCCAAACCTCCATCTCCAGCCTCGAGCCGCCCCTGACCCCGCCCACCCCACTCGGTGGGGGAGGGGGGGTGACGCTGAGCTCAGGATCGGCCCGCCCTCCCCTCCCACCTGCGCCTCCTCCGCCCCCACTCTCACCACACCCTGCACAGCTCACCCCTGTCGGTTGTCTCGTAAACCCCCCGGCTGCCGCGGCCACCATCTGCAGGGCCCTGCCCTCCCCGGCTTTCCCACCCCTGCCCTTAGCTGCTGGCGTCTTCTCCTGCTCATCTCGGGACGTCAGTGTCCTTTGTCCTTCTCTGCTCCACCGCCCACAGTGCCCTGAGCGGTGACCTGTCCAACACAAGCCACTTCATGCCATTCCCCACCCAGAAGTCTGCAGAGGCCTCTCGGCCTATGGGAGAAAAAGCTACTCTCACATAGAGCCCTCCACCCTTTGCGGACTCCCGGTGCCCCCCGCCAGCACCCTGGCTCTGTCACCAGGAACACAGGGCTCTGGGTGCACAGACCCCCCTGCGGCTCCCCGACAGCACCAGGCTGCCTCTCAGGGTGCAGCCCCCCACCTGGACCGCCTCCCTCCTCCTCTTCTTCCTCTTTTTTTTAACAATCACCCCAAAACTGAGAGTCCACTCTGGGAAGGAGCCCTGAACCCACCACTCCCAGACTCTCGTGGGGTCCATAGACCGTTGCATCAGAAGCACTCAGGAGCTTATTGTTAGAAATGCAGAGTCCTGGGCCCACCTGGGTCTTATGGGATCAGCCTTTCAAATCCTCCCACACTCAAGTTCAGAAACCTCTGTCCTGTGCTCTTGCTGGATGTTAACTGACCGTAGATTTATTTAGGGCCCAGACAGCAACTTGTCTTCTCTGTGTCCCAGCATCTAATGCAGGTCATATTTGTTTGTTTTTAACCTTCTCTGAGGGCTTATTCTCCCGTGCATTGTGTTAAACTCCTTACCCGCATTAAATCACGTCATTTTTGAAACGCCGTGAGGGGATCATGCCATTGCTTTCTCTATGTCACAGTTTAGGAAACTGAGGCACTGAGAGGTTGAGTGATTTATGTAAGTTCACAGCTAGTAGGTGGTGGAGCTGGGATTCGAACCCAAGCAGTCTAGTTCCAACTCTGAGCTTTAATTATTCCGATGGATTCCCTCCCAGTGCCTGGGATGTACTAGATGATGGATGATGGATGGATGGATGGATGGACGGACAGATGGATGAATTCATGGCAAGGCCACTTGCTTGGATGAAGGGACACATGTTTGTGTTTAAGAAACATGCCCAGCTCCAGCTTTGGGTCTGGGGCTCTGGGCCAAACACAATCACTCCCCCCACGGTGACTGTTTTGTAGTGGAGTGTGAAAGTGGGCCCCTTGCTGGTCGAGGACACCTCAGTCCTCACCACTGTCACCCTGCCTGCCCATCACCCCACTTGAGGATGGTGAGATGCAGGCCTCTCCAGCACTTCAGCCCCTGTGATGCCTCTCAGCCACACAACAAAAAAAGTTCCGGCATGGGCAATCGCTGTGTTCAAAGGACGTGTGGCTGGCATGCGGGGCTGGGGTCTGTCAGCATACCTCGAGCAGATGCAGGCTGACAGTGACCTCTGCCAGAACTCTCTGCACAGTTCTGTTAACGTGGTGCCTGGAGCTGGCTGGGCGAAATCTAATTCCTGACCAAATGGAATAACTTGGAGCTGAGAATTATTCAGTTAGTGGCCAGGCACCAGGGTGAGGCCTTTCTCGGAAGTGCTGAGTGAGAGCTTCTTGGCCAGGAGGCGGGGTGAGCAGGTCATCGTATGGGATTCCAGTATCATCCATCCATCCATCACGGGGGCCATGGGGCGACCCGCCACAATGAGGGTTTAGCTGAAAGAGGTGCTTCTCCCTGCAGCGAGAGAGAAGCCCATGGGGAGCAGTGATCTGCCCAGGACAGCGGGGGCATCTCACAGGGCACTGGCCCCTCACCTGGATGGTCCCCACTGTCCTGGGCTCCCACCCTGAGGACCCAAGGATCCACGCAGTCTGTGCATCTTAATAGAGAACGTGGAAGGAAGCTGCCGGTGTCCCACACCTCCAACCTAAGAAAGGCCCTCACAACTTCCTCGCCCCTGATTCCCCAGGTGTCCATAGAACCTTCCAGAGCATCCTGTTCTGTACCCAAAGCAGCCTATCCTGAACCCAGGAGGAGACTGCAAAATCCCCTCCAGACAAAGGCATACACGTGCACGCGCGCGCACACACTCAGCACCTTCCCAAGAATCATATCTGACTAGCCAGCACTTAATATTAGTGGTTCCCAAAAGCTTGTCAATCTTTTATCGCTTAAGATGAAGTTCTTATCAGTCCTTGGAGAAATGAGAGAAATACGAAAAACGTGGTGAGCTTTTCATAAGCTAAATGTTCATTTTGCAGAGACCATCTTTTATCCTGAGACCTTCCTGCTTTTTTATTTTACACTTAAAATGCCCTTTCTCTTATGAAAGTACGGTGACAGTAGATGGGGTGATTATTTTTTAATGACTTATTTGGCAAAATTAAAAGACAACGTCCCAGCAGTTCCCTCCTCTTTAATTGAAAATTGTTATTGAGATCTTTGTAGATTCACAGGCAGTCGTAAGAAATAATACAGACAGAACCAATTTACCCTTTAGCTAGTGTCCTCCAACAGTAATACTTTGCAAAACGCTGGTGCATCCTGAAAACAGTGACATGATACAACCCACCTATCTTACTCAGCTTTCTGGCTAAACTTGTTCTTATTCTCATGCCCACGTGTCTGTTTAGTTCTGTACAATTTTATCACATACATATTTGTATAGCCACCACTGCAGTCAAGATATTGACTAGAAATTCGTTCATACGGTTGCGTGTATCAATAGTTCACTCTTTTCTGTGGCTGAGTAATATTCCACGGTGTGGAGGTACCACTGTTTAACCATTCACCCCATTGAAGGACATCTGGGTGTTTCCATTCGGGGGGCTACAAAGAAAGCTGTTGTGAATTTCATGTACAGAATTTTTGGGAACATAAGTCTTTATTTCTCCGGAATAAATGCCCAAGGGTACAATTGCTGGGTCACACGTTAGTTGCATGTTTAGCTTTATGAGAAACTGTTTTCTAGAAGGGCTGTATGGCTTTACATTCCCCCTGCAATGTGTGAGGGATCCCTTTTCTCCACTCCCTCACCAGCGTTTGAGGTTGTCACTATATTTTATTTGAGCCATTCTGATAGGTGTGTAGTCACGTCTCATTATGGTTTTAATTTACATTTCTTTGAAGCTAATGATGGTGAACATGTTTTTATGTGCTTACTTACCATCTGTATATCATCTTTGCTGAAACGTCTATTCACATCTTTCGCCCATTTTCTAACTGGATTGCTTGATGGCTTTTACTGCTGAATTTTGAAAGTTTCTTTATACATTCTCGATGCTAGTCCTTTGTTGAATATGTGGTTTGCAAACATTTTCTCCCAGTCTGTAGCTTGCCTTTTTGTCCTCTTCAAAGGGGTTTTACAGATTAAAAGTTTTTAATTTTGATGAGGTCCAATTTATCCATTTTTCCTTTTTTTTTGGATCATGCTTTTAGGATCTAGTTTAGAACTCTTTGCCCAGCCCTAGATCCGGAATATTTTCTCCTATGTTTTTTTCTAGAAGTTTTGTAGTTTTACTTTTTACATTTTGATCTATGATCCATCCTTGGTTAACTTCTGCATAAGGCGTGAGGTCTAGGTCCAGGTTAATTTTCTTTTGGATGTCCAACGACTACAGCACCATTTGTAGAAAAGATTATTCTTCCTCCGTTGAATTGCTTGTGGACCTTTGTCAAAAATCAGTTGAGTACATTTGTGGGGGGCTAACTCTGGGTTCTATATGATGTTCTGTTGATCTATGTGTCTAGACCTCCTCCAACATTACTGTCTTAATAAATATATATGTGTACGTATATAGCTAGTTGTAAATATCAGGTGGAGTGTTTTCTCCTACTTTATTTGTTTTGGCTATTCTACACCCTGTGTCTTTACATATAAATTATAGAATACATTTGTCTATGACTATCAAAAATATTGCTACAATTTTGATAAGAATTGCATTCAACCTATTGATAAATTTGGAGAGAACTGACATCTTCACTGTTGAGTCTTCCAATGCATGAACAGGGTACATCTCTTTATTTATTAGGTCTTCTTTGATTTCGTTCATCAGCATTTTGTAATTTTCAGCATATGGATTGTGTACGTTTGGTGAAGTGAATGCTTAAGAATTTAGGGCTTCCCTGGTGGCGCAGTGGTTGAGAGTCCGCCTGCCGAGGCAGGGGACGCGGGTTCGTGCCCCGGTCCGGGAAGATCCCACATGCCGCGGAGCGGCTGGGCCCGTGAGCCATGGCCTCTGAGCCTGCGCGTCCGGAGCCTGTGCTCCGCAACGAGAGAGGCCACAACAGTGAGAGGCCCGCGTACCGCAAAAAAATAAAATAAAAAAAAAAAAAAGAATTTAATTTTCTTTGGAGCTACTGTGTTTTTAATTTCAGTTTCCACATGTTCATTATTAGCATGTAGAAATGCGATAGCTTTTTCTATGTTGATCTTGTGACTTGAATGCCCTCACTTATTAGCTTACAGGGGATTTTTTTGTGTGTGTGTAGATTTTATAGATTCCTTGGGATTCTCTAGGTAGATAATCATGTCATCCGCAAATAGAGACAGTTTTATTTCCTCCTGGCCAATCCGTATGCCTTTTCTTTTTCTTGCCTTACTGTAATTGAACTCGCCGCGCTGCACTGTGAAAGCAGGCATCCTGTTCTGGGGGGAAAGCATTCAGTCTAACCATTAAATGTTATGTTAGCTGTAGGCTTTTTGTAGATGCTTGTTATCAAGTTGAGATAATTTCTTTCTATTCCTAACTTGCCGAGAGAGTTTCCTCATTCGTTAAACTTTGCCATCTGTACAGTCTGAAACTTTGGGAATCACCAGTTTGTACCGTCTGCAGTGCTGCGTTTCACAGCCATCCTCTCATTCCATCTTCAAGGATCCACAGGGGCGAGTTAGGGGTCCAGGGCTCTCAGCTCACGTCTTTGACTCTAAATCCCATCTTCTACCCCACCCACTCTGCTCTCCTCTGCTGAGGCCCCTCTTCTGGGTCACACTCCCAGCAAGAGTCCAGGAAAGGAGCATGTCACTCACTCATTCATGTATTCATCCCTTCATTCATTCATTCAGCGAGCCCTGAGCCCTCCAGGCCAGGCCCTGGATGCAGAAACGAGGGAATGCACACTTGGCCCTTGGGGGACTTGGTCTCACACACAAACTCCGTCCGCCCCTCCACTGCAGCCCCCATCACATTAGGCATGATTATCCGTCCCCCAGCTCCCCTTGGGGCTGGCCGGGGCTGTGGCTCCCGGAGTTTCTCCACTCAACCATTTTCTTTTCCAGGAAGCATGTGTTCCCAAGAGGGCCCCTGAGCCCACCCTCTCCTGGGTGCCCTCCAGCCCCCGGCAGGCAGACGATGGACCAACCTCCTCACGCCATCCCAGTCCCAGGCCTGACACCAGAACCTTCTGTAGAGCCATGAACTACCCTCCTCCCCATATCCACAGCCACGGGATGAAATACTATTGATGTTCTTGGTTGTTTGCTTTTTATTTTTTTTTAATCAAGGGAACGATTCCTTTATATGCAAATCTCTTCAATAATAATAATATTATTATCAGTGTGGCCTCAGGCAGAGTCTGGCTAAATTGGAGATGGCTGAGTTTATGGTTTTTCAGGATAACCAGCCCTGAGCATCATCTCACTGGCTCCTGGGAGAAGAGGGAGGCTCATTTTCCCTTGAACAGCCTCAGCCGGGAAGATCATAGCAGGTATCAAGAGACACCTGGCTCTTACATTCTCATTTGAATATCCCAGAAATCACCCCACCCTCCCCTGCTCCCCAAGCTGCCCCCCCTCCTGCTCAGGCCACAACCCAGCTTGGATGACCCTGACAAGCAGCAAGCAGCCTGGAGCCAGGCCCTCTCTCCACTGGCACTTTCAGAGCACCCACTGCCTGCAAGCCAATTACTGCCCGGGCCAGGGGGACAGAGCCAGGGGTGGCCATGGCCGTTCACAGTCTGAAAGGAAAGGCAGGCAGGACAGTGCAGGATGTACCTCCCACCCCACAGCCCCACAAGCTCAGGGCCTGTGAGAGCCCCCCGCTCCCTGACTCAGGAGGCCCTGGACTCGGGTAAGAAAAGTGAAGCGCTCGCCTCTCCTTGGGCACAAGATTTAAGGGAATGCAAAAAGTCGGTGGGCAAGCCAACTGATACTGTAAAACGATATATTTTAAAATCAAAATGAAAGCATAAAATCCATGATGAACAAAAATGTCAGAAGTTTAAATCAGAACAGGAGGCCTGTGGGAGGCTCCCCTGAGAAGGGACGTCTTCCCTGCAACCTGAAGAAGGACAAGTAGGAGAGAAGAAACACAAGGAAGGGGCTTGTGGGCAAGAGCGGGAAGGTCTGGGTTCTCTGATGGGAGGGGCTTTGTCCTGTTGGTACCTGGTGAGGAGGGGGTGGGGACGCAGGGACAGTGGAGAGCCAGGGGGACTGGCGCAGGAGCCCGGCGAGCCCGGCCTGGAGCAGAGGGGATGCAGAGGAGCTTGGGGACAGGGGCCAGCCTTGGCTCGTTCTTCCCACACACCCCCACTCCAGAGCTCCGTGCCATCTAGGGAGACCAGTATCACTTTTACACAGGACAAAGGATGAGAAGGGTAAATGCGGGCAGCCCGGGAGCCTCCCCTCTTGACCCAGTGGCCCGAAACAGCCAGTCCTTGAGTCTCCATCCAAGGAGCAGCCCCGCAGGAACTAGACCTTCCCTGCTTCCCCGGTCACCCCTTCCCCACGCTGCAAGCCCGCACAAGGGAGCAGTCCCAATGCCCCTCGCCCCAGGAGGAGCCCGCCCTGCATGGAAGGGCCTGTTTACGGTTCAGTCTCACGATGTCTGTGCCGGGGAAGATGCAGTGGAGAGCTGGAAGATCACAGAGGGCAGCGTGGCTTTGTTCAGACTGGATGTGGCCCAGGGCATGGTCAAAATTGTCAAGACGTTCTGTGGGCGGTAGTGTAGGGATGCTCCCCGAGCTGGCGCCCCTAATGCACACACTTGCCCTCCTGCATTTTCCTCTCTCTCTTCTTGAGGACTTACATATGCTAGGAAATGAACTGGAGAAAATTACAAAGGCTTCCTTCCTCCCCAGTGATTTCATCAATATTGATGGCCTTAATGTAACAGGGAAATTCTTACTCACAGAGCCTCGGCCTGATGCAGAACAAGAGGTCGCCTGCCTCATTTAGGCTAACAAAATAGATAGAGTAGACTAGAATAGAATAAAAAACAACCTCATAGATTGTCGGAGCCGGAGGGGAGGGGCTGCCCCACTCCCAGCCCCCTTGGCACTTCGCCCTGTTTCTGTGGAGGGATTGGCAGCCTTGGATGTCAGTCTGACCCCTTTACTTTTCACGTGGGGAAACTGAGACTCAGAGAGTGAGGGGAAACTGCCGACCACCCAGCCAGGCCTGGAAAGACCCAGAATGAGGAGCACAGTGCCAGGTGACACTCTGCAACAGGAGGGGGATGGTTCAGAGCCCGAGTGTCTACAGCCTGCAGTGCCGACCCCACCCTCCAGGGCGTGGCTACCTACACCCGGCCACACCTTATCCACACCACTTGTCCACTTACTCGCTATTCTTAAGGGAGCTGAGTGATTAAAGTTCAGAGGCCACCAGAGCACGCAGGACTCCATCTACAGGCTTGAGGGGCAACAAGGGTGACATACACCTGTGTCCCAGCTTCTGCTCGTTGGGTACCCCAGGCTCCGGTTCACCTCCTCGGCTGCCTGGCGATGAGAGGGCGGTTCTGAATGGAGAGACCAGGATGTGCCCCTGACCCCTGGCAAGTTCTGGGTCCTCCATGCAGGTGAGCGTGTTCCAGAAAAAGCAAAAGTTGATCTAAAAGAAAGTGGGGGACGCAGTGGCAGAAGGGATTAGAAAAGCCATGATTTTTTTTTAACATCTTTATTGGAGTATAATTGCTTTACAATGGTGTGTCAGTTTCTGCTTTATAACAAAGTGAATCAGTTATACATATACATATATCCCCATATCTCTTTCCTCTTGCGTCTCCCTCCCACCCTCCCTATCCCACCCCTCTAGGTGGTCACAAAGCACCGAGCTGATCTCCCTGTGCTGTGCGGCTGCTTCCCACTAGCTCTCTATTTTACATTTGGTAGTGTATATATGTCCATGCCTCTCTCTCACTTCGTCCCAGCTTACCCTTCCCCCTCCCCACGTCCTCAGGTCCATTCTCTGTCTGCGTCTTTATTCCTGTCCTGCCCCTACGTTCTTCAGAACCATTTTTTTTTTTTTTAGATTCCATATATATGTGTTAGCATACGGTATTTGTTTTTCTCTGACTTACTTCACTCTTCACTCTGTATGACAGACTGATAGAGATGGATTTTAACCCCACCTGCAGCATTTCCCAGCTGTCTGACCCCGAGCATCGGCTCTCATCTGGTAAATGGGGTGAATGACACCTATTCCCAAGGTCCTGGTGAGGCTGCCCGAGACTGTTCATGAAGACACCCAAGAAGGGGCTGGCACGTAGCAGGCATATTTAACAAGGGGGGGGGGTGCGTGTGCAGGGTTCCCTCTTCTGTTACCTGCCCCCTATCTCCAGTCCCAGGTCACCAAGATGCGAATGTTGGTCGTTTGAGTACCTATGTCAGCGTGACTCTGACACAAGACATTCATTCATCAGCAGTGGCTGAAACTGACGCCAGAATAGCTCAGGACGAAAGTGAGGCTAAAACCTCCTGATTCCCCAACTTCCTAAGACACGATGCCCGCGAGGAAAGGGCCTGTATGAGTTTCCTGTGGCTGGTGTAACAAACTTCCACCGATTTGGTGGCTTGAAAAACACACATTTATTATCTTACCGTTCTGGAAGCCGGAAGTCCAAAGCCAGTCTCAGCAACGTGAGCGCAGGGCCACATTCCTTCTGGAGGTTCTAGGGGAGAATCTGTTCCTGGCCTCTTCCGGCTTCTAGAGGGTGCTCACATCCCTGGTCTTGTGACTTCACGTCATTCCGACCTCCTCTCCCATTGTCACTTGCCCTTCTCCGATTCTGACCCTCCCGCTTCCCTCTTAAATGGACCCTCGTGACTCCGTGGGGCCCCTGGGATCGTTGGGGAGAATCTCCCACCTCAAGGTCCTTAAGTTCATCACATCTGTAGAGTCCCCTTTACCATGTGAGGTCACATATTCACGTGTTGAAGATGAGGACGAGGACATTATAGGGGGGCCATTATTTGGTCTACTGCCCACCCCAGATTCTGAGCGGTCGCCTCTCTGACTCTTCTTATGAAAGAGCTAGCACCTGGGCCAGGTGTCCTGAAAGCCCCAGCCCGTTGGTGGGGGGGCTTCTCCCCGTAACTGATTAGGGCTGGAGCCTCAGCGCCCTGGCTCAGGGTGGAGGAGCTTTGTTTGAATAATCAACTCTATTTGCATCACTGGGCATCAAACCACTTTGCACCTCACGAAGCTGCTAGGGCCTCTGTTTCCCAGAAACCGGCCTTTCAAACAGGGATTCTGAATGCCAGGAAAGTCTGCCCACCCCCAGGGCTATCACTGGGCTCCAGTGATGCGTCCTCCTGCCGCCGCCAGCCAGCTCTTTTCTTCTGCTCGGAGGAGGGTCCCAGGCCTGCTCTGTCTCTGCGTCACCGATTCCAGGCACCGGGTCTGCTTGATAGATGATGAGCTTGTGTGAATCTCATAACAGCCCCGTGAAGGAGGTGTGACTGTTTTCCGAGAAGAAAGCGGAGGTTCAGAAAGTTGACCTAACTTGCCAGTTAGTGAGAGGTCGGGATCTGAATGGATTCATGCTTATAGCCAAGAGCCATCATTCCCCGACAAGCATTCTTGGGCTGGAAGATGGGCAGCCCCACGTCAGTCTCTGGCCTCACAACACAGAGGAGCTCCCCCCATTAGCTCCTTGGGACACTGAGATACCTAAACTCACTGCTGGGACGGGGGAGCCACACAGTGTGGTGGAACCAGAGCCAAGGGCATAGCACAGAGCCTGGAGCCTGACCTTGGGGAGGTGACGGGGACAGGGGAAGACCAAGGGAGGTAGAGAAAAGTAGCATATGGTTGACTTGGAGCCATGCTTCTTGGCCATGAAAGGAGCCAGCTCATGTGGTCCAGCCCAGACATTCCTTGTAGAAGTCACTAGAAGGCAGTGTCTTGACCCACAGCCAGGAAGCGGAGGCGCCAGCTCTGAACTTCCTGCTCCAATCAGTTAAGTGGGGAGGGCCCTTGACTTGAGAGCCCCATGACTGGCCGGTGTTCTCAGGCCCCACAGATTTCAGCCTGTGCTTGGTTGTCTCACCCACTCTCCTCCAGACCCGCCTCTTTCTGGAAATGGCCAGAGATTGGGGCAAATAGCAGTGTTGGTGTTCTAGATACGGCTCCCAGAGGATGGGGAAGCTTCTCGAGGTGCAGAGAGCAGGAGCCCTGGGGGTGGGCTCAGCAAGTCCACGCATCCTATACCCTAGATAAATGGCCTGTATCTCCGTCCCTCTCCCAGAACTGTGGCCCTGATGCTGCCGAGTTTCCAGGGGGCTGTCCAACTCTGCACTGCAGGGAGCAGAGCAAGCCCCCTGAACTTCCTGGAGCCAAGGATGGCTTTTCCAGCTCCGGAGAAAACCCGACCTGGGTCTCCCCACCCTCCCTTGGCCTCACCTTGGGCCCAAGGAGCGCGAGAATGGAGCATAGCAGCCCTCAAACCTCCCAGATGCTGACACCGTGACAGTGCAGACGGCCCTGGCCCGGAAGGAGGGCAAGAAGACTAGCTCCCCTTGGACTCACACAGGAGAGCTACCTGGTTCATAAGGGTTCCCATGTGGTTCCCTTTCCTTTTTGGCAATCAAAAAACAGGAGGCAAGAGTCAGGGCCTAACCCCCAAGGGAGTGGCCAGGGGATATTTCACCTCCTGGATTATCTTTTTCATGACACTGGTGACCCAGGCTCGTTGATGAAGGTTTAGCAGCTGCAGACAGAATGGACAGGACTAACACTCCTATATATGAAATAGATATAAAATAGATAACTAATAAGAACCTACGGAACAGCACAGGGAACTCTACTCAATACTCTGTAATGACCTGTTTGGGAAAAGAACCTAAAAAAGAGTGGATACATGTATATGTATAACTGATTCACTTTGCTGTACACCTGAAACTAACACAACGTTTTAAATCAACTATACTCCAATAAAAATTCATTTAAAAAAAGGGAACAAAAAACCAAACAGTACTAATGTTAAATTGCAGTAGCCTCAAAGCATGACCCTCAAAGGTAGCCACAGTTAATATTTTGGTAAAAATTCTTCCTTCCTAAAGAAAAGTACAAGTAAGTGTCTCCTTCAGAGGCCCAGGGAGCTTGCCCCCTTTCCAAGGGCCCAGGTTACTCCCCTGTGACTCTGATTTGTATTTGACATCCTGCTGCCGAGTGCCTGCGTGTCTGGACAAGGAGCTTTCGTGTGGGGCGTGGCCTGTGCCCTCACAGTGGTCCTGGAAAGAGGCAATGGCCCAGTTGACAGGTGAGGTTGCTGGGGCCTAGCAACCTGCACCAGGTTAGTGAGAAAGTGGGAATTCAGATCTGAGACCAAATAGCGGATGGATGGATGGATGGATGGATGGATGGATGGATGGGTGGAGAGAATTGTACCACACTTCAGCCTGCAGCACCGACAAGGTCTGAGAATATGTCCCATGTGCCCTGCCCCTCCCCCCTGTGGAGTAGAAAGAGAACAGTGTTGTTCCCCGCTGTGCTTGTGACTAGCGGGGAAGTCAGCTCACTACACGGAAGCCTCAGCTTCCTATCAGCTCACCGGGTCCTGCCCATCCCGGGGCTGTCATGGGCACAGAATGATGGAGCCGCACAAAGCCTTATGGAAGTCTTGCTGACTCTTGGGTGAAGGGGACCGGGGGAAGCACGAGCCAGCGTGGTGGAAGGTGTGGGGCAGGGGCAGGCGTGGACGGGCTTGCCCAAGGTGACTATGACCTTGGACATGCCTCTGCCTGCTTCCCTGTGCTGGGTGGCTCTACCTGACCCCTCCTCCCTCAGCTGCGTACACTGGGCTCCAGCAGCCCTTCCCTCCGTCCCTTTGTGAGGGAATAAGGTAGAGAACACGTGAGTGATGCATGGGATTCCAGACAGGATTATGACAGCTCATCCTGGCCTCACACCCACCCTGGCAACACACTTAGTCCACACAGCACCCTTTGGAGCAGGTGTCATTACTGTCACCCCTGTTTTACAGAAGAGGAACCTAAGGCTCAGAGCACTTGAGTCACTTACCTGACATCACACAGTGACGAGCGGGGATCGGAACCCTGCAACTGGGCCCAGAGTCTGTGTTCTCACTGCTCTGAGATCCTTCCTCTGTGCGAAGGTGATAAACATTCACGTACGGGTCCCCCCAGCCTGGATGTAAAGCCCAGATCTGCTACTTATGAGCTACTGGCCTTGGATAAGGAGCCTTGATTTCTGTATCCGTAAACTGGAGAAAACAATGCCTTCATAGAGATGTTGTTAGATTGTTTAATGGAACGGCATACTGTAGAGCCCAGTGCACAGTAGGTGTTTGCTAAATGGCGGCTGTGATCAGGATGGACCCCAGAGGCGAGGTGAACTCTCCTGGGCCAGGTGGGCTCCGCAGCGCCGCACGTGCCACCCACCGCCCACCTGTGGCACCACCCGCAGAGACGTCCGGGCACGCGCCCCGAAGCACGTGCAGGGCCGCCTTGACCTCCCAAGCTGCAGCATCCCCACTCATCCTCCCCCCGCCCGTCGCACACGGAACCAGAGCTTCAGGAAAGGAACCGAGGCTAATCATTTAGGAAGTAATTTGTTATTAGTGCAGCATTGATGCGATGAGCTGACCAAAGTGCGTTTCAGTGGATTATCATTAAATATTAAGTCTACGGATTCGGTGTGAAGTGGCACGCCGGCCGGTCCCCAGCAGCTAGGGACGTGCGCGTGTTTCCGAGATTTATGGAAGCCAAGCCCACTCCAGGGAGCCCTGTGGCCTCACGAATGTTACCATCCAACAAGACCCAAGGTACCCGCCCCCAGCAGCACTGGAGGCATGTTATAGATGAGCATCTGAGGGTCCGAGAAGTTAAGGGCATTGCCCAAGGCCACACAGATGGTGGGTGGCAAAACCAGGATTCAGATTTGGGTCTATCTGACTCAAGTCTCTGGCACTTTGAAGCTGTGTACCAGGCACAAAGTAAGGACTCATTAAACGTGCATTATTATTTCCTCCCAAATGTAAGCTCTGTATCCATGAGAACAGAACATGTCTGTTGTTTTTGGGTTTTGTTTTTTTTTTAACTCACTAAAGTATCTCCAGCAGAGTCTGTACTTTTAATATGCTCAGGACGTATTAATACTTGGAAGGATGGTATGAATGGAAAGAAGGAAGGGAGGGAGGGAGGGAGGGAGCTTTGATCAAAGTACCTAGCAAAGAATAGTGTGATACAAGGGAATCATCATTTTTCTCCCTTGATGCTACTGTGTGTCTTTCAAAGTCTCAAAGTCTTTATGTTCTTCCATCTCCCCATGCCTCACTCTCCTAATCTGTAAAATGGGATGAGTAATCATAGCACCTACCTTATAGGGTCTCTGGAAGGATTAAATGAACCTAAACATGCAGACGCACTCAGGGCAGCGCCAGGCAGAGGGAGCCTTTGATCAGTGTCAGGCATTGTCATCATCCCGCAAATCTGCACAGAGGCTCAGAGTTCCAGGGGCCCCGGCAGGGGAACCACGGGCCCAGGAGGGAGGTGAGCTCTCAAAGACCGGAAGCGGGCCTGGGAGGGGCGTGCCCAGGTCTCCAGGCCTGGGGGCTCTGAGGATAGGGGCCGACCTCTGGCTTGGTCTCAGGACACACACTCTGATGCTGGGCACCGTCTGCCTCCCTCTTTGTTCCTGAAAGTTCTAAGGCTGAGCTATCTCCGAGAGCAAAGAGCTTCTTAGAGCAGCATCGCAGAAAAAGCAAAGCAATTCCGTGCCGTGCCTGCGGTCCACGAGACTTCAGGAACCCTGACGGGCTGGGTCCCCCTACGAGCCGATTGGCTGCCTCTGTCCCTCATTTCCGAGTGTCCATCCAGGGCAGTCACGGAAAGTTGGAGCTGGACATTAGCTCCAGGGAGGGCGGAAAGTTTTTTTTTTGAATCTACCTACAAAATGCCCCAAACTGCTGGCATTCTTGTAGCTTCAAACGATGCTAGTCTCTTAGACGTCTGATGCCATGAAGGAAACGAAAGCAATAGGAGGGAGGGAGGGTGAAATGAGTGGAGGAAAAGGGGTTAGGTGACACCGGAAGTAGCGGCTCACGGACCATCACCGATGTGCTGGGGTGGCCACTGGTGGGGAAGCCACGCGAACCCTAGGCTGAATCGTAAGGGGCCTCCCTCTGGCTCCACGAAGGGGCAGCAAGGGCAGCCCCCTCCTCCCGGTGCGGTTCGGGATCTTGGTGGAGAGGCCTCTTGACCACCAGTGCCCCCCGAACAGGACTGCCCACCTTCTCAGCTTCTTCCCCATCCTAAGCTGTCAGCGAGGCTTACCAGTCGGGCGTGGAAAACCGCAAGTCAGCGCAGGGCTTAGCAGCCCCCGTATTCCCCTGGAGCCCCTGAAGGTGCCACCCTCTTCCCCACCAGCCCAGCACGGACTGGGTAGGCGGGGCGCATTCACTCACTGGGGGATGGATGAGGATGGATGGCCTGGAGAAGGAAGGACAGAATGATGGAAGGAGGAAGTAGCCGGCGGGGCGGCAGTGCTGAGAGGGTGAAGGCGACCCAGGACCCCGTGAGTGCTCGGGAGGGGCAGCTTTTTGGGAAAGGGGGTGTTTGCCTGGAGCTCAAGGGGGTGGGCTCGGATGGGAGGTGGAGGATGAATGGTACCCTGGCCACCCGGCTGAGCTCTGAACCGAAGCAGAAGAGCAAAGGCCGAGGGAGATGAACAGCCGGCTTTACTCCTGATGGAGCTGTCGTGCCCAGGGGTGGGGGGCAGCAGTGGGCTTCCAACCCAGGCCCCCCAGAATCAGCGGAGGACCTCCCTGGGCTGCCCCGGGTCCATCCAAGGCTTCCTCCGGTCAGGCCCCTCACCAGGCTCCACACAGGGTGGAGGGCAGGGCAGCTGTGCCCTCTGCAGTGGAGGGTGGGCAGGGGGCACCTGCGTGCACCTGCACGGCCCTCCCACTCAGGGGTTGGGGGACTCCCTCCTGAGCTGCGAGCGAGCAGGAGACCTGGAGGGGGGTGAGGGTCCCTGTTCTTGCCTATAGCTTCCTCCTCAAGGAAGGAAGCACCGGGAGAGGGGCCAGGGCCCTCCAAAGACAGGAGCAGCCCGACACCAGCCTTTTCCCTGTTGGTGAAGCCGGGGGGGCGGGGTGGGTGTGAAGTGATGGGGGCTCCACCTCGGGCTCCTGGACTTTTCCAAGAGGCTGAGAAGTTGGAAAACGTTCAGGCCGACCTCTGCCTGAAGCCAGGGGAGAGGCCTTTCCAGAGGCCGAGGGGCCAGGCCTCCCAGAGCTGGGCCTTGAGCCTGTGCTGACCCCAGCCCCACGCCCTCGCCTCCCCCCTCCCTCGCTTACTGGGCTCCTGTCAGAGCCCCCCTGGGACCCCTCAGCCTCACAGAGGCCCCAAGGACCCCTCCCCACCATCCATCACCCCACGCCCCTCCTGCCCGCAGCCTTCTATCTGCCAGTACAAAGCCATACGTCTTGGTGTGTGACAAATCATTTTTTAATTGCCTCAAGGAAGAAATCCATTAGTCTTTCCTTTACGTGAGGCTCATCGTAATATTTGGCAAAGCCCGAGCTGGCCGGGGGCCGCGGGGCTATTTTCAGTTTGTACCAACAACCTGCTCCAAACATTTCTTTTCGACAGGGAGGAATTAAATCTTCCCTGACACCCCGGTACCTTCTCTGCCCACATCAGGCGAGCTTGCTACAGACCCTGGAGGGGGAGGCCGCCCAGGAAGAGAAGCAGCTTAAAACGGTGTATTAATTGTCCAGATAAATTTGTGTCACGTTTCACACAGAATCCAGTTCCCCTTAAGCCAGTTTTAGGCACCAGCTTCCTAAGCAGCCCGGCCCACCGCGGGCACGGCCCCGTGTGGTGCCCTGGCTACTCCCCACCCCCGCCTCGCCCCCCGCCTCGCCCCAGGGGCACCCGCAGCCGCTCCCGACGCAGACGCACGCTGTCCGGCTACGCTCTGGCAGCATCGGGCTTGGCCGGTCACAGCAGAGGGGAGCAGAGTTCCCAGTGGGGCCTCCTCCCTGAGACCCCGAAATGCCACAAGTGGCCGAGCTGGGGCCTCGGGGGCCCTGTCTGGGGCTCCAACAGTCCTCAGCTTTAGAGAGAAGTCAGCAGAATGCATTACTTATGGCCCATCCTGGGGGCTGCCTGGGGGACACGTAAAACAGACTTGCCTTTGCCCGTTACAAACAATGGGAAAGATGAGGAAAGAAAGTGAGAGACACAGAGAGGGGGAGGGAGGGAAGGAGGGAGGGAATAAAAAAAACAGAGGGGAGGGGGCGAGAAAGGAAATTCTACCCCAGAAGGGGAGTCAAGTGACAGGGTGGTGGCTGGGACCACAGGCCTGTCCCCTGCTCAGACCAATCACCCCGAGGCCTTCGAGACACCAAGGCTGCCAGACCACACGAGGGCCAGGGCAAGGTTGGGTCTGAATTCAGGAGGAGCTCCCTGAATTTCAATGAATGGATGAAAGAATGATTGGGGTGACACTGGGCTCAAACTGGCCGCCATGTGTCTTCTGATGCCAGCCAGCCTGGCAGGGCACCAGCCCCCTCTAAGGCCTGGGGTCACAGGGAGCGTGCCCCCTGCTCTACTTGCTGCTTTGTAACAGCAGGGTGATTTTTATGTAGGGGTGCGTGTGGGATTTTTATGGAGGGGCTCAGAGGGGTTCTGGGGATGGCTCGGTCACCCTTGAGAGGTGGGCAGCACTGCTTTCCTGGGTGCAGGACCGGAAATGAGTGTCCTTTGGCAAACTCTCCTAGGGATGTGTTGATGCAAACCAACGTGGGCCTGACCAGAGACAGTGCCTGGGGAAGCTGACCCTGCAGCTTAGACGAACGTTCACCTCCGGCGGCCCTGAGCCCAGGAGATGACACCCCCCCAGCACTGGTTCTCTGAGACCCGGGGGCATCATTCAAACAGGCGCCACCCCGGGGGAACCCGGGCGCTGCCTGGAGACATGGATACGCCACGTCTCGGCAGAACCAGCTCTCACCTGCTCTGGTCATTTTTTTCATCAGAACCGAAAGCGCCACACACTTATTTCTGCCCAGACAACTCGAGGGTCCCGAGATTACCCTCCACCTGTTGTTAATAAACCTTCATTGTAAATCCTCTATTTATAGACTTGGCTGGTGTTAAACTAAACGCCCACGAAGGCAGAGGTGGGCTGAGCATCCCTGGCGGCGCTCGGGTGCCAGCCCCCAGCGACTACATCTGTATATTCAGTGACAGGGCTGTAAAGCCCCAAGGGTCCCTCCCCGGGGAGTCCGGCTCTCTGGGGACAGATCGTTGGAGATTCTCATGCAAAATAAATTGCACTGTGTTTTCATTTAAAAACATAACTGCTTCTGACTCAGCACTTTGCAGGAAGGGGGGGAGGGGCTTTCCAGGAAAATCCAAGGACCGGTAGGAGGCATCAAGGCCCCGGAGTTGTGGCTCTGACGCCCAACGTTCCCTGGCTCTGGCCTTGTCTCCGGCTGTGCTTCCTCTGCTTTCTAGTTCAGCCTCCGTCAGAGGCCATCAGGCTCCTGAGAAAGGCAGCTGGAGATGCCAGAATCAGGATCTGCTCTCACCCAGGCTGGGCAGGCCTGGAGAGGGGCTCTGGCCCAGCATTCTGGGATGACAGGGAGGCTGAGGTTGGGGAGGCCTGGGGCACAGGCTCCTGGTCCCCCAGCCACGTGTGTGAAGGGGTCTCCATGGGCCACCAGGACAGATGTGGGGCGACATGTGGGGTGTATCTCGGGGTGGGTGCTCACAGCAGGTGTGGGTTTCTGGGTGTCAGCCACAGGGCTCTTTCTAAACACCAGGTCTGCCCCAGGCCTTCGACCCCCAGGTGCTGCCCCTCGGCCTGCAGCTTGAAGCCCTAATTCCCTAAAGGTCCCCTGAGCTACTCCCAGTGGCCCCAGCAAGTCAGAGTCTTACTCACCCCAGGCCTCGGCCCCTCATGCTCTCCTCACTCCCCTCCACCCCTGCCTGCTGAGTTCCTCATCTCAGACACCGCCTCCTCCAGGGAGCCTCCCTGGACCACATCTGGGCCTCGGCCCCTGAGCTCCCTCCCTGCGGGCTCACAGCTTGGGCAGAGGGTCCTCGTCCAGCCGGGTGACAGTTGCTTAGCGGATGCCTGGGA
This sequence comes from Monodon monoceros, assembly GCF_005190385.1. Classification (NCBI taxonomy): domain Eukaryota; kingdom Metazoa; phylum Chordata; class Mammalia; order Artiodactyla; family Monodontidae; genus Monodon; species Monodon monoceros. The sequence continues at coordinate 175,588,097 of NW_021703774.1, read as the reverse complement.
ACACGTGGGAGTGGGGGTGACATACATCAGCAGCGGCCGGCTGCAGTGGTCACCTCCTCTCCCTCAGCTGACAAACGCGGCATCCAGAGCGCGGAGGCATATGGCCTAACCTGGAGGGATGCATCGCCCACGGTTTATGGGGCGGAGCGTGATTTAACGGAGGGGGCCACTGGGGCTGTCTTTGAGAGGACACTCTTCCTGTGACCCTTTGCCCATTGGGCAGCAGGCTGGAGCCAGCAGAGCCCCCCACCCTGTGGAAGGATGCTTTGAACCCTAACCCCTCGGCCTCAGCTACCTCAGAGAGTAGCCAGCAGACACATGGAGCCCCTCTGGCTTCCGAGGGGCCGGACGTGGTCAGAGGGACCCCTCCGTGGCAGCAAGCAGCACAACCCTGGCAGCAGAAATCCCAGCAGCCCTTTCTCTAAAGGCATCTATGCAGGCAGGGCAGCTTCCACCAGCTGGAATGGGTCAGGGGCTGGGCCTCAGGGGCCAAAGGATGGAAGTCTGGATGGAGGCAGGACTGGGTCACGGCCAGGGCTGCTGGCCTCCAGCCTGGTCTTCCAGGAGGGCCCTCTCTCTGCTCAAGGGCAGAAGGATGCAGGAGCTAGAGCAGTATTTTCCTGGAAGCATCTCAGCCTGTCCCCATGATGAATCTCTTCCCTTAAAACGCATTTAAATCCTTTGGTCCCTGACAAATAGACATACTCTTCAGCCCCTTGAAAGAAATGAGATTTTAATTTGGGATGATTTTATTCAGCAAATACCCCCAAACCATGTACTTTTCAAAGGGAAACTCCAGGTTCAGTAGCGCCTTTGGGGAATTGAAGAGAGACTTTTTTTTTCCCCTCTCTCTCTTTTTTTCCCCCCTGCTCAAACTGAGAAGGGGAAACCTCTTCCTCTCAGAAGAATCTTTTTCTATTTTCTTCTATTGTAGAAAGAAATCCTTCCTCCATTTGGGATCTCACTGCTCTGTTTCTTTCTCCCACTCTTTCAGTGGATTCCTGCCTAATAAATGTATTTTGATCAGAGGTACGTTTCCCATGAAGCTAATGAGGTTTGTAAGCTTCAGGGTTCCTCATTTGGACATGCAGAAGTGTGCTGCTAATTGTTAGCTATCGGCTCTCTGGGGGGGAAAGCCCAATTCGTGTCATTTACCAATTCCCATGGTGTAAATACTCCCACCGTGGCCCATTTCAAGGTACCAACTTGAAGTCACTAAAAGCAGAGTTGGGAAGAAATCCATGTCATCGGCTCCCGTGCGTCTGTACAAGCTGACACCAGCGCACCACGGTTGCAGGTCCTCTCCAGGACCCCGATTTTGTATTCTACGTTATGTGTTCTTTTTCTTAACAAATACGCCTCAAGTTGTATAAACCTCACACCCCAACAAACTGAGTCTGTCCCTGATTATCATGTAGGGGTGGGGTTTCTGGAAGAGGTAACGTGTGAGACCCCTGGTTCCCCAGTGATGGCCCTACACCAGGCTGGGCTCAGACCAGGCAGCATGAAGCTGTCGGGGCAAAGGATCCCCAACTTTCTACTCTACTTGGGGAGGATGGTGGGGTTCCCAGGGCTCTCGTTCTTTGAACCTCCTCCAAACATACCAAGCTCTGAACAGCTACCACTTCCTAGCAAGTCCCAGTCAGAGACGTCTGAATTCTGGGTCCCAGCCTGCCTTAGACCCCCACCTCCCTGCCTTTGCTCAGAGCTTGTCGTGGAGATCATGGCCTCCTAATCCACAGACCCCGCCCCTGCCCAGGCCAGGGTCACAAACACGGAGACCCCAGGCCTTTCAACGTGTTTGGCTGACACGGTGTTTTATAAAGACTTGAGCCAATGTAACAATATCTGTAAATTTCACACAAAAAAACTCAGATTTCTGACTTTTGTTGAAAAATCAGAAGACCTAGCCTCATTGGCCTAAATCCCTTCCTGGCAGTAACAAGCCGGAGTTGCTGAATTACCACGGCTCCCGAGATGGGATTCGGATCATCAGCTCCCCGGGCCACACCTCTCAGTGCTGTCTCCCCAGCAGGGGGCCAGGGAGCAATTGTCATTTCTCATGGTGCCTGCACTGTGGCTTTTCTTGGAGAAATATTTCCGCTACCCAGGTCTCTTTCAAAAGTGGGGAATGAAAGATAGAGCAAGCAGGCCATGTGTTTCAAGAGAAATGTGCACAGCTTTTTTTGTGTGTGGGAGTGAAGGATGCTCCTTGTGGGGCCGTTGCACTGTGCCATTTGCAGGGACACGTCCGCATCGCAGCTTGTGGGGATGACGCCTCCTGTAGTTGAGCCCTCCTCAGTCTACACAGCCTGACTCCTGGGTGCTTACTGTGCAAGCTGGAACAGTGTCAAAATTATTCTGCATACGATGCCATGGTTCTCGCTCATCTGTCTGCATGGCTGAGCAGACCCTCCAAGGCCTCATGGAAATTCTAACAAGGCATGACGAGGGCAGAGTCCAGAGACCAATAGCCCCAGTGTGGCAGATTCCTGCACAGGCAACATGAGAAAGTCTGAGGAATACTAGAAGGCGGGCAGAAGGTTGAGCTTGATGCCAAGATTCCAGGCAGGGAACCAAACAGCCCCCTCTGCTGGGCACAGCCTTCCTATTGCATGGGCTGCCTCGTGATGTTTTGTGCCTCCTACACAACCCAGCTAGCATGCTGCCTCCTCTGGGGAGCTTTGCCTTCCAGAGAGGTAGCCTTCTCTGGGTTCCCTCTGTACGTTCCCAGTAAACATTGCACACATCATTCAAGGCACTGTGATTCTGTTAATGTGATCTGACTCACTGTGTGTTTCATGTGCCCCAAGTGCCTAGGACAGTACATGGTACATTGTTGGGACTCAATGAATAATTGTTAATTAAATTAATAGATGGATAGATGGATGGATGGATGGATGGATGAGTGGATGGATGGATGGATGGATGGATGATGGATGGATGAGTGGTTGGATGGTTGGATGGATGGATGAGTGGATGGATGGATGGATGAATGAATGTATGTATGGGTGGGTGGATGGATGGGTGGATGGAGGGATGGGTAGATGAGTGGATGGATGGATGGATGGATGGATGAGTAGATGGATGTATGTATGAATGGATGTATGTATGAATGGGTGAATGGATGTATGGATGGGTGGATGGATGGATGGATGAATGAATGTTGTATGGGTGGATGGATGGATGGGCGGATGGAGGGATGGATAGATGAGTGGATGGATGGATGGATGGATGGATGGATGGATGAATGGATGAATGGGTGAGTGAATGGATGGATGGATGGAGGGTTGGATGGATGGATGAGTGGATGTATGTATGTATGAATGGATGTATATATGAATGGGTGAGTGGATGGGTAGATGAGTGGATGGATGGATGGATGGATGGATGGGTGAGTGAATGGATGGATGGATGAGTGGTTGGGTGGGTGGATGGATGGATGAGTGGATGTATGTTTGTATGAATGGGTGAGTGGATGGATGGATAGGTGGATGGATGGATGGATGGATGGATGAATGTATGGATAGGTGGGTGGATGGATGAGTGAGTGGATGGTTGGATAGGTGGACAGATGGATAAATGGATGGGTAGATGGATAGATGGATGGATAGACAAATGGATGGTTAGATGGACAATGGATGGATGGATGGATGGATGGATGGATGGAGGACATATAGGAATCCCAGCCCTGGAGGCTCAGGCTGGGGCCAACATTAGAACTGGAAGGCAGGCAAAGCTTAGTTGGGGTGAGTTCATCTTCGGACCCAGATTTCACCATAAGAGCAAGACTAACCCCTAGTCTTGCCACTAAACCTCTAAGCTCCTGACTGAGGGTCTCTTGTTTCCACCACCCCACCCGCCCAAATCCGTGGCCCCAGCTGGAGGGAGCAGAGCTGGAAGGGGCCCAGTCCTGCTTCCCAAGCATCTGCCCTGCTCCCTGGTCCCCTGACTGTGAGTTCAGTAGACTTCCACTTCTCAGGGGCATGTGTAATTGATGCAGGAAATACTGTGCGTCTTTGCAGGACAGCTGGATTAGCCCCCTCTCTCCTGCCTCTGTTTCTCACGGGCACCAACCTGGACACAGGGGCCTAATCGCTGGCCCTGCCTAGTGTGCGGGTGGACACCACGGACCAGTTGAGGATGAAAAATGCAGTAAGTTAAAGGCTTCTGAGGGATAGTTAAACAGTCAAAAAAACTATTGCTAAGAACCAAACACTAAATGAAGCTCTGGTCCTTGATTAATTGACGAAATCATAGAGGCTTTGACCTACCTCTCTAAAGTTTAATGAATTTTTTGATTAGTTGCATTAAGTTGCTTCGCCACCACGAGGAGGGAGCAGGTCATTGGTCTTTGGCTAATGACATGCCCTAGTGGGTTGCTTCCAACTGCCCTGGCGCGTCGACCTGGAGAGCTGCAGGGTGTAGGGTCCCCCCATAAAATGGTTCTCATCCAGAAAGGATGCCGGGCTGTGCTGAAGGACAAGGTGACCTTCCTTGCTGCCAGCCGTATGTGGCCCAGATTTTCTGCTTTTCTTTCTTCTCCTGGGCTTCGTCTCTTCTTTCTCTCACTTTCCTCCCCCCACCCCCTTTCTTGCTCCTTCCTTCCACATCTTCACATCACGACAGTTTGGAATTTACTTTCTGACCCTTGGCCTCACCACATGGGCGAGCCCCCTGCCCGCTACTCCGCAGCTCTGAGAAGGGAGTACAGGAAAGGAATACCTCTAGATAGACCTCATCGATGCTGACTGGGCTTGGAGGAAAGAGCCACCACCTTTGTCATAGTTATTGATGTGAGCTGGATTTGCTGAGTTAGAGAGCGGGAGAGAGGTTGGTAGGATGGGCACCAAACTTGATTTGGTCAATAAAGCAAATAAAGCAGCCTTCGCAAGTGTATTCGAAGAATAACGTACTTGCTGTCCAAGGTGCAAAGAATATAAATCTCTGCTTGCTTGAAATACAATGTGGTATTGATTACTTGGAACCTGCCATAGCTTTTGAAGTTATAGTTTATTAAAGGGAAATAATGTTTAACAAACATCTTCCCCGGTACACAGTAGTGAAGCACACGGGAGTCACCTGGGAGGGGCGTGTGGTCACGTGCTTGCCCCTCCAGGCTCTGCGTGCAGGTACGCCCACCTGGGGTCCTGATCTGCTCTGGGTCTTCCTGGACCCCAAGCAGAGGTTCGTGGAAGACCTGGGAATGCTTTTTAGTTCACTCCTTTGCCTCTCCAATGAGATGATAAGCTCATGCTTCTTCTGTGTCCCTCCAGAACCAAGCATCTCGCATGGACAGAGGTGTCCCATAGCTATTGGCTAAATGTGAATGAATGGACTTTTATTACTTTACTTTTGTCTTTATTAAAAATTTTTAATTACAAAGGAAACAGGCTCATGATAACAAACAAGTACATTATTTTAAAATATTTTTCTAATTACAAAAGTTAGATATGCTCAGGGTAGAACATTTACAAGATGTGGAAAGGTATGAAAAAGATAATAAAAATCGCCAATAATCCCATCACCCAGAGAGAACCCCTGCTTACATGTTGGTATATTTCCTGTCAGTCTTTTTGCTATACTCGCATGTATGAAAATTTTTTTACAAAGTTGGTAATGTGATATATACGCAGGTTAATGTTTTGTATTTTTTTCACTTGCCGTTATATCAACAGCATTTTCACTTGTTGTTCAATAGTCTTCAAACAACAGTTTTTAATGGCTGCATAATATTCCTTCTTATGGATATACTGTAATTTATTTAGTCATTCTCTGTTGTTGGACATTTATTCTGCTGTCAGTGTTCAGCATTAGAAATAATACTCTGGTAAACATAATTATTCATGAATCTTTCACCTCATCTCTGAGTATTACGAAAGATCAAGTTCTTAAAGCAGAAGCCAGTGTAGAATGTTACTGCAGAAGCCAATTCATGTGCGTGACCTATACAGTCATGTGGGGCCAATGCTTGGTTTAAGACTCTGCTGTCACATTCTTAAAATTCTTAATAATTTTTTACCAAGGGACCCCATGTTTTCATTTTGCACTGGGCCCCACAAATTAGGTAGCCAGTCCTGGTTATGGAACATTCTTCCCTACTGACATGGAAGAGCCAGGGCCACCTCCAGCTGTTTCATTCCTGGGAAACCATGGCCAAGTCAGCTGAGACTGAGAATTGCCATGCAAAGAGAACTTCCCACAGAGCTGAAGTTTACCTTTCAAATCCCAAAATGTACATAATATTGGCGTCATCTATGTTTCATTTTAGCTTGCTTTTTATTGGAACCATAATTTGCTAATGCAGTAATTTGTGTTTGGGGAATTTCTAAATTGTCCTTTTTTAAAAATTTTTTGAAAAAATCACCAGCTAATTAAAAAGTTGTAAGTACAGTGGAAAGAAACTTTTTTGAACCGTTTGAAAGTCACTGACCTAATGCCTCATCACCCTGGAATACTTTTGTATGTGTTTCTTTCAAACAAGAACATTCTCCTACATAACCATCGCAGAACTCTCAAAATCAGGGACTTCCCTGGTGGTCCAGTGGTTAAGACTTTGCCTTCCAATGCACCGGGTGCAGGTTCGATCCCTGGTCAGAGAGCTAAGATCCCACATGCCTCGCAGCTAAAAAACCGAAACATAGAAGCAATATTGTGACAAATTCAATAAAGACTTTAAAAATCGTCCACATAAAAAAAAAATCTTAAAAATAAAACCTGTCAAAATCAGGCAACTAACATTGCTACATCACTACCACCTAATCCTCAATAAGTTTTACCAATTGTCCCAATAATAGCATCACATGTCACATTTAGTGGTATGTCCTTCAGTCTGGAGCAGTTCTTCATTCTGTCCTTCTGTGATCCTGCCACTTTTGATATGTACAGACCAGTTATTTTGTAGACTTCTCTCAGTTTGGGTTTGTCTGATGTCTTCTTGTGATTAGATTCAGGTTGTACATCTTTGGCAGGAATCTCACAGAAAGGATGCTGAGATCTGTCAGGTGGTACAGAATTTCAGTTCTGATGATGTTCAGTCAGACCGCTTGATTAAGGTGGTTCCTGCAAGGATTCACCACTGTAAGGTTACTCTTTTTCCCGTTGTAGTTAATAAGTATTTTGTGGGGAAATACATTAAGACTATATAACTATACTCTACCTCCTCAAACGTTCAGAGTATTCACTTATTTATACATAACTTAATGAACTCATAATTTCATTATTCCACGGGTTGTACTCCATTGCTATCATATTTATTTTAATGCCCAAATGGTCTCAGATTTGCTTGGTGAGTGCCCATTCAAGCTGGCTTCTGTGTCATTTCATGTAAGGCCATCATTCTTTTTTTTTTAATTGAAATATAGTTGATGTACAACATCCTATAAGTTAAGACCATCTTTCTTTGAGTGCCTCCTTGCTTACTGAACAAGATGTTCCAGGCACGTCTTGTACTTTCCTGGACTCAGCAATCAATCCAAAGAAGCTTGGTTCCTTTTAGTGGAAGGTGGTATTTAGAAGTCAAGATCTGGGTGTGAGTGTATTCATTGTTATTGGGATGTCACTGCTCCCAGGCCCTCTCAGTGGATAGCGCTGGGAAATATACATATCATATATACGTGTGTTTGTGTGTGTGGATGGATAGATATAGATATAGATGTAGATACACATTTATATCTTATTTCTACATAGAGAGGTAGACATGTTGAAAACCATTAGCTTACTCCAATATAGCCAATTCCAATATACCTCCAGGGAATTCATTCTCACTTTGCCCCTTTCCGTATTTGTAACGATCTTCTTCAATAGTAGAAAACTGTCTCCTATTATCCCTAAGTATGATTACACATTTGGTCGATCTCCCTGTATGTAACGAATCTCACATCTCTGCCACCATCCCCTCCCCCATGTAGATACCCTCCTCACCCATCAATATGCCCTTAATGCTGTTGCGAGAAGGATTCTGAAACTCACAGGAACGTCTCCAGGCTCAGAGGAAAGAGTGATGTGACTGACTAGCAGTGCCTGCCATGGACGGCGGAACAGGAAGTGTGGGACAACCTTCCATGCATAAGCTACCCCTGAGTTAGGATAATCGATAGAAGCACCCATATTGATCGGGTGGCTGTACAATTTTGAGAGGAAAACAGTAATTAACAATTACAGTTGAAAGAAATTGATAATTACACTGGGACAGCAGGCATTAGCCAGGTCATCTGGTCATCCTGTGTGTTGGCTGCTGGGAAAGCACTGTCCTGGGTCTGCTCTAGTGATCTTTGACCTTCTTTGTCAGGGTCACACATACAGCTCTATAGGTCCCACTATGGCCCCATCACCAGTTTCTTTCTGGCTTGCTGTCCCTCTTGTGTAGACTGGAAAAGTCCCTAACAAGGCTTGTTAAGAATCAAGGTGACCATGCCTGGTGATATGGCTTTTGCTCAGGACTCACAGCGTTCTTTTTTATTTCCTTCTGAGTTCCTGGGTGGTAGCAGAAAGCTGACAGTATTTGACCATCTCCTGCCACCAAAGAGCCCTCGTGACTACCAGCTTCATCCTAATTCCCCAGATTGGTGTCCACAAAACCTGAGCACTACACATGGTGGTCAGCAAATGCATCAGAAACAGGATGTTATCCTATGGATTACATTTTCTCTCTGATGCCCCGAGATTTTCCAAGAGTCCAGGTACGGAAAGTGTGCTTTGAGCAAGAAGCAGTTGTGAGATCGTCCAGCTTTATATTAAATTTGTTCATCCTACAAATATTCGTTGGGGGTCTACTATCAGTTAGATAATTCCCAGAGTGACATTTGAGGTTCATAAGTGGCTAAAACAAAAATCCCTTCTGGGTGGGAGAGACAAACAGAAAACAAAACATAAGTAATTCTAGCGTGTCAGGAAATGAGGAACGCTTTGGGGAGAAGCAGTGGCTCAGGCTAAGGTGAAGGTGGGGTGGGCGAGTTCCATTTTTCATGAACTAGAGATGGCCTCCTGCATGCCAGGCACCCCTCCAGGCCCTGCTGGCTCGGGGAACGGACTGCCCCATCTTGAGGGAGACAGACAAGAACATGAGAGACACAGAGCTCGGAAGAGCAGGAGTTTCTTGTCGCTGGAGGACTCTCAGAGGAAACTGAAGGAGGGGAGGAGAGCGTGGGAAGCAGGGAGAGAATCAGGAGGAGACAGTGCTGGGCAGTGAAGAGCAGGAGATTCCAGAGGGACTGAGGTGAGGCTGAGGCTGCCCAGACCTGGGGAGGAGAACTTAGCCGACCCGTGACTTCAGGTTCAAAAACCTTTGAATCCACAGATCCAGAGAGTGGTAGGAAGAGAAGCCCAATGCAGAGGGTTAATGGGGGAGAGTGTTAGTGCAGACACTTCTCAGGAGACCCAGGGCTGTGAGAAGAAGCAGAGGAGGTGGCTCCGGACTCCCAGTGAGGGAGGTTTAGCCCGGGATCCTGATTCCTTCTTTTCACCTTCAGACCATTGCCCTGCCCTAGAGCACACAGTGCCTCCCTCCTGGCCCCTCCCACCTGGCCCCTCCCACCTGGCCCCCTCCCAGCTGCCCCCCCCAACCTGGCCTCTCCCACCTCACCCCTCTCACCTGGCCCTTCCCACCTGCCCTCCCCACCTGGCCCCCTCCCACCTGGCCTCTCCCACATTGTCCCTTCCCACCTGATCCCCTCCCCTCTGGCCCTCTCCCTCCCAGGCCCAGAAACAAAACTGTTGGCTCAACCAGGAGGAGCCTTCCTCTTCCTGCCCCCTCCCCATGAGGAATCTCTGTTGGCTTCCTTCAGGGGGTTTCTGGAGGAAAGAAAACGTCCTCCCACTAAAGCAGCCACAAGGCAAAGCACCCCCAGCTCATTTCAGTGATTGTTGTCCAGTTACAGATGGGAACAGAGGCAAGGACGACGGTGCCTAGTGTTTCACTGAAAATTCTGGGGGAGAGCAGGATTGACCTGGAAAGGCCAGTCGTGACTTTCACCCTCACGGAGGGAAACATCCAGGTACAATTAGTCACTGGCTCACACTGGTCCTTCCCCTTCTGTCTACCCAAGCCGTCCTGGGTCTCCCTCACCTGCCCTACCAGAAGAGGTGAAAGTTTGGAAAGGGGAAGAGGTGGTCACCACACTCCGAGGCCAAGCTGGGCTCTGGAAGCTGGACAGAGGCTGCAGGGTGTGCACACGTGTGTGAATGGGTGTTCGTGGGGGGCGGGGAAGGGGACACCCACCTCGCTCCCAGACTCCCAGACCCTTGTTCACTCCCTCCCTTTGCAACAGGATGTGCAGGAAGCTGCATCAAGCATCCCTCCCTTTACCTGTTGGGTCAGACCCTCAGCCCAGGCTCCCAGCAGCCCCCTCCCCTACTTGGAGGACTGGCTCAGGAAACCTCCTGACACCCAGAGAGGGGTTTAAAGCAGCCTGACTCCCCATGTCTTGCCCGGCACTGGGCCCCTGCTACCAGAACGGCTCCCGAATCTCTGATTCCAGCTGGCTGGTCCCTTCTCGGGGGCAGAGACCACATCCCAGGCTCCCCTGTGGGCCTGATGGGCTGGCACAGAGCCAAGCACAGGAAAACCCTGAGGAGGGAGAGTGACGTGGGCCTGGGACCCTGGTGTAGACCGGGTCAGGCGCCAGGCTGCGCACTTTTCAAATCCTCTCATTTAATCCTCACTAAAAGCCCAGAATCTGGCATGTATATTCCTGTTCTGTACATGAGGGAAGAGAAGCTCAGAGAGGTTTAGTGAATTGCCAGAGGTCACCCAGCCAAGAGATGGTGGAACCGGGATTCAAACCCTGACCCCAGTGAATGCCAGCCTCCTTCAATGGCACAGAGGGATGGACCTCTTAGCACATAGCCTTCCCAAGGTCATCACAGTCCCCTCTGTGTCCCTAGCCTAGCTCTGGAGCCCAGGGAGCACGAGGCAGCATCTCTGGACCCCTGCATCCCATGACAGGACCCCTTACCCCTGACTTCACTCAGCGTTCTGCAGAGCCCTGGGCAAGGGTCAAGCAAGGGATGCTCCGTTTCTCCGTCCTCCCAGGAGCCACATGTAGTCTTGTCCACTTGGAACAGTGGATGTGCCAGTCCTGGCCAGAACTGGGGAGTGAAATGGCCTTTGATGGACCATCCTGTGTGCGCCCAACACCCAGAGAGGGGCAGCAGCAGAGCCCAGGCCAGGAGGAGCAGAGGTGGGAGGAGGTCCAGGAGATGTCCCACCTGGCCTTCCTGGCCCGGCCGCTCCAAGCCCCCCCGGCCCCGTCCACCCAGGGTGGCCACCCATGCAAGCCTAGCAGGTTCTCATTTAACAGAAAGCCAGTGAGCTCTGCCCTCCGTGTGCTCCAGAGTGACCTCCACGGAGGCGAAGAGGGGCCAGGAGGTAACAATCCACTGAATGGAGAGGCAGCTCGAGGGCCTCTGGGCCTTCGGGCATCCGCAGTAGGCAAGGAAGAAGTCTCAGTGGCAAACCCGCCTCTCCCAGGCTGTGAGGACACAGGCCTAACTGTGTCCTCACAGTCTGGCTGGCTTTCAGAAAGACTGAGCTCTGATCCAGGACGGGGCCCAGCATGCAGGAAGTATCTCGAATGAACGAACGGATGAACGAGTGAGTGGATGAGTGATCCAGGGTCTCTGGCAGATGAGGAGGGCCTGCTGGCAGTGGGGGACAGATGTGATGAAGCCAGCTCTTTGGAGGAAGCAGAGCATCTCTTCACAGCAGCTCACAAACGCTTCCCGAGAGCTGCTGTGTGCCAGGCCGGCTAACCCCAGAAAGAGAGGCAGAGCTTGTGCTGGTCTCTGTTTGCCACCCTCTGACCCTCTCTGGTTCTCCCCGACCCTACACAGAGCCTGGTGCACAGCAGTCTCTCCACAAATCTCCTGGAGGTCCATGTGGGTGTGCTGTAAGAGATGGGACTTCCCTGTGGTCCAGTGGTTAAGACTGCGCTCCCAATGCAGGGGGCCCAGGTTCGATCCCTGGTCAGGGATCCCACTAGATCCCACATGCCACAACTAAGAGCCCGCACGTGGCTACGAAGATCCCACATGCCGCAACTACGACCCAGTGCGGCCAAATAAATAAATAAATATTTTTTTAAAAAAAGAAGAAGAAGAAGAAGACAGAGAAACTTCTTCCCTTGTTTAAGCCCCCGGAAAGGGAAAGGCCTCTTCCCAGAAGACTCCAGGCAAAGTGCCAGGACCCTCGGGTCAGGGAGCCCCAAGGAGAGATGCTCACCTGCAGTCTAGAGCTGGGAGTGGGATTCAGAGAGAGGAGGGCACTATTGTGGCCACGGGTGAGAGCCGGGTCTGAACCAGCACCGAGGCAGGGCTGAACCCAGATGTGACTGTGGACCCGTGTGAGCCCCGAGACCAGCACAACTCTCCCCGCCCCCGTCCCAGGGAGCGTGTCCTCAGGCACCCCACCAGGCACACAGCCGTGGGTTCCGTACACCAACACCCTGGTGTGTGCCATCGTCGGCACTGCAGGGAGGAGGGAAAGAAGGAAATGAACATGGGACACACCCTGGGGCTGGGAGCCAAAAGTTATCCCAGTAGAAGGAAGGGCCAGGATCCTTGGCTGGTTCATTTCATCCCACAGAAGGAGGCTATGTCACCCTTGCTGGCTCGGGGCTCAGGAATCCCTCAGAAGGATGTACCCTCCTTCCATCCACCCGCATCGCTCACTCTTTCAGCCAGTGATGTGACAGCCATTTGTGGAGACCTATTAAGTGCCAGGCACTGTTCTAGGTGCTGATAATACAGCTGTGAGCAGGACAGACATGCCTGCCCTCAGGGAGCTTCTAGTCATTAGAAGTGAGAGGATGCCGTGAAGAAGAAACACAGAGCCCAACAGTTCCTTCAAGCGGCTCTCAGCCCCACATTCCAGGTGCCACCTACAGGAATGCTCTGAAAGGTGATACGACTCTTCCTTGTCTTAGTTCTAAACCACCTGCCTTAAACTCAGGGATGATAAAATCTACCAGCTGCCCCCACCCCCTCCTGTCACTGCTTCCAGCCTGCTGGCCTCTGGCCCTCTGCTCTTTCTCCCATCTTCTGCTGCACACAGGTGCCAAGCAGGTCCCTCCCGGCATCTCCTTGGCATCCCCTTTGATCACAAGTTTGGGTCTTCCTCCTCCCCCAGGACGTAAGCTTCCACGACCGTCCAGAATTGCCCCAGCTCCTGGGATCCCTTTCTTGGCTTGCTCCATCCCCCCAAAGCAGGAGCCAAACCTCTTTTAGGGCAGAATCCAAACCCAGCCGACTCCCCAAGCCAGATGGTGGGGCCCACATCTGAGGGCTGAATTTTTCAGATGTTTTGCTCCAGCAATCTGCTGATGGAGGCGAGAAGGCGGCTCACAGAGCTATCAGCTACCTCTGTCAGTGTTGGGTAATGAGGTGCGGAAGCTGGCACCTCGCAGTAAACTGTGAACCTCCAGACGTTCCCAGGCACCTGCAGCCCTGCCGCCCCCCAGCAAAAGGGATTGTGCCTGGCAGCCCCTGTGAGGCCTGCAGTGGGGCAGGGTCTGTTCTGGGGGCTGGATTGACAATTGGCTTTGGAAATCTGTTTGTGGGACCCACAGAGCTTTCCCTTATTTAGACCTGGAGGAAACTGACAGTTTCGATTAACACAAACCTCCCCAAAGAGCAAAGGAGCATGTGTTTCTATTTTTGAAGTGGTGATGCTTTTCTTGGAGTTCACCTGGGCAGGATCCAGGAGGGCAACTGGGACCTGAAGCCAGCCCCAAGCCCCCATCCCTCCTCCTTCCATGGGGTCAGTAGGCCCCCTGGTCCCCTGTCCATTTGCAGCCCTTCTCTGCCTCCTTCTTTCCTTCCTGAGACGCAGGGCTGGACCCTCCTGTAGGCCCACTGTCTCCTCAATTCCCAGGGCAGATCGAGTCAGGGCCCCAGCTCAACAGTTAAGTGCCTGGCATGAGTCCCCCCCCAAACCAGGCCTAAAACCCAGAAGTTACCTATGCCACCCACGCTCTCCCTGTCCATCACCAACTCACCACAGGTGAGGCCAACAGATCAGGGGATGATTGCCACTGAAAAGATAGTTTGTGACCCACAGTCCTCAAGCCGGGGGGGAGGTCATGACACACAGGGCCACACAGGGAGGTGCCATGGTCATTCAGGAGGCAGAGGGAGGGGGGAAAGGTGGGCAAGACCTTTATGGTGGTTTCCGTGGGCAGAGAAAGCAGGTTTAGGATTGGCTAGTTTGAAAGATTTCCGTGGGTTCTGGGTTCTTGGGGCTGTCCCTCATTGTCTGGCACCTGCCCTGGGCGGTTAGGGCAGGGGGACAGTGGCTGGAGAGCCTGATAGAGAAGGGGTTGGGTGGGGGACTTTGCAGTGGTTGGTTTGCATATGAGAGGAGTGCTCATGGGCTAGTCTTCTACCATCTCCAGGAACTGGCTGGTCCTGCGAGGGGTGGTCTCTCCAGGGTCAGCAAGGCCCCAGATGTCAAAGCATCAGAAATTCAGAAAAGGAAAAGGCATAATTCATACGCCTTCCCCAAGACCCTTGCCAAAATCTGGTTCTTCCAAACTCCTCTCTACACAACACCAACAATGGAAAAACAACGCTAATCTGAACGTTTCATCCAGGAATATACATGTGCACACACCCCCTTGCTGATTATAAACCTTCCCCCTCCTCCTAAGGCTGAAGACCACCGTGGTCCTCCCCGCTCCCTGGCCCCAGCTGGAACCATGCACCGCCTCCCTGCTCTCCAGATGGCCTAGCCTCTTACAGGTTCTCAAACGTGCTCCATGGAGTAGTATACCATTGCCTATATGTACCACATCTTCATTATCCATTCCTCTGTCGATGGACATAGGTTGTTTCCATGTCTTGGCTATTGTGAATAGTGCTGCAGTGAACATTGGGGGCCAGGTATCTTTTGGAATTATGTTTTTCTCCAGATATATGCCCAGTAGTGGGATTGCTGGGTCCTATGGTAGTTCTATGTTTAGTTTTTTAAGGAACCTCCATACTGTTCTCCATAGTGGCTGTATCAATTTACATTCCCACTGACAGTGTAGGAGTGTTCCCTTTTCTCCACACCCTCTCCAGCATTTATTGTTTGTAGATTTTTTGATGATGCCCATTCTGACCGGTGTGAGGTGATACCTCCCCAATACTCTGTAATGGCCTATATGGGAAAAGAATCTAAAAAAGAGTGGATATGTGGATATGTATAACAGATTGACTTTGCTGTACACCTGAAACTAACAACATTGTAAATAAACTATATCCCCCCAAATTTTTTTTAAAAAAAGATGAACAATAAAGGTGGGGAAAAAACAAATGTGATCCATGGAAATACACTCCACCTGCCTGGCCACTCATCCCCACCCCTCAGCCCGTTCACACCTGCTCACACCTGCGCAGCCGTCCAGTCTCTGCGGAAGGATGCTCACAGAAGCAGACTTCTCTCTCTCAGCGTGGTCCTCTGCTCATGTGAGCCCCAGATCTGAGCATCTCCCCTCTAGGCTGCACTCACCAGGGGACCCCAGCATCTCTAACAGGGCACGGCTCACAGCAGACACTCTACAGATACTTGCAAAAGGGTTTCTAAACGTCCTGGCAACCAACTGTAAGAGGTGGGGATTCTTGCTTATCCCTGTTCTTTAGATGAACGGATGGTGTCTTGGGAGCGTCAATGACTTCAGGTCATACACAGTCAGAAGGGGACAGAGCCGTCGTTCCAATGAGGCCGGTGATACTCCCAAGGCCCTAACCTCTCGATGTGCTCCCTTTCGGGGGACAATTGAGGCCCAGCCCCCAGGAGACTTAGCTGGCGCTGAACCCACCTCCTGGGTTCCTGTATTCTATTTTGGGCAAGAGAACCCACGTTGGCAAGTTGTGGGGGGAGGGGTGAGGAGGAGGATCTGATGGGGGAGGGGCTTTCCCCCTGCTGAAGTTGGCTGTGGGTGTATTAGTATCCTCGAGCTGCTGTAACAAAATACCACAAACTGAGTGATTTAAACAACAGAAATCGATTGTCTCACTGTCTGGAGACTAAAAGTTCGAGAGCAAGGTTAGCAGGACTGTGCTCCCTCCGAAGGCTCTAGGGAAGGATGTTTCCTGGCCTCTTTCACCTTCCAGTGGCTGCGGGAATTCCTTGGCTTGTAGATGCATCACGTCTATCTCCGCCTCTGTTGGCATATGGCCTTCTCCATGTGTGTGTCTGTGTTTGTGTCCAAATTTCCTTCCTCTTATAAGGACACCAGTCATACTGGACTTAGGGCCTGCCCTAACTCACTATCACTTCGCCTCAATTTAACTAATTAGAGCTGCAAAGACCCTATTTCCAAATAAGGTCACATTCTGCGGTTCTGGGTGGGCATGAATTTGAGGGGGATACAATTCAAGCCAATCCAGGGGGATTTTCTCTTCCTTATGTCCTGTCTCCTGAACATGCCCCAAGACCTGGGACACTGACCTTGGCCTTGACCGGGCTCCATCAGATCTCACCATGTCCAAAATGAGATGTAATTGCACATAAAAGGCCTGGACTGGGAGTCCAGAGCCCTGCCAAGCTGCAGGACCAGCACAACCCCTGCCCACCCTCCCCATCCCTGAGCCCTCACTTCCTTGATGCACAGTGAGGATTGGACCACATGCTTTCCCAGCTGTTATCCAGCTATGACGTTCTAGGATCCAGAATGTTCCATAGCCTCTCTATGGGTCTTTCTTTTTTAATAGAGAAGCAAATGAGAGATATAATTGTCGTTGCATTTTAAAATTATTGATGCAGTAATACACATTCATGAAAAGACGGTAGAACCCAGTGGGGAGACCCAGTCCATCGCTCACCATGGCTGCTTTCAGGAAGTCCTCGCCACATCTTCTGAGCACATACTCTGTGCCCCACTCTGGTCTGGACGCGGGGGGTTGGGGTGAATGAGAATGCCCCCGCCCTCAGGGGGCTTGCAGCCTCAGACCCGGACGTCATTATGGTGGCAGAGTTAGTCTGGGGTCCCAGCAAGGGCCTTCTTTATCTGTGCGCATCTGAAAGAAGGAAACAGAATCGAGCGGGAACCGTCTGGGGCTGCAGTGGAGGAGGGCGGAGGGGGGGAGCCTGATCAGCCCCCCATGGGCGGTTCTCCCCTGAGATGCAGCTTCGGTGGGGCCTCCAGCTCTCAGACTCACCGTCCTCCTTCCCGTCTTTCAAGGATTCCTGGAGCAAAGTGTTAACCATGCTTGGCTCCCCGCATTCCCCCAGCCACCTGCCTGCTACTCAGACCCCCTCCAGGCCCATCAGGCTCTAGCGGCCTCTTATCTCCCGCTTCCTGGGGCCCAGCTCGCCCAGCCCTGTACCCCTGGGCCGCATGGGGCCTGGGCTGGGCCTGGTCTCCATCTCCGGGCACAGCTTGCTGCTTCCGGGCAGGGCTTGATTCACTCCTGGAGTGGCCAGCACATCCCTTAGGACATGGCAGGAAGGGAGGACCCCAAGGCCCTAGGGGTTAACAGGGGAACAGGCAGGAGGCCCCTGGATGGGGCTCTCCTCAGGGAGGCCCTGGGGGCCCTGGAGGGAGCCCTCCAGCCCCCTCCATCGACCCAGAACTGTAGACCCCGCAGGGCCTAGGCAGCTGTTCCCTGGCCCGGAGCAGAGAGGGGGACTCTGTTCCTTTCTGAGGAACAGTTATCAAAAAGTATTCAGGGACCCACTGTTGCTCCTTCCAAAGTCACCCATGCAGCCTTACGTTCACCAGGCTGAGGGGCAGGGAACACAGTCCCTGAGACAGGAGGGACGCCCCAGCCCTGGGACACGCAGGGGCACAGAGGAAAAGCAGGGGGGCCCGGGATAGCTCGACCCATGCTGCCCCGCCTCTGCGGGCCAGCTGGCTCTCCAGTGAAAACCCGTTCTCCACTCAGGCAGGAGGCCATCAGGACTGAAGAAGGATTTCGGCAGCTGTAGTCA
This sequence comes from Monodon monoceros, assembly GCF_005190385.1. Taxonomy (NCBI): domain Eukaryota; kingdom Metazoa; phylum Chordata; class Mammalia; order Artiodactyla; family Monodontidae; genus Monodon; species Monodon monoceros. The sequence continues at coordinate 175,570,186 of NW_021703774.1, read as the reverse complement.
TTAAGATAAAAGTCGCGGTAATGACTCGAGCGTTATTTAGATCTGATATCTTAATTTAATTGGATTCTTTTAATTAAGAAAAAGACCCATAATCCTGTAAGCACTGGGCTGGGGCTGGCTTTTCAGAAGTTCACCTTTAAGGGCTGAGCCCCAGAACCCTTATTCCTCTTGCCTGAGGCCAGGGTCACTTTGGGAAGAGGGACACCGAGGCCTGGGGTCTGAGCCGGGAAGGAAGCCGGGAGGCTGCTCAGAGAGAAAGGTCAAGGTTCCCGGCGCTTCTGCAGCTCAGGAAAGAGGAAGCCGCTGGTACTGAGGGCGCCGTCTGCTCCAGGGAGGCTGCACGTGGGCACTGCCGCCACCCCACTGCGAGGGGCCCTGAGCGGCGGATCTGGAGGGCCAGGGGCCATTCTCCGCCCCGAGACATGGGCCTCCTCCACGGACAGCAGCCCTGTCCTTCTCATGATCACATCAGCTCTGGAGCCCAGGGCTGTACCCAGGGGAGGGGGGCTTGCGGGCCGTCCCTCCTTTCTCCGGGCCCTCGGTGGCGGCCTGTGGCCTCCCTTGCCCCCCCCCGCCCCGCTGCCCTCCCCTGCTGGGCTCTGGAAGCCAGAGGTTGCTTGGTGATGGTGATTGATGGTTTACCAATAGGAGTGGAATGAAGTTTTAATAGTCTCAGATTGAAGGATCAGAGAGCGAAGGGATGCGGGAGCCCGGCTGCCCGCATTCATGTTTTTGCACAGAGCAACTCCTGGAGCTGCACAGAGGGGCCTGTTAAAGCCACAGACCAGCTGGGGGAGGGGGAGGGGTCTGCGCCCGAGGGTTCCCGCGACATCAGGCGGGGGAGCCGGCCTCTGTCACACGGGCGGGTGTAGGGCACCCACAGCCCCCTGGGGTCCAGCAGAGCTCCGTGAGCTCGGGGCCCTGGCGGAAGCATGAACACCCCGACCCTGGGTCTAGGCTGAACCTCCAGCCTCTGGACGTTGAGGGGGCAGAGGGGGCCTCGGGGCCTGGCTGGAAGAAAGTTCCAGAAGGAAGCACACGTCGGACTCCCAGTGAATTTGGGAATACGGTGGGCGTCGTGGGTGAGAGATTGGTTCTCTGCTCTTCGTAGATCAACATGATTTTTTCCACCCTTGAGGGGATTCTTTGTGAGATAAACACACACTCCCTCCAAAATCACTGGTGACTCTGGGAGCCCATGGCCAAGGGTGAAGTTGGCTCCAAATGAGGGTTTGGCGTGCGGCTGCAGGAGGGTGGCTCTCCCCTACCCTCTGTGGGGTTAAGGTGCACAGCAGAATGCCTCGCCCCCAGGGCAGAGGGAGGGAGGGGGCCTGGGTGTCTGCACCTGCGTGAGGACCTACACCACGTCCTCCAGCCCCACTGCCCCTCGCGCCCCCTCACGTCCCCTGAGACGGGGCACTGGGCACATCACAGGGTGTGCTGACGCCCTCTGCAGCCCTGCCTCCCAGTGCTGAGCCCACGGTGGGGGAAGGCCTGCGGGTCACCGTGCTGGTGCGGGCAGGGAGCCGGGGACTCGAGATGCCCCCGGCCCCTCTGGGGTTCCGTCCCCTCCGGGCTTCGGTCCCTTCCTCTGTGACTCAGCCAGTCGACAAGACCCGCTGGTCCATGTCTCCATCAGGCCCCGAGCAGACACTGCCATCTAGGCCATGACGAAGGCCCGGCCTCCAAAACCAGCCATTAGGGCTCTCCGGACACACTGGGTCAGGCAGGGCCGGCCGGCCCAAGGGCCGTCAAGCAGGAGTGTGAACTGATGGGTCGCGTTTTAAGGTCACCGGGGTAGACGTGCACTTCGGCTGGTTTAAGACCCAGAGTCAGCCGCCGTGGTAAGCATTAGGTTGGTAATGAAATGACCTTGGATCGCTTCGTCTGATCGGCCTCTTGGAGCCGTCGGCTGGAGGTCGTGAGGGAATTGGGGCCCGGGGTGTGATCCTGGGCAAGGCATTTCATATTTTGGCAGGATCCTCAATGTGTGCTCCCAGACAAGGCCGGGCACATCTCAGGCACAGCTGGGCGCTGGTTTGGGGGAGCTGGGTAGGTGGGTGAAGGGTTTCCCTCCACCGACCCCCCTCAGGCAGGAGGAGTCCAGCCCCGCCCCACCAGCTGTATCTGATTAGCGATGACCTCAGACCCCTCCACCGTCTGCTCAGCCACCAGGGCTGAGCTCAGCACCCTCGGAGGTGCCTCCAGAGGCCCGTTTGGGTGATGGAGGGACAGAGGGACAGGCAGCAGGCTGGTCCAGTGGGCAGCAGGCCAGAGGGGCAGGAGGCCTCCTCTTGGGAGTCCCTTGACACCAGAGGGCGCTGGGTTCCCAGCCCCTGCAGGACGCACACCGACGGCAGGAACACGGTCGGCATCTTGTAGGATAAGCAAAGCCCCTCTGTTGGGCCCAGGGAGCGGGCGATTCATGGGGGGCACTGAGACAGCAGCCCCACTGGCACAGCTCGTTCTGGAAGGGCAGAGCTGACCCCGTGGGTCATTGGCTCGGCACACAGGGCCCCACGGATGCCGCTGCCCGGGAGTGTCACCCACCCCTTCCCAGGACCCCCCGGCCACAGTCCTAGAATGACTCCTGCCTGCTTCTCAGGGGGCAGGAACGGCTTGTGGGTCAGAGAGAATCAATCCAAGCCCTCCTGGCACCCCGGCCTGACCGAGGAAACACCATCAGCACCCCTGTCATGCGCACCCACCTTCCTCCGCTCCGTCGCTTCCGTGTCCCACCTGTGCTGTGTGCGGGCTCAGTAGGGTCTCTGGAGAGAGCCCCTGGGAAGGGCTGCTTGGGTTTCCCCCATCAAAGGGTCGTGGCCAAGATGACAACTCAGAAATGGGGCTCAGAGGAAGCTTTTGTGCCCCAGGAGAAGCCACCCAAGGTCACCCTGCCCACCCACGCCTGCCTGCCTCTGGCCCCACTGTCCAGGCTAAGAGGGGTGGGTCACAGCTGCCCTGTCCTGAGGCCCGCACGCCCAGGGCTTCCACCCGCCGCCAAAACCTGTATTGTAACCAAAAAAAAAAAGACTTTAAGGAATGTGCATTAGACAACTGTTACTCAGCACATTTGGTGGTGGTTCGCCTGGGTTTGAATATGTAAAAGCAGTAAAAGCTGTTTAATTCGGCGCTTTCCTGCACAGTTGGGAGGCGTGACTCAGTTTGATGCCAGTGGCTTGGAGCAGCAGCCTGGGAGGGCGGAGGCAGTTTGGGTAATTCAAGCTTTGTTTGCCACCGACACTGGAACTCCTTCCTCCCTCTCTGTGTTCATCCCGGTGGGCTGCATCATTGCTCCCCCACTCTCTCTGCTCCGACCCCTCCTCTCCCCCCTTCACAGCTCCCCGGACCCCCTGACAGGTTGTCGTAGCTCGGCTGTCACGCTCCCTGCGCTTCCCAGAAATGTTATCTCCTTTTTTTCGGAGATGTCACCCACTGCCGTTGGAAAAGATACCCGAGCTGTTGCACCATGTTGCTCAGATGGCTTATCTGAGTCGGGCTGGCACCCAGGCCCCGAGTGGAGCAGGGCAGGTGTTTTCCGTAGCTGTTGCTTACCCTCTCGAGGCCGGCCAGCTGCCCGTCTGGTTCTTGTCTTCTGGTCCGTGAACGTCCGGGTGAGGCAGCGGCTGGTCCTTTCCCTCCAAGCCCACTTACCCACAGGCTGCAAACCTCCACCTTCCGAATCGCCCCACTGCATCCCGGCCCATGTTTAGCCGGAGCTCAGGGGCCTCCCACCCTGCTGGGCCTCACATCCTGATTCAGTCTGAGGCTGGCAGGCCCATCGCAGAAGCATTTCCTGGGTGCCCTGCACCATCACTGTGACCTTTGAAGACGCCCTGTCTCCCCACACACACCCCAGTGTGACCTCAGCCCCGAGCTGGAGTGTCCTGGTCACCGTCTCCCCAGACACCGGGGCAGCACCCGCCCAGCCGGCTGTACCCGGCCGCCTTCCCTTCTGGACTTTTCTTCGCACGCGGAGGGCCGTGGTGCTGGTGCGGTGAGCCGTTGGCCACTGAGCCCGGCCGGACCCAGCGGGCTGCTGAGTCACGCAACGGCCTGCCACAGGGCCTTCCACTCAGCTGCTGGAAGTTAAGCCGTTTTCATCCTGGCCCGAGTCCTCACCAAGGCACAGGGGAGGGGGCTGGTTCAGGGGGCCGGGCTGCACCCGAAGAAGCCTGTCCTGGGCGACGCTCAGGACTGAGGCTGGCCGGCAGCAGGGCCCAGGAGGCAGCAAAGCTGGGGGCCGGCCGAGGCCCAGGCTCCCTGTGCTTTCCGTCCCCGCTCAAGCCGGGCAAGAGCCTGATGTCCAGGCCCAGGGCTGGCGGCCTCCTCACGTGGGGAGGAACCCAGGCCCCAGGTTCTAGGGGCTTTTGTCTTCCCCACTCAGGGGGCCGGAGCTCCTGGACGGGGTTTAGTGCAGACCTCCGTCCTGAGGCTGGACGGCAGCCGGCGCGCTGTCCACACCGAGTCACCTGAGTTGGAGGGGTGGCCGTGGAGAGACCACAGCATCCTGGGACCGCACATCTCATTAGGTCCATCGGGGAAACTGAGGCGCAGAGAGATTCAGGGACCTGCCTAATGCCGCCGTTGTGAAAAATGGGGGCGCATTCAGTCACTCACAAGTATTTATTGTGTGCCTTCTGAGTACCGACGGTGAGGAGGACAAAGCAGAAATCTCTGCCCCACAGAGTTGACATTCCACAGGAAGGGACCTAAGTCATGGGAGGCCCTAGAGACAGAGAGAGTAAAGAAAGCCAGGCGGGCACTGCATGAGGATAGAGGCATTGGGTTACGTCACTGATCCGTGAGGGCACTTTCAGTTTTCAGTTTTTAGAATCCAAGTGAGGAGAATCAAATAGAAGTTAACTCCTATTCCACAGAAATGTCTTCTACCCAACGGGCCAGTGTGGGCAGCCCCGGAGGCTTCTCAGGGCAGACCTGCCCCACCTTCCGTGCTGGGCACTGTCCTCCCTCTGGTCCCCCCAGATCCTCCTGGAGAGGGGAGCCCCAGCCTGGGCAGGACCACCTTCATCACTCCTCTAGCCAGGCCGGCTTCCAAGGCAAGAGATGCTAGCTCAGCCCTAATCGTCCCCTTCCAGGAAGGAGATGGCATCCTGCGGGGATTATCACCCCTGATGTGACATGGAGGGACACCTAGAGGCTGGGGAGGGACAGCTGCCTTGGGTTTTAGGGATTTTCATTCTGCAGTTGACAGTGAACTCTGTGAAATTAATGAGGGAAGGCCGCGTCTGCCCTTGGAGGTGGAGGCTATCTCTTTATTGAGACACTCTTTAGACTCCTGGCCGCTGCTGGAGGGCATGAGCACCCTCCTTTGCCTGTTTCCTGGTACAGCCCCACGTGCACCAAACGGGAGACAGAGCAGACACACGAAACCTGGGGGGACGGAGCAGACACACGAGTCTCGGGGGCGTGTGCACACGTGGGCCTGTGTGTGTGTGCTCTCCACGCCTGGTCAACGTCCAGAAAGCTCTCCATAGCCTCCACCCTCCGTGCCTCCTGTAGAGAAAGACCTCAGGGATGGGGGCAGAGCAGGGGAATCTTGGAAGGTCCATGGAGCAGAGGGGGAGGGGGAGGGGGAGGGGAGAGGAGGGGAAAAGGGAGGCCATGGCAGTAAGAAGGAGAATTGGGAGAGGCAGCAAACAAGAGACAATGAAAAACGAAAAATGGTGTGAAAAGGACAGAGACAGGGAGAAAGATGGGGAAAGAGAAAAATGGAGAAAGAGAAAGGACGGGAAGTGTGAGTTGTGAGTTAACTTTTATTTGGGGCAAAATGAAGACTATAGCCCAGGAGACATCCTCTGAGAAAGCTCTGAGGTACTTCCCTGGTGACGCAGTGGTTAAGAATCCTCCTGCCGATGCAGGGGACACGGCTTCGAGCCCTGGTCCAGGAAAATCCCACATGCCGCGGAGCAACTAAGCCCATGTGCCACAACTACTGAGCCCACGTGCCGCAACTACTGAAGCCCACAGGCCTAGAGCCAGCGCTCTGCAACAAGAGAAGCCACCGCGATGCGAAGCCCACACACCGCAACGAAGTGTAGCCCCCGCTCGCCGCAACTAGAGAAAGCCGGTGCGCAGCAACAAAGACCCAAAGCAGCCAAAAATAAATAAATAAAATTAATTAATTAAAGAAAAAGAAAAAAGAAAGCTCTGAGGAACTGCTCCGAAGAGGCTGGGGTGGAGTCAGTGTCTCTGTGATGGTGGTGAGGGGGCACGTGCGTCGATCACATGTGTTGGCAGAGGCTGGCTGCTCCCCACGAGGAACAGACGTCCCCGTGAAGGATTTTAGTGCTTTACTAGGTATGAGACGATGCAAGCAGTTGGGTTCATAAAATCTTCTCCTGAGAATATCTCACTATCTGAAGGCCTGTTCTGCCAGTTTTCCCCAGGGCACAGAGCACCCCATTCCTGATCTCCCCGAGCTCCTTCCTGGGGGTGTTGAAGGTCAGCGACTGCAGTGGCAGGTGACCTCATCCTTGTAGAACCCGATGGCGAGGGGACACGTCTGTAGTCGGCAGGGGTCCACCCCCCGCCCCTCACTTGTCAGGAGATCCTCGGGGAGAAGGCGGGGACGTCCTTCTGTCTGTCCTCACTCTCCACAGAACCATGCAGGGTGGGGTAGAGACAGGCTTTGGGACAGTGGTAGTGAGGCCCTGGCGCAGGGGTAGGGTCTGGTGAGGGCCACGGAGACCCTACCGCAGACGACCTAGTTCCCAGACCGTCTCATGGAGCATCAGGGGGCCAGGAGCAGAGGGCCAGGCTGGCGTCCACATCAGGGGCGCTGGGGCTGCCCCAGTGGGTACCGGGCTCTGCCATGGTGACAGCGCAGGCCAGCAGAGCCTGGGACCTAGCTCCTCTGTCAAACACTCCTTGGACCCATTGGGCTGGGACCCTGTGAGAGCTGTGTCCTGCTGCTGGAGGGGAGGCTGTAGGGCCTCAGCCATGGTGTGAAGCTCCCCCGGCAACGGAATTCCTGGGTATTTTCTGGGGCTTGTTTTGCCCTTGAAACCACTTTTAAAAGAAAGATGGAGGTTTTCCTGTATCCTGTGCTCCTTCGAGGCTGGAGACAGGGGTTCTGGGGAGAACCTGGCTGGGCCCCTGTGTGACCCCAGGCATTCGCTATCCCTCTCTGGGCCTTTCCCTCCATTTATAAACCATGAAGGATCAATTCTACCTCCAGAGGCTGTTGAGATAGTAATTAAGGTTATTTCTAAGTATGTAAAGTGGTCTTTGGAGACAGGCCTAGTGTAAATAAGGTTGGGTTTATTTTAACAGCAAACATTTCTTAAACACCTACCGAGTTCCAGGCACTGCACAGAATACCAAAGAGAACCCGGTCCAGCTCCTGCCAAACTCTCCGCCGGCCCTGTCTTACCTCCCTCCCTCCCCGTGGTTGAGAGCAGGGCCTAAGCCACAGACAGGCAGGCCCAGCTCTAGGAAGATCTGCACACGTGGTCAGACCAATGTGACGCCCAGATCTCAACCCAGCCAGGCTGCAGAGCCCCCCACGGGAGCCCCAGGTCCCTGGGCTGGGTCACACTTAGCAAGTCTCTTGCCTTCTCTAGGCCTCAGTCCCCTGCCCTCCATGAGGGGAGGGCCCTGTTCTAGGCTGGGGGGCCCCGTGAGACCAGTCCAAGCCTAGTAGATGCAGGAGCACCTCACCTGATCAGACATTCCCCAGACAGACTTCCCGAGGCCCCTCTTGCCCACACGGGGCTGATGCTGGCGACGTAAAAGTGGGCCTGTCCCCAAGGACCTCGCATGTAGCAGGAAAGACTGAAAACACGCAAGTGACTGCAGATCTATGGAAACAGGGGCCCCATGACGTTCCCTGTGTGTCCCAGTGCCCAGGACAGGGTCAGGGACAGAGGAAGCTCTGAGCAAACAGCTGTTAGTAAGTGAATGAGGTCGGCCTAGTGGCCATGTGATGGGGACCCTTGGGGGGAGGGTCCGCTTCCGGTAGCGTGGTCACAGAGGCCCTCTGAGGGGGTGACATTCAGGTGGCCTGATGGAGAAGGAGGAACCAAGCCGGCACTGACCAGGGAAGGACACACATGTTGGCAGCAGCAGGGGACAGGCTCTGAGGCCGGGAGGACTGTGCCTTCCAGAAACCAGATGGTCACGACCCCAGGGGAAATGGGTGGGATGAGGATGGGGGCTGGCAGGCCCAGCTCACAGGGAGAACCTGCAGGACTGCAGGCAGTGCGACAAGGACAAGGTGTGGGGAGCTCACCTACCGAAGGGCCACCTAACTAGGTGTGCATTTTCTTTTCTTTTTTTTTTTTTTTTGATGTAGACCATTTTTAAAGACTTTATTGAATTTGTTACAATATTGCTTCTGTTTTATGTTTTGCTTTTTTGACCCTGAGGCATGTGGGATCTTAGTTCCCCGATCAGGGATCAAACCCGCACCCCCTGCATTGGGAGGCAAAGTCTTAACCACTGGACCGCCAGGGAAGTTCCAAGATGTGCAGTTTCAAAAGCTCCCTCGGGCGGCTGAGTACCGGCAGAAGCTGTGACAGGGGACTGGGTCCGAGGACTCGAGAGCTCCCAGCGGAGCTGCTGCGGCAAGACGGGGTGATGTGGCGTCAACACAGACGGGGTGGGTGGATAGGAGACGTGCTCTGGAGCTGGACCAAAAGGCCCCCACCCCCTGTGCCAGCGCGACTGTCCTGTGGGCTGTTGGCACTGGTGTTCCCCACCAGGGTCATGAGTTGTCTGCTTCAGGATCACTTAAGGAATTCATGAAAAGTGTGCATCCCCAGTCCCAGCCACAGAAAGACTGGCAGAGGCCCTGGAATCTGTATTCTCACAAGCTGCTTGGGTGATTCCCGTGGGCCTTCGGGTCTGTGATCCCTGAGTCTGTGCCGTGCATTTTTCCTGACCTCACTCACCACCCATTGAAAGGTGACAAGGAGGAATCCAGTCCCAAACAGAACTTTGGGATCATAACTGAGCTCTGTCACCCTTACCTGTATGGCCTCAGGTACAACCTCTAGCCTCTCCGTGTCTGTTTCCATACCTGTATGATGGGGAACGTACTATTACCTACCTAATAGCATTGTTGCAAGGATTAAGTGAATTGATATATGAAAAGTTCTTAGCATATTGCCTGACAGATAAAAGGTAATCGATAAATGTTCATCATCATCCCGTTATCACCATCCAGCACCACCACCACCATCACCACCACCACCATCACCACCATCACCATCACCACCACCATCACCACCACCATCACCACCATCACCATCATCACCATCCAGCACCACCACCATCACCACCACCACCATCACCACCACCATCACCACCACCATCATCACCACCATCACCACCATCACCATCACCATCACCACCACCAGTACGGTGATGTGGTGGTGGTTTATGGTCCGAGGT
>NW_021703774.1:175521638-175555804 GCF_005190385.1 Monodon monoceros | reverse complement strand
CACCACCACCATCACCACCACCATCACCACCACCATCATCACCACCATCACCACCACCATCACCACCACCATCATCACCACCACCATCATCACCGATACCACCGTCTTCACCACCATCACCACCACCATCATCACCACCATCACCACCACCATCATCACCGATACCACCATCACCACCACCATCATCACCGATACCACCACCATCACCAGCACCGTCACCACCACCATCATCTCCGATACCACCATCATCTTCACCACCATCACCACCACCATCATCACCGATACCACCATCGTCTTCACCACCATCACCATCACCATCACTGTCATCCTCACCGTCGTCACCATCGTACCAACCAGGTGCAGACAATGAGCCCTGGATCCCAGTCCCTGCAGCCACCATGACCATATCCTCTCAGTCAGGATACACTCAGAAAGTATACTTCCCCACTAGGCTCACTGGCCCTGCCTACTCCTTTTAACTAAATGGAAAAGTTTCTAAAATCACGTATCTATTTCTCTACCTTATTAAGAGCAGTATATCAATTAAAAATGGCTTTTGCTTTGGTAAGTAGGGATCCCGTGAGGGCTCAGGACCACCTTGCTTAACCCTGCCAAGACCTCGGGCAGGAGAAAAGGGCTCCCCTCGTGGGCACCGTGCGGATTCCGAGACTCCCTGCAGGACTGGATGCCCCTCACTCTGCCTCCTTCCTCTGACCCAATCCTGAAATCCATCCAGGAGAGCTTCTGGGGTTGATCCTTGATGAGCTGTAACCCTCCCACAGTCCACTGCAGGTCATTTACTCTCTAGTATGAATTAGGGGTCTTTCAGAGAGGGCTGGAAGAACTTAGTACTTAAGAGCTGGGAGGGTGGAGAGAGGAAGCCCAGAGAAAGAGAAGCTGGGGGCAAAATTCTTGCCAGTCTGCGCATGTGCTGAGGGCCAGCCCAGGATGCTGGCAGTCACCAGCAGGGGTGGGACTTTGGTTGCAAGGGGTCTCAGCCAGAACCCTGGAAACTGTTCTGAAACCAGTTTTTAATTAAAGAGATTTGTTTCATGCCATTAAACTTTGTCCTGAAAGTGGAAGGCGGGGGCACCCTGATGATGGGTTAATCCAGTCTGTGCTGTGAGCTTCGCACTGTCCTGTTCTCCAAGGACAAGGTCCTCGTGGACTCCTGCTGGCTCAGCGCAGACCCTGCCTGGGACCCCACTTCCCCAAGCCCGGTCATTGGTGGGTTTGTTGGGCTGTGCCTCTGCTCACCACCATCCCCAGGCCAGGAGGGAAAACAAATATTGTCTTGGTGGGGAGGCCACAGGGAGTCATAGAGCAGAGAGAGCCTGGGAGTCAGAAAAGAGGGTTCAACACCAGCTCCCGTGAACTTAGGGAGGCCCCTTATCCTTGCTGAGCCTCAGTTTCCTCAACTGCGAAACAGTGACAGCCATTCTAATTGCATTAGATGTGTCTCAGTCAGCGGAGGCCACCATTACAAGATACCTTAGACCGGGTGGCTTAAACCAAAAAAGTTAATTTTCCCACAGTTCTGGAGGCTGAAAGTCCCAGATGAACGTCCAGCAAGAGCAGTTTCTTTAGTTTAAAACAACAGAAACTTCGCTGTTTCAGAGTTCAGGAATCCGGAAATCTGAAATTAAGGTATCACGAGGGTTGGTTCCTTCTGAAAGTTGTAAGGGAGAATCCACGCCAGGCCTCTCCCAGCTTCTGGAGGCTCCCGGCAATCCTTAGCATTACTTGGCTGGTAGCCACATCTCTCTAATCTCTGCCTCCGTCTTCACAAGCCCTTCTCCCTGTGAAGGATATCCTTCCACCTGCAAGGATACACTCATCAGATCCTAATCCAGAATGAGCTCACCTGAACTCATTACTTCTGCAAAGACCCTATTTCCAAAAAAGGTCATGTTCTGAGGTGTCAGATGGACATGAATCTTGTGGGGATGCTATTCAACCCAACACTCCAGCTAAGTGGCGACGTCAGCATCCCCTTGGGTGAGACCCTGGGGAGGAGGAAGGCCGAAGGGAATCTGCTTTGAGAGGGAACTTGTACCTACAAGGCAGGTGCTGCCCAAAGGATGGGAAACCACGTGGTTCCCAGTGTCTTCCGTGGATGAGCCACTTATATGGTCTCCACACCCATCCCCATGGCCTGGGAGCCCCTCCGGGAAGCCTGAGGGCCCACCCAGGTCAGAAGCCAGGTCTGACCACTGCCAGGGACCAGAGGGGGCCCGGGGCGGCTGTGCAGGTGCCCACCCGGGAGACGGCAGCGGGCGGTCCAGATGATGACGGGAGAAGAGGCAATGCCGCCAGCTGGGGGCCGCAAGCTGGGCCCATAAACGTTCAAAGCAGACATTTCCAGGTGTTGTTAATTACACCAGTGGCATGTCTGAGCGGAACCAGAAGGGAGCGGCTGTCCCCTCCCCACTGGGGCACCCAGCGAGTGAGCCGTGGCATTGGCGACACGCGGGCCTCCTGTGCACGGCCCAGGATGTGTGTGGCATGCTTCCTGGCCAGCTGAGTGGAAAAATAAATGACCTGAGGGGCTGACTCAAGCTAGTCATTTTGCCAGTGAAACTCTGATAACTCACTCTGGGCATGGCCCCGATCAATGTGCCTCTATTTTTAACTCCGGGATCAGCAGGGTCATTTTCTGGAGAGGGAGGGCTGTTTACTCAGCTCCCTCTCCCGGCAGATCAGTCTCCCCAGCCAGCTCCCCACCCCCACCTCCCCGGGAGCTGCAGCCTGGCCACCTTCCTGGGAAAGGTCACTGGATGTTCAGGGCTCGGCAGACAGAGGCCCGGGGTCAGCTTGGCTGAGACAGGGCAATAGTTCCAGGCTCCCCGGCTCCAACCAACTTGGTGTCCAGCTGCCACTATCATTTCGCGGACCCAGACCCTCCCGCTCTTGGCTGACTCTGAGGCCTGGGCTTAGGGGTCCCGGGGAAGGATGTAAGTGTAGTCCCAGCCCTTAATAATGATGCCAACAGCTCCCATGTGTTGCCCCCTGGCTGCTGTTTCACGTACATCCCCTGCCTCCCCCACCCCGCAGGATTCTGCCCTCTCTGTGCCTTCGTGCTCTCATCCGTAAAATGGGCTCGTACGGCTGCCTCGGAGGGCAGGGAAGAACACAGGAAGTAACTTGCCTGGAGGGGTTGGCTCTGTCACTGGCCGGTGGTAGGGGCTCAGTAAGTGTCAGCTCTCTTTTGGTTATGCTTTGCCGAGCTTCACAACCCCGGGAGCTGGGAGTCAAGCCCAAGGTGGCCTGACCCAGTGGCTGAGCTGAGCCTCTGCACTTAACTCCTCCGTCCCATACTGCCCCAGACACCTCCCTATTCCTAGTGCATCAAAATCGCACCCACAGAGCAGATAGGTAAGGCGGTGGGTCAGGCCTCATCCCAAGAGCACGGGCTCCTTACTAGGCTAAGTCCCTCCTGCTTATCTCAGGCAGGATCCAATTTACAGAATGTGGATCTAGAGTTTGCAGATGGCCTGTCACGTGTAGAGCACCAGGCCAGGAGGAGGGAACCCAGCCTGGTTCTGCCTCAAATGTCCGTGTGATCTTGGGCCAGTCACCTCCCCTGGTAGGGTGTCATTCCACCCCAGCAAAATGATGGCAAAAAGGGTTCAGCACTTCTTAATATCATTTGTCAAGGGAGAGCCTACATTCTGACTCAGAGAAAAAGAGTGCTGTGATCAATTAGTAATGTCTGGCACAGGAGTAGACAGGGAAAGAATAGGCATGCTTGTCAAGTATTTGTCATGACCATGTTTGCTAAGTGCCCTCCATGACTGCTAAGGGCGCTTCCAGTTCCTGCCTCCCTGAATACTTCAGGGAGGAAGATGGCAGAGGAGAAAGCTCAAGGCAGTGGAGCAGGGAGACGGGCCTGACTTCAGGGAGGCTCAGCCTTGGAGTTTGGGGGAACATTAACACCATGGGATGCAGAGTGGGGCCATGTTATAGAGAGTACTCAAAGTGGGCACTGCAGTTTAGAGGAGAAGCACTCTAACAGTGTGACAATCCTTGAGAAGGGGCATGACGCCATGACAGTCACATTTTAGAGAGATTTCTGTAGGGAGGTAGGCTCCCACCAGAGCAGGGCGGTAGGAGGCTGAGGGCTCATCACTGCAAATATTGGGCATTTGCCCGTAAGGCTCTGACTCATCACTCTGAGAGTAAATTCAGCTGGGGCTGAATTTAAGGGACACTAAGAAAGCAGCAGCCCCAGGACCAATCAACGTGCAGGATCCACAAGGCCTGCCTCTGTGTCCTCGGCTGTGAGCTTAGAGGCCTGGTGGGGATGGCCCTCAGATCGCTGTCACCTCTGGCTGTCTAGGACCGTGGCCTCCCAAGATGCTCCAGAAGCACACAGGTGTCTAGAGTGAGGCATGCCCCAATGTTCCAAAGCTCCCCCAGTGGTGTTTATTATTTATTTTAAGATTTACGAGCTCTGAGGAGAAGCCCCAACCTCTCCCAGCCTGTGCTCGTGCTTCACCTGCCGTCCCCCCACCCCCCCAGGGATGCCTGCAAGCACAGACATCACATCTCAGCTCCTTGTCACCGACAGATCAGGGCGCCCCCTAATGGTCAGCCGTGAACATGAGTGGATGGCTGCTCCGGCCAATCTCACGGTTGGCCTCCCCCTCTGTCTACCACCACCCCCATGCAGACACAAGCTCAGGATTTTATTTGGAATATGAGATGCATTTATTTTTAGCATCAAATTTCCTTCCTAACTGGAAATGTTTCTGGTGGTATAAAAATAAGTTGATATTCTTTATACCCCCACCAGCCGCATTTCTTTAAAATGTCCTCATAAGGCCTTGGTGTAAAGCAAAGGTCAGCAGACTTTTTCTTAAAGGGTCCAATAGTAAGTATTTCCTGCCTTGTGATCTCTGTCACAATTACTCCAGTCTATGCTGTAGCAGGAAAGCCAGCCGTAGACAATACATACGTGGATGAGCTGGCTGTGTTCCAATAAAACTTTATTTATAAAAACAGGTGGTGGGCCGGATTTGGCCCATAGACTGTAGTTCGCCAACCCCTGGTCTAGACCATCATTTCCAGATGATGTATTTCAAGGTCGCTGTTACTTGCTGTCCCTCAAAAACAGGGTGACTTTGGGAAATACTGGATAAAACAAAATTTGACAGGTTTTCCCAGAAATATGCTAACATCACATTGAGAATTCCCAAGCAGGGTAAGAGGCATGCTTCTCAAACTCATTTGACCGTGGGAGCCTTGTTTCCAGCAGGACCTGGTAACTCTTTTTTTTCCCATCTTCCTACACACACCTGTTACATCTCTCTGGAGACAGTTCAGGAGAGATCACTGGAGGATTCAAGGTGGCCACAGCCAGATGCTCTCGAGCTCCCGGGCCCGTAGGAAGGGACGACAAAGGGCCCACAGTGTGGCCCGGCTGCAGAGCCGCGTGCATCAGTGATTCGTGACTCTCCATTTCACAGAGAAAACCAAAGCCCTGGGTCCTCCAAGGAGCCGGGAGCACGGGGAGCTGAGCCCGGTGTCGCCTCCCCGTGTCCCCAGCCCCAGGCTCTCCCAGTGACGTACCCGGGAAGGTTCCTTGCCCTGTGACCTGGTGTCCCCCAGGCGCTGCCGGGAAAGGCCCCCCACCTGTCCTCAGCCATCACTGACAAGGCGCCCAGCACACAGACTCGAGGACCCAAGTTTCTTCCGTTTCCATGGCAACAGATGGCCACGCCCCACCCCCCCCTCCCCAGGAAATGAGGCAGAGGCGTTCAGACCATCCTCATGGTGGCGGCTCGCCCGCCCACCACCATCCCTGCCCCACCCTGGAGCACGGCCAGCAGGTTTAACCCAATCTCCCACTCCAGTGAATGCAGAGCCTTAGGTTCACGAAAGAGGCGACCAGGAGAAAGGGCTGTCCTCTGCCATCAAGGGGCCAGCTTGAGACCTGGGTGCTGGGAGGGGGGTGGGGAGAGGGCAGTGTCTGAGGCAAGAAGTGACAGGGGTAAGTGGGCATGTGCTGGGGGCACCTGGGCTGACCATCAGTCCTCCAGCTCCCAGGACAGGGACAGGGCAGCTGGCCCAGGTCTTTGGGCCCTCAGACAAGTGACATGGCTGACATCTCTCTTCTGACCTGGAGAAGCCATCAGAGCTTCCAGAAAGAACGCAGATCAGGGCCATCACGACACGACAGTGATCACGGTGGGGGCATCAGGGGTGGGGCTGGACGTCACAGCAGGCACTCACGTAGCCTCACGACAGCCCTGGCGGAGGCACAATTACTTCCTGCCACTGTGTACCAGGAGAGCGAGGGTAGAGAGTTCAGGAATCTTCCAAGCTCTTGGCAGCAGAGCTAAGAGGCAGCAGAGCCACGATCTCAGTCCATTTGGACTCCAAAGTCCATTTTCTTCCACTTCTGGACAGGGTTCTGGAAAAATATGGCCTTCTCTTTCATCACTGGCTTTGGTGCAGTTCTGGGGGCCAAGGCACCAGGCAGCGGCATTTACTGTGAGAGGCAGCAAGACCCTAAGCTTTTGGCTGGTAGCCAAATCCAACCTATGTCGATTTCCAAGCCAAGCATAGAGCTGGGAGCTGGAAGAAACTGTCCCTGCCTTCAGGGGGCTCACAGTCCGAGAGAGGAGACAGATGTGTGAACTGAGGCAGCAGGAGAAGTTTCCGGCTGGACGGGGATGTTTCCACCAGGGGCTGCCTGGGGGGAGTGTCACCAGCAGGTGACATCCAGGCTGGACCTTGGGAGCTTTGGAGGAGGGGAGAATGGAAGCGAGGGAGGAGCCTTCCAGAGAGGGAGCACTGTGGATGTGGGGGGATGAGGGAGGCGGCAAGGCAGCAAGGTGTCTGATGGGGGCTGACCTCCAGGCGTGGACAGCCTGGTGGGGCCACATGGGCAGCGTGGCCTGTCTGGGGCATGACCGACCCCCCAGGGGCCGCAGAGACACGTGGCTCTCCTCCCAGGGGGCCAGGTGGCAGACTGGACACCCACACTTGGAGCTACCCACCTGGGTCACGCAGCCTGGCCGGCTGGTGAGGAGCCTTCAGGAATCACGTGGGCTCCTGTGGACCTCAGAAGGCCCAGGTTGGGGGGATATGTCGGGAGGGGACAGGGTGACCAGAGACGGGAATGAGGAGAGGAAGGGCTCAGGCAGAGGAGGAGGTGGGGAGGAGATGGGCCGCCTAGGTCGTAGGGGGAGCCTGGATCCAGGCCGAGGGATTTGGGCTTTGTCCCCTGACCCCACTTTTGGCCCCATTCATCATGGACCCGGCAACCTCCAAAGCGCCCTCAACACACAGGGCGCTGATGCCTGGGTGAGCGGGAGACAGGCTCACACCGGCTTTAGGACAGTCGTCTCGGGGATGATGCTATCACTCATGCTCCGTGACACCAACACAGCCTGCAGGTCCCCTGCACCTGGACCCGAGGACCGACTCTTTGCCAAGTATTGAGCAAAACCCCTCATGTGCTTTGTCTGCCTGGGTTAGGCGGCTGGTCAGAGGCGAACTTGGCATTTGGCTCTTTGCCTTGGGAGGGCCTGGGTGTCCCCTCCCCAGCCAAGATCTCCCCCAACTCAGTACCCGTCGTGTAATACATTGAGGCGCTCAGTGACATATAGTGGGAAGTGCTGTGGCCTGACCGTGTGACCTCAGGAAAGCCACATAACCTTGCCAAGCCTCAGTTTCTTCACCTGTAAAATGGGGATAACAATAGAAGCTATCTCACAAGGTCGTTGAGAAAATGGGGTGATGTGCAGTGCTTATAAAGTACAACCATACAGAAGGTAGTTCTCGATGTCTCCGGGTGCTGGGGAGCCATTGGAGGTGTGGGAGCAGAAACCAGGGGCCTGTTGGAGACAACTGGCTGTGTTTCCATATGCAGGACTGAGGGTACAGTCACCCTGGCAGGACTGGCCTGGGCTGGGGCTTCTGGGCCCCGGGAAGGCAGGCTCCCCTTTTACTCTCTGTGGCACCCTGGGAGCCCAGAAGGTTCAGAGGGGTCTCGCCTGGGCGTTGTTGGTACCACTGGTCCGGTGGGGACTCAGGGTCTGTCCCGCCTACCTGCCCACAGGGCCTCCCACCTTCACCCCGCTGGGCGCCGTAAAGCGAGAGGGTGGGTTTGAAGGGATTTCTCCTGGAAGCAGCCTGTGTCCTTGGCTCCAGCTGGCTTTGGCTCTAAGAATATAAGTTGGGCTGTCGTTCTATTATGGCTCAAACCCCAGCAACTTTTGGAGCGTTTATGGCTACCTCTGAGAGCCTGCCTTACTGTTCTCTGAATTGCTAAGCAACGCGGCTGGCTCTCTCGCAGGGAGAAAATTGAAACATTGATTTATCTATTTGTTTTGCAACTAGCACCAGCGGCTTCATTACTCTGTTCCCCGGGGACACCCTCCCACACACTCGAATTGAAAATTCACTCTTTTTACCTAGGAAGGGGCAGCAATGGGTTTTTAATTTGGAGAAAGTACAGAAACAATGGCTGGACCAGGAGCCAGAAAACGGGAGGTGAGGCGCACCCGAGGCCGGTGCTGGGAGAGCTGCAGAAAGGGCCCCGCATCCTGCCCATGGGTCAGCCCCTTGGAGACGGGACAGGCCCAGCGTGGCCTTAGGGATGAGCCTCCCACTGGCCCTGCACCCTGGGCGTGGCTCCCACCCTCCCTGGACCTTGGCCTCCCTTGCGGCTCCAGCCTGGGACTCCGTCAGCATCCTTGACACGTACAACTGCCAGGAGGCTTCCTCTCAGTCATATTAGCTGCTAGCTTTCCGGGGATGCTTTCTCCTGGAGGACCAAGGACAGCATTTGTTGCTTCTGTGGCTCAGTGATGGGAGGAGGTGGCTGTGATCCCCCCAGATTGGAGCACCTGCTCTAGGAGGCAGTCTTCAGAAAAAACGAAGCCCTCCTTTGCTAGGAGCTGGTGATTCCCATAAATGACAACCTACGCGGCAGCCGCTCAGCCAAAGAAATTGCCTCCTGTCGATTTGCCGGAAGGTCTCTGTCCTTCTGGTAACACAGTGCTTTAACTGGCGCCCTGATTCCCTAAATCCGCTCCCCATGCCACTCCTGAGGGCCTCACCACCCTGACTTCCACCAGCGCCTTGCCCTGCACCCTTGGGTGTGGCCATGCATGAGTCTTCTGTGATTATCTCCAGCAGAAAGATCTGTCTGGGCTCTGGATTTGTTGGGGTTTAAGTCAGCTGTGGACGGCAGAAAACCTAAACTAACAGGGGCTCAAAGCATCAAGGTTCATTTCTCTCTGTAAATAGAGGCGGTTGAAGGCTAGGATGGTAGCTCCACAATTCCAGGGCACCCAGACTCCTTCTATCTTGCTGCTCTGCCATTCACTCCATTCATTCATTCTGGTCCAGTATGACTGCTCTAACGCCAGCCATCGTGTCTGCATCCCAGCCACCAGGAAGGAGAGAAGCACAGCTCCTCCCTTTAAGAACTCTTCCCGGAACTTGCACGCACCCCTTTCTTACATCTCGTTGGCCACCTTCTGCCTGCCCACCCCTCTACATTCAGTATCACCTGCTTGTAAGCCCTCAGCTACTTGCTATCAAAGAGCCTCACCCAGGCCTTGAGCGCATACTCCCTGGAACCTTCCAGTGGAAATCAGCTAAGCAGGAATCTGAAGGCAAGACTGGGGATCAGGCATGTCCTTGGTGGAGAGTGGCTGGGCTTGGTCTCTAGCAGGAGGTCTGGCCGCTTCTGAAGTGGATCCCCTCCTGAGCCACCCATCACCCTGGGGAACAGGGAACTCAGCTGCACGTCATGTGGGGAATATGTGCGAGCGAATACAAACGAAATAGAAGCCCCGGATGAAAGTGACCTTCCCTGGAGACTGAAAGGGGTGCTGTTAATAAAATGCAGAGACTAAAACTGGGACAGTCCTGGGAAAACCAAAACTATTGGCCTTCCTGTGTGGATGTGAAATTAGGGAGACTGAGGACGCCAGAAACATCAGGGTGTGTTGGGGGCATCGGTCTGGGGCTCTGGGCTCTGGAGAACAGGGTGGGACCGGATTTCAGCTCAATGGAAAGAAGGTCTTTTTGACACTTAGAGCTGTCCTCTGGTAAACTAAGCTGCCACAAGAGGGGATGAGCTCCCCAACACTGGGGGGAGAGCAAGCAGAGGCAGCGCTATCACTGGACAGAGATAGGCTGGGACCCAGCCACCTTTCCCACGTCCTGTAATCTGCCCTGAGCACTTGTTATCAGGGCAAAAGCCCAAGACCAAGGCTTATCGAGGACCCCCATCCCTGACCCTCCCACTCCCCTCGGCCTGTCCATGATCACACTCTGAGGGTCCCTTCACAACTCAGCCCTGGTCCACAAGGCCCTTCCAAGCACCCAGACTGGTGCCAGGTGCACAAGAAGATAAGGGAAGTTCAACTCCATACAGTGAATGAGTGTCCAGTCATTTGTAAAAAGCATCATCTCCCGAGACGTGGGCAAGGGTCATTTTCTGCACACGAGGGGTGGAGAGTGTGAGGTCAGCAATGTCCAGACCTCCTAGTGGCAGTGGGGTCAGATGAAGAATTTGGACAGCTGCTCGGGGTACAATTGCATCCCTGGAGATGAGGCCAGAGGGAGGGTAGGTTGTCCTGCACTCTGCCCAGGGGGGCATCTGAAGGGCATTCCGATAAATCCATGGGAAGAGGACCCCAGGAGCCTGCTGGGGGAACCATAGAATCCTTTATTTATTACACGACAATTATCTATTAAGTGCTAGCTCTGCAACAGACATCACTCTAGGTGCTGTGGATACAGCAGGGAACAGAACAGGTACAGTTTCTGCCCCCGTAGAGTTTACATTCCAAGTAAGTAAAGAAATCAATAGAGAGAGGTCCGGAATCCCTCACTTGAAACTCCGAGGGCCAGATGTACTTTGGCCAGTGGTCCTCAACTGGGGCGATTTGGCAATGTCTAGAGATATCTGCGGTTGTCACAGCTCTGGGAAGGGAGGTGCTGCTGGCATCTAGTGGGAGAAGGCCCGGGATGTTGTTCAACATCCTACAGTGCCCAGTGCAGGCCCCACAGCAAAGAGCTGTCGGGTCCACTATGCCAACAGCGCCCAGGTTTAGCAGCCTGGTTTGGGCATTCAGACTTTGCATTTGAGAAACGTACTGTGGTGCATAGACTATATATTATATAACTTCCCCGGCGGGCTGCGGAGTAACTCCCTGTAATCAAAAGCATTAATGTTTCTGCAGCAAAATGTATGAATATTCACACGAAAAGGGATGAACCACAACTGTAAATTGCCTCACAACAGTTCGGATCCCGTTTTGCCACCAGACGGGCTATGAACAAGCTTTTGGTTTTCAGAGCTTATGGATTTGGAATTGGATTGTGGTCCTGCGGTGTAATTTCAGATACTGATAAATGCTATAATGGAAACAAAGGGGAGTGAGGAAGGAGGGATACAGGGTCTTAGAGAGTGTGGCTGAGAAGGGACCTCAGCGGAGGTGAGCTCTGAGCAGAGACCTGTGTGAGGCTGGGAGATGGGCCGTGAGTCCCAGCAGAGAGAAGAGCATGTGCAAAGGCCCTGAGGCAGGAGTGAGCTTAGAGTGTTTGAGAACAGCCAGGAGGCTTGTGCGCCTCCATCGGACGTGCCAGGAAGAGACAAGTGGGCGGCAGGGCTGCAGAGGTGACTGGGGAGCAGATGGGCCCAGCCTGCAGCCGTTGAAGGACTCGGGGTTTCGCTGTCAGCAAGGAGGGAGGCCAGTGGAGGGGTGTGAATGTGGGATCGTGCTGGCTGCAGGGTAGAGAATGGGCTGTGGGAAGGCAAGAGCAGGTGCCCTCAAGGAACAAAGAGGGCATTGCCAGAACTGAGGGGGCCCCGATTCATGCATCCTGGGTGGGGCTCACACTGGGAAGTAAAGGGAAGCAGATCGGTGTTGGAGTCCAGACAAGCCAGGAGAACCATCCCCCGGGGCCCTAATGCACCACAAGCCTCCAGCCTCCGGGCCTTTGCACAAGCCAGCCCACATCTACCCTACCCCCACCTCCCTCTCCCACTCCTTCTCCCGCCATGGGACTACCTCTCGGACCCGGGTCTCTGACGTCAGCGTGTCCATTTCCCCAGCTGGGCTCCGGCGGCCTGGCAGGCTGGGCTGAGCCTTAATTCTGTGCCTCCTGGTACCCTGGCCACAGCTCCTCAGAAGTGCTCACAGGGACGAGGACAGAGTTCATGCCAAGAAATCCTCAACACATTTGGGAAAGGCAGGGTGGTCAGGGCAGTTCCCGGGGAGACAGTGGGGCCTGGAGCAAAGGAGCCAAAATGACAGAGGGGTTTGGAAGAGTGACGGGGACATTCAGGAAGGGGCTCATTTCTCACGGAGGCCCTCTTCTGCCCCAGGCATCTTTTGCGTCCATCCCTGGGGCCCTGCCCACCCACCTCCCCACCCCCCCCGGCCCCTGGCATGGCCCGCTGCTGCCTGCGGCTGCATCTCAGGCCCGAGCAGCAGGTGTCGGCAGCTTGTGGTTAAGCAGAGCCGGTGGTGACAGCAGACACGCTCTGAAGACAAAACCCTGGACATGAGGGAAACATCCTTGGTTCAGACGCCAAGTCCTCCCCTCTACTGGAAAGAGAGCTTTATCTGGACTCTCCCGGGCCTAAGATGAAGCCCACACAGCTCCGTGGGCTGAGGGCTCCCTTCCGGGCCGGAGTTCTGAACCTGGAGACACGGTGACACCACCGGGAGATTTCAAACCAGCACTCCGGCCCGTCCCCGGCCAACAACCTGAGAACCCAGGCGCCCAGGCACAGACAGGGTGTCTCTTAAAGGCCCCACCTGGGTGGATCTGGCAGCAGCCAGGACTGTGCACCTCTGCTCCAAGCCTCGCCCCAGCCGCCTCTCACCAGTCCCTGTGGGCCCTTCTCCAGTCTCATCAGGGCAGAAACGCCTGAAAGGAGAGAAGGATGCCTTCCTGGGCACACCGGGTGGGCACTGCCTCCTCGGGGGGTGTCCACTCGATATTCACACCCTCAGGGGTCGGGTATTGACAGCTGTAGACATTGCAGAGAAGGGAACACAGGCTCGGGCGGCTCAGAGCTGTGGCCATGGGCGCTGAGCCAGGAGCAAGTCTTCTGATGCCGCCAGCTGCCTGGGGCGGTTGTGGGGGGGAGGATACAACATTGGTGACAGTTGGGGCTGCCTCCACCCCGTTGTTGGGGGATGGGATTGCATGACCCACCGGGGCTTGGTGACCCACGGTGGCCAGGTTTCTCAGAGCAGAGCAGGGCCTGTGATGTCCCTGAAATCCCCCCACTGCAGCTCACCTTCTATGACACCATGCACACAGTTCCCGAAAAAGCCGCCGTGTACCCACCACCAGCTCCCAGGGCGGAGAGAGGCGTAAATGCAGGAATGGTTCCTGTCCCCGCACCTGTGTGCACACTGTCCCCCCTCAGCCCGCAGGATCAAGTGAGAGGGAAGAGGCCTCCCTGGCAGAAGCGGGGGAGGGGGCCTCAGGGAGCCCACTCACTGCCCCCGCCAACCTGCCCGGGGCATCCCGAGCTGCAGCCTGCCTGCCGGGCTGAGCCTGTGCAGAGCCCGGACTGACTTCTGCAAGCAGCCCTGTTGGGCCCAGCAGAGCCCCAGGACTCAGGAGGAGCCAGCTCCCACTTCCGGAAAGGGCGACTCTTTCCCGGCTAAAGCTCTCTGCTCAAGGATCCATCTAAATCCAGTTACTCAAAGTGTGGGGTGTGCGTCTGCCAGGGAGGGGCTGCGCAGCCTTGCTGCAACCGCCCGTGATTTCAGGGCTGAGTATCTTTCAGAGTTATTTAAGAGCTTCTTCCCTTTTTTCCCATTTTGATGATATGTTTCTAAATTATACATTAAACTTATCAGGATGAGTAATACCTCACAGCTTCCCCGTGTCAGACCTAATATGACAGCCTCGTCTGCGGCTCCGTGTTTACATGGTTGAGGGGGAAATGCTCCTTTCATATCCATTTATCTTCATGTTAAGTGTTTAGAGATGAGAACCTCAGACAGGTTCCAGACACCTGGGCTCCCCGAGCACTCGGCTTCTGCAGGAATCTCTCTTCCTTCTGCATGCATGGCCAGGGTCGTGTCCCAGGCTGGCTGAGACCTGGAGGTGCCCCCTCCCCAGGGAAGGGTTGTCAGGGGCAGAGAGGCCCCCAGAGGGAGCAGAGCTAGGAGGTCAGGCTCAGAGATGTAAAATGTTTAATGTTCCTGGAAGGGTTGTAAAACGCACCCATACCTCCCATAGCCTCCTGCCTTGGCCCAGGGAACCGCAGCTCCTAGGGGACAGATCCTTGCTCCCCCATCACTCCTGTCTCTGGTGTTCATTCATTCATTTTTGCATTCATGCATGCAAACATACACGCATTCAAATAGCTGTGGCCGTCTCCACGTGCTAGGTAGGCCTGGGCTAGCCTGCCAGTAGCCTATGATGCTGCCCTTGGTCCCGGGGCATTTGGGGAATAGCCCCTGGAGCTGGCATCCAATAGAAGGGCACATCCTCAGCCCACCTGGGGCTCTGCTGGGGGACCATCTTGTCCTCTGAGCCGGGAGAAGCCTTACCATGGACAAGCCCCCAGTCAACCCCTGGGCCAGGAGGCCGAGCTGGGAGGGACTGGCCTGGCAGCCCCCCACCCAGCGCTGCTGGTCTGCGGCACCCCCAGCTGGCACAGTCCTGCCGTGGCACCCAGGCTCTGCCGGGCTGGGGGACAGGGGGTTCTGTCGGGTTTGAGCCCTCAGTTCTGCGGCACAGAAGGAAAAGGAACGGCCACCAGAGGCCAAGGGAGACTGAAGGCGTCATGATCTCTCCAGCTTCCTGAGTTTGGTGCTTGAACTATGCTAGCGACTCTGCGTGGTCATTCTATGTAACCCTCACCGCTGCCCACGGCACCTGCACTTTACAGTTGACGTTGAGGTGTTGGTGCCCAAGGTCACATAGCAGAATGAGGGGTGGGACTGGGGTTTGAGCACACCCTGGCCAGAACCACGTGCTTCACGCCCCTCGGGATCCCCAGGGCCCCCAGCAGGCTGGACCAGATGAGCCACTGGCCCCTGCTGCTGTGACCTGGGCACCCCCTGGCCGGGCCACTGGGTGTCACCCCCAGAGCCTGGCCAACAGCCTCCAGGCAGGGGATTCACCCAAAGGGAAGTGACGGGGCAATTTATCATATCACTAAACTTGCTTAAGGCGCTCTCTGTCTTCCCGTAATGAAATGGGGACGAGATCTCCCCAGGTTATTGGGCACCAGGGCGACTCCGCATCAGACACTTATTATTTTCTGCCGCGATCAGGGAACCCTGACCGTGCTTGGATAAGTGCGGCTTAAAACTGAAAACCAAGCAATTTACCTTCAGTCGCTTCTCAGAATTTTGTGCACCCAGAGACAGTTAAGGAGAAACAGACTCCGTTTCCATTTTACGCGCTTCCCATTAACGTTTGTTTCCTGCCTGAGACTGGGGTTTGGCTGGGGGAGAAGGGTATTGGTGGTGATGGTATCTCCCACCTGCTTCTTTGGGCAAAGGAAACCTGCCTTCAGGCGCCCCTTTCTTGAGGGACGACAGCGTTAAGATTGCTGGGGTCACCTCCCTTTCTCCTGGCAAAGCTGCCCCCTACGTTATTTCTGCCCACCCCTGGGTCACTGGCTCCGTCAGCCAGCGGAGGTGGAGACCCAGCCCTGCCCTCAGGTGTAGCCAGGAGACGAGGCCCGGACAGGGGCTGTACATCTCCCACCCCTCCGGGCAGGGCTCCCTGCATCCCTCCACATTTGTCCAGGCTTTGAGAGGCAGGTGTTCTCCAGCCTCTGGACATTTCTGTCTTGTTTCACATTAAGAAGCAGAGGTTGATTTTGGAATGCTTGGGGATGGAGAGGCAGAGACCTCCTCGGTGGATGTAGAGTCAGAACTCCCAGGTTTGCCAGCGGGGAGCTGTCTGTGACCCGTTCTGCCTGTTGTCCCGAGGCCAGGCCCCTGGTGCCCTGGTACTGGCGTTGGTTCTCTCCACCCAGCTCCCAGGCACCCTGTGAGCCTCTGCCACTCAGCACCTACAGGGCCAGTCCCTCAAGGTTCGCTCAGAACTCTAGGAAAGAAATCTCTTCTCTAGTGGTATCAACAACGGGGAAGTAGACAAGGCCCCCAAAGCCCTGGCCTGGCTTCTCCTTTATCCCGGGGATAATAAGAGGGGCGACTGCTGTGATGTAAATGGTCCTCTGCTTTTGAATTTAATAGTTACCTCTCGGGGTCCCTCCATCAGCCGATGCGGCAAGATAAACTGTTGTGATAGTCTCACCCCCCAACCCCGTGCTTCAGCCCCCCCCCCCCTTGTTTGATCAGCCCCCCCCCCCCCCGCCCCCCCCGCTGGCTGCACAAGGCCAGGTTGTGTGCGGATGGGATTTGCCAGTCCTTTGCACACCTTGCCGGGCGGATCGTACTGAGCCTGCTCTGGAAACAGGAACTGAGTTTGGACTCTTATCCTGAGGGTCTTCACCTTGAACCCTGAGGTCCCTGTTCATCTGTGCAGACCGTCCTGGGGCTCCCACCTTCCGGGGGTAGGCAGTTCTCTGGAACAGAAGCCACCACCACTGCCCTGGGAACCAAGGCGAGGCTCTGGGAGGACTCACGCACAGCTGGACGTCATCAAGCCTGGCTGCCCCTATGGGTGCCTGGCCAGGGCCCATCTTGAGCCCCTGACTTGGGAGCAGTGAGTTAAGAGGAAAGAAAGTTCCAGGCAGAAAGAGCAGCACATTCCACGAGAACAGAGCAGGGACTTGGGCACAGGCGGGGGTCAGCTTGGTTGGTTGCTGGAACCCCCTCATCCCCCAGTATAACCCTGGTTCTAGAGAATTAAGGGCAGGGGAGCCCAGGGACCCTGCAGCAGCCTCCTGGGCTGGCGTCTCTGCACACAAGGCCGTAATTTGAGGCCATCTGACCTTGGAGGTGGTCTGTGAGGGCTATGGCTAGAGGTGACCCACACGCGCTGGCCACACTCGGGCAGTGGCAGACAGCCGCTCCAGTATCCCCCCTCCCTCGCCCACAACTGGTCAGGGCGAATTTTGGAGAGGACCCAGAGGTGTACCGAAGCACAACTCCGGTCACTTTCTGGTCCTGCTTTTGAAGTGGCCGACACCTTTGTACAGCCCCAGAGTGACCGGGCACAGGGGTCAGGCTCTGGCAGCACCGGCGAAGAGACCAGAAAAGGGTTTTCTCTTGGAGTGCTTAGCACATACTCCAGGCCTCCCCCAAGGAGCCATCTGGGAATCAAGGTCACTAGATGCAGACTCAAAGCTTTTTGTGTATTTTTACTTCTGCATTTGCTCTTGTT
The DNA here is from genome assembly GCF_005190385.1 of Monodon monoceros. NCBI lineage: Eukaryota > Metazoa > Chordata > Mammalia > Artiodactyla > Monodontidae > Monodon > Monodon monoceros. Next base: position 175,538,497 of record NW_021703774.1, on the reverse strand, counting down.
TTTACTGTCACACATACTAAACATATAGAAAACTGCATGAAACAAAAACGAAACACTGGATAAATAACGATAAAGCACGTGGCCACAACCCAGGACACAGGAAAGAACCAGAGAACCGGTTGGTTCTCTGAGGCTCGCCCCTCCCCCACAATGGAAAGGGTAACCTGGGACTAGGACCCCAACTACTCAGAGGCTGAACCATTTCTGGGCAGTCCCAGGCCAGTGCAGAAAGCTCTGTCCTCACCGTGGATTCCTCTCCCTTCCTGGTCTCTGAGAGGAAGGAACGCTCCAAAAATGACAGGATTCAAGTGAGATTAATTTCTTATTTTAGACCTTTAGTTGCGCAGAAACGAAGTCCCTGGGTCGTAAGGAACTTCAGATCAATTAAAACAATTTACTTTGCTGCTAATGATTTCAGACCATTGTAATTTATTGGTAAGTAAATGACTTCAAAAGCGTATTCCTTGGGCGGCTGCACAGAGGGAATTTTAACAAGTTCTTGGATAAATTAAGTCTGGAATTTGTTAACAGACTGTTATTGTAAAACATTTAAAGTAGGCCTTTCACACAGCTCCAAGTTTCCAGAAACAATTAAAACTTCTAACCAGTTCTTCATTGTTTAAGGGAATCAAATGACAGGAGAGGGCTGCTGACAACAGGTGGGAAACCCCGGCCCAGCAGTGATGTCCAAGGCACTGGCAGCTGCTGGGATCCCCCTGTGATTTCTGCTCTCGCGGAAAAATCCACATCACTACTCTGGCCAAAGTACGACGCCCCGCACGGCTGGGCTTCCACCTGCCCCCAGTGGCATCTCCAGTTTCTCTGCCTTTAGTCCCCGAGCTCCAGCCCCACTGGCTCTGGCACAGGCCCAGCTGCAGCTATAGTCTTCCTTAGTCACCTCTCTCTTGTCCATGGACCTCTCCTCAGCACATCCCCTGGGCTTGGGGTCTGCCCGCCTCTTAACAGGAGGATGAGTATTCAATGAGTGATTGCATTGGTGACGGCTCCAGCATGCGACATGGGTAGTGTCCCACTGGAATGGGCCAGAACCCCCTGCAGGGACAGGGAACTACCCCTGGTGCCCAGGGCAGGGAAGCTTAAGAATACAGGACCGACCAGGTGAGAGGCCTGGCTGCCTGCGAGCCGCCCACCAGGGCAGAACGGGCAGTGGGCAACCAGGCGTTGCAGTGTGGACCGCCCTTAGGGGCTTTGAATCCGGTCAGAGGGTTCTTGTCCATGCCTTTTATGTAAGGCCCAGAGAGCCCTCCCTGAGGCCAACCTGCATCCCCTGGGGCCTTTTCCTTGGAAAATGAGGATTCTCCTTGAATTCTTCCCAACCCTCAATATCTCAGTTTCTGGTCAGTAATAACAGTAAGATAATAGTGCAGCCGGCGTGAAGCCCTGGGGCAGAGCAGGAACCTCGCACCTCAGGAAATGTGGTATTGCCTTTAGACCTCAACAGGCCTGGAGGCAGGGGCCAAGGCACAGACTGGCGCTCAGGGGTTAAGGAACTTGTACAAATTGGATGGTGCCTAAGTGGGAGGGTTGGGCTGTGGATGCTACAATCTAAAATCCACCATGCTATCCTGCGTGATGTCCACCCTTCTAATGGCCCCTTAGTGCCACTCGGCCTCTGGGCAGCGGCTTCCAACCCAGGCCTGCTTTAGAGGCGGCTCAGCAAAGGCCTGGGTCCCACGTCCTGCCACCAGATCCAGAAGCGATGAGCGCCTAGCACACAGATGGCAGGCAGGGGGCCAGCTTGGGACACTTCCTCACCCTCATAGGTTCATCCATCAGGATATATTGATTGAAGAGCGCGGTGATCGGGGGTTTGGAGTCCCGGAGCCCCTGTTCTCTCGGAGCAGAAGTCCTAGTGGGAGGAAGCAGAGGCAAGGAGCAAATGAACAAGAAAGACGAGATGTGAGTGTGTCAGGGCTCTGGTCTCACCGATCAAGGTCGGGAAAGGGCTGTCTTAGGAGGTGGCGCTTGAGCTGTGACAGAGTGACGCTGAAGAATGTTCCAGGCAGAGGGAACAGCCAGTCAGTGCAAAGGCACCTGGGCTGGGAGGAAGGAAAAAGAAAGAAAACAGGGGCAGGGTGGTGAGCAGCGGGGAGGGTGCAAGAGAGGGGAGGGCAGGGAGGGCGGAGTGTGGATTTCTCTTTAGTCCAAGGCTTTGGAGCATTTTAAGCAGGGCGGTGACAGGACCTGACGGATGCGTTTTAAAGGCTTCTTCCGGCTGGTAAGGGTTAAATGGATGTTTGTAGAGAGGCCAGCTCAGAGGCAAATAGAGCAGCCGGAAGGGCCAGGCAGGGTCCAGGTGAGAGGATGGCTAGGTGAACCAGAGCAGGAGCTGTGGGGAGGGGAGGAGGACAGAGGTCTGGGGTCTGTTTTGAGGTGAGGTTGACAAAACTTGCTAATTGTTTGGATGTAAGGTTAAGGCAAAGAGAGGAATCAGGGTGACGGATGGATTCAGGGCTGGAGGAGCTGGGTGGATAGTGGTGCCAGGTACTCAGAAGAGAAGACCAAGGGGGATCCCAAGGGCCCCTTTCGCCATATTTCAGTCAAGGTGGCTGTGGACGCCCTGCTGGCGTGCTGTCTTAGTCTGCGCAGGCTGCGATCACAGAGTACCACAGACTGGCCAGTTTACATAGCAGCCACTTATTGCTCACAGTTCTGGAGGCTGGATGTCCAAGATCAAGGCACCAGCTGCTTCCTGGTTCATAGAGGACCATCTCCTCCCTGCGTCCTCACGTGGCCAAGAGAGAGAGAGCTCTAGTCTCACCTTCTTCTAAGGGCACTAATCGCATCATGGGCCCCACCCTCATGGCCTCATCTAAACCTAATCACCTCCCAAGGGACCCACCTCCTAATACCATCACATTGGGGGTTAGAACTTCAACACATAGATTTCAAGGGGACACAGGCATTCAGTCCACACATATCCAATAGGCGGTCGTTGCTGTGGGTTTGGTATTGTGTGGTAAAGTCGGAATTTAAGTCATGAATTAGGAATTAGAGTCAACGGTCAGGGTGTGGGAAGTCACCCAGGAAGGAAAGGGGGGGCAGAGACTAAGGATGGGGACACCGTAACATTTACAGGCCACAGGGGGAGGAGGAGAGGATACCTGGAGAGAACTGACTGGTGTGGGTTCCATAAGCCAAGAAGAGAGCCTTTCAGGAAAGAGACCCACGGGGTCCACACAGATCACGAAACAAGAAGGTGCTTCCACGAGACTCCGGGATGATCGCGCTGAGCAAAACGTGTGCCTGTGTCTCAGATCCAGTGGGATCGGGTTTTAGATTATTTGAAGCCAGTTGGCAAACCCTTTTAGAGCCGATCACAGACTGCATTTTAGTAATTTTCATAGTATTTTTGGCAGCTCCAGAGACACCAAGGCAAGGCAGAGAATCTTTTAATGGAGCATTGAAAAGCAGTTTTTAAAAATACGTTTTAGAAAGCTATTTAAATTCTCCCGTCTGTAGCAAAATTAATGTATAAACTTAGCGCCTTCATTTGGCTCTACTTAAAACAAAAAAGGTGGGAAGCAGTTTCCTCCCTCGGTTCTGCTGAATCTAGAGGCTGATTCTCATTTGGCATCACGGAACCTGGACATTTCCAGGGATGCCCTGTGCAGGAAAGGCTCCAAACACTTTCCATCATGAAGTCATTTAATCTTCACAACAATCCCATGAGGCGAACAAGTGACGTGTGCTCCCCCATTTCAGAGATGGGGAAACTGAGGCCAGTGTTTGTTAATAAGAAGCTAAGTAGGTTTAGCATCTTTAGAGAGGGGAAAGGAAGGAAGCTTGCCAAACATGTTAGAGCTGGAGGGATGGAGGGGGACCCTATCTGTTGTATGCTGAAAGCTTGTGCTTTTAATCACCCTCGGACTCCCTGCTGCCTGGGCTTCACACGGGGTTGGGGTGGGGACGGATATGCAGCTGGGTTCAGACCCACTGCAGGAGCCTTGCTGTGGCGATTCTCGGAGGGGTTAGCGTCCGCTCATCAGCACCCCGGGGTGCCTGTTAAGTGTGCAGTGAAGCTAACTGGGGTTTAGGAGAGTAGATCCTTGGGATGCTCCCCAGGGGGATTCTGACACTTGGTAAACTTTGAGATGCCCTGACAGCCTGCCCCTCAACACGTGCCATCACTGTGATTTCAGATCCAAAGAACCCGGGGGATGGTGATACAGTCACCCCTCCCCTCTGCAGAGAGGGGAGGTTCTCTGCTCAGGGTCCCAGAGAACCCAGGCCCTTGACTCCCGTGGCAGGGTCTCCTCACAGATACCCCCTCCCTGGCCCTGGCCCAGGCTCCAGCCAGCCTGGAGAGGCAAGCTGTCTGCCCCCAAAGAGGTGTTGTTTTCAGGGGAAAAGGCAAGAGGTTGGTGTCCGGATGAACTGTAGCTGGAGGCCTGGCCACCCTTTGGTGGCAGCCTACCCACGGGTTACCTGGGGTCTCCAGCTCCAGCACGGTAGCCTGCACTGTTCCAGCCCCTCTCTCCTCCCTCTGTCCTGGGAGATGGGCAGGAAGTCTGTGACAGGCCACTACAATATATGACAAGTCCTGGGGGCCTGCAGAAGGGGATGGAGGGGACAAGCTGAGCAGTTGGTGCAGGTGGGGCCGACAGCACTTGGGAGCCAGCGGGCGGGGACGCAGGAGGGCTCGCGGAGTCCACAGAGGAGAGGCTGGTGGCCTGTCTGTCCCACCCGCCGCAATCCAAGGTGGAGCTGGAGGGACTGGTCTGTCCTGTCACAGCCAAGCTGTGTGACTCAGGTGTGGGTGGAAATAAAGGAGGGCTCAGAAAGGATGGCTCCACACCAGGTGCCACCTGGATCTTGGGAACAAGGGACCATCTCTCGTTTGACTTAGACAGGCCGCTAGGGCCCTTGACCCAGAATTTGCCCAGCATCTTCCCACCCCTCGTGCCCGCTCATACCCACGTGTGTGTCACGGGCTGACCCTCTGCAGGACTCGTGTCCACTTATAGCTCTGTGCCATGGCTGCGCTCGCTGGGGGACATGCACGGCCTGCTCCCACAAAGGAGAAGTGCCCGCTCTTCAGATGAGCAGCGGGGGCCTGGTTTCTCAGGACCACTTGCTCCCTGGGCAAGTTAACGAACACCCGCATTTTCCCTCCGTGGTTGAACTGGCCATCACCGGCCAGGGCAGCCAGATCTGTCAGGCCACTGCTGTTTCAGGTCCTCCTGGCTTTACTGCCTCACCTGGAGCATCATCGAGGGGCAGCCAGCAGCTGAGAATCACTCAAGGTGACATGGCATTTTAGATTTCATTTCCCGCCCCCCAGCCCCACCCAGGTCTCTATCTGTGGGAGACAGTGACAAAGTGACGGCACTCAATAACTCGCAACACGAGCAGAGCTGATGTCCCAGGGGCAGGTTGTGCTCCCCCAGTGACTCAGGAGCCCCAAGCCTGCCTCTTTGCTGCCATCTTCTCACTCTTTGTTGCCCCAAGATCCTGGCCTGCTTGCCCCTAACACTACCGACCTTCTCCCAACAAATACCAGTGCTAGAACCCATCACATGGGCAAGGGCCTCAGACAACACTGGATCCAAGTCTGGGCTCCAGCTACCAGCTGCCCTTCACCTTGGGCAAGATGCTTGACCTCCGTGAGCTTCCATTTCCTCTCACCTGCCTCCTAGGATGGGCACGAGGACAGGGGATGGTGAGCATGTCGGGGTAGCTCTATGTCCAGCAGAGTGAGAGCTCAGTAAATAGCAGGAAGCTCCATGGTTTTCTCTAACTAGGGACTGGTTGATCAATTGCTAACTCTGGTCTCAAGAGTGACACAGAAAGGAAGAGGGATCCTGGCCTGAATGGGGCAGCCTCTGAGCTTTTGATGGAGTCAGTGGGGTGGAGTATGGGTTTCCTCCTGGGTGGGTGGGTCCTCTGGAGAAACAGTATATATATATGTATATATATATATATATAGAGAGAGAGAGAGAGATTTTAAGAAATCGGCTCACACAATTGTGGGGCCGGCAATCTGATTTCTGCCCAACAGACCAGCAGGCTGGAGACCCAAGGAAGAGTTGATATTCCCATCTTGAGTTTGAAGGCATCAAGAGGCAGGATTCTTCTTCCTTTCCTTGGGGAACCTGAGTCTTTTTTCTTAAGGCCTTCAACTGATTGGATGAGGCCTACTCACATTACAGAGGGTAATCTCCTTACCCAAAGTATCTAAAAACTGCATCTGCAGTGATGTCTAGATTAGTGTTTGACCAAATAGCTTGGTCCCGTGGACTAGACAAGTTGATGCATCACGGGGGAAGAGCCAGGCGCCCTGGGCCGTCCTCTGCCAGCACCGTGGTCTGTTGGATATGGTGGCCCTACCCCTGCCTGGTCTGCATCTCTCCCACCCCTGACCTCCCACCCTCAGGGGTAGCTTGTGTGGGGCTTCAGCAAAGGACAGGAACCACATCAGAAGCCCAGCACCCTCTGAGTCATGCAATCCAGGCAAGGCCCTTGGGCAGAGAGTAAAGAGTTTGCCCTGGCTGGTCTGGGAGAAGAGAGGCCAGTATTGTCCGTGGAACTTGGACAGGCCCTCCAGCCTTTGTCCTGAAGCAAGATTCCACCCAGGTCCAGACCCCCAGCCCCTCCAGCCAGGCTGAGGCTCACAGGTGCCTCGGTAGGGCCCTTAGGAAGCAACAAAAGGGATACCAGAGGTCAAAGGCTACAGTAACCTCTCCCGAGGAGTGGCTGGGAAGGGTCTGAGACCCAACAGCTGCCACCCAAGACACGTCACAGGCCAGGAAATAGTTCCTTTAAGGCGGATGCTAGCAGTGCCTGACACTTCCACAGTAGAAGCTCAGAGCAATTCTCTTGCTTTTATCTTTTCTTGAGGCTCAGCTTCATGAAAAGTGGCCTCTATCTACGGCTGATAAATAACCAGAAACTTGCTGTGTCTGCTTTCATTTGATTTTCTTGAACAATTATCACCAGTGTGCCTTACATTCAGAGGCTGAGACTTTAAGTGGCTGAAAGAACTTCCCAACTGAGCCAGCCAGGGGCTCGTTTGAAGTTCTTTGGTGCATTGGAAAGCAACTAGACATGATCTATGGAGGAGTCGGGAAGAGAGTGTTTCGTGTTAATGGCATAAACGTTTCCTCCTCTCCCGGGAATGGGACTGTGGGAGGAGGGTTCCCACCCCCCACCCTCAAGCCACAGGAGACTCTGCCCTGCCAGACCCTCTGAGCTGAAGAGCCACTCCCTGGGCTCAAGCCTGGGCTGCCCACAGGACTGGGTCTAGACCAGATGATGCCCAACACAGTTCTAGATGCTGAGCTTGAAGAGAATGGTGTCTAGACAGGAGTCATCCAGAGAAGGTTGATCAGGGTGCGGATGGGTCTGGAGTCCTCAGAACGATTAGGGGAGGAAACTGGGATTGTCGAGCTGCCGAAGCCTTAGAGGCTGTTTTTGTTCTTCTGTTCTAGTACTCGGGCTATAGTGTGGTTCTGCCTCAGCACCAGGAGTGTAAGCTCCCTGAGGCCAGAGACTGCATCTTTCAATACCCAGAGTGGTGGCAGCATGTCTTCAATGCATGTTTAATGGAAGAAAGGATGGATGGATGGATAGGTAGATGGATGGGTAGGTGGGTGGATAGAAGATGGGTAGATGAGTAGGTAGACGTGTGGATGGATAGATGAGCGGGTGGATGAATGGGTGAGTGGATGGGTGGGTGAGTATGTCGGTTGATGGATGGATGGAGGGGTAGGTGGATGGGTAGGGAGGATAGTAGGTAAATGTGTAGATGGATAGGTGAGTGGATGGATGGGTGGATTGATGAGTGAGTGGGTGAGTGGATGGATGGACGGACGGACAGACGGATGGATGGATGGAAGAATATGTAGACGGATGAGTGACATGAATCTTCTTCAGATCTTTGAAGGCCTATCTATCACATCCCGAGGAGTAGAGTACCTATTCTCTGTGGGTCCAGAAGACAAAATCTTTCCAGATTCTCTGGGGCAGCAGATTTGGCCTCAGGTTAGGAAAGAACTTTACAAAGACTCAAACTGCTTTTGGTGGAATAGATGGTGTGGAGAGAGAGCGAGCCCCTGCCCTGATGAAGAAGGGGAGCCTGCCGGGTGGAGTAGCAGGTGTCTGTGCTGCCAGGAGCAGGGCTGGTGACCTCAGAGGGCCTTCCCAGCTCTGAGCTGCCATGATTCCTCTTGGGCACCGAGTAAGAGCGGATTTTTCTGGGTCAAGCCATGGTCCTTGCAGAGGACCTGTGCTGTACCTGGTGCTCACCTCGGCAGGCCTGGTCAAAGGGGATCTGCAGAGAGAACAGAAAGCATGTGATGGTCAGGCAGGCCTGGTGGAGTAGACTGAGGGGGAGGCAGGAAGAGGCTGCCCAGAAAGCCCCTCCGGAGATGGCAGGAACAGCACCAGGGCAGAACCTCCTGGACCTTCTTCCTGGGGTATTCTCAGTACCCAGGGGACCCTCTTCTGGGGGCAGGTCCCCCCTTCCCCTCATGAAAGCCAGGACCCAAAGGAGCAGGGGACAGCCTGAGAGAGCGGCTGGGGACACGACTGGGTGACCAGGGAGGGCAGAGGGCCAAGGGCTCCAGGAGAGGCTGGCAGCAGGGAAAGGATCCCCTCTGGTAATTGCCTGTGGTGTCCACTCTGACCATCAGTTTGATCTGCGCTCAAGGGTACAGCCGAGGTTCACCTTGTTCTGCTTAAATAATGCAGGTAGTGAGGCTACTGACAACCTGTCGTCTGCTAGAAAGTGGCTCTGACACGGCCAGAAGCCTGGGCAGGCCCCCGGGGCCTTGGCCTACACTGGTCCAGCCAGGTGCTTGAGCGGCCTTCAGGCAGAGGCCAGGCCCTGGGCTGGGTCCATATTGGACGGATGGGAGCTTGACACGTCCCTGGCCTTTTCCCAGAAGGACGATCTATTGGGAAGTTCTAAGAGAAAGGAAGGGCGGCAGCTGCCTGAATAAGGAGCCTGCATTTTGCGTTCGGAGGGAAGGCACGTGGGGCAGCCCCGCCCACAGGGCTGGGGGCCGTGCTGAGTCACTTCCTGGCAGAGGACGCTCTGTGCCCTCCCCCGCCCTGCCTGCTGCCCGCCTCCTGCTGGCCTGGGTGGCTGACAGACAAGGGGTTGGTGATGAGTCCGCTGCTCTTCCCTGAGCCTGGCTTGGATGTTTTTTTTTTTTTAATGTTTAAAAATTCCCCACAGCATGGCAGGTGCCCGGCTGCCGGGTCACCCCATCGGCTGTTCTGTCATCAGACATCATGTTTACCCGTCAGACACTGTTTTCCTGACACTCAACACTCAAAATAATGATCTCGTTGGAGCATCTTCATGAATGATTCATGAGGCTCCGCTCAACTTTGGGTGTTAACAGCAAACCAAAGCCCTGCTTCACGGGAGCCGGCAGGCGGCAAGAAGGGCACCCTGGCTGTGGCCTCCAAGCCCCTCGGGGATGTTTAGGACCCTCCGGCTCAGCCTCAGGGCTCTCTTCCCCCAGCCCCAGCCCAGCCGGCCACCCACCAAGCCACAGCGCAGACAGAGAGAAGAGCAGAGTTCTAGAAACGGGGTCTGGGGTGTGGTCCCTGCTGTCACCCTGTGCCCAGTAACCTTGCAGAGAATGTTGGAGCTCAGGCCCCACGTCCCCACCGGACCTCCACCACCCACAGCCTGTGTGACCTTGAGCAGGTCCCCTGCTTCTCGAAGCTTCCCCTTCCTGCCTGTGAAGCCAGGCGGGGCTGGCTCCCTCACAGGGTGGCAGTGAAGATTCCTGGCCTGTGGGAACAGCCGAGACGCGGTGGCCGTTATTCTTCACTACTATTACCTCACCTCCCCTGCCTTTCTTTTCCGGGCTGTAGAACGAGAGGGTTGAGCTAGGTGGTCCCCACACCTTCTCCCCTGCCACACAGGTCTCTGCTTGTTCTGGGACTGGGTTCCAGGAAGTTGCAGAGAGGCCTCGGCCTGCTGAGCATACTTGCAGGGACATTTCTTTCTTTTTTTTTTTTTTTTTTTTTCCGGTACGCGGGCCTCTCACTGTTGTGGCCCCTTCCGTCGCGGAGCACAGGCTCCGGACGCGCAGGCTCAGCGGCCATGGCTCACCGGCCCATATGCACACATATGCATGCACGGGCACACGTGCACATGCGTGAACACACACGTACACGGTATGCCCATGTACACATGCGTGCACAGGTACACACATGCTTGCACAGGTACACGCATGCACACACGCACACAGCATCCACAGAGAACATGAGGGCTCTCTGATGCCTGCAGAGCTAGCTCAGTGCAGAGACTGTGAAGCCAGGGGCTCCAAGCAGGAGATGGCACAGCTAGGCTCTCTCTGCCCCCCCATCTGCCCTCCCCCACAGTCAGCTCCCTCAGGAGGGCGGGGTCTGCCGCTCATGAACACGTGGTACCAGACACCCAATTCAGGCTTAATAAATCCGGGCCAAATGAAGGGAATTTATAGCTGGGTATTGAGCTCTGGGGGCACACAGTGAACCAGACGGATCCGGCATGATTAGCCGACACCTCCCACCCAGCCTTGGTTTCTCCTGTAGGATTAAGGAGGGAAACCTGCCAGTTAGATCCCCAACACTTCAGATGTTCTGCTTTCTGCTGTTCAAAAGCAATGAGGGGGAGCCCCTCCCAGGGAGCCTGTCGGCAGTGGTCGTAGGGAGAAGAGGGACAGCCCCTGACCCCAGGGAGGGGAGGCCCAGGGAGGGGAGGCCCACGGAGCCGCAGACCCTGCACTGGCCAGAACTGGCCTCTGCCCTGGAAGCAAGATTCTGGCCCAGCTGTGGGGTTTACTTTCTTCCTAAACAACCTGGGAGCAGGATGTCAGAAGGGGACTCTGGTCCCACTGCTGACCCAGGGGTCCAGGGAAGGAGGAGGATGACCCAGCCCAAGGTGGGGTCCAGGGGAGGAGGAAGATGACCCAGCCCAGCGCCTGATCCTGACCAGGGTGGGCCTGAGAAAGCAGGAGGCCAGCTGTGCCCGACAGTGGAACATGACCCGTGGGCCCGTGTGGCCCGCCACGGATGAGTGCAACTCACAAGCGAGTCTGGCAAGAGCTGCATGTGGCTGAAGGTGGGCTCCGGCCTCGTCTGTCAGGTGCCTTTCCTTCCCCAGATACGCTCGGGCGCCGGGCAGAGCCAGGGCTGCTGTTGCCTCAGGTTGCGCCTCACCGCCCCGTGCCCCGAGACCGCCCCTGACGTGACCGCCTGGTCCTCAAGGCTCTGGGCCACCTCCAGCGCCCCCTCCGCCTGTGACAGTGCTGGCCTGCGCTGCTCGGGGCTCTCTGGGGGCGTGTGGAGGGTTGCCGGCCAGGCGTGGGCCTTCTGACATTTCTGGAGACCGTGGACCACGCAGAGGCCAGACTGGGAGCCAGGGCCGCACTCAAAGGGCGGATCTGTCCTGCTGGGGCCCTTGGGGGACATGACTGCCCTTTGCGGCTTAATAAGACATTTCAGAGACATGGGTCAGGTGGAGTGGAATGTGGTGGAAGTGACATGTGGGTCTGCGGAAGCAAAGATTGCCAGCCCCGCGCCCCTCGTCCCATCCAGGAGCCCCCCTGCCCCCCGGCTGCTCTTTTCTCCCTAACACCCCATGTTCTTCACTGATCATTCCACACCCACTGGTCTTGTCTCCCCCGCCAAGTGTGTGTTTCCTGAGAAATGTTCATGTCCCTCTCCCATGGCACCAGCAGATGCCCAACCAGACCCACGACCCACGGATGAAAGGACCTGGGAGAGAGGGAGCCTGAAGCCATCACGCAGTTGCCTCTAGTCCGTGGGTAACCCAGGGCTGGCTGTGAGCTCTGGTTCTGGCCACTCAGCTAGATTTTCCCCTTGGAATTGGAATGCAGGGCCAAGCCCCCGAGTCCTAGGTGATGCCCTGCTGAAGTCCTGTCACTCATCTGCTCATTTAGTGAAGACCCACCGTGTGCCCGGCGCTGTGCTGGGATGGACAGAGCAGGAGGGAAGAGGGTCCTGAGCCGGAGGTGCGGGCTGGAAGACGGTCAGCGCTGGCTGCTCCCAACGCACACGGGAGGGGTCCCAGGCCAGCCCGGGGTGACCTCTGGAGCTGGTAAAGCCAGAGCTGGGGTTTGCAGGACGAGCAGTGGCTCGCCAGGCCCCGAGGGAGAGGATGCACGGAAGCGCAGCCATCCCCTTCGGAACCTGCAGAAGCATGTATGATATGGTCCCTGCCCACAAGGATGTGGTGACAGGTTGAGGATGGGTTGAATAGGACAAGAGTTAAGCCCCATTGCCAAGCAGGGAATGGGAGCCGTGGCATGAGAAAGCACGTGATTAAGTGCTGGGTGAATCCCACCCACCACTGTGTGGGGAGAGCAGTAGGTGGCAGGGGCAGGCTGGACTCTGGGGGGTGGGTGGGCAGAGAGGTGACGTTAGCAGGAGAAATGACCGTGTAAGCAGAAACCCGAGGCTGGAAGGTTCAGGCTGCATCAGGGAGCGGTTTGGCTGGAGCGTATGAGTTGGGGTGAGAGCTGTGTGAGGGACTCCTTTCAGGCCACTGAGCTGGCCCATCTGCTCCCCCCAGAGGACCTTGGGAGCTCATCCTGCGTCCCTGACCCCCCTTCACAGTTCTGCATCCCATTCCAGCCCCAAGCACTTATTTACGCCCATCTTCTCCTGCTCACACAAAACCAGACCCCAGAGACAAACAGGGAGACATAAAAATGAGAAAAGATGAAGATTCATTGATGCCAGAACCAACTCTATTCTGGAAAATTGAAATATTTTGTACGTAATGACAATGGTGGCACCACACGACCTTCCCGGAACAACTTCCCAGATATATGAGAGCGACAACAGTCGTCCCATTGGTGCTGACACACCGAAGCCTCCCCAAAGCTACCACTTAAAAAATGTCTCCCGTGTTCTTAACATTCCACACTCGGTGATGTTAATGGCTCATCACTGTTATCAACAGTCACAAATTTCCAGGACTTATAAATGACACCACCCCCGGAGACAGCCCAGCACAACCTGCCATCAGCCTGCCCGGCCCCAGCTAGACCACGAACATCACATCAGGCTTATCTGGTGGGCCCCGCTGCCACCCCGAGGCTCACACCCTCCTCCCTCACCTTGAACCCTGGGAAACTTGGGGCAGCTGCATCCACTTCCCCTTGGCCTTCAGGTGCCATTGATGCTGCTGGGTGATGGGGGCGGGGAATGGATGCTGCAGGGGGCGGGGGAGGTCTTGCACTCGGAATCAGTGCTCTGAGCCAGGGCAGGCGTTACACTTCCTGAATGCTACTGCCTTTTTGCTGCCGCCTTTTTGCTGCCTGGCCCCCCGCTCTGCACACCTGCAAAGATCAGACCCTCTTCCTCATTCATTCATCCATCCATGCAGCAACTTGTTTTCTGAAATGATTGCAATGCTGCATGGACGATTGGGCCACACCCAGGATGTGGTCCAGGGACTTCCCATCCTGAAGGATGTGAGCAATGCCAAGCAGAGGGGCAAGCTCGGGACCTGGGATGTCAGAGCCCACAGAGCTCTAGTCCCCGCTCCAGGAGTAGCTCATGGGAATCAAAGAAGCTGGCCACTCACAGGTTGGGTGAAGCAGGCCTCATACCCTACCCGAGTCCTCCCACGTAGTTGATGCTTAAATCTGCCCTCAGAGGCAAACAGGAAGTGTGTGACGTGGAGGTGGGGAGCTCAGGCTCTGGAGCAGGCAGCCTGAGTGTGGATCTGACCAAACACGGACTAGCTATCATTCTTCTGAACATCAGTTTTCACAGCTGTGAAATGGGACTAAAAACACCCTCAGAGTTGTTAAGGAGGTCAGATGAAACAATGCATGTCCAGGATACAGCACTCGTCTTGGCCCAAAGTAAATGCTCAAGAGATGAAGACTTATTGCTAATTTGGGGGATTTTCTCATTCTGCTCTGGGCTTAATTCTCCTCAAAAGGCAGAAACCCCTATGAGGGGTTTGAGTGGCACCTCCATGTGGAAAGACTGTGTTCGATGGGAGGAGAGATGAAAGGTCACTTCCAGGAGGTGGGAGAGATACAGGGAAGTGACAGCCTGCTAAAAGGGGTAGCTGGCATTGCTGCCTCCTGGTTCTGGTCAGCCCTGCCCAGTTTGGCCACCATGAGTGACTTACAAGCCCCCGCCTCAGTTTCTCCATTTGCCAAGTCAGCCTCCTCAGCCTTGCACTCCTCTCCAGCACCTTCAATAGCTATTTGTGGGATGTTTTGAACAGGACTGCTGGGGAAATCTAATGAGATAATGAATGCGCAAGGGCTTTGAAAAGACCCAGTGTTTTGTAAATGTAAGAGATTTTTACTCCCATTTACCAACCTTTTAAAAGGATGTTTTCCCTCAATTCAGCCAAATTTAACTTGGATGGTAAAGAGCCCAGCCCGGGCGTCCCCAGCTATAATTTCCCTGCTTCCTTGCGCGTCCGAATATTAAAGCACAAAGGCTCCCATTGCCGAGAGAAACCAAACCAGCAGCACATTAGAGGCGCGGTTGCACAAACGGAATTCAAAGTGATATTTCAAGCGGGGTGTTCTGTTTATATAAACCTTGAGAGCACTCGAATGTCAGCAGAACTTTGAAATTAAAATCGCTCCTTTTTTCATACGCTTCTCCCTCTTTTATTGAGCCTGTGTCTTGGGATAGGAGGAGGTTAGAAACCACTTGGGGTTTTACTTTATAGCGTTAGAAATGCTACGATGAAGCAGGGAGGCTTCCTAAAGGCTCCAGGCCAAGGCCAATCTGTTAAAGGGACAGCGCTGTCCACAGTGCTGAAAAGGAAAGCCAGGCCCCAGGCTGTGATGCGAGGGCTTCTGGGTGAGGGGTCCTTCTCCAGGGGCACATTCCCCGGTGCTCCCTAGAATCCTGGAGAAGGGACAGAGCCCAGGGGAGGCCAAGTCTCCTGAACAGGTGGGGATGGGGCACTGGCAGGCAGAGGGAGAAGCATGAAGGGGAGGAGAGACGGAGCTGCCAGAGTGACAGCTGCAGTGGAAATCAGAAGAGAGATGTGAGCACCGAGCTGGAGGAACTGGAAAATAGACTAATAAAATAGAGAGATATACCCAGTGACAGCGGGGAGATAAATGGAGCAAGTTATACGAAGGGCTCATTTTTGTGCAAATATTTGGGGCTCTATAAAATAAGGCTCTTTATTATAAATCTGTCTCCCGAATAAGTCTTGCCATCCCACAGGTGTCGGCTGCAGTGAAGGTTTCCCTCTAAGACATGGAGGGTTGAGCTCTCGAGGTAAATGTGGCTGCAACTGCTCTTTCTGTTTTGTAAATAGCCCTTCCCACCGGGAAGTGTGGCTGCTGAGAGCCAAGAGAAGGGGCCAGGCATGAGGCCCAGCCCACTGTGGGCTCAGCTATGGGCTGCTTTGGTGGTCTTGACCTTCGTTTCCAGCCAGGAGGCTGCTAGGGCTGTGTGGTGACCTGGAATCCAGGAGACTGAGATACATGGGTTGTGGAGGGCTTGCCCTTGGCTGAGGGGTCTCTCAAGCCTGTCTATAAACATCAGGAAGACATGTTTACTAGGACCCTCTCCACCTCCAAGGGGGGAGAAGGTGACAACACAAAAGTGTAGCAGCAGAGTCAGGTAAGGCAAGAAGAAAACTTTAGGGGGTTATCAACCCCCTCTTTATGGACTTCTGAAAGTATAGACAGACTTCTGCCTGATGGGGCTCAAGGCAATCCTTCCTGGAACCAAGGGAAGTGTAAGGAGACTTCAGGAGCTTGGGAAGTTTTCTGGAAGGACCTGAGTCCACCCTCTGGTTCTCAGGCCAGCATAGCAGCAGAGCAAGTAAGGTCTCAAAGCTGACGGGTACTCAGATCTTGGAGTGGCATCTTCCCCTGCTAATCAGACACTCAGATAGCCAGGAGCACACAGGCAGGGGGATGAACATCACACTGGTAGGGTTCACCCTGAAGATGTTGGTCAGTGCACGTACACACACACAAACACACACACACACACTATTTAAGGTATCTAAGGCATTATTTCCAGAGGACCAGGATCTAAGTTTCTTAGAGAAATTTGCTCTCAGATCTGAAGCCTTCTCAATTGTGAAACAGTCCAACCAGTGGAGGTCAAGAGTCTCCAGTGCTCACACGTCCGGCACGGGAGCCAAGCTGGTCAGAGCAAAATGAGATTGCTCTGTGCTCCAGGGATGGTACTCACATGAAACTGTGACCAGAAGCAGGTTCCCTAACTTCTCTGGCACATTTCCTCAGCCTTTAAGAGGAGCTGATCATTGTAACAGGGCCCGCTAAGGCTCTTAGGTAGATTCAATACAGGAAGGCTTATGAAGCCTGCAGCCCAGGGCCTTGCACAGCTAAACGTGTGCTCTTCTTAGCGCTGGCCAGGCAGGAACTCGGCCCTATCCTGTGCTATAGAGAAGGTGCTCCTGGGGCTTCCCTGGTGGCGCAGTGGTTGAGAGTCCGCCTGCCGATGCAGGGGACGCGGGTTCGTGCCCCGGTCCGGGAAGATCCCACATGCCGCGGAGCGGCTGGGCCCGTGAGCCATGGCCGCTGAGCCTGCGCGTCCGGAGCCTGTGCTCCGCAACGGGAGAGGCCACAACAGTGAGAGGCCCGTGTACCGAAAAAAAAAAAGAAATGAAGTTGAGTAGGTAGGTGCTCCTGAATTGTTCAGATAGACTTGAGGCTGCTTCCAAAATGCTCCCTTAGAAGCTGGCAATGCTTCACTGTGACCGTCAGCTCTAGTATCCCTTACTGTCATCTCGGCTAACCTTGATCTCATCAGACTACGTGGTTGACACATCATCTATCGGCTGCACCTGGACCGTGCAGACAGGGACTCCCTCTTCTATCTCCGTGCCTCCAGTGCCTGGC
>NW_021703774.1:175496661-175521628 GCF_005190385.1 Monodon monoceros | reverse complement strand
TCCCTCTTCTATCTCCGTGCCTCCAGTGCCTGGCACAGGGTAACTCAAGAAAGTGTTACCTGAGTGGTAAACAGGAAGACGGCACCTCAGCCCAAGCTGCTGCTCGAACCAGAACCAAACCTGAGTGGATCCCCACCCCAGAGAGGACCATTTTCTAGGAGGGGGCAGCCCTCTTCTCCCAGTTCTGTGACCCCCTTATCATGCTCTGTGTGTGGCTCCAGACTTGCAACTCTGCACCTTTGGAAGTGACGTCCTGCATTCTCCATGGCCGGGGAGCCTCTGCCCTGGGAACTGGCTTAATGCCTTTCATGTTTCCCTCATTTTCAAGGCTTTGGCTGGAAACCTGGCTTCTCATGATTGATCCTGGTTGATTCCCATGATATTCTACAGCACCTTCCTAACCTACTGCCTTTTTGATGACTATAGTAAAAGGCCGCCCGTCAGGAAACACCATCAAACAGGAAGAAGCATCCCCTCTCCTTGTCAGCTCAAGTTGAGCATTGTAATTTACAGGGAAACCTGGTGGCTTAGGGTGTTTACCCCCCATGGAACCGGTTTCCCCTCCCATTATGAGAATGAGATAATTAAAATACTTCCCTCTTCCTTTGATATTAAATTAGGTTTGCTCAGCCCAATTGCAAATGCCGGTTTGAAAGCTGTTATGTTATTTGGGTT
This sequence comes from Monodon monoceros, assembly GCF_005190385.1. Classification (NCBI taxonomy): domain Eukaryota; kingdom Metazoa; phylum Chordata; class Mammalia; order Artiodactyla; family Monodontidae; genus Monodon; species Monodon monoceros. The sequence goes on along the minus strand of NW_021703774.1, from coordinate 175,520,953 downwards.
TCAATTTAGAGCCATCCATTTCAAAGGTTTGTTTTGTTTTGTTTTGAAATTTCTCTTCACCTGACCCTGGATTAGATATCGGGAAGGAAATAAGGAATTTATTCAAATTTGACTAGGAAATGTGCATCTCAAGCTGAGACTGGGGCTGAGGGAGCAACTGAGGCCTTGCACTTCCCCACCCCTCTAAGCAGCAGGCTTCCCAGCTTGCCCGTGAGAAAGCATGAAGAGGTGGGGCGTGAGATCTGGTTCTTTAGAGGAAAGCCACAGTCCAGCTTCTCTCCTCCACTGAGCCTTCTACCATCTCTTCCAAATGATGCCATGGCAAGATACTCCTGCCCCAGGAATATCACCCCAACGCAAACTGGCTTAGCAATAAAGAATCTGATGTCACCTACAAGGAGGGTCAGAGGGAGGGCAGGCGGAGGGTTAGTCTGTTCAGAGGCTTGGCTATGACATCAAGGACCCAGGTCCTTTCCAAATCTTCATTCAGCCATCGTTTTCTTTTTTTTTTTCTTTTTTTTTGTGGTACGTGGGCCTCTCACTGTCGTGGCCTCTCCCGTTGCGGAGCACAGGCTCCGGACGTGCAGGCTCAGCGGCCATGGCTCACGGGCCCACGCACGGCATGTGGGATCTTCCCAGACCGGGGCACGAACCCGCGTCCCCTGCATCGGCAGGCAGACTCTCAACCACTGCGCCACCAGGGAAGCCCCATTCGGCCATCTTTAATGGTGGCTTCATGCTCCGGCTGAGAGCAGGAGACTGCAGCAAGCCCAAGTTCATATCTGCACATGGGCCGTGTTAGAAGGAAGATGAGATGGGATCTCCTGCAGCACCTGCCAGTGAGAAACCCTCTCCTGGAAGCCCTCACACTTCTCTTGTCTTGTTAGCCAGAGCTGGGTCATATACTCATTCCTGAATAATCTCCACTCATGGGGGTAGGAAAACACTTGGCCAGTTGGGCCCAGCCCTCTCCCACTCATACCCCTCCCCCAGCTCATGGCTACATGGCGGGGGAATGGATTTTGGCGGGGAATAAATGCTGACAGGTAACCCAGCAGTGTCCATCACAAAGCAGTATAACACTCTTATTGAACACAAAGAAATGTACATGTAAAAAACAAAAGGAGCACTGAAATGAACCCCCAGAGTTGACCAGAACTAGCCCCAGCACTGTTTAGTTTCCTCTAAGGACAGAGTGACTTTCCCCAATCCCTTCTGGAGTCTCGAACACTGAACAATATGGTACCTGGAGGATAAGTTGGACCTGGGGTCGTTGTATAGCCCAGTGATTCTCAACAAGGGACATTTGGTAATGTCTGGAGACATTTTTGGTTGTCACCATTCTGAGATGCTACTGGCATTTAGTATTAGAGGCCAGGGATGCTTCCAAATATCTTACAAGGCACGGGACAGTCCTCCATAACAAAGAATTAGTCAGTCCCAAATGTCTACAGTTGTGAGGTTGAGAAATTGTGTTTAAGCCTGGCTTGCGTCCAGGATATTCCCACGATGCTTTGCTCCCTGGGGGAGGGGAGAGAGGAGGGTGGCTTCCCACCTAGAAGTGACGGGAAGCTGGAAAACACAGAACCAGCCGTCACCCTTCTTTCCCCTTCTCCCGCAGAACTTTTGTTTGCTTCTGACAAAAAGAGAATATAGAATGTATTTCAACTTGGCTTTGTTCCACATGAGTATCTCCCTGGAAGACTGTAAGCATTTGGAGAGCAGGGCCCTGTTTAGCACCCCTGTATCCATGCCAGCACTCGCACAGTAGGTGCTTCATAAACGTGGGTTGGAAGGAGGAAGGGAAAAGGGAGGAGAGAGCGGGTGGGAGGAAAGGCCTGGGACTGAGTAGAGAAAATGATTTAGTGGCCCAGGCCCTCAAGGCAAACCTTGGCTGCGGCTGACGAGATCAGCTGATTCTTAGCTAGGGAACAAAGACTTTCAGGGGCTGGTCAGAGAGATTCAAAGGCTCTGCTTGAGAAATTGAACCTGACCGTTCAGACCAAGCCAAAGTGTCCCTTGACAAGAGGAGGTGGGAAGGTCAGAGAAGTCAGCCCTGAGGACAGATGCAAGACGAATGGGGCCAGAGAAGGTGGCGCAGGAGGAAAGAGGAAGAGCTGGGGAAAGGTCAGAGTCAGAAATGGAAACTGTCAAAGTTCCATCTCATGATGGGAAGGGCAGGGCCAGCGGAGAAGGCGGAGCCCTGATTGGGGCTGGAAGGAGGAGGGAGTGGGGTGGCGGCCGCGCAAGGGAAAGAGGCGTAGCCAGAGGGAGGTGACCCCAAGGAGAGGGGCTACTGGTCCGAGAGCAGCCAAGGGCTCTGGGAGGACCCCTACGGCGGGCCCTTCCATTTCAGAGTGACAGACCACAACGGGAATATCTTGTCACTGTCACCTGTCAGCGTCAGCAGAATTTTCACCGGGGGCTGTGGTCTTGGATGCCAGGATTTTCACTCCAGAGACATTCGCTAAGGCCAGCTTGAGAAGGTGACAAAATATGAAAATTGCCAGAAGTCCTGGTCCACTTTGTCCCAGCAGCGCTGCTCCATAGAGACGTTCTCCTCAAAGTTAATAAGAAACTAAGAAATTAATTTCCTGTCAGTTGCCTCTGCCCGGCAGTGACAGCTCAGTCTCTCTCCATTATTGGGGGTGTATTTAAATAACAAAGGAAGTGGGGGGGGTTGGGGGTGCCACGTGCTGTGCTGGCCTTTCTGGAAGTTTATTGGAAAAGCGAGAGGAAAGTCTAGGCAATCTGGAGTGGGGCAGGAGTGCCCGGCAACGCAGCCTGGCCATGATGGGACCATCGCTTCTGAGAAGGTCACTTTGATTCTTCACTTGCTTTGTTGCGAAGTTCCAGGCACCAGCTCAGCTCGGCCACATCTTGGCTGCCCAACACCTCCCCGCGCCTCTAGAGAGAATACGCTAAGTGCAAAGCACAGCACCTTCTGCGAGGAGACCTCATGTGACATTGGAGTCACGTCAAACCTATAGTTTTACAGAAACGACTGTCAGATGGGGAGTTATTTGCCTCCAAAGTCACTGTAAGACTGACCTGGCTTTTTCAGTTCGTGACCCTAGTGGTATGGGGGGCAGAGGGGCAGAATTTGTTTCTTTGTGATTCGTCAATGGCTGAGTGGCTACTACTTGCTGGGAACAGTGTTGGGCGCCCTTTGTTATTTTTCTCATTGGATCCCCACGGTGACCCTGTCAGGTGGGTGTGACGATCCCCATTTTATAGGTGAGGGATACGAGGCTTAGAGGGGTTAAGTCACTCGCCCAAGATCACAGAGCATTTCCAGTGGCCCAGATACGGTTTGAGCCAAGGTCCGATTCCAAATCCAAGTTTTTTCCATCACCTGGCTGTAGGCGAGATAACAGACTGGTGTGCTTTTTCTATCTGATTTGAATTCCAAAGTTAGTACCCGCTACTGAAAACTGCTGACTTCATTATAACCCATCTTTGTGTCTTCATTCAACAAATAGCCAACAAAACAGATTGTTTTTTCAGAACAAGCCTTGAACAAGGTAAACTTTGGTAACTTTCTTACTAAGGGGTAAAATTGTATGTCTCATCTCTGCTGCATCACGGCTGCCAGCATAAGCCTTTCCCGGTGATACGATGTCAAAATGTGAAGGTTTTCTTCCATCGAGAGACTGAATCAAGTTCAAGGCGGAGGGTCATTCAACGTCAATGTGTTCCTGGTCTGTGTTGCTTATTTAACAGATACTAACTAAGCCCAGCTCTGGACCAGGCAGTGGCTGGACACGGGGCAGACGCAGAGCTGCCATTATGGAAGGTGGCCCTCACCAGCCCTGACACTCTGCTCCATTTCTTCTTTTCATGGCTTTTTTCCTGAATGTCCCTGAGCTGCCCGAGGCTCTTCCTTTCACACTTCCCTGTGCCTGAACCCTTGCTTCCCCCAGATCTTCCCATGGCTGGATTCGAACCATTTCAGACTCAACTCAAGGTCACCTCCTCAGAGACCTTCCCCAAGTTTCCTGGCCAAATGCCCCACTCACCCTCACCCATCACCGGCTCCTTTTATGCTCATAGCACCTGGCAATATTCAAAATCACCTCTTCCTTCGTCAAGTATTTCTAGTTTGTCTTTCCCAAGTTTTCTGAGAGCAAGACACTTAGCCTTGTTTACCGCAGACTCCAAACTTTGTCCAGTCCCTGGTACATCGTGGCTCTCGATAAGTACATGTTGAGTGAATGAATAAATGAATGAATGAACACCCTGTGAAGCGAGCACTGCGGTTCTCCCCACTCTGTAGAGAAGGAAACTGTCCCTCTAAGGGGTGCAGAGTCCTCCCCTGGAGCACCCAGCTGGGGAGTGGGTAAGCGGGACCCCCTCCTCTCAGGGTAACTGGAGACAAAGCCTAGCAGCCTTTCTCCTACACAGCGAGGGAGCGTAAAGAAATTGCTAAGGCACCTTGCTCCAGTGAGTCGAAAACCCTCAATTACAAGAGGTACTTTTTCAACTTTTGCATTTTTGCTTCGCCTTCCCATCAGCTTTCCCCCAAAAAGAGCTACAGGCTCGATTTACCTACAACCACCAGAATTAGTTGCCATCCCGGGGTAGCTAACCCCTCTTAACGGCTGCATAGCAATGGCGGTTCACAAATGCCAGCAGGTGTTTTCCTAAAGGGACTCTATCCCTCACACAAAATAGAACATTTTGAGCGAAATTTAAACACAGCTTTTGAACAGTGCTACTCTGATTTCTTCACACTTCACAAACGCTTTCTTTGCAAACATGGGTGTCCCAGTTACCCTGGGCTGGTGCCAAAGCCCTCGCCCAGCGTCTGTCTTCTCAGCTTCAAGGCAGCCGTGAGTCCTAAAAGCAAACAAGGAGGCAGAGCTGTGGACCTCACAACTGAGGAGTGTGTGTGTATGTGTGGTGTGTGTGTGTGTGTGTGTGTGTGGTGTGTGGTGTGTATGTGTGTGTGGTGTGTATGTGTGTGTGTGGAGTCTGTGTGTGGTGTGTGTGTGTGTCTGTGTGTGGTGTGTATATGTGTGTGTGGTGTGTGTGTATGTGTGTGTGGTATATATGTATGTGTGTGGTGTGTATGTGTGCGTGTGGAGTCTGTGTGTAGTGTGTGGATGTCTGTGTGGTATGTGTGTGTGGTGTGTATGTGTGTGGTGTGTGTGTCTGTGCAGTGTGTGTGTGTGTGTGGTGTGTGTGGTGTATATGTGTGTGTGGAGTCTGTATGTGGTGTGTGATATGTATGTGTATGTGTCTGTGTGTCTGTGTGTGGTGTGTATGTGTATGTTTGTGTGTTTGGTGTGTATGTGTGTGTGTGGTGTGTATGTGTGGTGTGTGGTGTATATGTGTGGCGTGTGTGTGTGTGGTGTCTGTGTGTGGTGTGTATGTGTGTCTGTGTGTGGTGTGTATGTGTGTCTGTGGTGTGTGTGTAGTGTGGTGTGTGTGCGTGTGTGCATGCAGAGGTGTTGGCCAGGTTTTGTCCATTGGCAATGGCCACCCAGATCTCTGCTGTGCGATTCCTGGGACGCCCTGAGCTTAGAGGAAAGGGTGCCATCCACCACAGCTTAGTGTGAAATTCCAGGGCCGCAGCAGGGAGTGGGTGTTGTGAGTGAGGCTGGAGCAAAGCATCCTGGTGCGGCCCTGCCCCCGCAGGTGAAATGGGCCCACTTGCAGAAGCACCCAGAAGGGCCCCTGCGGCTTCACACGCTCTGCCTTGGCAACGGCAGAAGAGATGAGGGAGGGAGTGAGGGGTGGATGGTGTGGATGCGGGCCACCAGCTGCCTGACGTCCTTGCTCTCCTCCAAAGGCACAGCCCAGCACCTGGGGCTCTCCCCCCCGCCCCCCGTGTCAGTCCAGGCTGCGCACCCCCTTCACCACCACCCCCAGGGCAGATGAGGTCCCCCAGCCATTGATTCAGCCAACGTTTGCTGGCCACCCACCGGGGAATGGATTTCCTTCCGTCGTAGACGCTGCTCTCCGGAAGCCTGGTGTTTCTTTACTTTTTAAAACTGAGGTATAGTTGATGTTCAACGTTATATAAGTTTCAGGTGTACAACACAGAGATTCACAATTTTTAAAGATTATACTCCATTTATAGTCATTATAAAGTACTGGCTATATTCCCTGTGCTGTACAATATATCCTTGCAGTGTATTTATTTTATACATAGTAGTTTGTACCACTGAGCCCCTTACCCCTATCGTGCCCCCCCCTCCCCACCGGTAACCACTAGTTTGTTCTCTACATCTGTCTGAGTCTGTTTCTCTTCTGTTATAGTCACGAGTTTGTTGCACTTTTTTGGATTCTACATGTAAATGATAACATACAGTATTTGTCCTTCTCTGCCTGACTTATTTCACTGAGCATAATGCCTTCCAAGTCCATCCACATTGTTGCAAATAAGCCTGGTGTCTGGAGAGGGAGTGTAGACTCAGTCCAAAGATCAGTGAAATGGGCAGGACCGGCCGTGCTAAAAGAGGCACAGAGGGCTGCTCTGGGGTCCAAGGAGAACGCAGTTACTTTTGGTTGGGAGGATTAGGGGACGCTTCAAGGACAACGAGGCATTGGAGCTGGGTCACGACAAGCAGGTGGAACGGGGACTTGCCGAGATGGGTGGAGGGTCCCAGGCCCTGGGAACAGAGTGGGTGGGCAGAGCAGGCTAAGTGGTCCCGAGGACTGAGCCGGGGGCCTGAGGACGGTACTTGGGAGGTGTAGACGAAGGGCAGATCCGGCCGATCGATCGTGGGGGCCTGTGTTATCGGGAGTGAGTTGCATTCACAGGAAATGAGGAGCCAGGGAAGCTTTGCGGCACTACCAGAGCTGGGACTTGGGGAAAGGGCGCTGGGAGTCAGATGGGAGGGGCTGGCTTCCAGGCAGGGACACCTGCCAGAAGGCTGTGCCAGGTTACACGGCTAAGGCTAGGAGGGCCAGACCAGGGCGGTGGCCTCGGGGACAGAGAAACGCCTCACCCTTCCTACGTTTCTACCCTCCTTCTGCCCTGCTGACATCACAGTGTCGTAGACTAGAGCGCGCGGGAGCCGCGGCCCCAAGATTACTCTGAGGCTTCCCAGCTCTGTGGCTCAGTTCTGCTTCCACTGGCAGATCCCTAGAGACCCCCGAGGAAGCTGGAGGAGGCTCTCTAGCACACCATCTGAAGAGGGATGGGGTCCTCAGCCCCCTGTTGCCCACAGCCCTCCACCCCAAGGGTGCTGTGGCATCTGCCAGGAGAGGCGACGATTCCAGGAGCTTTCGGAGTCGGTGGGCTCGCCTTCCTCTGCCCTCTGCGAGGGGCCGGCATCGGGCAGCCCAGCCTCTTGGCGGCAGCCGGCGGTTTTGGGACATGGCGCCAGAGATCAGGTCTTGATCGGTGTTGGGACCCGGGATGTCGAGCCTCGCTGGTTTGGGGGACAAGCCGGCGTTGCCTGTAAGGGCACGGGCTCTGGGGCAGGGGCGGCCCCACTGCAGCAGCTCTGCAGAAGAGGTGGCCGCTGATTTGCCTGTGTCATTAGCACAGCAGGTCCCATTATTACCCGAGGAGGCTTACAGGTTATCAGCGAGCTCCAGGAGCCAATGGAGAAGGAAGGAAGATAAAGAAGGATTTAAAAAGAAAGTAACAAAAAGAAAAACTGTAATTTCGAATCCAAACCTCGTCCTGCCATGGCTTTGTTAACCCCCGGTCACTCTTTCAAGACATAAACTGTTGAGTGCCACAATTACTTCAATGATTACACTTTATCTTGTCCTACCAAAGTGTTAAAGAGGAACTGGGGAACACATTAAAAAAACATACTGCCCAATATAATCATGATTCCTTCTAAAACAATTGCTGGAATCTCACCATTACAGTTGTCAGAGCATAAAAATCCTATAGACGCTCTATGGGTCGGGCACAATTCATTTTCTGCTGCCTCCACAGTCGGCCTATTTGTCAGTCAAGGGAGAGCTTTGGGGTTTATGTCTTTAATAGGATTTAGCGGAGGGGCTCCCCAGATGCTCCCCCAGAGCAGGGGGAGGGTGGCACATGTCCCAGCCTCCCAGACTTTCCTGCTTAGCGTACCTGCCCCACCATCGCTAGCACCGGGAAGATGCTGAACGGAAAGCACGAGCTCTAAAGAATAAGAACAGGGCCACGTTCCAGCCCACTGAGGATCCTGAGAGCCTGTTCACAGTCAAGGTTGCAAAGAAGGACAACCACTGGGAAGCCAGCCTCACTGTGAGTGCCACGTGGGTGAACAGAACCGGCTCTGGCCTTCTGCACGTCCTCTCTGTGAAGCAAGGGTGGTACAACCATTGGCTTCAGGTGGTTCCGAACCCCAGGAAGGGGCAGAGCTAGGATGCCAGCAGAGGGTGGGGGTAGGGGAGTGTCCCCTGTCCTCACTCTCTCCCTGTCCACTGGGAGACACTAGACAAGCCACAGCGTCTCTTGGCTCAGTTTTCCCAGCTGGGAATGGAAGTGGGTGGAGAAGTCGGCCTGGATGATCCCAAAGTTTCCTCCCAACTCGATCATCCTCTGTTCCAAGAGGAATATGCAGACGAGTTCAGTTCAAATCCTGGGATTTGCAGGACGCTTGAGGATCTTTCCTGCACAAATTAAAATATGTAAAGTGTCCTGATGAGGAGGTGATCGGTGATGATTAGAGAAGAGTTTGAGAGACCTGGGTGCCTCGAAGACCTGCCAGTCATCTGACACCTGAATCATCTGGCTGAGGACCAGAAATGTCCCCAGTGGCCCAGGAGAATCCCGCACATTCCGGCGACGTGGCAGGATGGGGGTGGGGTGGATAGCTCTTTGAATTCATGGACACTTAAATTACAAAATTTTTTTGGAGAAATGTGGTTTTGTTTTCTTCCGGCACTTGGAAGATAGCCAAGAATTGTCTCGGATCCTGTTGTCTGGACAAGAATGACTGGTGTTAGCTCATTCAAACCCTCCACTGGCCTGAGCATCCACTGGAGATAAAGATGCTTCTCGGGACTTCCCTGGTGGTGCAGCGGTTAAGAATCCGCCTGCCGATGCAGGGGACACGGGTTCGAGCCCTGGTCCAGGAAGATCCTACATGCCTCGGAGCAACTAAGCCCATGCGCCACAACTACTGAGCCAGCGCTCTACAGCCTGCGAGCAACAACTACTGAGCCCACGTGCCACAGCTACTGAAGCCCGCGTGCCTAGAGCCAGTGCTCCACAACGAGAGAAGCCACCACAATGAGAAGCCCACGCACTGCAATGAAAAGTAGCCTCCTCTCGCCACAACTAGAGAAAGCCCGTGCGCAGCAACAAAGACCCAACACAGCCAAAAATGAATATAAAATAAATTTTAAAAAAAAAAGAAAAGAAAAGATGCTTCTCCAACATTTGAAAAGAATTCCTTACCTTTGCCCCGATGGGCTCCTGTCTAAGAATTATACTTCTCAAACAAGCAATGTCTGAATCAATTTGGTTTTGGTCCACATACAAGTCCCCAAAAATCTTAGGGAAACATTATCTGTAGCAATATTGTGAGACAAAGTAACACTGGTTTGAGAAGTCGGTCATGAGAATACTCGGCAGTTTTGAAGGTTTACCATGTGTCAGGCACTGTTCAAATGCTTTATTTATTTAGCCTTCACAACAAATTCGTGCAGTAGGTATTATTATTCTGTCCATTTTAGAGGTGAGAAAATTGAAGCAGTGAGATGTGCTTGCCTAAGGCTCACGGCTGGGAAGTAACAGAACCCAGACTCAAACCCAGGCAGTGGTCTCCAGAGCACAACTCTGGACCACTCTCCCTCACCGTCACTTTTAGCTTCAGACAGACCTGGGCTCAAGGCGGGGGGTGGTTGGTGGGCCACTTAATTCTCCCTTCGTGTTCCTGATGTGTAAAGCAGAAATGGTGATCCCCAGTGTGACTTTGTGCAGGTTCAGTGTGCTAAGCCTGTGAAGCACTTAGCACCCAGCACCGGAACATACAGGTGCTAAATAACTGGTAGCTCTCAGTAACCATAGTGATGGTGGTTCTTGTAACTAGAGGACAGTCTGAATTGTGTAGTGGCGAGAGCAGTGACTTAGCAAAAGGAAGACATGGTCTGTTTAGGAGTTAGATCTCTTTGTTGATGCAACAGAAAATTCAGCTTGAACTGGCTTCAGGATAAGAGGAAATTTGGGTGCTCAAGTTACTGAAAAGTCTTGAGGTGGACTGGCTTCAGGCATGTCTGGATCGAGGGGCTCGGTCAATGGCATGGAGGCTTACAGTCTCTTCCCCTGGGCTCTGCCTCCTCCACGGGGCTTCCTTCTTGGACTCCATGTGCTGGCAAGAGATGGCTTCCAGGAACTCTAGACTTCATCATCTCAGGTTCAGGTCCAGCAGGAAAGAGCATCCCTGCCCCCCAGGGGCTCCAGCCAGGTCCAGCCATTAGCTCTGATTGCCTCTGGTTGGGACTCATGGCCAATCCCCATGGCCCAGAGAATGCAGGGCTCCGATTGGCCAGCCTGAGTCACATGATCCATCCCCGGACTGAGTCAGGGAGGGGTGGCTTGCTCCCTAAAGAACACTTGGATGCTCTTACCGTGAGAGCACCAAACGCACCAGAGCCACATTCAGCTCTGCCACCCATTAGCCAGGTGGCAGATCACAGGGCACCTCTCAGTCAGAGGGGGCTCATGGGGCCGATGGGGATGGTGGCATGTGCTCATCTTCCTCCAGAGCCATTGTGAGGAGCAGACGGACATGAGGGGCTCCAGAGTATGTCCGTCACTCTGGAGACACCTGGATGACCGCTTGGGGCCACTGTCTTCTGATGGGGTTGACCCACTGCCTAATGGGGCAGGGAGGGGCCGGCCGTGGGCTTGGCTTCCAGCCTCCCAGGAGGACATGGCCAGTCTAAGCCATAAACAGGGCCTCTGTAAGGCTAGTGAGCGGGGGTCATGTAGCCTGTAGATTTGGCTCCTGGGAGAGGAAAGGGGGTCAGAAGAGGGGGAGTGCAGCCCTCTGACAGCTGATCACCCAATGCCTAGCTGTCCCACACTCCATCCTGCTGGGCCCAGGCTGCCCACCCTGAGCACGATTCCTTCCCTCGAGCTCTACATCCCAGAGAAATGCCCAAGGCTTCTTATCCCAGGGTTGGTTGGAGCAACTCTTGCAGTGATTTCTAATATGCCAAAAATGAATTCAAGGTGAGAGCAGACGACGCAGGAGACAGAAAAGGAACCTCATCCAGGCTCAGGTTTGCCAACTGCAGGGCGACAGTGGCCCATGTCCCTGGCCAGTGCCTGGCGAGCAGGAAGCAGCAGGCAGTTAACACCCCGGCTGCCACTCCCAGCCTGGATCCACCCCAGTGGAGGCACTGAGCATCATGGTACCTCCAGCCACTGGGTCCCAGGGAGAGATGACCCCCGATATCCTGACCTCCTTCTGTAACTCCTTACAGGTCAGCCATCCAGGAACTAATGTCGCCCATTAAAAAACAAAAAATCGATTTCTGTTTTTCAGCCCATTTCTCCCTGGGGGTAATGAGTCTCCTACGTTACCTGCCCGCTGTGCAGAGTTTGTGCCACAAATGACTCCCTGAGCTCCAGGGGGGGACCCATATTCTTAGTATTCAGGGAGCTGGAGAAAAAAACACACACGTTCACCTTCTTCTCCTTTTTCTGACCTGAGAGACTTTGAGTCACATTTCCCCTCGGCTTTTGTCTTTCTGACCAGAAAAATCCGTATCTCTTTTTCCCATGGCCATCCATCCCTCCTGGAGTGATGCTCCCCTCTCCCATGCATTCGCGGCCCCAAATCAAGGCTCCTGATAAAGAGCCCTCGTGTCAGACTCTCTGGGCTTGGTCCTTCCTGGTCCCAGCAACGACTCTGGACAGTGGCTTCCAGAAACCCCAGGGGTCTTCCTGAGTTGATGGGTGGCAGCTCAGCCCCACCAGCCCCCACAGGCAATTTGTTTTACTCTCCCTGAGCACACTGCCCTGCGCTTTGCCCACACTGGGCTCCATCTGTCACTTTGCATCCACTAAATAGATCCTCTCGTGACCCATCGCAAATGACTCGGCACTTCATCACCCAGGACAGTTTAGCGTCATCTGCAAACGTGGAGATTTTATTGGGCATTTCTTCCCCCAGATCATGCAGGATGATTTTAAGTAAGGCAAGTCCTGGCCCTGAGCCAGTGTGAATCTCCTGGCTTCCATTTGTCCATCCAAAAATGTGACCACACATCCCGCCCCACAGGTACGGGGGTGCAGTGGGGTCCCGCTGCACGATTAAACGTCCTCCCCAGCGGCATCCTCCAGGATGGCTTAATCTTCCAGGGGCCTTTGGATAGAACTTGCTCAGAGGCTTCCAGAATGTCTGGATGGACGGCATCCTGGGCTTCTCTTTGAGCCCAAGCGTCTTTATCTGCTCGGGGCGAGTGGCACATTCTTCTTTACTTCAGCCGTCCCCAGGTGGCCGGGACAGTGACAGGCGTGATTTCCCACAATTAGTGTGTTTTTCCTACATCACCTGTGGGTTAAAGAGGACAGAGCAGGCCAGTCCCTAAGCCGGCAGGGTTCCCGGAAGCCCACACCAGGTGAAAATTGTTTAACTATATTCCCATGACTGGAAAATTCTGGTAATTGTGTAACAGCGGTGGCGGCAGCAGTAGCACTGAGCAATCACCCAGGGTTTTTCATCTTCAGACCACTTTATCCACATTAACTAATTAAGTCTTCCAGCCTCCCTCCGAAGCAGGGAAGGGCTGCCGTCCCCCGACTCCCCCCGGTGCTTACGTGGGCTTAATGAGGGCCGCCCGGCTGAGGGGCCACGGGAGCTCCCCCGGGGCTGCAGGCCTCTGCCCCCACTTGGAGCAGGAGGGGAAGCCCAGTGTGAGCCCCCCAAGCCTCTCCCAGGCATCACCCCCCCGCCAGGTCCCCCGCCCTGCTGAGCGCTGGCAAAGGAGCAAGGAGGTTGTCTGTGTCCCCTGCCCTGCTGGACTGGACCGGGGGATCCGGTACCCAGCCCATGAAGGGGGCCTGGCTCCCAGGAAATGTGCAGATGACAGCTGGTTTTGCCTATTACTGGGGGCTCCGGGGTGCCTCTTTTGTTTCCTACTCTCCCTCTTTTCTCTCTTTTCTTGCTTCTTCAACAGGCCCCAACTTTGGGTACCTGGGTCTGCCCCCCCAGTCGCCAGGTGCTCAGTTGCGGCTACCCCTGCCTTCACCCCACGGCACTGCCTGACCACAGAGGGTGTCCTGACCACCGCAGGCCCTTGCTGTGGAGACAGGGGTTCTGCTGCCTTGGCCCTGCCCTGCAGAGCTCACAGGCCAGCCCCATCCCTCTTCCCAGCAGCTCCCCGCACCCCACAGGCTCCCTGGACCCATTTTCACTCTAGCACAGATGCTAACTGGGCCGCTGATGCCCAGGGCACCGAGGCTGGGCACACAACCCTCCATCCACCGTCCAGCGAGTTCCCTCAGAGCCTCAGGGCCCCAGTGGAGGGCAGGCGCAGTGATACGGGCTTGGGGATTGGGGCTTGGGGCTTGGGGCTGGGTTGAATTGTGGAGCCCTGAGCGTGAGAGTCTGCATCCCTCAAATACGTAACAATGGCACCTGCTTCTGTGGGCTGTTGAAGGGAGTGAATGAGGAATGCTTCATGGGGCTTGAAGTGGGGGCCCGCACCCAGCTGACACTCAAAAGCAGTCTTTGCAAACAGAGGCACCCAGCGGGAGGTGCGCGCTGGAGGTACAGGCACGGTCCTGCCGCCTGAGAAGCACCCAGCACACACCCCGGGATGGTAGTAAAACGTGGACTTGGTCATGGGAGCACGTGAGTTTCCCCAGCTGGGGAAGAGCGAACCAGGAGGGGAACAGCAGGCTGCAGGGGCCGGCAGACCCCAGGAGACCTGATGGGCACAGTGGCCCCACCTCGTGCCTTTATCCAGAGCGGCGAACAGGTGCCAGGCCGCCCAGGGCAGCTGGAGTCCAGGCCAGAGGATTTTTCTCGGCCTTGCAGTGTGGTGACACCCCCGGCCCTGAGCTGCCTGGTATCATCATTTATTCATTCCCTAATAAATCCTGCCCTTCTTTCTGCCTGCTCTGCACTCCTGTTTTATGGGCGCCCACCCTCGGTCATGGGGAAGGCTCTGCCTCTGAAGATCAGGCCTGTGGGGCTTTCAGAATCTGCATCAATGATGCTGATAGGATGAAGGCAATCACAGAACGGGCTTGCGCCGCAAACGATGCTGATTTACTCTCTGTCTCCCTCCCCCCGGGCTGGTGGTGCGCAGACCCGTCCCCCTCCCCCGGCGGCAAGTGGGGAGGTGTGTGGCCACTATTACATGCTGTTATGACTTTCTGGGTAATGTATACATTTTCACGATCACACAGCCTCTCTCCTTCATTTTTCATGAGAACTGGCATGAGATTAATGACCAAGCCACAGAAGAAACGGAGCACCACACCACCCTGATTTATCGAACGCTTAGCGTTGACGCAGCTGCAAACAAGGGTCAAACAGATGTTGCAGCTGCATTTTGCTTTAACAAAACCAACAGCTTTTTGCATTTTTAACCACTTCTTGCGCCACTGTCCTGCTTACTCCACAGAAAGGGAAGCTGCCTCTTCCTTCCCAGCGGACGGTAGGGTCCTGGGCTGGGGCTTCAGGACCCCCGGCATCCAGCCACCTGGTGCCCAGCGCTGGCCATGGCCGAGAGGACGTGAGCTCCCCAAGCCTCTTGCTCTGGGCCACTTGAGTCTCTGGTGAAATCGCGCTACTTTCAGCCCATTCCAGGGTCTGTGGTACAAACCCTGGAGCAGGCTTGAGCTGCAGGAGGCGCAGGGCTCAGCTTCCCCGCCGCAAACTGGAACGCCTCCCCACCTGCATCGCAAACCGGTAACAGATTACGGAACGCCCATTCGGATCGGCTGTGGGTCAGGGCCCTTGCCTCCGGAGCCCCTTACCTGCCTCCCCTCTCTCCAGCAAGGTTAAGGCCACTTGTACTCATCTCCCCCATCCTAAAGAGCAGGCGCTAAGGCTCGGCCAGATCAAGTGTCTGCCCACCGCGAGCACTCCTGCACCTCAACCCTCAGCCCTCAGAGCCAGAAGCCACAGGAGCTGTGGGCGTCTCCTCCAGGCTGGAGGTCAGGGCTTCCAGGGGCAAGCTTGGCATCCCTGCCGCCCCCAGTCTCCGTGCCACCCCCATCCACCCTGGCTGCCACCAACCTGGGCTTCCCACGTCTCTCTGCTGAGCGCCTCGGCCTATTTCGTTCTCTCTCTCCTTCTCTCACCCTTCCGCCACCTCCCCCTCCTGCCCCAGCCCTCCAGGCCCGGGTTCTGCCACGGCTGGGGGGACTGAGTGCGGTTCCCCCTCGTGGGAGCCGTGCGGAATAGGCCCGTGGGAGCCGTCAGAGAGACACCTTGCAGCCCTTCTCCACCTGCCGCTCCCCCGACCGGCTGCGTCCGCCTCGCCCCGGGCACCAGGGTCTAGAAATCTGTAGGGTCTGCTGCAAGAGCTTCTGCGGATTAAGCCGCATCACAGGTGCCGCCACTGGCGCCCTGACTGCCCCCTCCGCCGCCGCACCGGCACTAACACCGCACAGCAGCGCTAACCCTGGCGGAGGAGCGGACGGGGGATGATTTCTTGTTCAGTATCCCCTCCTGAAAGCCCCGTCACTGTCATTAAGAAGGTTAAATTCGCTGCCTCCTCCGCCAGCCCCCGTGCCCTTCTCCTGCCTGTCCCTACCCCACCTTTACGCACTCAGCCCCGGTCCCAGGCCTGCCCTCAGGGACCCCAGAGGCCCAGGGTACCCAGATCAGGAAGGACGGCCCACGCGTGAAGGGGAGACAGAGTCCCCCGCCCTGGCCTCTCACCTGAGCCCCTCAGTCTTTCCAACAGGAAGCCCCACGCCACACCCCGGGTTGGGGAAGAACTATAGTCGCAGCTGCTGGGAAAGGGGGGCTCTGGGGAGGAAAGGGCTGTGGGGACAGTGCGCCCAATCGGTCAGGCGTTTCCTTAGAAACCTGGCCGTCCCCTAAAAGCAGCTCGAACGCCCGGCGAGCCTCAGGCCAGGCCAGGGAGGGGCCCCAGGGGAAAGGGACCCAGGAAGCATTAAGGGCCCTTGTCTTCCAACAGCTGCCGGAGGCGCTTTCCCTGGGCTCTGAATTCCCTCAGAGGTTCCCAAACTGTGTTCCAGAGGACACTAGGGTCCCAAGAGGTGCTCAGGTTCAAGGTCACATAGGCTTGGAAAACCTGCCCACAAAATGCCCACCAAGAGATCCTCCTGCACAGGGTGCCGCCAAGGCTCTGACAAGTCCTGCAGCCAAGGAGCTGGTTTAACTTTAGCCCAGCATTCTCTCTGTGGAGCATTCTCAACCCCTCCTGTGCCGCTGGAGGTAAAGGTCCCCAGCTTGTTCTCCTGGCTCCCATTTGTTCCCCCAGCTCAGGTGAAAGGCTCCAACTGGAAAAGATGCCCTAGGAGACAAAGTCTAGCTCGGCCCCCAGAGATGCCCTTCCAGCAGCTACAGCCCACGGTCCTCTGCCTGGCAGCCCCGCAGCTGGAACCACGTTGATAGCAAGTCCAAACCTCGCATTTCCCAATAAAACCTGAGAAGGAGCTGGTTGAGGACCAGCTGAGCCTAGCACAGAGGGGCCGAGAGCTCCTGGGCCTCTCGGCGGCTACCGCCCCCTTCCAAGGTGGGGACAATTCCTCCCCCTCCCAGGCCGCTTGTCCTCTCCTCGCAAGTCTGTCTGTCCCTCAGGAAGGATAGCTGGGGTGGGGAGAGGGCTCCAGGGACCCATACCACCCGCCCCAGCCAGGCCAGCGCCCCTGGGGCAGCTCAGCTGTCACCCACCTCAGCACTCAGCAGGTAGGCAGAGCATCTCCGGTGTGCCAGCCCCGCTCTGGGCTCCAGGAACCCCCCCGCCACCGAGCAAGACAGAGCCCGGCCACCGGAGCTCTCGCTTCTAGGTGGGAAAACAGGCCAAAGCCAGCAGAAACCGCTCAGAAATGAGAATTGGGCGTGGGTGCTGTAAAGAAAATAAAGGATGCAAAGGTAGTAGGGCCCGGGCGGGGGCAGGGTGGCACCATGTCTGAGGGGGTCTCTGAATACGGCGTCCAAGAGGAGGTGGCATTGATGCTGACGCCAACGGGTGGCACAGAGCCTACCAGCCAGAGAGCACAGCTCAGGAGAGAACGCACGCGGCAGATTCGGGGAACGTGGGTGGCAGGAACGGGGCGTGAGTGGCTGGAGAGGAAAACAGACGGCGGGGCCCTGTGACCGTGTCAGGAGTGTGGGGCTCATTCTCAGAATCAGAGGGTCAGGCCTGCTGGGGCTGGGAGAGGGATGGGGAGGGAGGGGAGAGAGGAAGTGAGGAGATGCCGGGGGAGGGGCCCGGACTGGGTGGTCTCCTGGGAGGTAGGGCTGAGTGGGTGGGGCAGGCTTACCTGAGGGGGAGAATTGACAGAGCTTGGTGATGGACGGATTGGAGGGAGAGGAAGTGAGGAGAAGGGCTTTGACCTGGGCCGCTGAGGGCAGGGGGTGTCATTGGTCATTGGGTGGAGCCCGGGGTGGGCCAGCTGTGGGGAGCGGCCGTCAGGCTGGGCCACGTGAGCCGGGGGCATTTTGAGGTCCCAACAAGAGCTATCGATGGGCAGTGGGACAGGTGAGCTTGGAGCAGAGCCGGGAGGTGGGGCTGGACGGAGAAATCGAGGAACTCTTGGAACGTGGTGGGCTGAAGGCCGTGAAGCTGGCGGAGGGTGCTAAGGGGGGTGGGGCATGAAGGCCCAGCTGCGAGGCCTGGAGAGGAAGGGGCGTCACGACAGTAAGAGGAACGTCGGGGCAGACGGACTGTCAGCAAGAAGGTGCGTGTTGTAAGTGTGTAGACTGCCTGCCAGGAGCCGACTCCGGTCGTGCTCTCCGGAGAAACACCAGGGCTTTGTTTGTTTCGGGGTTTGGTGACACCTAGGAGTTAGAGCAGCGGGACCCTGTATGGACGGGACTTCGCACCTCGCCAAGGCCCCATCATGGCCCCTGCTGCAGCCTGATGGTGGGCAGGGGAGGGGGACAGCCTGTGTCCTTTTACAGGTGAAGAACTTGAGGCACCAAAAGGGAGGGAGGGGGTCTCCTAGTCCGTGGCTCTTTCCAGAAAGTTACGGAAGTTCTCTGAGACGTTCACTTATCCACAGCTTCCCCTCCACAGCAACCCTATTGGGCTCCCAGACAGGCCTCCTGGACACATGGCAGGGGGGTCATTTCCAAGGCCACCGTCTCCTCACGGGGACGGCCTCTTGCATCCTCATGGACATTCTGTAGCCCGGGGAGGAGCCTCTGGATGCGACCTGCGACCTGCAAAGTCTGACGTGGGTGGTAAACCCCAGGGAACCATTAGAGGATGTCAGCCCGGGGGTGGGGGTGGGGGAGGGTAGGCAGGCCGGCTCCACAGCCGTCCAGAACCGAGAGTCTGGGTGGGTCTGGCGGGGGGTGTCCTCGTGTCCCCTGGAGCCAGCCTGCCCCTCCCTGCCGACAGCTCCGCACTCCCTGAGGATCTGACAATGTTATAAGCCCCCCATGAAACTGAAACGTTGGGACTCTACGCCTAATATATATTTCTGCCAGAAACACCCAATAAAATGTACAACTAGTGAATAAAATCGCAACGTTGCCAAGAAGTGATGTGTGCCCCCAATTTCCAAAAATACCTCAATCGCTCTGTGTCTTAAAACCAGCCTCAAGCCAGGAAGCCGTTATTTAAAGTTCAACTCAGGAGCTTCGGCCTCAGGAGCTCCAGGCCCTGGGATGGAATTTGCGTTAAAGATATAAAGCATGACGCAGGCTGCTTCTGCATTGAAGAATCCCAAACCCAGCCTCCTTGATCCCGTAAGGGACTGGGGCCTTCTCCTAATTGTATCAAGGCACAAGGCCCAGGATGGAGGCTCCTGGGAAGGCGATGTACGTGTTGGGCGCATCCCCTGAGTTGAAAGGGGCCACAGTGGATCTTGAATCTTTAAGTCCCTGGCTACAGATGTGGGGTCCACAGACCACCGGGTCTGTGCGCTCCTGCAATGCAGCGTTGATGCGCCTTGGGGAGTTCTTCTGGGCTGGGAGTGGAGAAGCCACAGCTTTCAGCAAATTCTCAGAGGCCTTAGACCCAGAAAAGGTTAAGAACCAGCCTTGCCTCTTAGCTTCCTACGAACACCCTGTGTTCAGAGAAGCTGCCCTGCCCTTCGAAGACACAGAAAATCAAAACCAGGTGTCAGCTGAGCACAAGTCTGGGAAGAGTACGGATAGAAGATCCAAAGTCAGCCTGATTCAACTCTGCAAAAAAGAAATGAACAGCAGGCATTGCCAGATGCTGTGATAGCTCCCGGGCACTGTCCCTGTGCTTGAGCAGATGAAGGAAGCTTACAGACTCTTAACACAATCTCTACCCAATCTCCACCCTGCTGTGGTGGAGGTACCGAGGGTGAGGTATCCAGAAAGGCTTCCTGGAGGAAGAGGCGTCGAGCCTGTGCCTGTCCTCAAAGAGTAGGTGGAGGCTGGTTATGCAGAAATGGAGCTGGACCCTGAAGGAAGGAATGGGACTTCCTGAGATAGGAGAGTCTGGGTACTGTGGGGCAGGAGCTCAAGTTCTGGGGGTCTCGGTGCATGGTTTCTGTGCCCTTTGCTTCCCAGGCCCCCGCCTGCCCTCCCACTGCCCTGGCTTCCCACAGCTTTTCCAGGTGCCCAGGCTGCGCTCAGTGGGGCAGTGGGGCAGGGAGCTAAGGGCCTTTCATTTCCCAGACATCTGGCATCCTGGCTTCCTCCCGCAGGGCTGGGCGTCTGCTCCAGGGGCTGTGATCAGAGGAAGCCCTGAGTGGCCTGCGGGCCCCTGCATCCCTTTGATCCCTACTCTGTCTTGCTCAGTGGCTGACGCTGCCGTCTGGACAAGCACAGACTCAGGCAGGAGCTCCCAGCCCAAGGAGGCCAGTGTGCTGGTCGGTAGAAAGAACAGAGGGCTGGGACACAGGGAGGATGGCTCCCCCTCTCCTGGGCTACCCCATCCAGGCCACGGGCATGACAGATCTACCTAGCCCACCTGCCTCTTGGGCATATTGCAAGGACGAATTTATATATGAGATGGGAAGGCAGTTAGCCCGGGCGAAAAAGAGGTCACCAGATGTCTTGGCAGGACCTGAAAGCAGAGTCAGAACTGTGGCTTCCAGCCACAGCTCTGTGCATTGCCAGGCACACAGCTTTGGGCAAGTCACAACTTCACTGGGCTTTCGGGGTCCTCATTGCAGACAGAAAGCGCCCTGCCCAGCCCTGCCCTGCACTGCCCTGCCCTGCCCAGCCCTGCCCAGCCCTGCCCCGCCCAGCCCCGCCCAGCCCTGCCCTGCCCAGCCCTGCCCAGCCCTGCCCTGCCCAGCCCAGCCCAGCCCATGTCCCCAGCTTGCATGGGCACCAAATGAGCTAATGGCTAGAAAGTGCTTTGAAAAGAATAAAGTGCCTTGAGGATGTCAGGGATTATCATTGTTATTAAGGGGCGTGATTACCGCAATCCAGAAAAGCTGCCATTAACGAGAAACCTCCTGTTCGTGTTGATTTAATTTCCTGGTTAACTGAGCGTTGGCAAGAAAAAAAACTCTACGTTCCAGCCCTTATTGAAAATCTTTTAAAATTATACCAGTGTACTTTCCTGCACCGGTCATGGAGTCGTCTCGAGTCCTTATTTATTAACGCACTGATTGAGTCACATATTCATGTATTACTCTGGCTCTGATCAGATCTTAAAAGGTGACCGCAGACCCAGGCTCCTCTGTGCCGGGGTCCTCGCGCCCGCCCAGGACTCGGGGTTGGGTATCCGGAGGGAGAAACCGAGGAGACGTATCTGGCAAATAGCACAGGATGGGACCTTCCAAGTGGCTTTTCCAGAGTTCCCTGCAGCACCTTGATATATTATTATGCATTTCCTTACGGTTCAAGAAATACTTTCTGATTGGGCTAGGAGGTTTTTCTGCGTTTATTCAGATGCATTATAAAGTGACATGGCTGCTTTCTTTTTAACAACTTTGTCAGGACTGACAAGACCCAATAAACAGCCTCACCCTCTGGGGGGCCACGGAAAGCCACAGAAGGGCCTGTGCTCTTTGCAGTGAAGCTGCTGCCCCACAGAGGCCCCCGTGGTGTGTTGCTATCAGAGCTGGTGCTGGGTGGAGAGCGACGCAGTCACCTTGAATTGGATCTGATGGCAAGAGGCTGCCCCATTTCAATAAAACCACTTGGGGACAAAACCGTGCTTTCACCATCTTCACGGGGAGAGTTCTTTCCATTCATAAGCTCCGGAGAGATTTCCAAGGAAGATTTTCCAGAGGTTCCAAGTGACAGCTGCCTCCTGGGCGATGCTTAGAGGTGCTTGTGCAGGGAGACCACAGGCTGAGGGGCAGAGGGGCATCCAG
Organism: Monodon monoceros; assembly: GCF_005190385.1. NCBI lineage: Eukaryota > Metazoa > Chordata > Mammalia > Artiodactyla > Monodontidae > Monodon > Monodon monoceros. The sequence continues at coordinate 175,499,580 of NW_021703774.1, read as the reverse complement.
TCCTTAGAAGTGGATGCCTTGGACTTCCCTGGTGGTCCAGTGGTTAAGACTCTGTGCTTCCGCTGCAGGGGACACGGGTTCGATCCTTGGTCAGGGAAGTTCCTCATGTCACACAGGGTGGCCAAAAAAAAAAAAGATGCGGGTGCCTTAAACTCTAGGACCTCCGTTTCCCCCTTAAGAAGAGGGTGGTGGTGATACCTGTCAGGGACGTCCAGGGACCTGCAGTGAGGAAGTGCGTGTAAAGAGCGGAGCAGGGGCTGGTGCTGCTGGGGCAGCTGTGGGCGTAGGTCTGGGACATGAGGCTAGATGTACATTTAACTTCATGTGTGGTCCTTAGTTACACATGAATCCGCCCACATGTAGAGCAGTGGGTCTCAACTGAGGCCAGTTTTGGCCTCCGGGGGGTAACAGGCAATGTCTAGAGATTTGGGGGAGGGGGCGGGGTTTAATGGAATCTCACCAGAGGCCCGGGGTGCTGCTGGGTGGTCCCCCACCGCAGACAATGATCTGGTTCCAAGGGTGAGTGGTGCCCAGGTTGAGAAAGCCCGGCGTGGAGATGCTCAGCCTGTCTGTACCTGCTGGCGTGACCTTGGGCAGGCTCCGTACCACCCTCATGCTACCAGTGTCTGTGCTCTCCCCCCAGAACCCCGACATCGTCCTGGTGCACTACCTGAATGTCCCGGCCATCGAGGACTGCGGTAAGCCCTGCGGGCCCGTCCTCTGCTCCATCAACACCGACAAGAAGGAGTGGGTGAAATGGACCAAGGAGGAGCTCATCGGGCAGCTGAAGCCCATGTGTGAGTAGGCGCGGCTGGTCGGCCAGGGCCACCCAGGCAGGGCCAGAGGTCCTCCGGGGCCTGGGGATCCGGGGGCGGGAGCCCCATTCTGCTCGGATGACAGTGAACTTAGCTTTTACAAGGACCCTGCCCAATTCCACCCGGTCCTCGGGGGCTCCCTAGGCGACGGCCAGGACCCAGATATCAGCCCACATTACAGATGAGAAAAGTGGGTTCCAGAGCACAAAACCCGTGGGCGAGGAGCAGAGTGGAGAGCGCCTGGGACCTCTGTCTTGCAGGCCACACACAGGGGCGCGGTGGCTGTCCGGGGAGGGAGAGGCCCGTGGCCCGCGGCCAGGCTGGCCAGGCTCCTGCCCTTGGCCCATCTGCTCCTGGACACGGGGCACCCTTGGCTCCCAGACAGGGAGGCACACAAGTAATGGGAACTGAGCTGGATTTCATTTTGTCAGCAAAGTGACGCTGCCGGGAGCATCTGTCAGGAGCAGAGCTCTGAATGCAAAACACCAAGCGTGTCCGCAAAGCCGGGACGTGGCCGGCGCCTGGTTTCCACAGGCAGCCGGCGGGGGCTCTCGGTGGCATCTCCTGCCGCCTGGACGGAGCGCTCAGGGAGAACAGACCCGGGGAAAGCCGTCCAGGGCACAGGGCCCTGGGTTCCGGAACGTTGATCTTTGAGGCTCAGCGCAAAGACCTGTCATCATACCAGACCTCAGGGAGCAGGTCAATGCGGCCGCCAGAACCTGTGGCCCCCTTGGAAGTCGGGCTGCGGGGAGGAAACACATCCAGGGAGCAGCTGAAATGTCCTTTCCTGGGCGCAGCGAGTGCCCGGTCACTGAGTGTCCATGCTGAGGCCACGTGGCACCTGCGGTGACCAGCTCATCCTGAGAAGCCTTCAGTGCTCAGATGGGAGGATCCCCCCACCAGCCACAAGGTTGGGGATGGGGTCGGGAGGGACAGGGTTCTGGGTAGGGAAGTGGACCCCCAATAGGCTGATGGTCCAGCCCGCCTGGGGGCTGGACCCCAAGGCTGAAGTCCACCCCCATGCTGTCCTCCTGAGCCGTGTGCCCGTGGGGAGGCTCCGGCCAGCTTGGCCTCACTGCCGCCACCAGGAACTAAAGCCAGGAGGCCCAGGGCCTTCCAGGCTCAGGCTGTGCCCAGTGGAACCCTCCTCAACTGCAGCTCTGACCAGAGCCGCCCTGTTGAAGCCACCTGGTACCCTCAGGACGGAGCATGAGCTCCTGGGTGGGCCCGCAGCTCATCCACCTGCGGACCCCACGCCACTGCCCCTGCCCGGGGAGACATCAGAATGAAGTCAGCCTCCTTAACCAGAAGAGGACACGCAAGCCTCCTCAGAGCTCTGCGGAGCACCCAGAAACTTGGGAAACATCCCAGCTAATTCCCGTGAACCTTTGCCACCTGCCGCTCCTCGGGGCCCCGCCCCATGCTGGCACGTGGAAGGCTCTCTGTAAATATCTGTGAGGGGGCCTGGGTAAGCGTGGCTGGGCCCAGCTTGATCCGCTCTCCGCAGGGGCCCGAGCACCTGACAGAGGTCCCCGGTGTCCAGGCCCTGAGAGCCGGAGCTGCCCAGTGGCACCCCTCCAAGGCCAGGCCAGGGACTGGGGAGCAGGGCAGTGGTGCTGGGTCTGCTCTGCCGCCCCGCCCACCCATGCCTTCCATTCCGGGGTGTCTAAATGTGCAGGGCTTGTACTTGACCTTGGGTTTCCTCCCCCAGAGCTGCCCACACTTCCTCTTTGGCAGAGCCTTGGCTGGGTGGGAGCAATGGCTCTGATAACCGCTGGCACTGGCACCACCCTGCCAGGCCAGTCGAGTCCGGGCAGCCAGGAGCTGCAGGTGCGCACCTGGTTCTGTGACTGCTTCGCTGTGTGACCTCAGGCCAATCACTCACCCTCTCAGAACCCTAGTTCCCTTTCTGGAAAGTGAGGGAACGCCTTTTAAAAGTCTGCAGTGCATCAAGGAAATTATGTAAAACTACAACAAACACCCCATAAAGTTAATCACACTTGAGTCCCTGGTGTCCAGACACGAGAGCAGCGTGGTGCAGTCACTCAGGGTGTGTGTGTGTGTGTGTGTGTGTGTGTGTGTGTGTGTGTGTGTGTGTGTGTGT
>NW_021703774.1:175441494-175496651 GCF_005190385.1 Monodon monoceros | reverse complement strand
TGTGTGTGTGTGTGTGTGTGTGTGTGTGTGTGTGTGTGTGTGTGTGTAGCTCCGGTTAGACATGCACAGCCCGGAAACAGAGCCCGGGAAATACGGCTCCAATAAAAGCTTTAGATGCCGACTGGGTTTGGAATACACACAGAGCACCAGCTACCCGTGTTCGGGGAAAGCAGAGTTATGCTGGGAGCCAGGAAGGCATCAGATTGGGTTCCACAATCAGGCGTGCCACCCCAGCGCTGGAGCCAAACACGTTAGCTTCATCACATTTTCACATAAATCACATTCCTTCAAAGACTTCACAGGTTGACTTCCTGATGTTTCCAAATTTCTCTGCCCTGCAGCGGAGTTGTCAGTGGTTTAATCAAAGTGTCGTGTTCATCCGTGGGGAAGGAGACTCCGCTTCTCCGCCCTCGCCTCACCTGTTGACGATGGGGTGGGGAGAGCCTACAGACGCCAACTTCTGAGCCAGACTGCTTCCAAGAACCCCACCTTGATTCTTGCAGTGGTGCCCTTTAGTCCTATGGGGGCTTCCCTTCAACCTGCAAACTGAGGGATGCCTCCTCCAGACTAAAAACAAACAAAGACAAGAGGGAAAAAATTAAGATCTCTGATAGGAATTCCCAGTCTATTTCCAGCAACGCTTCCCGTCTTTTACAGTCCCTTCTGTGGTATTTAGAATACGGGTCCTGCCGCTGTGACGAAGACAAAAAGAATAGTGGCTTAAAGCTTATTTCTCTTTCACAGAGAAATTCTGGGTTGATAGGGCAGCCTCACAGTGTCAGGGACCAGATCAGCCGCCCAGGCTCTTTCCAACTGGTTGCTCTGCCATCCCTAGGGCGTTGCCCTCTTTATGTGGCCCAAGATGGCTGCTCCAGCACCTGCCATCATAACTGCATTCCAACCAGAGGGAAGGGAAGAAGAGATGGAGGGCAAGCTTCATCCTTTTAAGGACGGGGACCAGAAGTGGCACACAACACTTCCACTCATATATCATTGGCTAGAATTTGGTCATAGGGTCACCCCTCGTTGGCAAGGGAGTCTGGGAAGTATAGTCTTTTCTAAGCACTACCATCCTAACTTCCTTTGGGGAATAGGGTTCTGCATGTGAGTCCTTCAGGGCTGAGTAGAGCCAAGTGCAGCCTAGGGAGCCTCCTGTAAGGCCTCAGCTGAGAATTGCTCAGCTCAGCTCAGCTCAGCTCAAGGCCTGAGGATGATCGCCCCGGGTCCCGTCCGTCTGAGGGTTGCAGTTTATGGAACTCAAGTGAACATGATCTAAAGGTCAGCACATCTCATCCTGGAAACTCCAGGGTATGTTCCAGCGCAGCCGGTCTGAGAGACCACCCACTTTGGACCCGGCGAACTGCCATAGTGCGAGCGGGGGCTGGGCAGGTGGGATCCGCTCCTCCCGGGTCAACCTTGAGTGGGAAGAATGATGGGTAAGACAAGCTCTGTGCCTCGGTCCCGCCAGCCTGGCAGGAAACTCGCTCAGTGATCCTCGGCTGCCCCGAACCACGGTGGCCCGAGCCCTCCACCCTCAGGGAGTCAGATGGAGCCAGTTCCCTTGGAGTGGAGCCTCAATTCTAAGCTCCGCGGCTTTCTGCCCTGCCCCATTCCTTCACAGCCCACGAGGGGACAGGATGCCAGCCGCTTCCCGGCTAGCAGGTGGTGAGGTTTTTCCATGCAGAGTGAGGGATGAGGGCATGAGATTTAAGCTGTGTTCTCAGCCCTTCCCCAGCTGTCCCCCACTCCCTGGGGCTCCGCTTGGAGCGCCCTAGCCGGCCAGGTGGCCCTGCATTGTCCAGCAAGGCCTGGGCCTCCTCGCAGGCCTCCCTGGGCCCAGAGGCCACTGGCGGCTCCACCGGCTACCTCTGGGTTTGGCTCTGCTCTTGCTGCCTTACTGGAGCCCCTCTATCATTGCTCAGGGGTCCCGGGGCCTCAGTGGCACTGGGTGGGCAAAGCAGGAGAGCTGGCTGGGGAGCCCCCATGCCGACGTCCGTGCACACCTCAGTGCACACATGCACACACGGCCCACCACCCACAGGGACATGCGCGGGGATGCACGTGTGAGTCAGCAGAGGCAGGGCTCAGTTTTCTAGCCCCTCCAGCCCCAAGGCTCTCTCCAAGAGCCCTTCAACACACCACCACCGTCCCCTTACCGGCTCAGGTGGGGACACCAGCACTGTCTGGGCCACAGCAAGTGCCTGACCCTCCCCCTGAAAGTGGGTGAAGTGGCAGTGAGGGCGGGGGGGATGGGTAGAAGGACAGACCTGGGAGCAGGGAGGGGGGTGGGTCCTAGCTCCTCCTCTGACCAGCAAGCGGCCTAGCACGGGTCACCCCAGCCCTCTAAGCAGCATCGTCCTCCTTCAGGGCGGGATGATCGTGGGCCCTTCCCTGCGGCCCCGTGGCTGTCAAACGACATTGTGGACACAAAGTATGTAGGTGTCAGGGCTGCGTCGGAGCCAGAAGGCCAGTCCTCTCTCTTGAGTTTGAGCGCTCAGCCCCTGCCAAGCCCTGTGCTGAGGGGTGTCGGCAAAGACCAGCTGGACGGCCCCTCGGGAACTCCTGAGCCACCAACACCGAACCAGAACAGGCTTCTAGAACCTCTGCCCTGACCTCAGCCCAGTGCCAGCCCTGCGGAGGCTGCCAGGTGGGGAAAAGCCCGGGCCCTGCCCTCAGGAAGACAAACCCAAGAGGCCGGACCGGCTGAGGGGCCCGAAGCAGACGGCCTGAGAGCAGAATACATGGCTCTGCCTTCAAGTGCCCAGACATTCAGGAGATCCAGGCTCCGAGCAGTCGGGAGGCTCCCTGTCCCCCTGGCCTGGAGGAACGTGCGGGACAGACGGGAGGCAGGGAGGCTGGGTGGGCAGCAAGAAGGAGGGAGCAGGCAGGGGTGCACACAGGTGTGGCACTGAGGTGACTGCAGTGAGCCTCACGTTTGAGGCTTAAAGGGCACACTGAGTACGAAGTGATGGAAATTGCATGGAGTGAGAGGTGTAGATGTCATGGGAGCACAAGGGCACGGAGCCGTGTTAAGGGCGGGGGTAGAGGCCAGTTTGTGTGTGAGGTGGTAAAGGTCATGTTGACGGGAGGGTTGTGGGGGAGGCGGAAGTCACGTTGAGTACACGGGAGTGGAGGCCATACTGAGGAAGCCGTGTTGAGTGTGAGGCAGGAAGTTATGTCAAGAATGAAGTGATAAAAGTCCAAGTTGGTCGTAGGGATGGAGGCCATGTTGAGTGTGGAGAGGGGTGGAGGCCATGTTGGTAGTGAGAGTGGAGGCCATGTTGTGTGTGGAGAGGGGTGGAGGCCATGTTGGTAGTGAGGGTGGAGGCCATGTTGTAGTGGGGATGGAGGCCATGTTGAGTGTGGAGAGGGATGGAGGCCATGTTGGTAGTGGGGATGGAGGCCATGTTGAGCGTGGAGAGGGATGGAGGCCATGCTGGTAGTGAGGGTGGAGGCCATCCATATTCAGTGTGGGGAGGGAGGCCATGTTGAGTGTAGGTGGGCAAAGACCAAGCCAAGTATAAGGTGATGCGGACCATTTTGACGGTGGTGGAGCCCATGTTTAGTGTGGGGTTCAAGTGTGCCCCCCCTAGCTCCCCGAAATCCTCAGTTCTCCCAGTCACCTTGGTCCCTGGGCTCCTGCAGCCTGTAGGTGTTCCAGAAGCCAGGGTGTCAGCCCCTCCCCGTGCGCCCTCCGGAGGAGCACAGCCTCTGTGCCTCCGTGAGGCCGGGACGGCAAAGGCAGGGTGGCTGGAGACGGGAACGCCCTTGCTGAGACGTGGCTGCTGCGGCGGAGACCAGAAGGAACAGACTGGTTCTCAGCGGCGTCTTCCAGGAGCTACTCACCCCGCAGCTTAAGCCAACAGTGAGGCGCCTCCGTCTCCAGAGCCCCCAGCCCTTCCTCTGCCTGCCGGGGCTGACCTCACTGTTGCCACACCCAAGCCTCAGGTTGTATGTCAAGGCGCCTGTTGTTTTTCATCATTTTCCAGACAAAGACCCAAGACCCAGTAAGAGGGGCGGTGTTTATTTGTTTTGCTTTTTTGCTTAGATTGTCATCCTGGTGATTATAGAACATGAAGAAGTAAAATCAACAAAGGCTTTCCTTTCTGGGGCCCACACCAAACCGGTTTCTGGTCGACTAGCGCCACCTGGTGGCCTGCAGCAGCAGAGCGGCTCAGAGACGTGACCTCTCCGGAGGCGTCCCACTCCCCAGGCTGGGATGGGAGCAGGCAGGCAGGGGGCACGACCCACCCTTGCCCGTGGACCTGGTGCCGGGAACCTGCTCTGTGATTCTGGGTCTGGGAGGGGGATTGGGGGGGCTGGAACAGACAGAAGGGGGCCCTAGGGAGCCTCCTCTCCCATGCGGTCTATCCTGATCAGGCATAGCCTGGCCGGTTGCAGGTGGGGGCGCTGGCAGCTTCGCCCGTGACCAGGAACGCGTGTTTCACTTCTCAGTCTGGGTGACGGAGGGGCACTTGCAAAGCAAGTCGCATAGCTGCTGTCCCCATGGAGCTGCACGCGGGGGTACCGTCAGTTGGGAGGGAAAGGTGGGGGATAGATCAGTCCAGGGAAAGGGGAAGCTGTTGTCACCCAGGGCTGGAAGGTTTCTTTCTGGCCAGAAATATTCAATTAGCAGCCTTTTCCAGTGTTCCCATCTCTGGAGTTAGACTCAGGGTAGGAGTGAGAGACCAGGAGTCAGGGAGGAGAGTGTGCACCTCCAGGCCGCCCACCACGGGGGCTCAGGGAAGCCAGAGCAGCTGTGGTTCCCCCACCTCTCGCTACCCACCACCCCCTGCCAGTCCTTCAAGGCCCGCAGAGCCTGGGCACAGACATGGGCTCAGTGCCGGCAGCAGTGGCCCGTATCAGAACCTCCGGGGCAGGTTGATAAAAGGCAGGGCCCTAGGAATCTAATTTTGTTTGTTTGTTTGTTTTGTTTTTTGCCATGAATCTTGCGGGATCTCAGTTCCCTGACCAGGGACTGAACCCGGGCCAGGGCAGTGAAAGCGTGGACTCCTAACCACTAGGCTGCCAGGGACGTCCCAGGAATCTGAATTTTTTAGCAAGCAAGATTCTCCTGCTTTTTGAGAGATCCTGGCCTAATGCAGTTTCCAGCGAGAAGCCAGCCAAGGAGCCCTGTTGCAGAGATCAGGGTCGGCCCCTTTTTGGGGCCACAGGCCTCTTTGAGTATCAGCTGATTCTCAGATCCATGTGGAAGTGAGGCTGGCACCGGAGGCAATGCTGACCTTGAACTTGTGCAAAGAGTAGGGTGTATCACTTCTGGGTGTTTCAGGACCCCGTGAAGTCTTTCCATAGACTCTGGATTAAGACATGGTACCAACCCTAGAAGTTTCCTTGGGTTGAAAGTTAGATGTTAGTGTCAGGCACATAATGGGGTCTTGCCAGACACTTACCGACTTGAAGTCATGAGAAACCCTGGAGCCCCATAAAGGGAAGCACATCTGCATCCCCGTGGTGGGCCCAGGGCCCAGGACCGCAGCTCTTTCCCTAAGTGCAGAGGCGTTAGTCAGTGGATGAAGCCTGCGAGGCCCAGAGGTCCTGCCCCGCCTTCTGCCTGTGTCAGCTGGATTTGGAGTCACGGAGGGAGGCGGTTCAGTACACAAGGGCCTGGGGAGGATTCCCCTGTCCATCTTGCTTGTCTCTTTGGTTAGGAGCTGCAGGGATGAAGAGCAGGCAGGGTGGGTCTCCTTACATCTCCCACTCTCTCTAGGACGCCTCCCGGGCACCGCCCAGCCTGGCGCAGGGGAGAGCAGGCAGTGGAGAGGCCGGAAGAGGCAAGGCTGATTTGTTTTCTTTAACTGAAGTATAGTTGCTTTACAATGTTGTGTTTGTTTTAGGTGTACAGCACAGTGATTCAAATGTATACATATATACATATATATTCTTTCTGTCAGATTCTTTTCCCTTATAGGTTACTAGTTCCCTGTGCTATACAGTAGGTCCTTGTTGGTTATCTATTTTATATGTAGTCGTGTGTATATGTTAATCCCAAACTCTTAATTTATCCCTCCCCCCACTTTCCCTTTTGGTAACCAGGAGTTTGTTTTCTATGTCTGTGAGTCTCTTTCTGTTTTGTAAATAAGTTCATTTGTTCCTTTTTTTTTTTTTAATTTATTTATTTTGGGCTGCATTGGTTCTTCATTACTGCATGGGGGCTTTCTTTTCAGTCACAGTGAGTGGAGGCTACTCTTCGTTGCGGTTTGCTGGCGTCTCATTGTGGTGGCTTCTCTTGTTGCAGAGCTCAGCCTCTAGGCACGTGGGCTCAGTAGTTGTGGCCCACGGGCTTAGTTGCTCCGCGGCATGTGGGATCTTCCCAGACCAGGGCTCGAACCCGTGTCCCCTGCATTGGCAGGCAGACTCTTAACCACTGCGCCACCAGGGAAGCCCCCTTTTCTTTTTTTTTTTTGAGATTCCACATATATGCAATATCATACCATATTTGTCTTTCTCTGTCTGGCTGACTTCACTTAGTAGGATAGGCTGGTTTTAAATAGGGATTACTTCCTTTTCCTGCTCTGCTGGAAGGATCCAGGCTTGTTTTGCAAATGTGCCTTTCTCCCTTGGGCTAAATTTTATTTAGCTGGTTTGTCCCCCACATCAGAGAACTGAAAGAGAAATACTTATTTTGATTTCCTGTCCCTCACTGGCTACTTGCCCCCTCAGGGCCACTTGGGCGCCATGCACCCCCTGCTGTTACAGAATCCCCTGCTCCGACTCTGCCATCCACTAATTCCAGGAGCTTTGATGGGGGCCCCTCTGTGCTGGTGGGGAGGGTGTGCCTGACCACCTCCCAGAGCTGACACAGCCCTGCTCATGCTGGGGGGTGATTTTGTTAAACTTAGAATTTGTTGCCAACATTTTAATCTCCAGATTTTCAGCTTCTCTTTGAAAATTGAAGGTTCTGGTAGGAGGCAAGAGACAGCTACCCCTTTCTAGGACGCCTGCCTTTCTGCAGGCACCACCTCCGGGCACACGGAGGAGGGATCTGAGTCCAGGGTCTCCCAAAAGCAAGACGGAGACCCTCCGGAACCCAAAAACCTGGTCCCCTGCCCCCGCTGCTAGTGGCCCGGAGGGGCTGGTGGACAGGTGGTCACTCCTGCCACCTCTGCCCCTGGGCAGAGCCTGGGAGAAGAGGCTGCAGTCGAGCCTAAAAGAGAAGAGAATTCAGAGCCCACGTGGTTCCCAGATGTGGGAGAATGGCTAAAGCTTCTTCTCCCCCCCCCCCCCACTGCCAAATTGGGCTTGCATCCAACATTGCTAGACAATCAGAGAACTGCAAGCACACTCACGCTCTCACTACAGAGCAAAGAATTTCCGGCCTCGGTCACAATGCCACTCAGCAAATCAGGAGATTCTGCGAGACTCAAATCGCTCCACAATGCACATCCTTGGCCCAGTGAGTGGGGCCGGTGCGGAAACGCTCAGCCAAGGCCACTTTTTATGCCACTGAGCTTCTAGGAGATTGCCTGTGAGGTCAAGTGCAGAGGTACGGGGAGCTCCATCTCCACGTGGCCTGAATTTCCTGCTGGTGCGGCCTAAGCGGCCCAAATCAGCTCCCAGTTGGGAAGCCCTTCTCCCCGCCCCTCCCCTCCGAGGTCCCTCCCACCTGGAAGAAGCCCTCAGACCCTCTGCCTTTCCCTGGGCTTATTCACTGTTGGAACGAAGCCGATGCCTCCTGGTAAAAGATGGAAAGGGGGGTCTTATGCCCCACGTCCCCTGACATTCAGAACCAGGAATTACAAACCCATTTGGGACACAGCCCGTGCGTGCCCGCGCACACACACGCCACCGCGTGCCCGCGCACACACACGCCACCGCGTGCCCGCACACATACACACCACCCTGTCCCCGCTCAGCCTCCACACTCCTCGAAATGAGATTTCTGAAAATGTCCTCAGGACCAGTAGGAGAATGAGCTGAGGGTGAGACGGGGAAATTGAATCATATGTGGGTGTCTGGATATGAGAAGTTAAATCTAATGAAAATTTTATCCAGTTGAACCAAGAAATCAGAAGCCGGGCCTTTACTCCTGTCAACAAGAATACAGTGAAAATTAAACCAATGCGGCTGCCATTTCCCATTGACCTTGTTGCCATGGAGACAGCCGTCTAGTGTCAACAACTGGGAGGCGTCCAAACGGGCTCATTCACTCCTGGAGAGGCGTCTGGTGGCCCCTCTCCTGCCCACCTCTCTCACGTGGTTCCTCTGTAGGGTGACCACAGGACCGGGTTGCCTGGGAGCGTCCAGGTGACACCATTGTCCAGACAAATTATCACAGTGCCCGTTTCCGTCTCCAAGGGGACCTGTCTGGACAGCAGTTAAACAGTCACCTCTGTGTAGGTCTTTACGGAGAGTTGAGTCCCCGGGTGGGAGCACGGGATGAGTGCAGGCTGCTGGGGGCCAAGAGAAAGGCCCCCCAAAAGCCTCTGTCGGGAGGTGGGGGGATTTTCTTTGTCACCAACATGCCACTTGTCACCTGCTCGACACAGCATCAAGAAACCTCTTCCTGTGCAAAGAAAGCCAAATGTCCATCCCGGCAGGGGCCACCTGTGCTGTTACCGTGGTGACCCAAGCTCCAGCCGATGTGCCTATATCCTTCCAGAAGTTACAGCCCCACAGAGAATAGGAGGGCAGGCAGCTTGCTCTCACCAGCTCCTGGGGCTGCCTCAGCGTGAGGGGCCTCCCAGAGTAGGCCTTTCTGACCGTCTAATTCCTTTCCAAAGTGTTCCAGGCATGACGTTTCAGAGCAGAAAGGGTCATCTCACTCGGAGCCCTCAACCCTGTCCTGACTCAGATCTCCTGCGGACGCCACTGAATCGGAATCCGGGGTGTGGGACCCACTTGTGTCTTTGAAGTCCCTTGGGGAACAGAGATGTGTCATCAGGTGAACCAGTGGGAGGCACCCATTTTACAGATGAGGAAACGGAGGCCAAGAGGAATCAAAGATCTTCCCAAGATCACACGCATGTGAGGAAAAGAGCTGCGGCCACTGGGGCCCCTGACCCCTGGCCAGCGTGGTCCTGCCGGCCTGTCTCCCACAGGCTGTGTTTTGTTTTGCATTTTTTAACATTTTATTTATTTATTTACTTATTTATTTTGCCACGCAGCATGCGGGATCTTAGTTCCCCGACCAGGGATCAAACCCATGCCCCCTGCAGTGGAAGTGCAAAGTCTTAACCACTGGATGGCTAGGGAAGTCCCCCCCCCCCCCCCACGCCCCGACAGGCTCCGGATGTTCCTGAATCTCAGCCCCTCCCTCCCGTACCGCTAGCCAGGCACTGAGCTCAGAGGTTCTCCCTGCCCTTCAGGAAAGTTCTACCACTGCCTGGGGCAGCCACCTCGGGAAGCATTTGAGGCTTCAGAGGACAACCAAGAAGACCGCCTCTGGGCCCCCCACACACATCCCAGCCCCGTCTGTGACTCGGTGTCCCCTACGCACCCCATCCGACCTCCAATGACTAGAAATCCAGGCAAGGAGCCAAACACTGCTCCCACGATCCCCACGTTCTCTGGGAAGAGTCTTGCTTCGGGCTTCCTGTCTTTCATAGAAATTTCCCATAACTTACCCCAGTGGGCTTCAGTGAACGAGGCCGGGGACCCCTCCGGGAACCCCAGCGGCCCAGGTTCAGATGCTGAGATGTTCTCCCACGGGCCTCCCTCTCTCTCTTCTTCTCCTCCAAGAGCAGGTGCACAGCAGGCCCTGCCTCTCACTTCCTGCCCTGCCCTCGGGAGGCCCAAGGCAAGCTTCCTCTTCTCTGGTCTGGGTGGCCGCACATTCCGGCCTGGCTGCCCACCTGGCCCTTCTGAGGCAGCCGGCACCCTCCGTAGTCAGGGCAGGAGACAGCTGGGTGGGCGGTGGGCTGGGGGACAGAACCTGGCCTAGCCCCAAGGGGTCTGGGTTTCCTACACACTCACCAGCCCCCAGGAAATCGCGGAATCCCTCTCTCTAGGAAGTGAAGTGAGTAGAAAGAATCTCGGCCTTCTGATGGGAGTAGCCCTCCCTCCCCGGCCCGTGATTAACCGTCCGGCCATTCTTTGGTCCAGGAGGGACGCAGCCTGGGAAGACCCATCCGAGGCAGTTGGCTCGGTGGAAACTGCAACCCCTCCCCACCCCCACTTATCTGCTGAGTGACCTTGGGCAGGTTACACAACTTTCCTGAGTCTTGGTTGTCACATTAATGAAACGGGACAATAATTCGGCCTCAAAGGATCATTGAGAGATGAGAGATGTAATCTCTAGACCAATGGGTCTCAAATTTGAGCCAGCATCGATTCCCCTGGAGGGTAGGACACAGATCTGGGCCTCCTCCCCAGAGTTTCTGATTCATCACAGGGCTGGATGGGGCCTGGAAATGTGCATTTCTAACATATTTCCAGGTGATTTTACGGCAGCTGGGACCACCCTTGGAGAACCACTGCCCAGTGCTCTGTCCACAGTAGATACTGAGTCAAGGGTAGATATTATTGTGATTTATTTCTTTTTATAATGGAGTCAACATATAAAGAACCTAGCACAATGCCTAGCAGGTAGTGTCGGTTCAGTAAATATTATTTTTGTTATTATTATTGAGATGTGAGCTCTGCTTACAGTTCATTGGGACAATTAATGAAGGGATGAAACAAAAAGGGAGCAGTGCTGGAGAGGGTTTGAGTGACTAAGAAACCACCCATTCGTTTATTCACTCCTCCAGTCTTCGCTGAGCATGTGCTATGTGCCAGGCATGGTTCGAAGCATGGGGGCTAGAGAAGGTCCCCTCGATAACATCCTGTCCCCATGAGTCAGACTCTGGCTCCAGTGGGGAGGAGAGCTAGAGCAACCAGGAGGGCCTCCAGGGGGAGGTGAGGCTTGAGCTGGCATGTGCTGGATGGAAGGGTAAGATTGAAAGCGGCAGCGAAAGTGATGCCAAAGCTCAGCCTCTGTGCACCGGTGCCTCATCGAATCTCGGAAACAGAGTTTTGGGTGAAGTAGAAAAGAACAGCTTTATTGCTTTGCCAGGCAGAGGGGGGCACAGCGGGCTCCTGCTCTGAAAAACTCTGTGTCCCAACCCGGGAGGATTTGACGAGGAGTTTTATAGCAATAGTTCAAGCGTGGGGTTGCTGGTAAGATTAGAGGGTGGTCTATCAGCTGCGCCCCTCCAATCTGGTCTCAGGTGGTCTCTTGATGAGCTTCTCTGGTTCCTCTAATCTCGCCTCAGGTGGTTGCTTGGCTGTTCCTCCCTTGTTTAGCAACTGTTCAAATCTGCCCTTTGGAACTCAGGGAAGGTCATGGAGTCTGGAGTCTGCTCCCTACAAACAAGAAATGGGGGACAGAAAGGTTTCTGTGCCCAGGAGCCCCACAGGGTCCTGCTCGGTTTCAAAAGGAGGCACTCTGGAAAGATCTCAGTGCCCCTCAAACATACACACCCAACGTGTGCAGCACAAGGGCAGGGTGGGTCTCTCCCAGGGGCATGTAGGACTCAGGCCTGAGCCCTGATGCCAGCTGGGGCTCCCATAACAGAACACTACAGATTGCGCAGCTTAAGCCGTAGGAATTTACTTCTCACAGTTCCGGAGGCTGGAAGTTCAAGATCAAGGTGTGGGCAGGGGTGGTTTCTGTTGAGGCCTCTCCCCTTGGCTTGCAGACGGCTGCCTTCTCGCTGTGTCCTCACACGACCTTTCCTCTGTGCGCTCGCCCTCTTCTTATAAGGACACCAGTTCTGTTGGATAAGGACCCACCCTTAGGACCTCATTTAACCTTAATTATCTTCCAAAAGGCCCTATCTCCAAATATACTCAAATTGGAGGTTAGGGTTTCAACCTAAGAATTTTGGGGGGGTACACAACTCTGTCCATAACAGAGTGACAGGGCAGCTCAACCTGGGGTCAAGTTAAGCCTACCTGGCCAAAGCTCTCCACCTACAACCCCCCACAAGGCTGGGATGGAGCGGGCATGCCCCAGGCAGGGGTGGGGGTGGAGGGTTCACCCCCATACCTTCCCCAGCCCCGTCCTCCAGACCTCCGTTACACTCTTCCCAGCGGCTGGCTGCCTCTTGGGTGAATTGCTCATCAGAAGATGGTCTCCAAAGCGTGGCCCCAGGCTGTTGCCACCGATTTCCTTTTGATTATTCAGAGGAGTGTTAGCCCGGCTGCCCAGCTCTGGGAGGTCGTTAGGGTGAGCATCGTGCTCAGGCCACGTCAGCACCGTCGGCTTGCAGACCAGTCCTCCCACGGGGCCTGCTGCGCTCCGCCTGGCAGAGCCAGTGTCGGGCCCAGGTGCAGGGGTCCCTGGGCAGCAGCAGGACTGTGGGCGGAACCGCAGAAGTACCCTGCGGCACCCCCTGGCCAGTGTGGCCCTCTGGCCACTCCTGTCCTGTGCAGGCCTGTGAGAAGTCACCCACGCCCGCCTTCTCCCTCTCTGGTACCTTCCTTGCCCCAGCCTTCCTGGGCACACAAGACAGGCCACCCTCCATCACCTGAGCAGCCCGGGAGCACAGTCCAGACCTCCTACATGGGGAGCTTTAGAGGCTCCCCGGCCAGGGATTCGGCAGGAAACACTCAGGCCACCCCCACCCCCAGGCGGCCGACTGTGGCCTGGGAATGAGGAGCCCTCCACGGAGACTCAGAGAGCAGAGGGGACGATGTGGCCCAGAGCCACAAAGAGGTGATTTGGGCGGGGGAGCAGGGGGGTATTCCCTTTTCTCTTGCTGTGCCCTCCGCCCCAGTTCATGACCTTACATTTCACCAACTGTACCTTTTACGGGTTTCCCTTTAGCTGCTTTTACGAAGGAGGAGAGGCAGTGGAGGGGGAGGGGGCCAGCGTGCGTGTGTATCAACCTTCCTTCCATAAAGCACGCTTTTCCCAAAAGAAATCTCCTTTCCCATTGATTCATTACGTGTCGGGAAGCGGAGCATGACATGTTAAAAGCCGTCTTGATAGTATTTGATATTCGGTACTAACAGCTCACCACCTCCGAGGAGGGGGCTCCTCTCCCCTCCCCCACCAGAGGGGGAGGGAGGCAATTTGCATATTGGATGCGCTAAGACAGTAGGTAATTTGCATTAAGTATCCAGAAATTCTCTGCTTGCAATCTGTCACCCTTCACTGGGTTTTCATTTTATAACCTTCACAACATGAGGAGACGAACAAGAAGCAGGAAGAACGCAGGAGCGGCGCCCGCACGGGGGCTGGAGGAGGCTGGTCTGAGCGGCAGTTGTCAGCACTGGGGGGGCCTGGTCCAAAATGCCAGAACGTTCCAGCAGAGGCGACGGGCAGTCCGGGGGTTAGCGAGCCTACCCAACGCCAGCACCCCAGACCTTTGGGTAGGGTGGGGTCCTGCAGCCAGAAGCCAGAGGTGGGGCTGCCTGAGCCTAGCTCATGTCTCCAGAGATTCAAGTTCAGACTCGGGTGGGTCGGGAGAGGGTTCCCTGAGAACACCTGGTCTGGCTTTGTAAGGAGCCCTTGCTCCAAGTCCTGCACATATGGAAGCACCCGTGATGAGCTCTGGAGACGCTTCTGGTCTCACACTTGCAGAATCTAAAGACTTGGCTTAAGACAGAGCCCTGTGTGTGCCATCCTGACTGCATGTGAGGAACTCGTGCAGAGCTTTAAAGAAAAGTCTGGGCGCCCCTCCAGAACCCCTGGGCTGGGACAGGACACCTGTGTACAGCGGTTTGAGTCCTGTCCTCTGGCCCCCACCCTCAGCCTCTGTTTTCTCATCTATAAAATGAGGATTCTGGAAAAGGTCCTCAGCCGAGGGGGGCCCAGGTGTGAGGACACGCCCTGACCCCTAAGTCCTGCCTGGGCCAGGCCCCTTCTGCTGTGATCTGTTTTCCATATTGGATTTGCAGGTAGAGGTTCATTTGCGAAAAGTGCTCCACAGCTACGATGAGGTTTGCAAACCCCTGGCTTGGGCTGTCCCTTCCAGCTGCCAGACAGGAGGTGGGCCTGAGCCAGCGGGAGTGCAAGCTTCCTGGGGCTGCTGGAGATTTTCCCGAGGGATCCCAAGGGGAGGCGCTGTCCACCTGCAGAAAGGTGGGCTGCAAACACCCAACCCCTGGGCATGCACATCACACAGGGCTACAAACAGGCTCCCACGAATTCAAATCCAGGCAGCTGAGCTAGCTCGAGGCAGAAGCCACTCAGCCACCGTCCCCTCTCAATGACCCGCCAGAATTCGGGACCTCCAGGAGCAGGGCTGGGGCCCCAGCGCTTTTGAAGAAATGAACGGCAGAGCCCAGAAGACCTCCCGAGGGGTCAGAGCCTCATCAGAATGGAGTGGAGGCGAGGATCCTGGGCGAACACCTGGGCAGGTGCATGGAGAGGAGAAGAGAAGTGGCGGCCTCAGGGGGTTCCCAGCAGATCACGACCCTCACACCGGGGTTTTCTTTGAAAAACCACTGAAGTTCTACATGAAAGTACAGGAGCACACAAGGAGCTGAGGCATGAGACGGACGGCGCCGTGGAGCTCTCCCTGCTGCGTTCCAAGGCTGAGCCGCCTGTGGAGGTCACAGCAAGAAGCTGCCTTCCCCAGGCCCATTCCCAAAGCATCGGCCAAGCTGCCAGGGCGAGGCCAGCATTGCGTGCTGTGCGTCGCCGTCGTTGTCATCATCAACATTAACGGTTATGACAACAGCTACTCTTGGCGGGGTCCACACGGAGTGCCAGGCAGGAGACTGGGTTTCCTCCGGGCCACCCTGTGAGGCAGATACTCTTGTATTCCCATTTTGCAGGTGAGGAAACTGAGGCTCAGAGAGGTTTGGTGACTTGGCCAAATTCACACAGCAAGTACAGAACAAAACCTGGACTCCAATCCACATCTGAATCCAACCCAGCTCCTACCCGCTGTGTAGACTCTCCCTGTGTGTCTCCTTGTGCCCCTCAGAGAGCAAAGGCAGGCTCTGTGAGCTGTGACAGTTCTTCCCATGGAGTCCACGTGAGATCAGGAGAAAGCAAATTGTTCTTGCTCTGGCAAAGCCCCTGGCCTCTCTCTAACCTGACCCTGTGCCCTGATGCCCTGCTCCCCCTCTCAGACCACCAGCTCCCACCGTCCACCCCCTTCATAGGGACCTGGGTCCCTCCTGAAGCCCCAGGCACCAGCTCCAGCCCCGGGGCTGTGGATTCACTGCCTCTGGACCCGGCCCCCCAGAGCCACCAGAGAGCCCCCCCAGGCTCAGCCCCCTGCCTCTCAGCCAGGTCTGCTCCAGATGAGAGAGCACAGCGGACGTGAAACTCAGTCAGTCCACACACCCAGGCAGGCAAGTCGGTTATCTTAGACTTCCAGCCCCATCCGCCCTCAGTCATGCTGGGTCCCCCACTCCAACACCAGGGACAGCAGGGCTCCAGGGTTGAGGAGGGTGGAGCCAGAACCCCAGGGCGGCCGTCCGGGTGGCGGGCCATCGGGGGGCACCGGCTGTGCCCAGTCTGCCATCCCTCGAGGCCGGGAAGCCTGACGAGAGCAGGAGACTGAAGTGCTCCCCCTCCGCCACCCGTCGGGATGGGAGCCATTCTCCCCAACCTCCATCCACCACGTCTCCACATCTCCACAACCTGCGGCCTGGGGAGGTCCCTCAGCCTCCGGCACCTCTCCTTCCCCATGCTCACTCTCTGTCCCCTCCACTCCAGGACCCCTGGAAGAGCCACCCGATGTACTTGGTCTTTGCGAAAAAAAAAAGCAACTCCCTGTGGCGTCTACTGCCATGCGCCACAGGAAAGGAGGACGGGAGGCAGAGGGGGCGCACAGAAGTCCCCAGGGGGCGGGGTCTGATGGGGCAGCCTGGCCCTCCCTTCTCTACCCTCCTCTCCGCCACTTCTTACGGCCATGCCTTCATGGTGCCTGAAGCCAGTGTCCCAGCAGAGAGGGGGCCGCGCTCAGGGTGGGCCCAGGTCCCGGCCCTCGCAGGATTCCCCCTGCAGCCATGGCCTCTGACCACCCCGCCTCTCTCCCCACAGTCCACGGCATCAAGTGGACCTGCAGCAACGGGAACAGCAGCTCGGGCTTCTCGGTGGAGCAGCTGGTACAGCAGATCCTTGACAGCCACCAGACCAAGCCACAGCCGCGGACCCACAACTGCCTCTGCACTGGCAGCCTGGGTGAGCGGGGTCGCCCCCAGCGGGCACGTGGGCAGAGGGGGCGCTGCCAGGCAGCGGGTGTGATGACCACAAGGGGAGACGGGTCAGCCAGGAGCCAGACCACAGCACAGCACCCAGGGCAACTCTCCCTCGTCCTGCCCGGCGGGGCTGGCGCGGCTGGAGGGCAGCCCACTTTGGACAGGAGAGAGCAGTTTCCGGAGAGGCGCGCCCTCTAGGAACGTGGGCAGCAGAGTCAGGAGTGCACAGGGTTGGGTCTCTGTCCACATCCACCCGTGGCAGGTGCCCTCCGGGCCCTGGGATCTCGGGCAGCAGCAGCAGGAGCCCAGGTCCCCGGGCCGACACAGGCTTTTCTGGGAGATCAGCCCTGAGTCGGTGTGACCACTCAAGCTAAACCTCTTGCTTCTACCTCTGTCTCCTCCAAGAAAGTAAAGCGGCCCACATCCTCTGTCCTGATGTGTCTGTGTTTCCGATGATGGTATTTGCTCTTGGAAATGTGGTTCTTCACTCCCTAGCTGCCTTAATTAGCTATTTCCATTAGAGGGTCATGTCACTTCTCTGCGAAGTCTTCACATACTTAGGGATCTTGGTGAGTCTGTAACCGGATCAGGGGAGAATTCACTCTTTTATCAAAAGCAGAGTCACCCTTATCAGATGGAATGAAAATTACACAGGAGTGGAGGCCTGGGGGCAGAGCCCCAGTGCAACTTGCTCAGAAACGCTCAGAGCCTGAGGTTCTTTCTTCTCTGCCACTGAACTGGGGTTTAGGGCTGGGTCCTTGCTCAGGTCTTTAGAAGGATTTCATCCCACAAGGAGCCAAGGATAGGCCCGGGCTAGCTAAATGGAGTGGGGGTGGGGGGTGGCCCCAAATACCTTTCTGCCTCTGGAATAAAGTCTAGAACCCTCTTTGGTCCTGGGGCCTAAGAGCTAGTCCAGGGAGAGTACATTGCTCTCTACCCACCGCACCCCCAGCCCCCTACCATCAACCACCGGCTTTCAGTCCCAGAGGGGCTTCCCGGGACACTGTGGCCTGAACAGGCATGAAAAGCTTCAGGGGAGGGGAGGAGGCCCCGGCCACCATCCCAGACTGAGCCATTCCAGTGAGTACGCCTCGGAAGGTGGGAAGGATTTTCCTGCAGTGCAGCATTCTCCCCAGCCTCTCCTTCCCCGCCTCCTATGCACTGGGGCTCTTCAATTACTATTTGAAAGGAGCATCAGGGACAAAGCCCCCCAGTCCAGACGGTGGTTACATAGGGCACCTGAGAACCCGGGGTGGGGTAAGATGGCCTGAGTCCCTGAGTGTCCGTCCCACGGCAGCCCCGAGGGGCCAGGGCCAGCCTGGACTCCCAGGCTGGGCTCTGCCAGACCCCAGCGCTCAGGGATGGGGCCCACTGCAGTCCTAGCTCTGACACTCTGCGTGTGTGTGTGTGTGCACGTGTGTGCGTGTGCGTGCGCGCGTGTTGCGCTTCTGATCTCCGCAGGAGCGGGCAGCAGTGTGCACCACAAGTGTAACAGTGCCAAACACCGCATCATCTCGCCGAAGGTGGAGCCGCGGACGGGGGGTTACGGGGGCCACGCGGAGGTGCAGCACAACGACGTATCCGAGGGCAAGCACGAGCACAGCCACGGCAAGGGCTTGAGCCGCGAGAAGAGGAACGGCAAGGTGGCCAAGCCGGTACTGCTGCACCAAAACAGCACAGAGGTCTCCTCCACCAACCAGGTGGAGGTCCCCGACACCACCCAGAGCTCCCCGGTTTCCATCAGCAGCGGGCTCAACAGCGACCCGGACATGGCGGACAGCCCCGTGGTCACGGGCGTGTCCAGCATGGCGGTGGCCTCCGTGATGGGGAGCTTGTCCCAGAGCGCCACGGTGTTCATGTCCGAGGTCACCAACGAGGCCGTGTACACCATGTCCCCCACCGCAGGCCCCAACCAACACCTCCTGTCGCCCGACGCCTCTCAGGGCCTCGTCCTGGCCGTGAGTTCCGACGGCCACAAGTTCGCCTTCCCTACCACGGGCAGCTCGGAGAGCCTGTCCATGCTGCCCACCAATGTGTCCGAAGAGCTCGTCCTCTCCACCACCCTCGACGGGGGCCGGAAGATTCCAGAAACCACCATGAACTTTGACCCCGACTGTTTCCTCAATAACCCAAAGCAAGGCCAGACGTACGGGGGCGGAGGCCTGAAAGCCGAGATGGTCAGCGCCGACGTCCGGCACTCGCCACCAGTGGAGAGGGGCTTCGGCTTCACCACCGTCCTGACCAAGGAGATTAAGACCGAAGACACTTCCTTCGAGCAGCAGATGGCCAAGGAGGCCTACTCCTCCTCCGCGGCGGCCGCGGCTTCCAGCTCCCTCACCCTGAGCGCCGGCTCCAGCCTCCTGCCGTCGGGCGGCGGCCTGAGCCCCAGCACCACCCTGGAGCAGATGGACTTCAGTGCAATAGACTCCAACAAGGACTACACATCCAGCTTCAGCCAGACGGGCCCCCACGTCCACCAGACCCCTTCCCCGAGCTTCTTCCTGCAGGACGCCAGCAAGCCCCTCCCCATTGAGCAGAACGCCCACAGCAGCCTGGGTGACTCTGGGGGCACCTTTGTGATGCCCACGGTGAAAACGGAGGCGTCGTCACAGACCAGCTCCTGCAGCGGCCACGCGGAGACACGGATTGAGTCCACTTCTTCCCTCCACCTCATGCAGTTTCAGGCCAATTTCCAGGCCATGGCGGCGGAAGGGGAGGTCACCATGGAGACCTCGCAGGTGGCCGAAGGGGGCGAGGGCCTGATCAAGTCCGGGGAGCTGCAGGCCTGTAGCTCCGAGCACTACCTGCAACCCGAGCCCACCGGGGTGATCCGCAGCGCCGGCGGCGTCCCCCTCCTCCCGGGCAACGTGGTGCAGGGACTCTACCCCGTGGCCCAGCCCGGCCTGGGCCACGCCTCCAACATGGAGCTCAGCCTGGACCACTTCGACATCTCCTTCGGCAACCAGTTCTCCGACCTGATCAACGACTTCATCTCCGTGGAGGGGGGCGGCAGCGCCATCTACGGGCACCAGCTGGTGTCGGGGGATGGCGCAGCGCTCTCGCAGTCAGAGGACGGGGCCCGTGCCCCCTTCACCCAGGCAGAGATGTGCATCCCCTGCTGCAGCCCCCAGCAGGGCAGCCTGCAGCTGAGCAGCGCCGAGGGCGGGGCCAGCACCATGGCCTACATGCACGTTGCCGAGGTAGTCTCGGCCGCCTCAGCCCCGGGCACCCTGGGGATGCTGCAGCAGAGCGGACGGGTGCTCATGGTGACCGACTACTCTCCAGAGTGGTCTTACCCGGAGGTAAGCTGTCACTGCCGTAGCCTCCCGCACCAGCCTCACCTGCCCGCCCGCCAGCACCCAGCAAGGGATGCTCGTTTGCGTGTGGCTGCCCTTCCCTCGAAGCTCTGGACCATGCAGTTGTCCCCTCCCTCTGTCCCCACGGTGCCCGAAATACCCCCAGCTCTCTCTGCTGTTCTCAGTCCTCACAGGAGCAAGTAGCTTTAAAATCAGGGGTCTCCTCGGAGGCCAGGTGGCCCTCCCAACTCTGCCAGAGCAATGTTTGCTGTCACCGCTGTCACCTGGCCGATGTCTTAAGATTCCACCTATGTTTTGCTTTGCCTTTTTTTTTTTTTTTTTTCAAAAAAGCATCCTAGGGCTGCTGGAAAAATATTTGGAAATCACCACTATAGACCATCTGTATCCATTGCTTTCGATTTGTTTCACAAAACAAAGCAAAAACAAATTCCCAGCAAATTGAGAGGGAGGGTACAGCTTCCAAAGAGTCATCTGTGAGATTTTGGTGGTATATCCAGCCTCTACAAAATCAAAGACATCCCCCCACCCCACAGTCTGTCTCACTTCCGGGGGGGCTGAGATCTGATGTTGAGAATCACTGCTCCAAAGCCCAGGACCGCAGGACGACCCAGGTCTTGCCACGGTGGCCCAGGTGCTTAAGGAAGGAACCTTTGCTTTTCCTCTGAAGTAGAATGGCGTAGGAAGGGGACAGAGTGGCCCAAGTGTTCCCTAACCTCCTGCTGCCCAATAGGACACGATCCCTGACCCCTCCCAGTGCACCTGCCAGGTGTTTGGAGAGCAGCATATGGGGGCCCCGATCAGCACTTTCTCCCCTGGGAGGTGGCTGCCCACGGCTCCCGTGGCTCCACTGCCACCTTCCCTAGACATTAGCGCAGGGGCTGCTGCCCAAGACACCAAGGGAAGGGTGCTCCTGAGAGACGCTGAAGCTCATGGGGTACCTCAAGGCAGCGACGCAAACCACGCAGAAGGTCTTCTGACATGGGCAGAGCAGGAATGCTGGCTAAACCCGTGCACTTTCCAGCCCCAGGTGCTGGCAGGGGCTCCCAGGACGATGCCCGAGTTGGGACAGGGTTAACGGGGTTCCCTGAGAAGCGCAGCATTTCTGAGAGCCTGTGTCGGCTTCCCAGTCTCCCCCAGGCCCTGGTGAAGGGGACACTGAGGCCCAGGGTGGAGGGCATGTCTCAGGGGGCAGCCCTGGGTGTCAGTCCTGCCTCTGCTGTGATTTTCCCTCCCTGTGACTCAGTTTGCTCACCTATCAAGTGGGGGTGATAATAGTACTTGCTTCTTGGTAAAGTCTTTGGCCCGTAGTAAGTAATCAATAGTTTATTGTTCTGTTATTGGTTATTACTCTGTGGCCATCACAACTCACGGCCCACTGTGCTCCTTTACGTGTCCTCCTGCCTCGGCCGTGGCGAAGAGGCTGCTCACTGTGTATGAACGCCCCCAGCTCTCAGATGCCACATTAGCCCAGGTAGTGGCCCCCTTGGGACAGGAGCATCCCAGAAATACAGCAGGTGTAAGAGCTGCTCTGCCCGTGCACTGTGTCCTCGGGCAGCAGGCTCATCACAGCTCAGGTGTCCAGAGGTGACTGCCCTACGTGGTGTGGGGCACGGCGCTGGGGCTGGACAGTCTGGATTCAAATCCAGCCCCCCACTTTACTAGCCGGTGGTGACTTTGGGCAAAGGTCGCTGCCTTTCCTGTCTCTAAGACTAGGGCAATACTAGCGCTTTCCTCACTGGGTTGTCAGGACTGAGCGAAGAGCTCCAGCAGCCCTGCCTCTTCCACCCACCTCCAGGGACTCCCCCTACCACCATGGACCCCCAAGACTCCAGAAGACTGACTCAGTTTCCTCTTGGTGTGGCTCGCTGTGACCCCATCCCCTGGGGTGAAAGGTCAGCTCAGCCCAGCAGCTGGCTCCCCACGGGGATTAAGAAAGCAATTCCGAGGGGCTGGGAGGGAGGCCTGGGACTGGGGTTCAAGGAGGTCAGAGCTGGGAGTCGGGGCACTGCCTCCTGGGCCTTAGTGTCCTGATCTGTACGTGGCTGAGCAGGGGTGGCCTCAAGGCCCTCCAAGTCCTCCGACCTTGGAGATCTGGTCCTTCCTCAGGGCGCTCTGAGGCGCCCCGGTGCCCGTGTCCTTCGGCAGGAGGAGCTTTTCATCCCGGGACTCAACCTGTAAGCTGAGTGCACATCCCTGGGCGGGTCCAGGCCCTCCTTCCAGCCGCTGGGACCTGCGGGCACTGGTCAGGGGCTCTTGGCAGGCCTGGCGCTCTCTGTCCTGTATCAGAGCACCGGCCTGCAGATCCCTAAACTGTACCTCGGAGAAAGTCAGTTCAGCAGCTCGCCACGCGAGGGCGGCATGGGAACGAGAAAGGAAAGATGGCCCGGGCACCTCGCAGAGGGAGCGGCAGCCCCGCTTTTCCAGAAGCTCTGGATGCTTCCAGCTACCCAGAAACAAAAGCAGCTCAAATTCAGTTTGATTTGGGAAATGCGCAAATGCCACCAGCTGGGCCCTTTGGAGCCCAACGTGGCTGCTCGGAGAGGCCTCTGTTGAGGCCCCAGCGGCTCTGCCGGCCACTCCCTCCCCGCCATCCTCCCCCACCCAGTCCAGCCGCAGGGGCCGACCCTCCTGGGCTCTCCTGCCGGAGATAGCATCTCTCCCCCGTCCTTCCTCTCTCCTCATAGCACCGCCCTCACCGGCTGGCATGGTACCCTTCGCCCTCTCCCCTTCTCTGCTGGGAAGAAGCCTGCCTGCCACCTGTGTCAGGAGCCCAGATCTAGCCAGTCGCTCAGCATCCTCACCCAGCTCTAAAATTCAAGGGTGCCCAGGCACTCACTTCGCAGGGATGCTAAGACCAGGGCCATCTTACTGTCTCTTCTTGAGCATCCCTCCCCCACCACAGGCTGCTCCCGCTTCCCCTCTGCTCTGTCTGCCTCTTCACCTGCACACACACACACACACACACACACACACACACACACACACACACACCCCTATGCTGGAGGTGCCCCTGGGCCCCCAGGATCTGCCCTAGGGGCATCAGAAATCCAGGTCCTTTACTCAGGGATCCCAGGGCACAGAGACCTCAGATAGCATGTGTTGCTGCCTCTCCTCCCCCAAATGCTTCTGCGTCATCTCCCTCCACGGACACTCCTGCCGCCCCAGGCACAGGAGGCTGCAATTAGAGCTGTCAGGTGCCTGCATCACAGCGATTCAGCACAGCCAGGCCGATGTTGCCATGGAAACCATCTCCTGAACTGATGGATGCTGAGCCCCTCCCGCAGCAGTTTCCGTGGAGAAGGTCCTGATGTTCTCCGGTAGTTCCTGCAGTCCTTTGTTCTTCACAGCAGCCCTGGCTTCATGCTAGCGCTACTGATTGGGGTTACTGGGGTTTTTTTCTTTCTTTTTTTCTCACAGAGTAACTGTCTGTGGCCTTTTGAAGACACTGCTCTTCCATTGCCCAGGATCCAGGGTGGATCGTGCCCTGAGCTGGCCTCTGGTGCCCCCAGGCATCCCAAAGTCAGGTTCTACCTGTGCCATATGGTACATATCCCAGCCAGGAGCCCACTCCCAGCCTGTGGGCCCAAGGATGCTGGCTCCAGCCCCGCCACTCCGACAGAACTCCAAATCTCTCTGCGGAGCCATATATCAGAACCAAAGAATGTCAAGGCCAGAGGGTCCTTAAAGTTCAAATGCCACCCAGAGAGGTTGGGCCACTTGACTGAGGACACACAGCTACGAGGGGCAGAGGCAGGCCTCCTGCCTTTGGCTCCTGGTCCTGAGCTCTGTCTACCACCCTCCAAACTTTGATTGTCTAGCAGTAAGATGACTTCTCCAGCCATTCCAGGCAGAGGAAGGAAGGCCCATCCAAGAGCACAGGTGGAAGGCCTTCCAGTCTGGGAGAGCCCCTTCCGTAGGGGAAGCTCCCTTCTGTGCTGGGCTGTGAGGGACCCACTTCCACCTCATCCCTGGAAACACCCCCTCCTACTGCTGATGCCCAAGGCCAGGTCTGCTTCCAGGAACGTTGTGCGGAGCCTCAACAGCCAGTCCTGTGTCGAGGCCGGGGTCCCTCCAGAGCACGGATGGGCCAGTGCCAAGGACAGGTCACCCAGGAACGGGGGACTGAGCAGGAGAGAACGTCTCACTGGCATTAGGAGCAGCAGGAGAACTAGGGTCTGGCTTCTCTGGCCTGGAGAGGTGGGGGAAGGAGGGCCTCAGGCCGCACTCCTCACCCCCTCCACCCCCCCCCCCCCCCAGTGTCCAGGAGGCGCGCCGCTCGACCTTCTCCTGCCTGGACACTAGGTGGTGCTCTCCACCCCGTCCTGAGCAGAGCTTGGCCCCCTGCCGGGAGAGGAGGCGGGAGCTCACGAAGGACCAGGAGAGCCAGAGGACAGCCAGCCCACCCTCTGCACCCCCGGGGCGGGCCTCCCTGACTCAGTTGCCTGGCCTTCCCCTCAGCTGAGCTCTGAGTAGGGCACCTACACCGCCTTGCTCGCATCAGGCAGGACAGGCGGCTATTAATCACTAAGCTCGGACAATAGACAGGACTGCCCGGGGCACCGAGACGTAAGGCCACCCTCCTTGCTCTGTGGCTGCCCTGGCTGGTTCCAGCCAGAGGTCAGGGAGCGCCTGTACCCTTCGGGTGCTGTCCTGCGCCTGGGCGCCTCTGGGATCCTTGGGGGCAGGGCCCTCTCCCCTTGAGCTGAGCAAGGTCATCTGAGCCCCACTCCTGCATCCCCCTTCCCCCCACTCCCCGGCTCTCGCCCTGTGGGAGCAGCTGCAGCCCAGCCAGGCTGTAAGCACATCGGTGCTTGCGTGTACTGTGTCTGTACACAGTGAGGGGGCCGTCTGGCCACCATGGCAACCTCTGAGCCCCTCCAGCTCTGAGCCTTCCTTCCAATTTTCTGTTCTGCTTTCTTTCTCATTACCTTCTTCATCCAGCCCCACTTCGCTGCCTCCCACCCCTGGCTATCCCCACCACACCCTGGGCATCCCGGGTCTCCCCTCATCTCCCCGCCAGAAGGTCCAGTCCCTGCAGGCCACTAAGAAGCTCAAGCCCATTTCCGTAGCTCAGAGTTCACACAATCTGTCCACAAGCAAATGACAGAGAAAGGCCCTTCCCTCCCCTCCATTTCCTCTCAGGGGTCCCCCACCACCCCCCGCCAGTTCTCAGGTGCATCCTGGGGGGAAAAGCTTGAAAAACTCTGTGCTGCCTTCTGCCTGGAGCTGAAAGTTTCACTTCCAGGAGGGGGTCAGGGATCCGAACTGGTGGCCCCCGTGCTGGGTGCCAGCTGAGGAAGGCCAGGAGCATCTGGGGACCCCTGAGAGCGCCGGGAGGGAGGCTGGGGGCCTCCTTCCCACCACAGTCCTGAAACAGTGGTTCTCAAAAGTAGGGCTTACGGGAATCGGCAGTCTGCATTTTCCACAAGCACATGGGCTGGGGGTGCAGCCACGGGGGCCTGTGTCCCTCATCCCTCCCTCTGGGGCTGACCTCTGCCCCCCGCTGGTCTCTGTTCCCTCCAGGGAGGAGTGAAGGTTCTCATCACAGGCCCGTGGCAAGAAGCCAGCAATAATTACAGCTGCCTGTTCGACCAGATCTCAGTGCCTGCGTCCTTGATTCAGCCCGGGGTGCTCCGCTGCTACTGCCCAGGTGAGAGGCCGCCTCCCGGCAGAGGCCGCAGGGCCCCAGAGCGCTGGACTCCGAGTCAGCCTGGAGGGGGTGACCTGGAGCAACTTGTGTCATTACCCTGGGCCTCCGTTTCCTCCACGGTGAAGGAGTGGGTCCTGGATCAGCTATCATAATGGCATCTGTTCTGGACTCATGGCCCCCTTAGCATGATAGATGGGGACACAGGTGAGCTTGGCTGGGTTTTGAAGAGAACCTGATGGAGGACTGCTTAGATGACCAATGAGCCAGGGTGACACACCCAGGACTGGTCACAGCAGGAAGCTCTAATCACCCTCCACCTGAAGGGTTACAGGAGCTGGTGAGAGCCAGGCGGGCGGAAGGGCCCCAAAAGGAGCCGCTTATGGGGTCGGGGCCACGAGGCCGCCCTCTCTCCCCCCCCCGCCCATGCCTCACACAGCTGAAGCCACACAGAAGTCACAAGGACGAGAGGGCCCAGGCCATGCGGTCCACGGGGCCAGTCCCCTGCGGCACAGAGCGGGTCAGAGAGGGATGGAGAAGGCCCGGCAGACCGCAGGGGAGGGGGCGTCAGACTGAGAATAACCCACAGAAACTCCTTTGAGAGGCTGCTGACGCCAGCCACCCCATGGCCAGAAGGAGGCACAGGCACATCGTCTCCTTTGGCTCTCAGGCCCCGGAGGCCCCGGGGGCCGTCCCCCTGGCTCTGACCTTGTCCCTATCACTCGGGCGGGGCGTAGCTTGGTGTCCCTGCCTGGTCAACTTGCCCTTGGCCTCTGACCATTACCTCCTCCCCACTGGCCTGTTGGCTCCATGAGGACAGGGTCTGTGTCTTTCTTGGTCACCACGTGTGACCAAGGGCTCGAAAAGCGCCTGGCACGTCCCAAAAAAGAGGTGGATGTTCATGAAGGAATCTGCTCACGTTCTCTGTTCCCTGGGTTGGTGCTGGGAGGACCCCTGACCGGCCCCTCACGCACATCATTAGTTCCAGGGACGACCCGTCCAGCTGGCCCAGATGATGGGCGGAAAGGCAGGCGAGGAGGCGGGCGGGGAGGGCGGAGGGTCCCACTCCGTGTTATTTGCAGCCGACAAAAAGGAGAGAGACAGAGAGAGAGAGAACGCTCCCCGTGGAGGACCGGGGTGGGGAAGAGAAGTAGGGCCGGGGGGTCCCCAGGGCAGGAGTAGAGCTGGCCCGTGCCAGGGGCCTGGTTCACCTGGGGTGGTCCAGCTTGAACCTCCGGCCGCTGGAGCTGTCTGCCTTACCCAGCACCATCACCCTAGCCTGGGGCTCCCAAGCTGACATGGAACATTCTTCTCTCTCTCTCTCTCTCTCTCTCTCTCTCTCTATCTATCTATCTATCTCTCCATCTCCCCACGCAGCCCACTGGAGCAGAATGCCGCTGCTCCAGGGCTGGGCTCACATACTCAGCTTCCGCTTGAATGCAGCGGCCTCTGCACCGCAAACATCCCAGGGAGCCAGGCCTGGTGCCTGTGGTGGCTTCCTCTGCTGGCCCTGCCCCCGCCAGCGGCCTGGCTGGCTCCCACTCATCTCCCCCCTGCTCCCAGGCTCCCAGCAGCCCTCCTGGGGCTGGAGCGCAGCCATCCTGACGCCAGCCAGGCCGGGTCAGCCTATCACAGCTCGGGGCCGCGTGTGGCTCATGCAGCCCCCCACCGCCACTGGTGAGGTAGGGGGAGGGGCAGCGTGTTCTTAACGATCCACTTATCACCTGCTCCTGGAAAGGGACTGGCCCAGCCTATAAATAGATACCACTTCCTGTACCTGGTTCTTGCCTGGCCGAAGACCGAGACCTCGCCTGTCCTGAGTTATCCGACCCCTCCAAAAAAATAAAAAAAGATTGGCCTTTGCGTGCCGTCTGGATGGCGTCCCAGGCCAGGACCTGGCAAATCCTGGGTGCTGGAGCAGTCACATCACGCACCTCCCAGATCAGCCAGTTACCGTCGGGTGACGTGAGCCCGGAGGTTGACTTCTCTCAGTCCCCATTTCTACATCTGTAGAAATCACCGGCCAGATGGGCAAGGGGCTGAGATGAGGGCAGGTCCAGGAAGCTCCTGGCTTACATGCTGAATTCATCAAGCTGCTCATGAGTGAGGCCTTGCTGTTTCAGTCCTGGTTGTGGGGAGGGGAGTTGGGAGAGGGGTCCAGGGCTGTTTAGGTATCAGCAGGCAGTTCTCCTGGTCCCAGAGCTGGCAGGAGAGTCTGCCCAGGTCACTATGCCTCCTAGTGGTTTAGGCTCCCCTAACATCTTGCATCTTGGACCCAGAGAGGCTCAGGCAGCCTGTGGGCTGGGGGCCCCACCCTGTTCCACCCCTAACCACAAAGAGGGGGCGTCCTTTTTGGACATCCTTGTTTTGAGGCCCAAACTAAAACATGTCACTCAGTAAGAGAGCACTGGGTGCTACATGCATTTGTTCATTTCTTCATTCGTCAAGTAGTTTGCCAGGCACTGGTAGGCACCTGGAGTGGACCCAGCCCCTAACTCTAACCTTGACCGCGAGGAGCTCTCAGTCCAGGAAGGAGCCGGTCATGCACCCTGGGGGACAATGCTGGCTTCTCAGGGACCTCTTCCCTGGGTCTCCCAAAGCCTTGGGGAACCTGGAGCTGATCTTAAAGAAAGGACACTTGAAACCAGAACCAAACTGGCCTCACCTAAAAGAAGGGCTCAGAGGCCTGGGAGCACAAGCCAGGTCACCTGAGGAGCTAGAATGACATGGGAAGAGGGGGCACAGGGGGTGCAAATGGCCCCTGCCTACCGGCCTCGCGCACATGCCCAGGCAAAACAGCTGGGGAGACTCGACCCTGACCAAGAACATGGTTCTGGGCGGCTCCCCCTCCATCACTGGCCGCAGAAGACACACAGGCATGGAAACTGCCTCTTGCAAGATTCCAGTAGTGTTCCAAGGTCAGGAGGGAGAAAACCAATTCAAGCCAGTGAGCTCTGGTGAAGCAGTGGTGAAGGAGGACTTGGGATTTAGGAAAGGCAACCTGGTCCTTGGAGAAGATGGAGGAAGCCCCCCAACAAAAAGACTTTGTTTGGGGGCTTCTGGACAGCCTCACGCTGGATTCCTTGGAGTCACCAAAGGCAAAAGATGAAATTCAAAATGAGATGAGCAAGTGCACTGCATTCACTCGACAAACAGGTATTGACGGGCCATAACAGGCCAGGCACTGACCTTGGCCCTGGGCATAAAGAGGTGATCAGGACAGACTGGCTCCCAGCTCTCACAGAGCTTACATTCTACTGTAGGAGATGAAAAAACAAACAAGGAAACAAAGAAATAACCAAGATCACTGGAGAAAACACTAGAATATGGTCATGTGATAAGGTAACTTGGGAAACGGGACGTTCCTTTGGACAGATCCTCTCACAGGCTGGGACATTAGGCTGCAACTTGAATGATGAGATGGAGCTGGTCATGGGAAGCATGGGAGGAAAACATCCGGCAGAGGGCAAAGGAAGTGCAAAGGCCCTGAGGCAGGAACAGGTTTGGCAAGTTGAAGAAATATAAAGGTGGGGTGAGTTGGAGGTGGCTAGGTTGGAGAAGATAGCAGAGAACAAATCATGTCCATCCTTCTAAGTCATAAGAAGGAGTCTGATTAGGTTGTACTTGCAACGGAAGCCATTAGTCTTAAGTGGGGAGTGGCTTGATCTAAATTATGTCTTTCAAAGATGAATCTGGGTGTGTGGGAGAATGGATTGTAGGAGGGAAGAAAGAAGCAGAGAAACCATAGGAAGCGGCAGAGGGGTAACCTTTCCCGATTTAAGGAGGAAGGCTCCCTTGGGCAACACACTCCCACTGATTTCCTGTGGAGGCTTTGGAGTGTGCCCCCCACCCTAACACCATCCCAGCAGAACAGGTAGGTCTCAGGTGTGCTGAGGGTGCCCTGGGCAGGACGCTAATGCAGGAGTCCAGGCATCTAGGCAAGACATGATGGCAGCTTGGGTACCGTGGTGGCCATCAGGATGGAGAGAAGTAAATGGACCCAGGGCTTGCTGATGGACTCAACGCGGGGGAGGGAAAGTGAGTCCAGGAAGTGTCCTGGGTGACAGGCCCGCATGCGCCGGGGTGCTGGGCTGGGACCCAGGAGGCTATGACAGGTCCTCTTCGCTCTGTCTCTCTGGGGAAGGACGGGATGCCTTGGGATCTGCCACTGTTCCAGCGTCACGGCAGGTTGTACACGTGCCAAGAGATGGTGGAAGATGAGCGGCAGGTGAGGAGTACCCTCCAGCTGGAATGTCTGGTACAGAGAAGGCTTGAGCTCCCTGGGGGCCAGCGAGAGGCAGCAGACTTGCCCAGAGGAACAGAGCTGAGTGGGCTCCGATGGGGCGTTCGCTGACGCCCTACCCTCCTGTTGGTAAACGAGGCAAATCTCCAGGGAAGACGAGTAACCACGAGCTTGGAGATCTGCCTGGGGATGCCATCAGAGCCTAGGGAGGTCTGGACTTGGCTGGGGCCCCCTGCCCAGAGAGGCGCGGCGGGATCTCCAGTGGTACCCCACCCACCGTGGAGCCAGCTTGTGATCTGGAGCCGAGGGACCGCACCAGGGTGGAAAGCACAGGGAAAAAAAAACACACTGGTCATCTTGGGGCAATGACTTCCCGAAGACCTGCTCTGGGGACCATTGCGTAACACATACACCTGGGATGGAGGGAGGCCACACCTCAACGAGTTGGTTTTCCCGTGGGCAGCGAGGGCTGCATCAGAAGACCTCAGAGGGAAGCCAGGGCTTTACTCTGCCCTGGGGAGCAGCTGACTTGGAGAGCTTCCTCCAGTCTAAGCTTCGGAAAACCAAGAGCCCAAACAGTAACACGATCCCCGGGTGCGTCCTCCCTGGAAATCTGTCCTGGGGAGGCCCTGGGCACTGGTTCCAGAAAAGCAGGGCAGAGACCACAGAACCCTGCTATCTACCAGAGGCTGAGGCCCGGCGGGGCGGAGCAGCCTGTATACACCCCCTGGCCCCCAAGACTTCAAAAGCAGCCTCACCCCCAGAAATGAAGCAAGTCTCTCTGCCACAGGTAGGCTCTCCTCTTGGGAGCAGTGAGAATGTCCCCTGCGTTACTCAACTAATAGCTTTCATTGAGCCCCGTGTCGGGGTCAGAGCAGCTCATGAGGCCCATAAGGGACGGTCTTCCCGAAGCCTGACATCCAGGCGTCGGGGCGGGGTGGGGGGGGGCGCGAGACGCAAGGTTTACGCCAGCCTCCTGCCCAGCACCACTGGGCTCAGAGTAACAGGCACAGACGAAGCTCTGGCCTTTATCGGGGATGCAGAAGAACTTCTGAAAATACACAGAAGGCCGTGCTAAGTGAGTCAGGACAAGCTTGCAGGAAAAGGCGAAACAGAGAAATAGCACAAAGGAGTCCAAAGCAAATGCTGCACCTAAAGCCCTTCCCCCCGCCTCTGACCTTGAGGAATGAGCAGGCCCAGGCAGGGCTAATCCATGAAGGGCAGTGGGGAGAGGGTCCTCCTGGCCCTTGGGTGGGGACATGAGGCTGGAGTGTGCCCATGCCCCGGCCTCCTCCCTCCCTGACAGCTCTTTCCTTTGCTTTCAGCCCATGACACTGGTCTTGTGACCCTACAAGTTGCCTTCAACAACCAGATCATCTCCAACTCAGCGGTGTTTGAGTACAAAGCTCGGGCCCTGCCCACACTCCCGTCCCCCCAGCACGACTGGCTGTCACTGGACGGTAAGGACAGCGCTCGGGTCGCCTTGCCAGGCCCCAAGGGAGAGGGACACTTGGGAACCCTGTGTGCAAGGTGTGAAAAAGGAGGAAGCATCCAGGTTTCCTAACTTCTGCTGCTCGGGGTGCAAGTCGCACCTCGAGAGGACCGGCTGGTCCCCACCCTCAATCTCGGGCTTTCCCTGGGACGGAGTGAGTAGGTGAGCTTGGACCCAGGGCTTGCCAGGGCGTCTGAGTGGCCAGACAAGCCCCTGAGCCGCTGAGAGGCCCCTCTCCGGACAGACCTGGGGCAGCAGGGTCCAGGCATTCTTTGCTGCTCCACCCCCAGCCCCAGGGCAGCTTCTAGAAGCAGAGGGAGCTCCTGGAGGCCATCACCAAGCCCTGAGCCTCTCAGAGGCAACAGCAATGGGCGAGGCTGGGGGAAGGCAGCCCAGGTTGGGCTTCTTTCTGATTCCAAGGCCTGGACTTCAAGGCTGTGTGTTGAGTGCTTCTGCCTTTTAGGGACCGTGAGCCACACCTTCTCATGGAAGCCCTCCCCGACCCAGCTGAGGGCGGAGGGCCAGGGAGCCCCCAGAGGCTCCAAGGCAGGAGGCAGGACGTGATGGCCAAGGATGCTTCTCTGAGAGCGGCTGGCCTGCTGCACGGGGGTGCCGAGTGGTGGCTGCTCCCCCTGGGGCACCAGAGGCTCTGCAGAGAAAAGTTGCAGAGGCTGCCCTTCCAGGCCCGGGCATGCCCAGGGGAAGCCCCAGAGTTGGCCTGGGGGGCTGAGCTGATGGTCTGCTCTGGGCACCGAGACAGGATGGAGGGATGGCTTACACCCGCCCTTAGTATCAGGGCAGCCACAGAGGTGCCCGTCTGTGGGGTACCTTGCTAGAGACCTTGCCGGCCCAAGGTGTTGGGTCTCAGCTAAGCTGACCCAGGCCCTCTGTGGGGGTCAGTTCCTTAAGCTCCCATCCACAGCGGCCCTTTGCCTTCTCCCCTCTCAGACCTCCCCTTGCTGCTGGTCGCTGGAGGCTCTCTGGGCTTGGGCACATGCCTTAGGCAGCTTTCCTGGGCCACCCAGTGTGTAAATCTCTGCCTCATCCCAGCCCCGGCCCCAGCAGTGACAGGGTGTCTGGCAGCCGCCCTGGCCACTGAACCCTCTGAGCTGTTCCCAGAGGTGGTTTTGGATCAGCAGGCGTCTGCACCCTGGCAGTGGCTGCCTGGGAGCGCCAGGCTGGCCTTGGCAGCCACCCTGGCCGAGGCTGAAGCCAGCCGGCGCTGTGACGATGACCTGCAGGATGTAACAGAGAAGGGCAGGGTGACCAGGGGCTCCCGTTCAGGAAATCCGGTTTCAGTTTTGCAGAACAAATGGGAAAGGGAACAGGGAACTCTGCAGAGCCCTGGCTCTCCCTCAGTGACCAGGTCACTTCACCAGCGTGCACTGCAGGATGCAGGGACCAGTCAGTGTCGGACCTGCCTGGAAGATGGAGCCCTTCAGAAAGCCAAGTCTAGCCAGGCAGTGCCTTGCCTCGGAGCACAGGAATCATCAGCCATCCCCCCCCCCCCCCGCCCCCGGAAGCCCAGAGGGCCGGCTGTACCAGGAGGCTGCCGGCAGGAGAGGATGCTGTGATAGAGATCGTGGGGAAGGGAAGCCACCTTCACTGCTTCATGACAAGCACGCCCCTGAGTCCTCGGCCAAGCAGGACACCTGCTCCCGAGCAGCCCCCTCTGCCGGGACTCGGAGCTCTGAGCTCCATAGGCCTCCAGTTGAAATAAGCATCCTCCCAGCCCCTGGCAGAATACACAGGAGAGATGACAGGAGTTGGGGAAGGGACAAGGCAAGGCCACCCCCCTACAGAGAGCAGATGGGGGCCCCGAAGGACCCCATGAATCTCTTTCCCTTTGGGCTTGGCCAGGCATCCTTTCAATAGTGGGAGGGGAAGGGGGGCCAGGGCAGAGGAACCGTGAGATGCCCACCCTGCCAGGGTGGAAGAGTAAAACTACCGTCTCCTTGTTCTTTTCCATCCCCCACCTCCCCGCCCCCCAAAATGAGTACAAGTGACTTATCTACCCAAGGATCATTTTCCCAGCATTTCACCAGCCTGATACAAAATAACGGTGGGGGGGGGGGAGGGGAGCAGAACCGCAGCCTCAGCGCCAGGGTCATAATCCTCCCAGTGCAAAGGGGACAGCTGGGACAGCCCAGAGGGTGGAGGTTCTCCGGGCTCTGGCCAACCCTGTGGCCTGGCAGTGAAGAAGTGTGTCGAAGACGATGCTGCAGCGACCAGGCTGTCAGAAGCCTTCCTCTCCTCTCCCCTCTCCTCCCGTTCCGCGGCTCCTTCCCTCTGCCCCTCCCGCCCCCAAGGTTACCGGGCAAATTCTCAATTAGAACCGCGGGGACGGGGAGGTGCGCGCGCTGCGGCCAGGGGGAGGGGCGGTGGTGGAACGGGAGGGGACGAGGGGACAGCAGCGCCGAGCGAACTGGGGCACGGCGGCCGGGCGGCGCGCGTGCACACACAGGCGCACACACAGACACACACGCGCGCATGTACACGCGCGCACACGCACGCTTGCACGCCCGGCGCAGCTGCAATGCAGGGGCCCTGCGCGGAGCGCTGGGCAGGTTGCGCCCGCGCCCGCCCCACGGACTGCGGCACGGCTCAGCCCTCCCCAGCCCAGGGGAGAGAACGGGGACGTGCCGCCAGGGTTGCGCGCTCTGGCGCCGGCGGCCGCCTCCCGCTGCGCGCGCTCCTGGTCCACACCACTCCACCCGCGCCCGTCGCCCTGCTTGCCATCCTGGGGGCGCTCTTTGCTCCTCCCTCCATCCCAGAGGGGGAGAAATGTTTGGGAAGAGATTTCAGCTTTCATTTGTTTAAAAAAATGGATTTGTTTGCCAGACTAAAGGCTGGGTGGGGCACGCGGAATCGAATCCGCGCGCGCAGCAGCAGCCGCGGTGGCGCAGCCTTTGTCCTGGGCGCAGCCTTTGTCTGAGCAGCCTGGTCGGGCGGGAGGCGATCGTCCCCAGGCAGGGTCATGGGCGCAGGGGCCCCGTGCCCCCAAAATCTCAGTTGGACACAGCCATCCAGGCGGAGACAAGCATGGAAACGGGGGAGGAGGGAGAACAGGGAAGAGGGGGCGCTGGCGTCGGCATCTACCCGCTCCAGGCCGACTTAGGGGGGAGCACAGTCCCCTGGGTCTCGGGAGCTGCAGCGCTTCTCCCAAACTTAGGGGACTTGCCCACCCTCCCCAGCCCCTGCACTGTGACCTCTAGAGGACACAGGCCCTACAGGCTGGCAGATTGCGGGCCACAGTACCTGTTTGTCTTATGAAGGATTGAATGCATGAGCGAA
Source organism: Monodon monoceros (assembly GCF_005190385.1). NCBI lineage: Eukaryota > Metazoa > Chordata > Mammalia > Artiodactyla > Monodontidae > Monodon > Monodon monoceros. The sequence continues at coordinate 175,462,554 of NW_021703774.1, read as the reverse complement.
TAAGTGCCCACAGGACACATCAAGAGAGCTTCATCCAGCCCAGTGTTCAAGAAGGCTTCCAGGAGGAAATGACTCTTCCACTGAGACCTCCAGCCTGAGCAGGCATCAGCCAGGCTGAGACGGATGGGAAGGAGGAGTATCCAAGGCAGAGGGAGCAGCAAGGGCCCCAGGCTGGGGAACAGCCGCTTCCTTTAGCCAAGGGGCTCTGGGAACTACCAGCTTCACCATTTCTTCCCCCAGAGGTCCAGATTCAGAACAGATTTCCCCAGGCCTCTTGCATCAGGACCGCAGAGTGGTCCGGGGTGGGTCAGCTGTGCCTTTGGGGCGCAACGGGACCTCTTCCAGGCGAGAGGTAGTCAAGCAGCCAGTTTACCCCGGGACCATTTTCTGAGGGCCTCTGGGAAATGTCCCTTCTGCCTGCCAGGGGTCCTGTGGACACAAACAGCCAGGGCTGTGCTGAGCGAGGGGAGGCTGTGCTGTGTGTTCAGACGGCCTCTCCTGGGCCTGTGTTTGCAAAAAGAATCAACCCAGGCCACCTGACCCTGCGGCTCTGGAGCGAGGGGGTGGGGTGCACATCTGGCCAAAGGCACTAGGACACCTTTAAGAGATCCCTGTCCCTGGAAGAAAGGTGAGTGGAACTTCTGGGTGCCTGGTTCTTTCCGTTGCAACCAGCTGATGCTCCCCAAGGCCTCGGCCCACCCCTACCCAGCTGGGCCCCTCTCCAAACCGGACTAAGCCGCTTATTCTTAGACTCTATTTTCAACTGCCTCTCGGGCAGCTGAGCCTCCTGCCTGAGTGAGAGGATTGGTGCGATGCACGATGCACAGATGCAGCTTTCTTGGGCTCAGCCAGTCAGCCACCTGGGCAGGTCTCCTGCCACCCTCGGGTGGGGGAGGGACCGTGTAATCTCAGGCAGAGGGAGGGGGCTGGAACTCACATCTCACCGTCCAGGTGCCTGCTTCGGCATATGAAGCCTTGGGGCAGGGCGGACACCCCCACCCCCACCCCCACCCCCACCCCCACCGCCTCCCCTCCAGCTCACCGGGGCCAGAGGAGGGTATCTGGCAAGCCAGCCTCTGGGGCAGCCTGGCTCCGGGTTAGAGGTGTGGGAAGGTGGGAGCCTTGCCCCCTGTAAGAAGGTGGAGAGAAGGAAAAGCAAGATTTGGCCTCCTGGTTTGGCCTTCTGTGACCAAGGCTTCTGTGCTAATAGGTGGAAGATGTGTAGCTGGGATGGTCCCCAGCTCTGTCCCCTCCCCCCCCTCCCAGCTGCCTGTCCCTTGCATGTGGCCATGCTTCTGCCAGCCTCCCCCCCCACACACACACCCGGCTGGTTTCTAATAGCAGCCTCCAACCACCAGTAGTGGAAGACCACACACTGAGCCAGAGGCCAAGGGTGCAGCCCATGGGCAGCAGGAGGGGCCACTCCAGCCGTGAGAATGGCCCCTGGGAAGCTTCTGGACGTTTCCTCCCTCCAGTGAGGACACGCCAGGGCTTTCAGATGAGTGTACCTTGCTGGCCCCTCCTGGCCTGGCTCCCTCCATCCTGCAGATCCCCCAGCCCGCTGGCCAGTCCCCCCGCTCTGGGCCCGTGATGAACTGTCCACATGGGAGAACATCGACAGAGCCAGACAGGAAGTGTATCACTTTTACCAGATAATGTGGGGAGAGGAGCAAATGTTAAGTTGTAATGAATTTTAAATGCCACTGTTTTACTGAAACAAATACAGTTTGTTTCGTGGGGTAGAATACAAAATTCAGGAGAGTTTTTTAGATCAGACATAGAGCATCAGCGAATGGTCTTGACTTTGGAGAGTGCCTTGAACCACAGGCAAAGTCAGTGCCCCGAGGGCCCACACCCTCCTGCCTCTGGGAGCACTTTGAAGAAGTTTCAGAAGCTTGGACGCAGGGGTCTTCTCTGTAAGTAAGAAGGGGCACTGCGAAGAATCTTCTGGCATTCACCTAGAGTGGGGTCTAGGGCACACTCCAGTGTGTTAACTCATGGGTGTCTGGGTATTTCTTTACATAGCGGGGACCTAAGAGATAAGCCGGTAGCGGCAGAAACTGGTTTGAGCCAGTCTGACGCTCGGGACGTGAAGCTCAGTGGCAGGAAGGGACTCTGGTCTGAGCTGCAGCTACCCCGTCAAGGCCTCGCTCCAAGGCGCAGGCTCCCTCTTCATAGTCAGTGTCTCTGTGCTCTGTGGGGTCCACATCCTTACAGATGGGGGTGGGTGTCCTTAGCCCTCCTTAGGCAGAAACCAAGGGGCCTGGTGCTCAGATGTCTCCCGGAGGCGTGATCTCCTGCTGCTTGCGGCTGGGGCCACACCAAATGGATCTGGGTGGCAGGGATGGGTCACCTTGGGGCTGGGCCTCACCCGCCTCCTTGCATCAGTGACAAATTGTGCCCTGCAGAGAAACAGCAAGCCCAGCATCTGCAGAGGCTGAGGACACAGCCCCCGGGTCCTCATCCTGGCTATTGGGGCAGGTAGCAAAGTAAAAACCAGTGGGCGAAGACCCAGAGCTCCGGCAGACGTGGCCACTCCCGCGGGGGCAGCTTTTGGCCACCGGGGGGCAGGTGGCTCATCCTGAGGCACGAAGGTGGGAGGCTCAGACCCTCCCATGGTCAATATCAACCTAGTTATCCTTGACTGTTGCATGAGTTTCCTGGCAGTTCTAGAGGCTGGAAGTTCTAGAGGCCCTGGTGCTGGCAGGGCCATGCTCTCTCTGAAGGCTCTAAGGGAGAATCCTCTTGCCTCTTCCAGCTTCCAGGGGCCACTGGCAACCCTTGGTGCTCCTTGGCTGGTGGCAACATAACTCCAGCCTCTGCCTCTGTCATCACATGGCATCTTCCTTCTCTGTGTGTCTCTGTGTCTCTGTTTTCTCTTCTTACAAGGACACGGGTCGTTGGATTAGGGCCCCACCCAATCCAATGAATTCATCTTAAACTAGTTACATCTGTAATTAACTAATTACCAAGATCCTATTTCCAAATAAGGTCACGTTCTGAGGCAGAGGGAGAAGAGAGAGGCCCCAGAGAGCGCAGGCTACGTGAACGTTAACAGAACATTCCAGAAGGAGGAGCTGGTGATGGAGACTGAGAAGGAACAGTGGGGGTAGTCGGAGGGACACAGAAGAGGGTGGGGTCTCAGAGCCTAGGGTCAGGGGGCTTCACAAGGGGAGGAGGTGGTCCCTGGGGTCCTAGGGGCTGGAAATCATCCAGTGGATTAAAGACCCGGCAGGCGCTGGGATGCTATCTCCAGGCCCCTCCCTTCTCCCTCTGCCCACTCTCCATGAGGGCTTAGCCCCACCCAGGACCCTCTTTACCGTCTGTAAAGGTGCACTGATACGTCCACCTTTGTGCCTCTTCTCAGATCCAGAACCTTCCATCTAGCTGCCCCAGGACGTCGCTGCTCCGGTTTTCTTGGGCAAGTCAACGTGTCCCAAATGTTACTCACAATTGTTCTCTTGTTGCCACGCGCCCCCTCCCGATCCTATAGCTCCTACAGCCTCGGCAGAAAGTCCACCCCAGAAAACCCAGAGTCATTCCTGAGACCCCCTGCTCACGCCTAGCCCCCCAAACCCGTCACCATCCTAGTGGCCTTCTCTCCATCCCCTCTGCCACCACCTTGACTCGGCCGCAAATGTCCTTGCACATCCTACTCCTGCTCCTGGCCTCTACTCTTGCCTCCTTCCACGAGGGTCGTCCCTTCTTGCATCACCAGGCACCGCTCTGACTCCAGGGGACCTTCGTTCTCGTGGACTTTACATTCTAGAGGCGGGAGAAAGATAACAAACACATCACAGAGGAAATATCGGGGCACTTACCATGGGCAGCCTGGTAGAGGGGGGCCAGGGTGGCTGCTTGAGGTCGGCGGCCGGCGGAGGCCTCTCTGGGGAGGCGCGATGTCAGAAAGGACGCACACGCGAAGATCCTGGGAAGGACGTTCCAGGCCGAGGGAATCACAGAACAGAGTTCCCTGCGAGACACGGAGCCTGGTGTGTAGGGGCCGCACGGTGAGCAGGCTAAGGGGAGGTGCAGCGGAACGAGAAGGGGCCGGGCCTCCGGGGGCCCCTCAGCCAGGGCAGGGGGCTGGGACTTGATCCTGAGGACAGCGGGAGGGTTATAAGCCCGTGAGTTGACACGCTCCGCCCCCGCCCTGGCTGCTGTCTGGAACATGAACTGCGTCTCTACTCACAGGGCAACCACCCCGGGCGCTCTTGCATCAGTGCGGGCAAGAGATGAGAGCGGCTCCGACAAGGCCGGTGATGATGAATCCCAAGAGACACAGTTTGGGGGCTCCTTGGGGGCAGAGTCAGGGGCCCTTCTGATGATTTGAACGCGGAGGATAAGCAAGAGTAGGGTGGGTAGTGCCTAGATTCGGGGCTGAAACAGTGGTGGGGGACGGAACCATTTCCTGAGAGGAAGGACTTTGAAGAAGGTGGGAGAGAGGGAATCTCGAGTGGGTTTTGTTCATATTCTGGTTCACAGCCTATTAGAGTTGCCAAGGGTACAGTTGGGTTTGAAAGTCTGCAGGCCAAGGAGGGGCCCAGAAAGGAGATAAAATTTAGATGTCATCAGCTCAGCAATGGAATTTAAAGCCATGGGTCTAGAGGCAGTTGCTCCATGAAAGAGGGTGGGTAAAGGAGCGGAGAGGGCACAGGGTCAAGCATGGGCTCCCCCAGTATTTAAATGTCAAGCTGAAAAGTTGCTGGCAAAGGAGAAGAAGCATCCAGCGAGAGGAGGAAGATGGAGAGGATGTGACCGCTGGGAGGCCAGGAGAAGAGGGTGTTTCAAGAAAAAGGATGTGGCAGCCGTGTTAATACCAGGAGAAGGGGAGCAGAGCATCCCAGGCAGAGGAAACCGCATGTAGGAAGACCCCACGGCAGGAGGGAGCTCCGTGAATTTAAAGAACTCAGAGAAGTGGCTGAAAACTCTGGTAGCCTGTCTCTGAGCTTACATCCCTGACTCTCCCCAGGCTGCGACAGGAAAGACCTGGCCCAGGAGATCTTGTGCCTCTACCCCTCCTCGTGCAGCCAGAGAAAAAGCCCCGGACCCTGCCTTTCCTGCCTTGCCCTCTGCTGTTGGCCCAGAAAACCATCCCACAGGTGTGCGGGCCCCAGAGAGGCAGCTTCGCTGGCCCCAGGCTCAGGGAGACATCTATCCACAGCTGCTCTGAGTCCCAGGGACAAACTCCCTCCCAGTTGCTCCCCACTGGGGTGCAGGGACTGGTGCCAAGTCCCAAAGCAGGAACAAACTGTGACTCACCCGCCAAACGGTGTGTGGATGTCAGACCCAGTGGAGACGGCTCTCAGACCCCAACCACTGGTTGTGGCCGGAATGCGGGAATCCTGCAGATGGGCCCGACGGCTGCCCGGCAGTCGTGCTCCCTCCTTAATCAGTTACATCGGACTCCCATTATTCCCCCACGTCATTTAGACGCGGGTCAGCTGTGCTTCAGGGGGCATGGCCTCGAAGAAAGGCCTCTTGGCAGAGCTGGGATCCCAGAAAGACCAGCAGGCCTGGGGAGACGGCCAGTTCAGGCCAGCGATTTGCAGGCTTCCTTAGCCCTTCCTAGGATTCGGCCCCAGAATGCACCTCCCTGGAAAATAATGGAGATGCTGATCTGTTGATCCAGCAGCGGGAGCAATGGTCCTGAGACGGGGAGACCCAGGACATCGCCCGTGAGCAAGGAGAAGGGGCCATGGGTGGAGCAGGGGCTGGTGTGACCTCCAGAAGGAAGCGGGGTGCTGGAGGTCCTGGAGCTGGATGAGAGGAGATCCCCACCTCCCCTACCAATGATCCAGATCCCAGCCTCTGGGTGGGGCGAGCACAAGCCCTCTCCTTTTAAAAATTCCCCAAAATACACGTGTTTCTGATCCTTTCCAAGCAGCCCAGCGACTGACCTTGTCTCCCGCCTCTGTGACAACGAGACATTCACAAGAGCCTGATAGGCTGAAGACCAGCTCCCTCCACTGCTGACATGTTCCACTTGTGAACTTAAAGTCCTTTGCTTGAGGAAAAAAAAAGTGACAGGCAGGTATGTGTCAGATGTTCCATACTTAATAATGGGAGACATTTTAAAAAATCCGTGGCAGAGTGGAAATAATTGATACATCAGAAACAGACTTAGAATCTTCGAGAATTAGAACTTGGAAGAAATGGTTGTCGCATTGTCCAACCTCCTCATCCCTCTGGAAGGAATCTGGGCCCCCAGAAGAGCGGCCACTTGCCCCAAACCACTGCCGAATCAGGACAGAAGCCCTCCCGACTCAAGATCAGCATGTGCCCTGCACCCTCCACCCACTCCCCCTTCTCCACCCCACAGCCAGACTCACAGACTCCGGAAGCCGGGACACAGGGCAGGTGAGAAACCAGCTGGCCGAGGCCCTGGGCCAGTCCTGACATCAGCAGATGGAGAGGTCCCCCGAGTGTCCTTTCTCCTGCCCAGGTCCGAGATGGGCCCTCACCCCATTTGGTGGCACCCACTTTTAGAAGAGCTGCTGACGCCTTGGGTCACCTCAACAACACCAAAGCTGCATCCCTTGGTCTTGAGACACGAGGGAGAGCTGGCAGACCTGTTGGCACAGAGCTGTCCACCCAGGGGTTACAGCAGCTGACATCTATGTGCCACCACCTGCCAGGCCCTATCCACGAAGCGTTTACGCATATCGATTCACTCAAACTTCCCAACTACCTACGAGGTCCCGCATCCTACAGATGAGGACGCAGACACACAGTGAGCAGGTGATGCCGAGAGGATCATACATAGCGGTCTGACCCCATCCACCGGCTCCTGACCTCCACACAACGAGAGCCTTCCTCTGCACCTGTTCTCCCTACTACAGTTATGCTGCATCCGGTGGGGGCCTCCAGAGCTAGAAACATCCTTCATCCCTGCTTCTCCCTTCCCCACAACCCTCTTCCCCCAAGCCAAGCAGTTTGCAAAGTAGGGCTTTTAAAACCCCCCAGGGCTTCCTCCTCCCATCTTCCGGGGTCCTCTACCATTTTTCTATCTCAGGCCTTTAGCATCACACACCCGGGCTTGGAGCCTCCCCGTTGGCCTTCCTGCCGCCACGTTCTTTCCCTCCCCATCCATGCTGTATATCCCTGATGCTTTTGGAAAGGATTGACAGAAACCTGCTGTGTGCCAGGCGCTGTGCAAGGTGCGGTCCCCTGGGAGAGACAGACCCCAAGATTGGTGATTGTAACCCAGTGCAGCACGATGAGTTAGAAATGGAGGCGGGGCTGCCAGCGGCACCTGTTGGGAGGGGCGTGGTCATCTGGGAAGGTCAGGATGAACTCTGACTCTGCAGCACGGAATCCAAGACCCTTTCTAAGCTGCCCTCAGCCTGTCTTTCTCGGCTTATCTTCAGCCATCACCTCCTCTCCCCCTGCACAAGGCTCTCCCCTCCTCTCCACCAAAATACCCGATTTCCCCAAACATACTGTAATGTTTCTCACCTCGAGGCCTTCGCACATGCCGTTCCCTCTGGTCTCTCAGGTTATTTTTCCTGTGGCTGCTCTAGAGAACTCCTGCTCTGCTGAAAATTTCTACTGTAAGGCCCTTCCCCTCTAAAAGCTGACTTCCCCCCTCATCCCACTGCCACCCAAACAGGATGCCTTCTTTTTATTTGGCTTTTCCGTTACACTTTGTAAATTCCTCCCTTAGCAATTCTCTCTTTGTAATCATTTATTCCCTAACTGGTACCGGAGCCCCCAGTAGGTGCCAGGCCCTGGGCCAGTGCTGAGATTAGAACAAAGGAATGAATGAAAAAGAGCAGATGAGGTTCCTGTGCTCACCAAGCTTACCATCTAGCAGAGGAAAAATCAGACCTGAACGCCAAACCTTTGCACAAATAAGTGTGTGTGGAGCTTGTGATGGAGGGTTAAGAGGAGGTCTGGGAGGGATTTCTTGAAGAAGTGGCCCCTGAGCTGAGATCTGAGGGAGGAGCAGAAGTTAACTCCATGGAGAGGGGAGGGAACAGCATGGGGAACAGCGTGCACAGACAGCCCTGTGGTGGGAGGAGCCTCATGGATATAAGGGAGCATGTGAAGGCTGGGGAGGTGGAGAGGGGCTGGGGATCAGACCAGACAGGTTAGAGGGGTACCCAAGCACCAGCCAGGCTGAGGAGTGCTGGCTTTATACCCAAGGAGAAGGAAGCCATGGAAGGTTTGAGAGGCATGGATGTGACCAAGTTTGCATTTCAAGAAGTGCTCTTGGCTGCTGCGTGGAGGATGGATTGAAGGAGAGCCAGAGCTGGCGAGGGTAGACTAGTGAATCCTCCAGGCTAGAGATGATGCTGGACTTGGCGGTTCTGGGAAAAGGGGACCATCAAGAGAGATTCAGGAGGTAGCATCAGTAAGACTTGTAGATGGATTAGGTACGGGCACTCCGTGTCGTGCACCCTGGAGGACTGGTCACGAGTTGGGCTAGTTTGAAGGGCCTTTGGGACATCCATGGGAAAAGTCAACAACAGCAAGTGAGTGGACTTAGGCTCCAGAGCTCAGAGAAGCATGTGGGCAGGAGAGAGACATCTGTGACATGACTGCATGGAGGTGGCATGGGAAGAAATGGGTCAAGGGGTGTGGATGAAATTGGCAAAGGTGAGAATATAGCTGAGTTCTGAGGCCAAGGACTTCTGTCTTAGTTATAATCATGTCCTAAGAGGCCAGGAACACAGTAGGTGCTCAATAAATATTTCTTCAAGGGATAGATGGACGGACGGATGGATGGATGGATAGACGGATGGATGGACAGACAGTGGTGTCTTTGTGACACTGCTGACTGACTCTAGCTTTAGGCTACAGGATCCCTGATGTCAGAAGCAGCTGGGGAGGGTGTCCAGAACTGACCAGGCACCATCAACCCCTTTCTGGTTTCCGTGTCACTGGACAAGCCTCAGGCAAATAACCCAAGGCAAGAATGCAGAAGCTTGACCTCTATTAAAAATGTGCCCTTGAGGCTGCCTTCAGAGCTTTTAAGGGGCAGAGAATTCACTACTCAGCTCCCTGGATTTGGAAAAGGAAGAGAAAAAGCAAGTCTCCTCCCTGAGCTGCTCAGACCCATCTCCCCTCTGGACCAGGTCCTTGGCAAGTCCCTGCATGGTGTGTCACCATCCTGGGGTCTGGAGGAGGGCGTCATCTGACCCTCTGTGATTCCCTCATTGTCTGACCCAGCCCTACCTTAGCCTGGTGAGTGAATGAATGAGTGAATGAATGAGTTGATAGGTGGGTAGCTGAGTCAGGAGCCATGAAAACCTGCCTATCCACACCCATCTCCGTGGAATTCACTGCAACAAAGTGCTCTGGTATGACAGTGACAGCCATTCCAGCCAGGCCCCATGCCAACAGCTTCATGTTCATGACCCTCAGCCAGGTCATAAGCCACAATGGAAGAAACAGCTTTGGTAGAAGGCAGCCTGTACACCTGCCCATCAGTAACTGGTACCTGCTGAGTTCCAGGCATCTGAGGGGCACTCTCCTGGGTTCAGGGCTTTATGGGTCAACTGGGCGTGCCCCTACCTCCAGGAGTGTATGGCCCAGGACATGAAGCAAGCCGGACAGCACAGTTGGTGTGATGAGAGCCCCATAGGGGCAGGTTCCGAGTATTAGGGGAGCACATGAGAGGGGCAGGGAGTCCCTCTGTGCTCCCATCAGGAAGAGGATGCACTTGACAGGCGTTAACTCTGTATGAAAACTATGTTTGTTCAGAGGAACGCTCTCCATATGTAGAAAGAATGTGCAAACAGTCAGCCAATTCACAACCCATGCACGGTTTCCATCATTCATGGAAAGGACTCATAGAGGCCATGAAAGCCGTTACACTCCCAGTTACAGTTTATTACATCAAAGGGATCCAGATGGAAACCAGCCAAGGGAAGAAGTGTGTCCGGCAGGGTCCAGGAGGGCACCAAACACCCACCTTCCATTGTCTTCTCCCGTGGCTTGTGGTCAACATTAATGTCCCTGCATCAATGCGTGACAATGCTCACGGAAAATCACCAATCAGGGAAGCTCACCTGAGCCTCGGTGTCCAGAGTTTTTCTTGGGGCTCCACCGCGTAGGCGTGAGGGATTGCCCTCATGGCTGATCTCGGTCTCCGGTCTCTCCTGAGTTGGCTGAAACTGTGTGACCGAAAGTCCTTACCCTAAATCACATAGTTGATCCTTCTAGAGTGGCCAGCCCCTACCCTACAACTCTCCACTGTGACCAGCTCCTACCTTAAATCATACTGTAGGACTCTCCAGTGACTCAGGCAAACTAAGCCACTCCCTCCGGCAGGACATTCCAAGGGCTTAGAGATCACCTCCCGGAAGGCAAGGACAAAAGCCAGACCTCTCTTTGGTCAAGGTTAAAGTCTCTACTGTGCAGAATTGCACCTCCCCTCCTCTGCCCCCACCAGCCTGTCTCCCCTGCTCCTCAACCAGCAGACCAATTTCTTTTTGCTGTTCTTGCCTCAAGAGGCAACGCTGAGTGTCTGACATGGTTTTTGCTGTTGTTGTTGCCGTTGTTTTCAAAGTGTCGCCCCTACGCGGATACTGTGTAGCGCTCAGCAATTCTTTGGGGCTCAAGAACACATTTTATTATGAAAAATGCTTTGGGCAACTACTTTGTCTTCTGCAGAGAATACTGTGCAAAGCTCAAGGTCTCCTGGGCAGAGATGTGAAATTCACTACATTACAGACCCATCCACTTAAATGTGAAGTCAAAGGAGAAATTTTAAGAGCCTTTGACAGCTAAGGTTATTATTCTCACATATGATCTCAATTGCCTCTTTAAATTTCTCACCTGTTCCCCGGGCCATGATGCTCTGCAAATGAACCTGCATCCCGTCTCCATCTGCAGACAGCACCCCTGGCTCCGGCAGTGTTCTTTCCTCACTAAAGTGTTCTCCTGTTGGCTCCATTTGGAGCTGCCGCTCAGCCTTCTCCCTCCCCCACCCCCTGGAGGAAGCCCCTCCTCCAACTGTGCTCCTCTTTTTTCCCCCAGCACCGATGGGAATGGATCTGACCTTGCAAATGGTAACCAGCTGGGTGCACACGGGAATCTCAGAGCCGGGGTGGGGTCCTGGGCAAAGAGCATTCCTGCTCAATAATTCACCTTTAAGAGAAAGAGAAAACCTAGATGCAGCATTCGGCCATCTTCTAAGATGTTAACAATTCAGTGTGATTCTCAGACATGAAAAATGCATCAATGCTCTAAGTTTATAAGGTCAGTGATGTTTATTATGACATCAGAAGGCCTGGCCTGGGCCCCCACCCCCGGAACAGCTAAAGCCAGGGGAAGCGCTAGTGTGTAGCTCCGAGCAGGGCCCGCCCAGAAGTCCTGCAGATGTGGCCCTACGAGGTCCGGCTTGATGCATTCGAAGCCTCCAGTGCCCTGGCACTTGGAGATGGCTGATGCATTTATCACGAGTCTTTCTGCCCGTTCCTGGAAAAGCAGCAGGAGAAAAAGCAAGCTCTGAGCAGAGAGCAGTCATGCAGCAGGAAGCGTGAACCTCCAGGCCCCCTGATTGCACTTACAGACATCATTCCTCCCCCAGCATTCTCGGTTTTGATTCCCAGAAGAAAGTGAGCGGGGGCTCATTTTATATTTGCCGAAAGGCCCTGGCATTGTTTTAAGTTACTTGAAAGTGAGTTAAAGCTCGGAGGATCCTTGGGTGCGGTGGCATTTCGTGTGACAGCATCCCAGGGGATTTCACTTTGATGTGGATGGTGCTTCCCAGGCAGCAGGGCCAAGCCAGGGACTGACCCGGCTTCAGTGGTCCGGAAGCCCGTGAGCTGCAGACCTGCGTGGAGATGTGGCTGCACTGCGAGGGGCCACAGCGGATACCAGGGTGTCAGAGACCAGCTGGGGATGGGGGTACACGTGTGTGTGTAACACATCTGTGCTTTTCCCTGGCCACTCTTTCGTTTTTCTCAGTAACGGTGTTGAGCACCTAAGGTGTCTAAAACTCCCCCTGAGCTCAACCTGTCAGCTCTGCTTCTCCGAGGCATGTGAGATGGTTGTAGCCTAAGATGCGCTGGCCTCTAATTGCGCCTTCCCGTTTGATTGCTTTCTCTTTGTTTCGGTAACAGAGCGGGATTTGACAAGCCCCTCCCCTGGTGACCTCGGTAATGACTGATTATTTGTAGGAAGCTGCTGGTTGCTTCCCTAAAAGGGGAACTTCCCAGCTCTTGTTACCACCAGTGTCTGAGCTTCAGGGTTTGGTCACAGCAACTGTCAGGATGGTGATTTCAAAGTGGTCTTCAGCGTAAATATCCGGTCTTTTGACTGTTGTCACCTTTAGTCGAATATACTCATTTCTCCTTAATCAGGTTCCCAAGTTTAAAAAAAAATGAATAATATCTACTTCGTGACAAAGCATACCACAGAAGCTTTAGTAAGTGCATTCTGAGTGTACCTTTTGAGTAAACACCGCTGTTCTTAACTGTGACTCCTCTGGGCCATACAAGAGCAGTCCAGTGGGTGCTTGCGATGCTCTCAGACCCCAAAGGCCGAAGCTTCCTGAGATCCTCTCTGGAAGGGTCCGCAGGAGGGTTGGCCCCTGATTTGGCAAGCATGACCTTGAACAGGGAGCCATAGAGTTCTGCACTTGAAGGTCTATGAGCCCTCAGCCAGGTAAAGAGATGCATGGACATGTGGGGAGCTGGGCTTAGAAGACAAAGCTTGTCTTAGCTTGTCTTTGTTACTACCAGGTAACATACCGCAGATGGAACGGCTGAAACAATAGACATTTATTTTCTCACAGTTCTGGAGGCTAGAAGTTCAAGATCAAGGTGTGGGCAGGTTTGGTTTCTTTTGAGGCCTGTCTTCTTGTCTTGCAGACAGCCGCCTTCTCGCTGTGTCCTCACATGGCCTTTTCTCTGTGTGCTGTCTCTTTGTGTGTCCCGATATCCTTCTAGTATAAGGACACCAGTCAGATTGGGTTAGGGTCCACCCTAACAGCCTCCTTTTAATCTAATCACTTCTTTTAAGGTCCTGATTCCAAATACAGTCGTTCTGAGGTCCTGTGAGTCAGGGCTCCAATCTATGAATTTCTGGGGGTGTAAAAGCTCAGCCCATAACAGAGCCATTCTCCAAAAATGAGATGTGCTGCATGAAGAGGATTTCATCACTGTCATGACGGCTTTGCCAAGCCCCAGACCTGCCCTTTGAGACCCCATGGTGGGCCCACAACTCAGCCCCCCCCCCCCCCCCCCGCCCCCGGCCCGCAGGCCAGAGGCCTCATCTGGAGTTCTGCTGGCTTGCGCCTGAGTTTTCCAGCTATCTTGGCCAAGGTGTGGACTAGTCCCCTTGCCCTACTGTTTAGCTGAGACAAGGTGCTAACACCTTTTGGGCACCGGGCTACGAGCTTCGCAAATAGTCCTTATGATGACCTCGGGATGCAGCTACTATTATCATCCCTGTTTTACAGATGAACACACTGAGGTCTAGAGAAGAGAGTCTTTCCAAGGTGTCAGAGCTGGAAACAGTGCCCCAGCCCTTCTGACCCCTGAGCAGAGTGCTCACCACTTGGCTACTCTGCCCTCAAGGGGTTTTAGGCTTCTGCTTCGAATAAAGCCCAGGCACAGACTGGCCTGGCTGGCCCAGCTTAGAGGGTCCCCAGGCCAGACAGGACCCGTCTCCTTGAGTATGTCTGCGGTGTGCCACCCAGACTCCTGGTACCAAAGGGTGGTGTTGCGTTGACAGGCACAGCTTCAGGAAGAGTGCTGGAGGGAGGAAGAGGCCTCGGCCCTGCCAGCCAAGCTGCCAAGCCTGTCTTTTGGTTAAGGAGGGGCGCTTCACCCCATTGGACTGTCACGGAGGCTGCTTCGTTAGCTCTCACATGGGGCCAAGCAGAGAAGCAGCTAAGAGCTCCGGCTCAGGAGTGCGGGGGATCGGGGTCTCTGCTGCTCACTAGTGCACAGTCCAGGGCAAATTACTTAACCCCCTGCGCCTCAGTTTCCTCCTCTGTAAAACCATGGTAATAGGAACACCCGCTGCACAAACTTGGTGTGAGGATGAAAGGAATTAACATGTGTAAAGAATGTAGTCACCCAGCAAATACTATCTTGATGATGATGGTGATGATGGTGGTGATGGTGGTGATGGTGGTGATGATGGCAGCTCCCATCCCAAGAGGAAGAACCAGGTCTCTCCCCTCCCCAGGTGGCGTCTGCTTATTAAGCTGTCTTCACTATCCTGTCCGTGGAGGCTATACCTCCTTGTCCATGAGGACCATTCTGCCCAGAGTCCTAGAGCAGGTGGGACCTTGGTGAGCTGGAAGGCCTGGGTGAGACCATGAGCCACACTGGCGTGGGTCCTTGGTCCTCATCCCCAAGCCCCACCCAGGGTGCCCCCTAGTCCCTGGGCTCCCACTTTACATTCGTTATCCAATGTCATCCTCTCCCTGTTTCCAGGTGATGTTTCCATCCCCATTTTACTGACAAGGAAGCTGAATCTCGTCAGGTGACTTGTCCTTTGTCACGCAGCTCAGAGCCGCGGATACTAAAGCCCACTGGGTGCTTCCTGAACGTGTGTTGGATCATCCGCCTTTTGACTCTGTTGCTCCTTTGAGCAGAGCACGTCTCTGCACGTGCCCTGCTCTCATAGGAGACTGGCCATGTATTTTACCATCTGGCATGTGTATAATCCTGGGGGTGGGGGCACAGGGCATGGATGGGCCTGTATGAGCCACCAGGGAGAGTGTGTGAAGGTGGTTTCTTTCCCCCAACTTCTTTGGATTCTCTTTCTGCATCATGGCCCTTAGGAGAAGCCCCCAAGTTCCCAGACTGAGCTGACAGTGTTCCCGGGCTGATACCAATCCCGGCAGCACGGTTTGCCCTGGTAGCAAACACCTTGTCTCATACAGCTGTCCCCTACAGTAATCTAATGCTGCGTAACAAAGCACCCCAAAGCTGAGTGGCTCAAAATAGCAAGCATGTGCCAGTGCCCTCAATGCTGTGGGTTGCCTGGGGGCACGCACGCAGCTGCATTCATGGGACTGGTCATTTCAAATCCACAGTCCCTGCAGCCGAAGCACAGGGGTGCTTGCTGTGTCAGGTCCCACTGGACCTGCACGAGGACCCCATGTGCATGGCCTTAGACCTCATTTTGCAGAAGAGGAAAGTGAGGCACAGGAAGAGAAAGGAGCTTGGCACACAGGTAGTTAGTGGTGATGCAGGAAACAGCGTCCGGGCTGCCCTGCCCCCACCCAGAGCCTCCCTCCCATGGAAGGCTCAGGGGTCTGACAAGGACACTGGCAGCTCAGCTGACGTGTCTGAGGCTCTCTGCAAAACTCACCTTCACCCCTGAATCAGCTAACCATCGTGATGGAGAAGCCCGGCCTATCAGGGACCTCTCCAAGGGGAACCCCAAGTTCAGGCCACGGTTCTCTCCAGGACCCGTAGCTGTCGAGGAGGCAGTCACAACAAGTGGGAACTTGATGGACTCACCCCTGGCCTTTTCACAATCCTTCAGAAGCACAATTAGACGGGTGCCCTCTTCCATCATCCTTCTGCCCCATGGGGTCACCATCACGGGATTCAGCGCCTCCCCTGTGTCTGTCTTGTCTCCTCACTGAGCAGTCACCTAGCCAGGCCACATTCTCCACCTGCTGCCACCATATCCCACCGAGGGCCAGACATGGGGGCTCAGTGAGCACGAGGGGACCCACTGACAAAGGATCTGCCATCAGACCCTCCTGATTTTGGCTTTTCTTTTCCCATCACTCAGTTTTCTCTTCTAAAATTAATCCACTGATTCTTTTTATACTTCATTCTTTTTCTCTTCCTCTTATTGTCTGTGTGTATATCTCCACTGAGATATAATTAACATACCATACACTTCACCCATTTAAAGTGTACAATTCAAAGTTTTTTAGTCTATTCACAGGGTTGTACAGTCAATATCACAACCCAATTTTTGAACAAGTTTATTCCTCCAAAAAGAAACCCTTTTACCCATTAACAGTCCTGTCCCACTGCCCCCAAGCTCCTCCCTCCTCCCCCGCCTAAGGCAACTATTCATCTACTTTCAATCTCTATAAGTCTGCCTGTTCTGGAGTCATATCATATGTGTTCGTTTGGACTGGCTTCTTTCACTTAGCATTATTTCTCCAAGGTCCATCCATGTTGCAGCAGGTGTCAGTTCTTCGTTCCTTTTTATTGCCATATAAATGTCCATATGTGTGGACATACGTCTTCATTTCTCTTGGGTATATACGTGGAGTGGAATTGTGGGGTCATATGGTAACTCTATGAGTAAACTTTTGAGGAAGAGCCAGACTATTTTCCAAAGGAGCTGCACTATTTTACATTCCCACCAGCAGGGTAGGAGTGTTTCAGTTTCTCCACTTCCTCACCGACACTTGTTATTGTCCATCTTTTTTATTACAGACATCCTGTGGATGTGAAGTGGTATCTGATTTGCATTTTTGTGGTTTTGATTAGTGATTCTGATTTACATTTCCCCAATGATTAATGTTGCTGAGCATATTTTCATGTGCTATTAGCCATTTGTTTATCTTCTCTGGGGAAATATCTATTCAGAGCCTCTGCCCATTAAAAAAAGAAATAGGTTGCTTTTTATTCTTGAGTTGTAAGAATAATAAGGAATACAAGTTCCTTATCACGTATATGATTTACAAATATTTTCCCCATTCAGTGAATTGTCTTTTTCACTTTCTTGATGGTGTCCTTTGAAGCACAAATGTTTTCGATTTTGATGAAGCCCAATTTTTTTTTTTTTTTGGTTGCTTGTGGTTTGATGGCATAGCTAAGAAACCATTGACAAAATCCAAGGACATGAAGATTTCCCTCGACATTTTCTTCTAAGACGTTTGTAGTTTGGCTTTTATATTTAAGTCTTTGATCCATTTTGAATTAATTTTTACATATGGTGTGAGGTAGGGGCCCAACTTCATTCTTTTACGTGGGGACATCCAGTTACTCCAGCCCTCTTTGTTGAAAAGACTATCCTTTCCCCATTGAATTATTTTGTCACTCTTACCCATGGTTTCTAAGAATACTTTTATATTTCCTAAGGCCTTAAAGATACAATGAATATGCATCTTGCATTTATTTTTAAGTTGTCACTTAGTTTTTATTAGATTATTTTTTATTAGAAGTTGATATATGCAGAAACATATTTGATTTCTTATGAGATAGGAGAGGTGAAGTTATGCTGCAGTAACAAACAACCCCATGTCAAATGATTTATTTCTCTCTCACGCTCAAGTCCAATGCCAGTTGGTAAGGAAGGTCCGATTCATCACAGTTGCTCAGGGACCTGGCCCAGTAGAATCTACATCTTGACCTAAGCAAGCATCACAGTTGCCGGGGCTGAAGAAAAGAAGTCCTGGTTCTTAGAAATTTCCCAGACTGCTTTCTTAAACAAAGGGAATCTTAATGATGGCAAGAATTTTTAGGTACTTGGAGAGCCATCACAGGGGCAAAATGAGTGCAGGTTCAGAACTTGAAACCCAGACCTGCCGCATACGGTCTGTATGACTTTAGTCAAGTTATCTGACTCCTTGCAGCCTCGTTTTTTCCTCTGTACAATATCCAGCTTGCAGGAGAAATAGTAGCAGTGTATGTGAGTGTCTAGCGGAACAGCAGGCAGATATCAGGTACCCAACAAACTGTAGTTCCCTTCATCCTCCTGAGACCCTCAGCAGAGGTTAGGGCTGGGATACGGACACACCATCTCTGCTTTAAGATGCAACAGTTGCACTTGGTCTGGGTGCTACCAAGTGAAGTCATCACCAAGCAAAGTTTCCTTCTTCACTATTTAAAAAAATGACCCTGGTTTACTCAAAGCCCCATAAAAACCTAGTGGAAGAATTTGCCTGAAGCACATGCCTGTCTCACCCTGTCATTTCCTAACCTGGAAGAGAGGAGCATGAATACCCACGAGGAAAGACACCCTGCCAGCACACTGCCTGAGCTCTGAGCTTACTCCAGAAGCATCCAGCTCACCCTGCCCCAACTCCGCCTGCCTTTCCAGGTGTGGGCCCAGGGAGGGCACTTGCTCTTGTGGCCTCCACCCCGAGACAGAGGTGCAGAGGGGAAGGAGAGCGACAGATCTTCCAAGAGGGGAATGGCCCCAGCTGAGGACTTTCCTAGCAAAGAAATGTCACCTCGGGCTGCCTGGAAGGAGAGCTCCAGGCTGCTGACCCCAACTCGGACATCAGGGCACAGCCAATGTGTTGAAGCAGCCATGGCTAAATGTTTCTTTCATGCCAGGTGGACATGAGCTGCTGGAGGAAGGGTGAAGGGTCATGGCAGGCACCTGGGATGCCCAGGTCTGAAGGAGAGCTGAACTTCTGCCTTTTCAAAAGCAAACCCAAGGGGGAAAAAAAAAACCAAAACCAAACAAACCAAAACCAAACAACAACAACAACAAAGTTCCCCACCTGAAAGAAAAGTCTGGAGGCTTTTTCTTTAGCTGGGGTCCAGGTGGCTGAACCTGGACCCAATCATCCTGAGTTCCCTGCACTGCGTGTATAAAGGCAGGTGTTGCCCCTCGTCATCCCACCTCCCCATTTGGTCTCTGTTGCTCACAATCTACTCAGAGTAATTCAACAAGTATTAGCTGAATCCTTCCAGCGTGCCTGGAATTGTGCAAGGTGCCAAGATAAGTTAAGACTCCATTCCTGTTCTCAAGGAGATTAGAGGTGTCTCCTTCTTAGCTAACAACTAACTTTTAAAAATACTTATTAATGTACAGTACATATGGAAATTGCATATAAGTATGTGAAACTCAGCTCAATGAGTTTTCACAAACTAAAACCAGTGCCCAGGTCAAGAAGAGAACATTACCAGAAACCCAGAAACCCACCCCCACTCCTCTCCAGTCACTATCCACCACTCCAAGACACCCTGATTCTGACGGCAACAAGAGCGAACTTGTATCGAGTGTAACTTATGTGCCAGGCACCGCTGGTGCAAGCAGCTGACATCTATTGGCTCATCTAATTCTCACCCATAGATCTGAAGGCACAGCCCATGGGGTACACAGTTAGCAAATAGGAGAATCGAACTACCATTGTCCCCGACTACTACCCTTACATTGCCTCTCCTGGAAACAGAGTGCTGAAATAGTAATGCATAACAATGCCCCTGGGTCTGCTGCGCTGAGAGCAGCCAGGGGATCTGAGCCAGGCCTCAATGAATGGATAAGAATGCCCCTAGCAGATAAAGGGGCGGGGGGGGGGGGGGGGGGAAGTGCACAAGCAGAGCAGGGGAGCGCAGGGGTCCAGTGTGGTGAGAGCAGGGCAGAGGCAATGGGGGTGGGAATATGAAGGACTTGTTGGAGCAGGACTGTGAGTGCGTTCGAGTGTTCTGACTTTGCCGGGGCAGGTGAGGGACTTGCTGAGGTTTAGAATCAGCCGTCGGCCCCCGAGAGTAAGACCATACTCTACCTGCTCGCTTTGCTGGCTTAGAGGCGTGGCACAGGATGGGAGCCAGCCCCACTAGCGATGCCCTTGGGCTTGGTCTCTAAACGACGACTCAGTTTTGGTTGTATAGTCTTGAGGGCTGTGCAAAATTCTGTGGTTGTTTTCGTGTGCGTTTGGGTAGGCTCAGTAAAAGAGACTCTGCCCCCGTCTTTCGAGACGCTTTTTAACCCAGGTGGCAGAAAGGAGACATAACCAGTTTTTACGATCTTTGAGAATATGAGGGAAAAAAGAGAAGATGGGCTCATCACAAGTCTGCGCGGGCCAAGCACTTTCTGTGTGCAAGGCCGTGGGTGGGGTTAATTGAATGGGCAGGACTACACCTGTTACAGGGAACGGAGAAGGGGTGCGTGGTGTCCATTTGGGATGCCTGGGAAGGCTGCTTGCAGACGTGAGTCTTGATGGAGAGGTGTGACTTGGGCTTTTGGCGGGAAGCAAGAGACACTATGCAGAAGCATCCAAGTGAGAAAGCCGAAGCCAGAACTTTTGGACACCAGGGTTAGAGCCGAGGGATGGGCAGAGGCCCTAGAACTTCAGTTAAGGAGGTCAGGCCCTGCGCCGCCGGAATGGGCGCCTTGGACACTCCTGAACTCCCATGGGAGCCGTCCTGCAGCGTCCCTGCCCAGACATCCTCGGCCCCGTCCTGGCCGACGACCCGGGCCCCTCCGCACTCCGACCCCGGGACCCGCCCAAGTGCCCCGGCGGCCTCCCGGGCGCTGCCCCGGCTCCGCAGCCGTCGGCCGGCTCACCGTGCCCCGCGCCCCTCCTTCCCGCTCAGCCCTCCGCGCTCCCCCGCTCGCGGCGCGGCGCAGCGCAGCGCCGGCTCCTCCCGTGGCTGCATTGCAGACGCTGCAGCCGCCGCCGCCGCAGGGCGCGCCGGGGCTGCGCCGGGAGCCCGGGCCCGGGTACGCGGGGCCCCAGGGTGCGGGGCTCCCGAGCGGACCCGACGGCGCCGCGGGGCCGGGAGTCGGTGGCCGGGCGAGGGGCGGCTCCGCAGGCCGGGAGCACGCGGCCCGAGCGCCCCTCCCGCGCGGTGCGGGCCCCAGAGGAGGCCGCCCGGGGCTGTGGGCCCGGGGGAGAGAGCGCGGCCGTCGGGCTCGGAGTCGTCCCTGCCCTCGAGGGGACCGTGGCCACCCGGCTGGCGGGCCTCCCGGAATCTGGGCGGGGGAGCGGGCGACGGCATCTCGAGGGGCCGTGGCGTCGCGCTCCGCCCGCACCCTCCGGGCCGGGCCCGCCGCCGTCCAGCGCGGCGCCGCGGGGCTCGGGCGCAGTTCCGGCGCAGTCCCCGCGCCGAGCGGCTCCGCGCCCCACACCTGCCTCTGCCCGGCTCCGGGTGACGTAGCGCCCTCCGATTGGCCCGCGGGGCCCAGAGGGCGGGGCCGATGCCGGTGAGCTCACCGCCGCGCCCCGCCATTGGCCCGGGCGGCGCACTCGGGCTGTGGCGGGGAGACAGCGGTACCCGGAGCCCGAGTCGTTCCAGCCGCGGCGTGTGGAGCTGAGCGGGTCAGGGCAGGGCTGGGCTGTCGGGGCCGGGCCGGGCGGGGCCGCGCGGGAGGAGTAGGAAGACAGAGGCGGCTCGGCGCCAGCCCGACCGAGCGTTGGTCGTGCTCACCAAGTCGGAGTGA
>NW_021703774.1:175157306-175441094 GCF_005190385.1 Monodon monoceros | reverse complement strand
GAGGGGGGAGTCACTGTGTCGGAGGAGCGGGTGCGAGGACACGCGCGTTTGTGGAGGAGCCGGGGGGTCGTGGGAGGGGCGCGCGTGTTCACGCGAGGGAGGAGTGTTTGGACGCGCGAGTGTGCGTGGGGCCCGGCGCGTGTTTACGGGGCGAGCGTGCAGGAGGGGGTGTTTGGCTGAGCGTGCGGAGCGCGTGTTGATGGAGCGAGGGGGAGGGCGTGAGCGTGTTTGCGGAGCGGGGGTGCGGACACGGGTGTTTACGGTGCGAGTGGGATAGTGAGGGGGCGCGTGAGCTGATGGAGAGAGCGCAGGGACTGAGTGTGTTTTGAGGCACGAGTGCGCGTGGCGCCCGGCGTGTTTACCGAGCGAGTGTGGGTGAGGGGGGTGGCACCACGCGTGTTCGTGGAGCTAGTGGGGGAGCGGGGGGAGCGAGGCCGGGAGCGCGCGCGCGTGTAGCTGCGAGGCGGTGGGGGCTGGCGTGGGTGTGAGAACACGCGTGTGCGCGCGAGTTCGTGGGAGTGTTTGGGTGAGTGGCGGTCTGGGGACGCGCGTGCGGGGAGTGGCCGGCGCGAGCGGCGCGGACGCCCGTGGGGCCGCCGGCTGGTTTTCGTTTGCGAGGCGCGTCTGGGCGGCGGGCTTTTCGGATCGAGTGCTCGCTCCCGCGGCCAGGCGTGGGGAGAGGGGCGGGGCCGGGCGCCCGCTCCACGGGGAGAAGGGCGAGGGGAGAGGAGCAGGGACAAGTGCCCCCTTGGCGGGGAGAGTGGCCGGGACAGACTGGCCCTCGGCCCCAGACGCCTCTGCGGGACAAGGCGGTTGGAGGCTGCCTTTTCCTAGCAGGCCAATGGAGTGAATGAACGTTTTGTTAATCCGTGCGTAGAACACGGCGGGGAAAGTTGGTGGAGTTCAGAGACTAAAGGTTTGGAAGAACTTCCTGAGAGCTTTGCTTCATTTCAGAACAGGGACTGGAGAGGCGCATTGACCCTTGCTTCCACCAGCCAGGCTCCGCGTGGCCTTCTTGCATTTGTAAGATCTCGCCTGCTTTGGTTTCCTAGGTAACGGCCCAGTGTCGGGACCGGTCCTGATGGTGGTCAAATGTTAGAGACCATTTTTCAATCTTCGTCGATTTCTGCAGCCATCACATTTCCGAAAATACAGTACTCTTGCAAATAATCTTCCTAATCAGTTACTTCACCAGGGAATGGCAGTCTTAAAGCCTGTTTTGGATTTTGTCCACCGTTGCTTGGTATGATTTCTACTGGTTAGTCTGAAATATATTGATATAATTGGCAAAGCAGATACGATAAACATGAGAAGTGCTCTCAGATAATTATGAAGTGCCTCGTGTATTTGTTTGTTTGAACGCATTATATTTTTCCCATCAGTGAGGCCAAAACCTGAAATTTAAAAATTGTGATCCCCCAAAGTTGTGTTACATACGGTAGAATGGCTGGCTGTATATAAAGGGGTCCTCTTCTCTCTCTGTCTAAAGGAATCGTTTGGAGAGTTTCCCTACAGAATCTGTCATGTAGAGAAACTGTTGCTTGGGAACCTGATAAAAAGAAATATGTTAAGCCGTACGCTTTCCATGGTGTTTGTTTATGGAAATATATTTATTATTTTAAGACCAAAATTAGACGATAGCAAATAAGCTTATGTTTCTCTTTTTCTTAGTGTTAGATTTCGGGAATAATAATGTTTAATGTTCTAGAAAATAGCATTTACTTACAGGGTATGCATTTCCCCAATAAATTCCGATTGGTGAAAACAGCAGAGGACTGCCTGGAATTCCTAAGGGACCTGGACCCAGGCATTCTAATTAATTGTATTCCAAATAACCTAAATGGAAACACAGTATTTAATGCAGTAGTTAATAACAACATTGTATCCTTTAAGGATCCTTATTAACTCTTCCGCTCTTTTTTTTTTTTTTTTTGGTAACCCTTCCGCTTTTGTGATAGACATGCAGAGACACGTTATTATTTTCTTTGGTTCTCTGTGGAGGGCTCTGCTGGGCCTTCCTGCCTGTAACAGCAGCTGGCCCCGCTGCAGGACGTTCATGTTGGGCTGTCCTAGAAAACATGGGTAACAGGTGGCACAGAAAATGTTTTACTTCACACGAGAAAGATGGTGAAGTTAAAGAATCAGTGGACCTTGAAAGTTTCCCGCGTGAAAGGTATGAGACTCGTATCCATGGCTACAATTCAGATGCTCAGCTCAAGGTCCCTCACCTTCTGGCACTGCCAGAAATGTCCATTTTGGTGACCTAGAGTTTCCTTTGGGGACCGTCATAATTTTTCTGATGTTTTCGATCCTCGCCCTTGTGAACTTCTGACGTTACAGAACTGTACTTGTAGGCTGCCTTTTAAAAATGTTCAAGGAAAATTTTACATGTTGTTTTTACATTTATTTAAAGCTCAACTTTAGGTTTCACCCAGAAGGTGCAATAAAGACCATTTTGTTAAACGTGGCACCATTCTTTAGCCGGTGCAGTGGTTTCGGGAAGTCCTTTATTTTTCCTTAGCAGTGTTCACTTCCCGATCCCTTTCCCAATTGTTTGAGTGTGCCTGCTGTATCTTTTCACATTTAAAGGGCTTTGCTCTGCCTGACTTAACGTGGGTTAATATTGGTATCCCATCGATGTTTTCGAACGAAGACACCACCTGAGTGGTGCCAGGTCTTCATTGTTAAATATCAACCGTGGCATCTTGTCACACTATATAAGCAGAATATTTGGGAGTTTATTTCAGTTATATATTCCTTTGCCAAAATGCTTTTGGCATTCACGCGCGATGTAGTTTATTTGCGTACACCTAACCTTTTTTTTTTTTTTTAAAGGGGGTTTAAGGGAGCTTACAGAGATACATATTAAGCAGTGAGAATAGGTGAAATAAAGAGGGAGTAGGCAAAAGGATAGTGAGTGTCCAGGAAGGTGAAATGGGGACGAATGAAGTTAGTAAATGACATTCATTCCATAAAGACTTCCACACTTTCTAGAGGCAGGCCATGAACTGCCTTCTAGGCTCTCTGTCAGTTGTAGACGTGACAGGCTTAATTTTGTCTTTATTACACCTCACACACCATGCGTTTTCTTATGTTCCATGGAAATTCTGACAGCCATCAACGAAGTTTGGGTGATGGTGGGAGAAGTCTAGACACGGTGCATTGGATTACCTTAAAGACTGCATGTTAACATTGGTCACGTTGAACACTTAGGAAGCACCTGGGAACCTGCCAGGTGACCCCTCACCTGAGGACACTGGAGCTCATGATCATGAAGGTCCTCAGTGATGGTCTTAACCCTTCCTGAGTGGATTGTCCTGAAGTCAAAAGACCGACTTTTCTTTGTTATAAGTGCCTCCAAATATATTAAATTACCATTTATCAAGTACCAACATTGACCAGTTAGTCTATGTTTTTTCACCTTTCTTCTTCTGACTTTCACCACCTTCCAAATCTGATCCCACTCTGTTAGTCCGCCTTCCCCCGTCCACCAGCAGCTACTCAGCGTGTATTGCATTCCGGCTCTCCATTTAAAATTCTTCCTCCTTATTCTCTGAGCCTAACTCACGCCTGATCTCATTAATGAACCCTTTCCCCTCATCCCCCAGATTAGATGAGCAGCTCTTTGCGGTGCAGGGTGGCACTGAAGGTGTATCTTCCCCGACTACCCCTAGCGTAATGGAACCTGGGAGGTGGAGTTTCATAAATACTGTTAGTTAACAAAACAATTATATGCGTGGTGTTACTCCTTGGATAGAGTGAGAAGAATGTAACAAGAAAGTTCTAAAGCACACCGGACTCTGATCCTATCTAGTGCATTCAGTTCAGTCCTCCCTGTTGGTAATTTAGACACAAACTCCACAGGATCTCCCATTCAGGTCCATTCAAGGTCTGTAGGGGATTTGGGTTTCCATTTAAGTGGTCTCGAAGTGGCCCTAAAAGTCTTGGCCTGTGTCAGTGTAGAATAGCAGGGTCTCAGTCGCCTTTCGGGATTTCTTAAGATTGGCCAGAAGCTTGCTGTCTAGGAATGTGTATAGGTAACAACTGTTTGCTTGAGTATAATACGGTAGGATGAGTACTAGGTTTTTGTTTTAGCTCTGGCTCTTAAGTGAACGAGAAACCGTAGGTAACTCACCTTACAGTCCTGGGTTGGTGCCTTACCTGTTTCCTAAGCCTATTAGTAGTGGGTCAGGAAATTAACTTAGCGGTCAGCATCATCGATTATTAAAATCGGAGTGCGCTGCTCACAGCATATGGGCAAGTATCAGTTTGGGAAGATTTTGTTTCAGGGGTGTGTGTGTGTGCACGCGCGTGCACGCGTGTATGTGTGTGTGTACTGGGTTCTGTTTCTTTCTGTGGGCCACAGTCAAAACCTATCGAAAGTCCCTGGACGAGTTAATTCATAATTCTCTTTAAATCGCAGTGTTCTGTAATGATTCTCTTGTGTGGGATATATCTGTTGTTACGATAGTCAATTTGGCAGTAACTTAAGGCGTGAATGAGTTCGGATACTTCTGAAGGTATTTAATTCCACAACAGCAGATCGCTAGCTAGGCAGGAGCTCAGTATACCTTTCTCTGTTTTTCTGATTTATTTGGGTAATCAGAATGTTTCAAGTGAGCATGACAGCTGATTTCTGCCAAAATTTATCCCATGTTTTATAGAGAGCTTCGAACGATTCTTATGTACTACCACTAAGGTCTGCTTAATGATATTGATTTGTGTGTGTGTGTGTGTGTGTGTGTCTGTGGAAGCAGAATTTAACCAGGATTTATTTAGTAAAAGGATCCACATTTCAGTTGATGGATTCACCCTAGGCTCTTCCTTTAGCTTTAGGTGACAGAACTCCAACTCAAGCTGGCATCTGTAAAAAAGAGAATTTATTGACTCTCGTGAAGTCCAGTTTTGGTGTTGTCTTCAAGTATAGCTGGTTCCAGATGCTCAAGTGATGTCATTAGAAACCTGTCTCTCCCTCTCTTGGCCCTCCTCTCCTCTCTGTTGATTTTATTCTCGGGCAGGGGTTCCTGACGCAGTAGCAAGATGACCCGCCCAAAGCTCCAGGCTTTTATTTTGCCAGTTTAGCAAATATCTCCAAGAAGCACTTCTTTCCCAGTAGTTCCAGGAAATGTTCTGTCCTTACTGGCCCAGCTTGACTCATGTTTCCAGTCCCTTGAATAAGGAGGGGTAGTACTCTCATTAGCAAGACCTGGCTCACCCACCCCTGGAGACAAGAATTGTGGTGAGAACCACCTGAACTGAGCATAGGGCATCTCCCAAATGAGAAGCACGGTGCCATGGCCAGGGACCGGGAAAGGGATGCTGGGCAGGTGTGCTGCGCTAATCTTCACCCTTAGCTCTCATATTCCCGAAGAAAGCACCCTTCGTTCTGAAACCACAGAAGCTCATGCCAAGGCTCATTCCATGCTTTCATTTTCACGGTCCCATTTTAAATGAAGACACACCAGAATCGTTACCTTTCAGCAGACCTTTAAATGGGTGCTGACTAACAATCCCTAGGACCATTTTCAGAAAATATGATTCAAGTCCCTAATATTTCACTCTGTGGTTTGGAATAATCAACAAAAAATTTCTTTAAACACCCTTTTGTCTTTTCTAGTGAAAGAGACCATTCATTCCATTCTAGCCAGCATCATTGCCCCTGGCATTTGTGTGTGTGTGAAAGATGTTTTATCTAATAATGTAAAAAAGAGGAAGGGCCCAGCCTAAAGCTGATGACGTTCTAAAAGCTTATAAATCAGTTGAATATTTCCCAGATAAACAGTGCAACAAATGGTGGGTAGGTTCCCAGGCTAGACGGAGAACAAAAACCTTTTGAATCCATAATAGATACTCTGAATTTGCAGGAGAAAAAAATCAAAATAATGTGTGTACATGCATATATCACATATAAACTGTAAAACACTGGACTACCTAATCTACATGATATATAAATACATAGCCTACACTTCCATGTTCCAAAACAAATGGAAAAAAGTGAACTTCACATTTGAATATTAAATATGCGGCTTGAATAGAAATAAATGTATATGTAAAATAACTTCAGTCAAGGGAAACTTCTTGGTGAAGATTCTTATTTCACAGGGTAGAACCCAAAATGATTGTCTGAAATTACAAAGTCTAGCTCTCACTTTTTAGAGGAATAAACCCAGAGAGAGTAAATAACTTCAGTTTCTTGATAACATAACCCATTATTATTATCCATGATAATTACAATCCTATTTTTATTCTTGAATTGAGCAAAGGAGAGAGAGAGAGAGTGAGAGAAATCCTTCTTAGTATCTCAAAGAGTTACAGCAATGAAAAGGGAAAGGAGAATGTGGGTTAAAGACGTGGTGTACGTGTCAAAGGTTGTCTGAGGAGAAATTGACTGAACCATAAGCAATAAGAGGAGGAGCCTCCTAAGAAGGAAGAAAGGAGACGGTGGGAACAAATGTGGGGTCGCTTTCCCATACTAGTCCCTGGGGGACATTCACCATTAACCTGAATAACCTTACTGGGGTCTGTGGTTGATGAAAGTGGACCAGGAATTTCATAACTCAGAGACTGTCTATATCATGGAATCCTTTTTTTTTTTTTAGATGTTGGGGATAGGAGTTTATTAATTTATTTTATTTATTTTTGCTGTGTTGGGTCTTCGTTTCTGTGCGAGGGCTTTCTCTAGTTGCGGCAAACGGGGGCCACTCACTATCGCGGCCTCTCTTGTTGCGGAGCACAGGCTCCAGACGTGCAGGCTCACTAGTTGTGGCTCACGGGCCCAGTTGCTCCGCGGCGTGTGGGATTCTCCCAGACCAGGGCTTGAACCCGTGTCCCCTGCATTAGCAGACAGATTCTCAACCACTGCGCCACCAGGGAAGCCCTATCATGGTATTCTTTAGGACTAGTTTCAGTTCCTAAATTCTTCTGTGGGAGTTACTTACAGGACATGCTTATAAGAAGCTCTCCCTACAAAAAAAAAAAAAAAATGTTCAGATACGTTTAGGAGACACACCTACCATTAGCTTTACCCAGCAATTTAGAGTGCACGTTAGAATAATAAGGTTCAGAAAAGTCATATGTTAAAGAAATACAAATGTACTTAGTGGTGTTTAACCCAGTGTTTCCAAAACATCTTTTTTTTTTCTTTTTGTGGTACGCAGGCCCCTTTCACTGTTGTGGCCTCTCCCATTGCGGAGCACAGGCTCCGGACGCACAGGCCCAGCAGCCACGGCTCACGGGCCCAGCTGCTCCACGGCATGTGGGATCCTCCCGGACCGGGGCACGAACCCGTGTCCCCTGCATTAGCAGGCGGACTCTCAACTACTGCGCCACCAGGGAAGCCCTCCAAAACATCTTTAACCCAACATTCTGTTTTTATGGTCTGCTGAGATGTTACCTCACAAAATGGTTCTGAGCTTGGAATCCATAGATGTCCCATGGCTCTGAGTCTCCTGAAATTACATGCAAAACTTTGTATGTATGTATTTTTCTGGGAAAGGATTTGTAGCTTTCATCACCGTCTAAGAGCCCATGAACATTAAGGGTAAGAAGGGTATGGGTTCTTTTCTTACAAGGGAAGTCCAAGTCCAGTTTCCCTTAAATATCCATCTGTATGTTTTATGTCAGCCTAGGGGTATCACTCAGCAGGCCTGGGCAGTCACTCCGGGGGTGCCCAGAGATATGGAGGGATCCACGTTGTAAACAGGGAGCTGACTTGATTGTGTTTATTGTCAAATGGATTTAAAAATTGGCAGCTTCTCTCTTTCCGTCAAGAATTGTGGAAAGAAATGCCCTATACAGGACACTGCCGTATCGCTAACTCCAGATGTGTTCATTTCCAAACAAAGAAGAGAACAGGTTATTTTATTGCAGTAAAGCGACTTTTTGAAAGTTAAGGGCCTGCAGAAGAGAAATCCATTGAGAGTTAATGTTAAACAGTTAAGAACCAACTAAATTAGAGAAAGCTTTTCCTTCAAGAAATGTAAAACATTCAACTCACCTACTTTTATTTAATTATTTAAATTTATTTTATTTATTTATTATTTTTGGCCGTGTTGGGTCTTCGTTGCAGTGCGCGGGCTTCTCATTGTGGTGGCTTCTCTTGTTGCGGAGCACGGGCTCTAGGCATGCGGGCTTCAGTAGTTGTGGTACGCGGGCTTCAGTAGTTGTGGCACACGGGCTCAGTAGTTGTGGCTCGTGGGTTCAGTAGTTGTGACTCATGGGCTCTAGAGCGCAGGCTCAGTAGTTGTGGCACACGGGCTTAGTTGCTCGGCAGCATGTGGGATCTTCCCGGATCAGGGCTTGAACCCTTGTCGCCTGCATTGACAGGTGGATTCTTAACCACCACGCCACCAGGGAAGTCCCCCAGTATTGCCTTTATTGCAAGGATGTTGAGGTCCATTGCATCGCAGCCTTCCTTATTAATAAGCATCTGTAGGAGACGTTTCTTTCAGCTCTTAGTACCTGGAAGAGCCATATTATCCACAGCAACTGACAATGATCTTGAAACTGACTGCCTCCCTTTTTGCTTTGTTTGCTAAGTTCAGCCAAATTTGGGACTCACAGTTAACCATTTTAGAGGATTTAATATGTCTTTCCTGTATAGCGGCTTTACCCGAGCTTTATTTTATTCTCTTCATGAATCGTCGTCTTACCTAATCTCTTGTTAATCATGAGTGTTTCTATCAGCCACCTCAAAGAGACATACCTAGATCCAGGACTGGTTCCGGTTAAGTGAGGGCAGGGAGGGAAATAGAGAGGTTGAGAGGGAATGGATTAGGGCAGTGAAGGGAAATCGGGAAAGAGAGGAAGAGGGGAGGAAAGGTGAAGCTGCGTTAGGGATTTGCGAGGGATGCGTCCCAGGGTTAGCGCCCACTGCCATTTGAGTTAGTTATTGACCTTTTGTTCCATCATGTAACTGCTCCCGAACCTTTAGATCAACTACGCTAAGTCACCTACATACAGACCTTCAAGTTGTGAACTTTTAAAGATGCGAACGTGTGTTTGCACGTCCAATCACGTAAGTTCACGTGTCTGGCATACATTGTCATGTGCATGCATCCGCTACAAGTGGTTGTGCTTTTGTGTACTTTATAGTACTGTATTGAGTACAGCAGTACAGTATCTTTATTTAAAGCCCAGGATGTCCGGAAGCACGTGTAAAAGCAGTGGTGATGTAGCTGTTAGTGCTAAGGAGCTCCAAGCAGTCACGATGGAAAACAAAAGTGAAAATAATTGCGAGAGTGGAGCGACGCGAAAAGACGGTGGACCTGATGGAAACGGAGGCCCAGAGAAAGGATGAAGAGAGACAAGAGGAAGAAGAAGTAGCTGAAGAACCGAAGAGATTCACGATGCAGGAAATGGCATGGGATTTTCTTTATTGGAGGCGGCGCTGTTAGTGTTTGAGGCACAGGACCTGAACATAGAACGGTGCACGAAGGTTGCAGCAGCCGTTCAGAATGCAATCCAGTGCTACCGTGTCATCTATGATAAGAAAAAAAGAGCTACTACCCAGACATCACTGGATCGTTTTTTCAGGAGGGTAGATGGAATTGAATCCAGCAAGGAACCAGAAGCTGTGCCATCAGCGTCAGGCGTGAGTGACATTGCAGCTTGCCCTCCGTCTCCTACAGCTGACGATCCTTCAGCTCTACCATCTCCCACCTCCTCTCCCTCCTCCAGTCAGTAACTCTTCTTGCCTGTTCACTCGATGCCAGCCCCTGTATGCCAGCTGTACTGCTGTACTTTTCAAGGGACTGTACTGTAAGATTAAAAATGTTTATTTTTTGTGTTTGTTTTTTATGTATTATTTGTGTGAAAAGTATTATAAACCTATTACAGTACAGTACTATATAGCTACGTGTTAGTTGGGTACCTAGGCTAACTTTGTTGTACTTAACGAAAAAATTGGGCTTAACAAACGCGCTCTCGGGTCGGACCTCATTCGTACGTCGGAGACTTATTGTACACTGCCCAATTTGGGGACTTCCATGAGGACAGCAAGATAGGACAGCCCCGCAACTGTATGAAATCAAGTTGCATCCCCATTTCGTGAAAATCACTCTGTTTTTAGCTTTTTCACCTAATCCAAGGGATGTTTGAATAGCGGCCTCACTAATACATTCATTCAGGCCTCACTCATTTGGAAGTTGCAAAAATTTGAAGATGACTCTGGCTTAGGGGTGGAGCCCTAATGGGAAATGTAGCACCAAGTTACAGCCTCCCAAACTCAAAGTGCAGAAGCAAGTAGCCTGCAGACACAGTAGCTTAGCCCTCGATGTGTTTTTATGTGGTGTCTGGAGCCAGGACACAAAATGGTCCTCATAGGGGTCACGACAGTGTACTAAAAAGGAGCTTAATGGCTAAAATTTTTCCCCAGCTCTGGTGGTTCCCTTGGAGAGATATTTTATTTTGGAATAAAACGGTTAAAGTGGTATAACTTGGATTATTTAAAAGGTTTCTCTGTTTGTCAGAAAGGCCTATGATAAATTGTAAAATAGTATCTTTAGATCATTTTCTCTATTTTGACTTACTTTTTAATACATCCAGTATTTTAGAGTAATACAGCTACTTCTTTTAAAATATAGGCATATCAGTCTGTTGATTTGGAAAGGACTTCACCTATATTTATTCCAGATTTTTACAGAATCTTATGGCATTGTAAAAAAAAAATTATTGTAGTTAATACACTTTTGAGTTCTCTGTAGAATCCAGTGTTTAAAAAAACACATATTTGTGAAACTTCTTGGACTTAAACTGTCTCACGAGGCAGCAGGACAGTTGGAACATCTGTGCAGATGGCATCCCTACAATTAGCCCTGGAAGAAAAGCATTGCCAGCAGCAGCTCTAAATAATTTATGGAGAGTGAGTTGGAAACAGCAAAAGAAGGAGTGTTTCAACTAGAACCCCGGACACGTAGTTTTTCAGTCAGATGCTGAAAACCACCAGGAACTCAGGGCAAATAACATCTCTTATGATTAGAAGCATTCACTAGAAGCAGCCAGGATTTTTTTTTTTTTTTTACGTCTTTGCCCCACATTGTAACACATCTTACTCGCAGAGTTTTCTTTTTTATTGCGTTTTCAACTTTTCTCGTCCCAACCTTGTAAAGCACGGCTGCTAAGGTGAAAGCGTTATCATGTACCGTCTCAGTTACTTGTTAGTTTGTTTGTTTTCAGATGCCTGGTCCCCGATCTGTTTGATGGGATTAGGAAAGCATGGCCCGGAGAGAAGGGAGGGAACTGCTTTTAGTAACTTGGCTGGAGAAAAGTCACCTAGAAATGATGAAGGGAAACAAATATTTTGTTCTACGCAATCTCCTTTACCTTCTTCTGCTTGAAATCCACAACTTTCTATTTTGAACAGATGAAATCAGTCCCTTGTTCAGTATGTATTGAGGGCTTACTACGTCCCAGGCCTCGGGAAGATGGCACTGAGCAGAGCAAAGGCAGGCGCTGGCCCCATAGAACTGTCGAGATCTCTCTTCCTTCCGCTTTATTTCCATTAGGCTGAGGTTCTGGGAATGAAGGATTATTTATGTCTTATTTGGTTTTTGCGTCCCTGGTGGCCACCACCACAACTTGAGTTGTCCTGTTTGCTGTTCCATCCCCAGGACCCTGGCCGGTGCCCGGCAGTGGTGTCCCAGCAGGGGTTGTGCAGTCGACATTCGCAGAATGAGTCTGTTCTGGCCCTGATTCTCCATCTTTCTTCCCCGAGGACTCGGAGTGGTTTTTTTGGTACAGCTGGGCACCCCAGAACAACCTGCCGGCGCTTAATTAATGGTTTCTTGCCCCTTGACAATTCCCGTGCGTTTTGTACTGCGTCTTGGCAATTGTAGTTCTTAAAGGCAGGGTTTTCCTTTTCCACTTCCTCCGTGCAAGTCATTTAAAGTTCATCCCCCGCTCACATCCTTACGTCCAGGTGAGGTGGCTGTTCACCTCCAAGTCCTGTTACAGCGCTTTTTCCCTCTAAAGACCCCGTTGGTGTCTGGTAACAGGCTTTCCTCCGCCGCTTCATCCGTTTCTAGAATGTCTCAATCCGCGCTTATAATATCTCTCATTTTCACTGGGTGCTGAAACTGTTGAGGCAGTGGCCTCCAACTGTGTTGCTTTGGGGGACGTTAGCAAACCTGAAACGTGCTCCTCTTTTGAGATTAGATGACGGTAGGTATAGAATCTGTGTCACAGTTCCCGACTTCCTTTGCTCTCATGCTAATTAGGGGCAGTTTTGCTGCCTCGAACTGCAGTTGGTTCGCTACGTGACCGACGGTGAAGTTGGCTGCTGCGTAATTCAGGTGCCCTTACATGCTGGATGCCGTGGCGTGATCCAGCGGAGCTCCTTGGGTTCCACTGGCCCTTCTTGTCCTTGGAGGAGAGGTTGGACATCTTCGCCCTCGTGCAGCTCCAGCTGTAGCACTGCAAGATTTCAAAGGAGAAATCCTTGTAGATTGGCTTTGCAGCTCTCTAGCAGTCTGTCTCCTCACCGCTGTTCGTCAGCTTAAAGGATTTTTCCCTGTCGTGCCTAAGACTCTGAATTCGTGAACAGGGTGAAACACAGACCAAGAAGAAATATGAATCCCACCTCCCTGCCAACGAAGAAAGTCTGAAGAAGAAGTGCTGATGTCATTTCTAGTGTTTTGGTCCACAGCGCTGGGGAGTTTTGAAGAAGTGGAGGATGGCAGTTTTTCCTAAGGCTAAATTTAGCCATTGCTTTGGAAAATCAGAGTGGTACAGCTTGTGCCTTATCTCCGGCCGGGCCTCACCCTCTCCTCTGCACTTGGACGTCTTCAGTAGCTCGCTGGGGAAGAGCAGCTCCCTGCACTCCAGCGGCCCCTTGATTCTGGGAAGGAATCAAGCGACTTTCCCCGTCTTTCTGAGCTTCCTGCAAAATGCAGGAGGCTTCCAAAGCAGCAGTTACAGTTCTCTACAGAAATAGCCCAAGTCATGCCTCCTTTTGCTTCATCAACCCTTCCTGCCAGCTCAGCCAAGGGCTGGAAATGGAACGAGAGACATGGCCTCTGGTCCCCAGTCCAAATAGCAACAGGAGGGCACATGTGTGCTCAAGCCACAAATAACGCGTTTTAAAATAGCAGATGGTATCTGATGATCGCGCCTTCATTCATTTACCTGCCAAGGCAAAACTTTCTCCTCTGCTCTGGCAGCAAGGCCGGCGGTGGCCCGGGTCGAGCAGTTGGAATAACAAGCTCCGGTTTGCAGATGTTACTTGTCGGCTGATTTTCAGGCCCTGCAAATCCATGTCCACTTTCTGAGGCTGTTCTAGAAAATGTCTCTTTGGTCTCACACGGTAAAAATGTCATGTCTCTAAAACAGCTTAACCTGTTAAGCACTTTCGTAACTAATTAGATCAAGGTGTGCTGCCAGCCACTGTGTTCCAGATACTCCGTTTCACCAGGGAAAAGTAGGAATACCTAGAAGGTAGGGATCTGTATTTACAATGTGACACTGAATGGATAAAGGAAAATGACGTTGCTGTGAAATTCCAGTTTGTGTCTATGAAGGGTCAGATCTTCCTCAGCTTTTCTGCCAGGGTCTTCACCAATACAGTTATATTATTTCCTTACCTGAGCCCCCAGGAAAGGGCAGCCAGCCAGGTAGATGCCTAGAGCTTTTTCACATGATTTCAAGGCACCTCCGTTGGGTTCTGAGCATTTTGACTGCTCTTTCTTTCCCTGGGGGGTAAGGGGTAAAACTGGCTAATTGGAGTATAGTCCCTGGGAGCCCACTGTGGAGAGCAGAGGTCACTCAGAGCCCCTGCCCCAGAGTTTGAATGACCTCATCCATAAATTGGCTTCTGAAGAAGCTTAAATTAGAAAAGAATATTCCTTTCCACTGACTGGGCCCCCATTCTGTATCTGATACCAGGGATACAAGATTTGCAGACAGCTCGCTCTGGTAGAAATGACATGTGTAAGAAAATAACTATACACAGGACACAGAGCAAGACATGATGATTTGCTGGGTAGACTGGAAAGCATGTGGGTCTGGAGTCTAACCTGTGCTCTAATCCCTGCCCTGATACTTAAGACCTCGCGTAAGTAACACATTTTCGGAGCCTCAGCTCCCTCATCTGTAAAAGAAAGAGGAAAATCAGAGTTGTTTTCCAGATCAGAAATAACACATGTGGAATGTCTGGCCTACGTAGATGCTCAGTGGCAGCTACAAATCATAAAACCGAAGGGATGTTTGAGCCACACTCTGAAGAATAAGAAGGTCGCCATGTGGACATGGGGAAAGGTTGGCATCACCCAAGGCGCAAAAACATGTAAGGTTCCTGATGGCTTTGAAGAACAGTGAGTATGAGAGGACCCCTAAAAAGTAGCCCGAGGCCATCAGCAAAGAGCATCCCCTGCCATACCAAACGCTTGCCGTTTTATTTGTAGGTCACAGGGGAGGCAGCTAAGTGTTTTTTGGCAAAAGATTATCCGATATAAAGTCAGAAATTGCTTCACGTCGTATTGCTCAATACAGGCATGAAAATCAAGTCAGTTCCAAGATTTAAAGTGCGTTGTGCGTAACCTAGAGGAGGTTATGGCCACTAGGTGCGGCTGAACACCTGAGACCAGCACTAGCCTAAGCCCAGCTAGTCGTGGGCTCCTGACACAGACGCTTTCTCTCATCAGATGCCCAAACACTTGGGATTCTCCGGATTTACAGCAGCAAATCCCAAACCTTCTAAACTTAGAATGTACTGTGGGTGTCTGACTCCATGAAGCTTTTTCTGTGTTAAAACTTTGGCACTGCTTAGGAACTTTAGGTCGATATTAATTGGGGACATTTTTAAAATGAGTCGCTTTGAGGGTTAGGAATCCCTGTCAAAGAGAGATGCAGAGATGACCCATGACTGCTGCTGTGCTGTGTGACACTTTGTGTGGTAGCCCTGAGGAGACACTTGGACAGGGTGAACCCAGCAAGAGTAAAGGGGACATGAAGCGGGCCAGCAGTTGGCTGGAAATGTTTTTTCATCTTCTTGATCTCCGGAGTACTCAGAGCTATTCTGGGATCAGGAGCGTATTTTTCTTTATGTTTTCTAGTGTTGT
Source organism: Monodon monoceros (assembly GCF_005190385.1). Classification (NCBI taxonomy): domain Eukaryota; kingdom Metazoa; phylum Chordata; class Mammalia; order Artiodactyla; family Monodontidae; genus Monodon; species Monodon monoceros. Next base: position 175,426,041 of record NW_021703774.1, on the reverse strand, counting down.
TGGAAAACTCTAGGAACTGAAGGATAACAAAGTGGTTGGATATACTACATGCTATATCCTGTACCTGTACTTTTGAGATACAGGAATTAGGCCTAGGCTTCTCTCTTTGTAGTTTAATGTATCAGGAAGATTTCTTTTCAGCATTTATTTTATCGACTTATTATATCCAGGTAACACAGTTACTTCCACCATCATTTTATCTATGTTTAAAATGCCCCCTAGAAGGGTAGAATGAATACTGCAGTGCTGTGTTAGAGTTGGAGACATTGTATGAACTCATGTTTATTTTCATATAGATAGAAAAATAATTATAGATATGTGTGCATACATGGGCTGTTATACTTACAACTTTGTCCTGGCTCTGTGCACTGAGAGGGCCCAGGAGCAGTGACACTCCAGCAGTAATGAGCACACCTAGCACCCGGATCTTGGTTTCTAAATGCCATTCTCCAATAAAAGAAACCAGGGCTCCCTAGAGAGACTGCTGATTCTAGGGCTGGGACAGGGAAAGTACAAGATGAGCCTGGAGCATCCGGTAATGCCAGAAAGTAAGGAAGTGCTCGAAAAAGAAGGGAAAAAAGCTGAGGGTATGTCCAAGGGACACAGGAGCCAGCTTGAAAGAGCTCCCAGTGGCCACGCTGGGACAATTTGGGCAATTAATGTAGTATTGGATGATGACCAAAGTGTAAAATAAATATATGTGAGTTCATACTAGTACAGATAAAAGGTTGATCAAGTAAATAAACCATGAAGGACAAATCTTCCTTATAGAAGAACTCCAAATAATATGTGTGGATACTCCTCTATCCACAGGGTGGCACTTAATTCTCGTCCCCTTGCTCGGCTGGACTTAGGGACTTGCTTCCAAAGGATAGAGTAGGGAAAGAGGAAAATAGGAACTTTATCATGGAGCACCGTAGATTTATAGAGCAAATGATCACGGTCTATATCAGCAGTACATCATCATTTACCCCCGCTTGTGTGATGGGCAGGGCACCTGCCCTCTGTGATCCTCTTGCTAAAAACCCATGACTCCAGTCTAATCATTAGAAAACATATCAGGCCAACTTCAGGGCAGGGACATCTACAAAGTACTTGACCAGTAGTCTTCAAAACTGCTCAAATTGTGACAGATCAGAGAAGAGAAAGGCGATTTAACAGCTAAATGCAACATGGTATCCTTGGTTGGATGCTGGAACAGAAAAAAATACATTAATTCTAATTCAGTTCTGATGGTGTGGTCTGACTCAAGTCTATAATTTAGTGAATAGTAGTGATATACCAGTGTTAGTTGCTGAGTTTTGACAAATGTACCCTAATTGCGTAAGATGTTCATATTAGGGGAAACTGGGTGAAGGGTATGTGGGAACTCGACTACCTTTGCAACTCATCTGTGAATCTCAATTATTCAAAAAATTTTTTTAAATGTATTTTTTTTTTAATGTTCCAGAGGTATGACTGGGTAAAAGGTCCCTGTCCAATAGTAGTTCAGACTTAAGAGAGTCTGACCACTTTTAAAAATTCAGTTTATTTCATCTTCACGGGCAGCATAGATAGTGATATTCCCATTTTACAGAGAAAATTGAGGTGCAAAATGGTCATTATTTTTCCACAGTCACACAGTGACAGGATTAAACCTGGAGCTCTTCTCTCTACTCCAGTGTTCTTTCCACTATGTCATCGCTGCCCAGTCTAGAAATGCTGCTTCTGCTAAAAAGGGTGCAGCTCGAACAGGCTCGGGAAGAGGCTTGGAATGAACCGTGAGCCAGACTTGCTGCAAAGCCATCAGCGTCATTTACCTTTTGTCTGGGGTACAGGTGGGTGGGTGCGTGTGTCTTGAATGTAGTGGGAAGGAATTGCTGCATGATAGTTGAAAGATCTCATTCCCTGAAACCACACAAGTAAATAAACTGCTTTAGAGAAAAGCAGGTGGCAAAGACAGGCACCTGGGAAGACATCCCACTCAGAAGAAAAAGAAAGTAATAAAGAGGCAAGATCTGATGGGGATGAGAGAGGAGTGCCTGCAGAGAGCAGTGCAAGGAGGTGGATTTTAAATCGTTTTCGAGTGTCGTCAGGTCTGAATTAGTCGTGTGCTTGAGAAGATGCACAGCCCAATGCTGTTGGCAGAGCCCGTGTGGATGGACCGGGTATGATGTACAGGAGGTGGCATTTTGCATGTCCACATGGGGTGGGAACCCGTGCTTCTGCTCGAGCAGGTGGTCCTGGGGTCCTTCTTTAACAAGCACTGGGGTGGAAAGAGGATTCATTCTTGAGGAAGGAGGCTGGGGTCTTAGAGCAGCAGTTCTTGAAATGTGGTCTCAGCCCAGAAGCATCAGCGTCACCTGAGAACGTGTTTGAAATGCACCCTCTAGGCTCACCCAAACCTAGCAAAACCAACACCAACACTAACACCAAAGCAAGCTGGGCATTGCCCCCACCAGTGTGTTTCAAAAAGCCCACTGGGTGATTCTGATGCCTGCTGGCACCTGAGAACCACTAGGCTGAGCAGACGCCTCCACTCGGGTGGCACACTGCCTGCAGCGGGCACGAGCCGGAGGGTGAGCACCCAGACACCACTGCCGCCGCAGGGGGGACCCAGACGTATAACCCTGGAGGCTCACGTGCTTCGGGAAGTGGGTGCCCTCAGCTTACTTTCCGTGCAGCCGGGTCTCACAAGGGAGCAGTCCAGTCGCTTCACTCAGACTGTCCTAAGGACAGGGGGCTTGCAACCCCTCAAAGCTGCATCACCGTTGGCTCTGTTTGAAGCATCGTGGGCAAGACTGCAGCCAAATTCATCAGCCCCTTCAATCTGTACGTTATTTGTTTTCCTCTCCTCCCCGCCTCCACAGTGCATTAATTTAACAACCCGGGTTCATTCAGCCTGCAGAAATTATCTGTTGGCCAACAAAGGAGCACAGGGATCTCTTCACTAAGCCATCCCCCAGTGCCTGGTACACAGTAGGTGCTCAATAAATATTTGTGCGTGAACAAATAGATCTTCAAATGTACTTTTTTCATCAGAAAAAGTTTTTTGCTTCTAATTGTATTACCCTCATCGTATAATTTCACACAATATACAATTAAGATGAGTGATAGCTCTGAAATTGCCAAGTGTTTTGCAATAATGTTTTAGTTAATAAAGCTGTAAAGCCCAAAACAAGCATCAAGTTGTTGCTTTTGACTTGCCAGTCATGGAGAGTTGGACACCATCATTTTTTCCATCGGAGGAAGCCTTACAGAGGAAAGGAAGTATGATCAGAAAGTCTCCGATTCTTGATTCACAGGGTGGCACAGACCTGACTCTCTGGGATGCCAGCTCAGTTGTTTCACGTTTTAATCATCACTACCTCCCCCCTTTGGAGTCAAGAGGCTCAGAGATGCCGTTCTGCACGATATAATTTTCTTAAGAGGCAAAAAAACCGCCTCTGAGTATCTTCACGGAGTGCTTCTCAGAGCAGCTTAATCACACGCAAGAGCTGACTGCACAGCCCGCTGTGGCGCCGAAGCTGGACACGCAGCCCGGAAGCAGGGAGCCAGTGACCCCTGGGGCAGACAAGGCGTCGTGGTGACAGTGTTTTGGCGGGGAGATGCATTGGCGGGGCCTGGCTCCGCGATGTCGGGGAGGGTCGGTCTGCAGTGTCCACGCTTGGCAGGGGATGGGTGGGGGATGGGTGGAGTTGGGGGGACGAGCCGGGGCTGCCTGCACTGTCACCGCCGCAGCCAGAACAGAGCCACCCCGACGGGCTGAGCACAGCCGGGTGGCGAGCTCTGTGCCCTTCTGCCCCTTGGCATGACGTGGCATGTTAATCTTGGCCACTGTGCTCCAGACAAGTGCAAACCGATCTCCGAGAGACGCGAATCGGATTCTGAACACTCACTTAATAGATGCAAGATTTGCAGGCTGGCAGAAGAAATCATCAGAACATGGCTATAGAGGCTTAAGCTGTTTCAGTGGGATGAGTGAGGGTCTCTGGGTGGGTTCAGAGATGAGTGGTTGTCTGGCTAGCAGGATCAGCAGGAAGCAGGGAGAGTTTATAAACATACCACGAAGGATAACTGCTGCTCCACTTGGGATCACACTCTTTTTTTCTTACCTTTTTTTTTTTTTTTGCGTTACGCGGGTCTCTCACCGCTGTGGCCTCTCCCGTTGCGGAGCACAGGCTCCGGACGCGCAGGCTCAGCGGCCATGGCTCACGGGCCCAGCCGCTCCGCGGCATGTGGGATCCTCCCGGACCGGGGCATGAACCCGTGTCCCCTGCATCGGCAGGCGGACTCTCAACCACTGCGCCACCAGGGACGCCCGGATCACACTCTTTTTGAAAGGTAAAATTCTTTGTCCTCAGTTGGCTCCAGATGGAGAAGTCCCACATTCTACAAAATTTCCATTTTCTAATGAGGGCATGGAGTAAGGATTCTAAAATCAACTCTGAAGTCACTTTGTTTTCCATTAGTGGTCACAGGATGACCACGGCCATGGCCAGTGCATCACAAGCAGATCCATTCAGGGTTACTCCCCCATCCGTGACTATGCCACTGAGATGCTTAGAGGGTCCTCAGAGTTCGTCACATCTGTCTGCATGAAATTGGAACAGAGAGACATTACCTTTCACTTTTAAAGAGGAAGGATTTTTTCCTCTCATGTTGTCCCTGGAAATAGCTTACTAAGAAAATAATACCACAGTTCTTGAAAAGCAGTCTACCTCCTCTTGCTTTTGTGGTTTAGAAGAGTGAGATCAATTTGACATTCGGTACTGAAAACTTCCCCGTTTTCAATACCGAATTGAAAACGTATTTACTATCTTTTTACTTTGAGAAAAAAGTTCTGTTCCCTCGGGTAAGACCGTCTAATCCTTGTGCATCTTCTCTTCCCATAACTTTCCCTTCCTGTTGTCACGTGGGGGCTAAGCTCCGGGTCCTGGAGACGGAGGAGCCAGGTATCTTTTCATGCCTCAGTGTCTTCATCTGTAAAATGAAGACAGTGACAGGACCAGCCTCACACAATGGCCGTGAGGGTAAATGAGTTAACATTTGTCAAGTGATTTACACAGTGACTGGCACGGATTCGGTAAGTGTTAGCTCCGTCCACTTTTTAATCTCTCGTAGGATCGATACGCTTTACCCACTAGTGTCAGGATTTACAGTCAGGATAGCAAGGAACGCTGATAAAATATTTCTTCTCCGAGGGTACTCCTTTTCATGATTCAGTTGGCTGTATTTTGAAAATAGTGACGCCATTAGCAATTTTGAGGAAGAACTATGTTGTCACAGGTGTTTGATCAATTTCCCAAGACATTTCATTCACATGCCACAAGGTGATGCTGATGGCTGGCACACTTATCTGGGACTTACCCATGTCCTGAGCGTTTTCATCTGTTACTTCATTAAATTCTCTCAGCACCCCTCGGAGGTAAGCACAGACACTGTCCCCATTTAAGAGTTAAGGAGGGCTTCCCTGGTGGCGCAGTGGTTGAGAGCCCGCCTGCCGATGCAGGGGACACGGGTTCGTGCCCCGGTCCGGGAAGATCCCACATGCTGCGGAGCGGCTGGGCCCGTGAGCCATGGCCGCTGAGCCTGCGCGTCCGGAGCCTGTGCTCCGCAACGGGAGAGGCCACAACAGTGAGAGGCCCGCGTACCACAAAAAAAAGAAAAAAAGAAGAGTTAAGGAAACTGAGACACCAAAGGTTTTGTTCAAAGTTACACAACTATTATATGGCACAGCCAGTGTTCTTAACTGTGTCCTGATTGGTCCTTACCCGCCTCTCCAGCTTCATCTTCTGCTCTCCTCTCTGCTGTGGTCCAGCCACATGGCTTCTGCTCCTGGAACGTTCTGCCTCAGGGCCTTTGCATTTACTCTTACCTAACCCCAGCTCTAATGTATGTGTGTGTCTGTGGCTACAGCCTGGATCAGAAAATCTTTTTTTTTTTTTTCCAGTGTGTGGGTAAAAGATACTACTTAAAAAAAAAATCTAGATATCTATATCTGTGTGGGGTTGTGTGTGTTCTTCTTTCCCATAGTGATTGCTTTCTTCCAGTGATTTAAATTAAATTGTATTCATTTCATTTGTTTGCTCTAGGGGCCTTTCAACCAGATCTCTCTTCAAGGTTTCCATTGGGGAATTTGCCAAAGAAATGAGGTCCAGGAACCTGAAACCAGGACCTTGACAAAAACGGGTTTTCTGTTCCTTTCGCTGAGAACTTTGGGCTGCTGTCGAGGCTGCAGTCTTATGTGAAGTGTCAGGGTCACTACCGTGCTGGAGAAATCCAGCCTGGACAAAGCCCGGTGATTTGGTTGGGTCGGTGGCCATCTTGTATGCCCGTCCTGCAGGCTCGCCTAGGCCACGTGTTAATGGCCCTTCTTCCAGAACACAACCTCACTCTTCCTTGTTCTGCCCTAGATAACCAGTTCAGGATGTCCATCCTTGAGCGACTGGAGCAGATGGAAAGGAGGATGGCTGAGATGACCGGGTCGCAGCAGCACAAGCAGGGGAGCGGAGGAGGGAGCAGCGGAGGGGGCAGCGGTAGTGGGAACGGAGGAAGCCAAGCTCAGGTACGAGTCTGCGCGGACTGTCGCCTTTCATGGTGTCTAATGTTTTATTGACGTGCGAGGCTGTCGATCACAAGTCCCTTCTCTGCTGCTGCTGGCACCCTTCCTGGAAGAGGCAAGAGGCAGGGGGGTGCTTTGTAGTCCCTGTGTTTCTGAGTATTCAACTCTGTGTTAGGGAAGAAGCCTTGGACTGTGGGGCTTCTCAGTGGTTCACCTTCCTAAGCCTCGAATCACTTACTGATCTCAGAACTCACTGCAGTTATCTGACAGCGGGAGGGCGGGCATCCAGTGACAGAACAGAGGCCAAGAGATGACTCAGATTCGCTGGGCTCAGAGTTCAATTAGAACCTATTTTGTGTTTTGTGTTCTATCTTTATCTTAAGTATAAATAGAAAACATAATTGTTTTATAAGGGCCCAGAGAAACTGTTTCTGTAATTTTTCAGTGCAGAATAGTAGAACATTATACATTCTGTCGTTGTTACAAATGCTTTTTCATCAGTTCCGTGATGAATGCATTATTATTGTCAGGTACAGGGAAATCATCAAATATTATTTTAGAGTCCCATTAGTCTTGAAGGCTTTATGTCAATTTCATTTAGGAGCTTCATTTTGGGGAAGTTTCCTAGGCAGAAATTATTTTTCAGGAGGCCCTAGGATAAATTTTTTTTAATTAATTAAATTTTTTTTTTTTTTTTTGGCATTGTTGGGTCTTCATTGCTGCGCGCGGGCTTTCTCTAGTTGCGGCGAGCGGGGGCTACTCTTTGTTGCAGTGCATGGGCTTCTCATTGCGGTGGCTTCTCTTGTTGCGGAGCACGGGCTCTAGGAGTGTGGGCTCCGTAGTTGTGGCGCACGGGCTTAGTTGCTCCGTAGCATGTGAGATCTTCCCGGACCAGGGATTAAGCCCGTTTTCCCTTGCATTGGCAGGCGGATTCTTAACCCCTGCACCACCAGGGAAGTCCCCTAGAATGAATTTAAAGGGACTGATGGTGTTTCTTACCTCCACCACTGAGACATCACCTAAAAACTTCAAATAATTCCCCCTCTTTCTCTTCAAGATGAATGTTGATTTTTTTCTGAACAATTATATTTTAAAGTGAACATTTGGAGTTTTATGATCCTTGTAAATATCAAGTATTAGTAATATTTTTAATAATAGATGAAACACATCTATTTCATCACAATAGATGAAAACAAAGCATACGGTACCACACCCCCGAAACCAACCTTTTTCCCGGAATTTCCTTCTTATTTCTCTCCTATCTTAAGAAATCAGTGGAAAAGGAAAGACTTGGCACAAAGGAAAATATTATTAAGGCTTCCTGTCCACCTGATACTACTGTTTTATAAAAAGAAGTAAACATTATTTACTATCTATCTCATGGCTAAAATAAGAGATTCCCACGAAATCCTTTTTATTTCACCAACAAAGGCTTCATAAAGGGAATGGAGAGTAGTGTCATTTTATAGCTCACCTATCTGGCAACTGGCCTATTGTCTGATCCCATATTAACTGCTACTGAATACTCTTTCATCAGTTTAAGCTGGCTTCGATAGATATCTGTGTCCACCTTATGTGATAGAGATGGAGCTGTTTTTGTTAATGCAAAGAAATTTCCTCTTTGCCCACTACCCAGTGACTTCCGTGTGCCCCTGAATGTGTCTGTCTGGGCCTTTCGAGTCAAGGTCATTCTGCTGAAGGTCGGGCTTGCCCGGCTGTGCTCCTCTAAACATGTCGCGACAGTTCTAGTGAGGGTGACATTAACCGTCCTCTGACTTTTTATTTTTGCAGATGTTTTTTTTTCCAGATTTCAAAACAGAAAACAATGAGGAGCAACAGTGTTTCTGTAGTAATTGAATTTCATGGGGTTTGTAACTGGACAAAATACCTTTAAAATAATACCAGAGAGGAGAATTAGACCAGAAGGGCCATTTATTCGGGGTGGGGTGGGGGGGTGGTGGTTGTGAAATGTAAAAGTGCTAGAGCAGAGACTCAGATAAGCTGTTGAGGTTCCTAACTTTGATTTTATTTTTCTTCTTTCACAACCTCCTTTTACAAAAAAGAGAAGAAAGCCAGGTGGCTAACATGAGTGAACTTCTCTTTCTCGTGTGCCTCTGTGGTTAGCAAGAACGCTTAAATTTCAAGGTCTCTCATGCCTTCCCCAGTGTCCTTTTTGTTTTATATAAAGGACTGGATTATTACTGGATTTTTTAAAATCTGTTTTTTTGGGTTTTTTGCGGTACGCGGGCCTCTCACTGTTGTGGCCTCTCCCGTTGCGGAGCACAGGCTCCGGACGCGCAGGCTCAGCGGCCATGGCTCACGGGCCCAGCCGCTCCGCGGCACGTGGGATCTTCCCGGACCGGGGTACGAACCCGTGTCCCCTGCATCGGCAGGCGGACTCTCAACCACTGCGCCACCAGGGAAGCCCTAAAATCTGTTTTTTCAATTGAGATATAATTGACATATAATATCATATTAGTTTCGGGTGCACAGCCAGATGATTCGGTATTTGTATACATTTTGCCAGATCACCACCATGATAAGCCTAGTTAACATCCATCATCACACATAGTTACAAACTTTTTCTCCTTGTGTTGAGAACTTTTAAGATCTGCTGTCTTAGCAACTTTCCAGTATGCAGTACAGTCTTATGAACTATAGTTGCCATTGCTGTACATTACATCCCCAGGACTTATTTGTTTTATAACTGGAAGTTTATAACTTTTGACCCCCTTCACCCATTTTTCCCACCTCCTCCCCCCACCTCTGGCAACTATCAGGCTGTTCTCTGTATCTATGAGGTCAGGAGGCGTGTGTGTGTGTGTGTGTGTGTGTGAAGATTCCTCATATAAGGGGCATCATACGGTATTTGTCTTTCTCTGACTTATTTCACTTAATGTAACGCCCTCAAGGTCCATCCATGTTGTTGCAAATGTATTACTGGATATTTCTAAGTGCTTCTTTAGGGAGAAAAATCCCCATCTAAGTGACTTAATTCTCCTTCAGAAGGAGCAGGGGAGTCAGGAGCTCCAGGCAGCCGGTGGTGGAAGCATACGTTACCCTGCCTTACTCTCCCCTGACAGTTTACTGCCTGCAGTGCTTACTTCAGCTGGGAGGCTGGGGCCACGTTTTCTGTTCATTTCTTTTTAGCCGTATATACTTTCCCTGAGCTGGATCAGCACGAAGCTCACAATCAGAGCGTCAGCTGCAGCAGACGGACTCTGACGTCCTTAGAGTTACAGAAAATTACCGTGTGCCCGGCTGCGGACATGTGCCGCTGAGCTGGACGCAGCACGTTCTGTTCTCCCTTTCGAGATGTCTTATTTTCAGCTTCATGCTTCCCGTTTTCCGCTGCAAATCATAACGCACTGGTTTCCCACCCCGGCATCCGAATGCTGACTTGGTACAGGGCCTTTGGTCCTCCGATCGGAACACGTGCCATTTCATTACAGTGCGCATCTGGCCCCGGGACCCTGGGGAGCTGCTTTGAGAGCCGCGTGGTTGTCGTGTGCGAGAAGATGATGAGCCGGGCCTGCTGGGCAAAGTCCAAGCATCTGATCCACTCAAAGACTTTCCGTGGAATGACCCTCCTCCACCTGGCCGCAGCCCAGGGTTACGCCACCCTCATCCAGACCCTGATCAAATGGCGGTAAGGCTGGGGCCAGACGGACGCTGTCATCCTCACCCCTCAGCAGGCGTTCCTCTTAGGGTGTCCAGTGGTGGAGGGAAATCTGGCCATTCGGGGAGCGTGGTAGCCTGAGAGCAAAGGGCTCTCTCTGTGGACAGTTCCAAGAAGTTCTATGAACTTCTGCCTGCGAAGTCCTGAGTGAGATGCTGAACTAAACATTGGACTTTTTTTTTTTTATATATATAAATTTATTTATTTATTTTTGGCTGTATTGGATCTTCGTTTCTGTGCGAGGGCTTTCTCCAGTTGTGGCAAGTGGGGGCCACTCTTCATCGCGGTGCGCAGGCCTCTCACTGTCGCGGCCTCTCTCGTTGCGGAGCACAGGCTCCAGATGCGCAGGCTCAGTAGTTGTGGCTCACGGACCCAGTTGCTCCGCGGCATGTGGGATCCTCCCAGACCAGGGCTCGAACCCGTATCCCCTGCATTGGCAGGCAGATTCTCAACCACTGCGCCACCAGGGAAGCCCAACATTGGACTTTTTATTTCCCCTGGGCCTCTGGCAAAACAGAGAGCCCAGAGCACCCTAGGGAGTCTGGGGCTCTATTTCTTCACGCCAGGAATGTGACACGCCCAGTTTGGTTTCATCTCTGTGGGTTTCATAACGTTCTGGTATTTTTTAACGTGGATTCATTGTGCAGTAATTTCTGGTGCTGTTCGTTCCAGCACAAAGCATGCAGATAGCATTGATTTGGAACTGGAGGTTGACCCCTTGAATGTGGACCACTTCTCCTGTACTCCTCTGGTAAGAAATGGGTTCATTTATTCCCCGAACTGTTTTTCTAGGCTGGCATAGGGATGTGCTTGGTTCCCTTTGTATTATCCCTCATTGAACATACGACATGTATCGGAGCTACTTTGTAATGGTAACGTTTTATGGCCCCATTGAGATCGGTGCCGAGGACCAATTAGTCAATTGGCAGCAATGGCAAAGGTCAAATATGTTTTTTAACTCGTATTGAGGAAGCTCGCTTTGTCTCTCTCTTTTTTCAGATGTGGGCATGTGCTCTCGGGCACTTAGAAGCAGCTGTCGTGCTGTACAAGTGGGACCGTCGGGCTATCTCTATTCCGGACTCTCTAGGAAGGCTGCCTTTGGGAATTGCCAGGTCAAGGGGTCATGTGAAATTAGCAGAGTGTCTGGAGCACCTGCAGAGGGACGAGCAGGCTCAGCTTGGCCAGAACCCCAGAATCCACTGTCCTGCAAGTGAGGAACCCAGTGCAGAGAGCTGGATGACCCAGTGGCACAGCGAAACAATCCACTCCCCAGAAATACCCAAAGGAGTCACCGTCATTGCAAGTACCAATCCAGGTAAACATTTTAAATGATTACATCTCAGAACTTGGCAGATTTCCCTTTTGCTTTCGTGCAGCTACCCTCAGAAAAGTCCATAGGATATTCACATACATTTAAGGGTTTGGGGTTTTTTTTTTTTAGTGTTTCTAATTTTCCTTTTAGTTATTAGAATGCCTAGTGCTTCCCCCGGCCCATACCACCCCAAAACTGCAGAAAGTAGCAAAAAAAAAATCTATGTTCGTGCAAGAAAGAACTACAGATTTTGGAGGAGGATTATCTGAATATAGTATATGCTGCTGGGGAATATTGAAATGTTAGGGACATGTCTTGAGTTCTGGCTTTGCACTTCGTGTCTCTCAGGCATAGAGAAAGTGTTAATTCTTTAGGATTCCTAATTGTATCGCCTGTCCTGACTATCCTTTCTACTGTACTTTTCAGAGCTGAGAAGACCTCGGTCTGAACCCTCTAATTACTACAGCAGTGAGAGCCACAAAGATTATCCAGCTCCCAAAAAGCATAAATTGAACCCTGAGTACTTCCAGGCAAGGCAGGAGAAGCTGCTTTCCACTGCACTGAGTCTGGAACAGCCAAATATCAGGAAGCAGAGCCCTAGTTCTAAGCAGTCTGTCCCCGAGACAATCAGCCCCAGTGAAGGAGTGAGGGACTACAGCCGGGAAATCTCCCCTCCCACTCCAGAGACTGCAGGATTCCAAGCCTCTGGATCTCAGCCGGTAGTAAAGTGGAATTCCAAAGATCTTTACATTGGTGTGTCTACAGTACAGGTGACTGGAAATCCGAAGGGGACCAGTGTAGGAAAGGATGCAACACCTTCACAGGTGCGTCCACGGGAACCAATGAGTGTCCTGATGATGGCTAACAGAGAGGTGGTGAACACAGAGCTGGGGTCCTACCGTGATAGTGCAGAAAGTGAGGAGTGCTCACAACCCATGGATGATATACAGGTGAGCGTGGGGAAGGTAAACCTGCAGAGGCTGGTCCATCCGTCCTAGTTTCCTTGATCTTTACTGCCAATTTCCAGAGGTCATGTCATTTTCTCACAGGTGAAGGGTGCGAAGTCTGGGCTTATATATAAGAATTTTGGAGTGTCTTCTTTACTTGGGCCACATTTTCACTTGTGAGTCAAGCATTGTGAACAGGGCCTAAATACCAGGGACCCAGATCTCAGTAGAGCCTTGTACTAGCTCCTCAAAACTCCTACAATAAGTCTTTTGCTTCCTCCTTGCATCCAGGGTGACTGATTTTGCTGTTTAAGTACTAGTTAGAGTCACAGCCTGATAATGGCTAAAACGGGAGGCCTGTGGGTAGAATTTGAATGACGTAAGTGATTTGATAAGCACAACAAGCCTCTAGCCCTTGTAAAGGCATATATCGTCTGAGGCTCTCATGAGGTGCAGTGGAATCTCCCTAAAGCTGATAATTGACTGCTTTTATGATAAATCCAGGATCCTTTTAGGGCTTCACAGTTGTTATAGATTAAGAGAATACATACTGAAGTAAATTTGAGGTTAGGCTCTTAAACAAGCAAATTCCATTAATTAAAATATACCCTATGGGGAGGACAAAATGAGCATCCTGAGAACATGTGTCTGACTTCTTCTCTTTCCCTCTTCCCATCGATAGAATCCAAAACAAATATAAAAGGAGAAAACTCCCATAAGAAATTCACTAGGGCACCTGTGCCTGTAGAAATGATGGGGATCTCGTATCCCAGACAGCATTCCTAGATAGGTCTGGTTGCTAAAACACTCCTGTTCATTGCATCCCAGGGGACCCTTCCTACCAGCCCCCACTGTTTAGCACAGGACAAGAATCATGCATGCATACCAGTATGTTTCCATCCCTGGTGCGTGGTGGGCGCCCCGCTACTGATCTACCAACCACTACAATTGTGGGGAGGCCTTCCGCAGGAAATCAAATAATATTTGAGATGAGGGGTTGGCACATTTTTTCTGGAAAGGGCCAAATAGTAAATATTTCAGGCTTTGTGGGCAATACAGACTTTGTCATGACTATTCAGTCTGCCTTTGTAGCACAAAAGCAGCCTTAGACAATATTAAACAAATGAGTGGGCCATGTGCCAATAAAACTTTATTTACACAAACAGCTAGCTGGGTTTGACCTGCCATAGTTAAAGCCCTGTTTTAAACAATTTCTGATGGAGCCCCTACTAGATATTAATTCTGAGCAATCTAGAACAACATTTATAAATATAAACATATAATAATAAATCACCAGACTATGAAAATCAGCAGCTTAAAAGAGGGGAACTAAGATGAGCATCTAGAACAGTGCTGTCCACCAGAACTTTCTGTAGTGATGGAAACATTCTATGTCTGCCCTGTCCAATATGGTAGCCAGTGGCCGTGTGTGGTACTGAGCATTGGAAATGTATTCAGTGTGAATCGGGAATTGAATTTCTAATTTTACTTAAGTTTAATTAATTTAAGTTTGAATAGCCATTGGATAGCACAGCTTTAGAGCAACTGGCCCTTACTGAAACAGTTGGTGCAGGAAATAGAAAATAACCTAAAAAAAAATCTACTTTATATTTTCACTGAAACTTCAGAGAATATTTTACTAATTTAAGACCACATACCTATGAAAAAAGCAGCAGTCTAAAGGAGCATTTTAGCCAAATGAAAAAATTAACAATTAAAATTAATGAAATAATTCAAGAAATGGCAAGCCAGAGTTCATGGAGGAGTGAACAGTAAAACCAGTAATACTGATATCTCTGAATAATTATTAATAGTGTGGTTGCACGATAAGCAATTCTTTAAATAAAGAGGAATAATGTTTCAAAAAATAACCTAGAGCTAAGATTCTAAATTGTTTTAACAAAACCAGGGAGGTAGGGCAAGGAAGGTAAAAGTGTATTAAAGCAGTTCCCCTGTCCAGGGAAAAGCAAAGTTTGTTCCAATTATTATATCGATAGATATGTGTAGCCTGAAATATGCTTGTTAGAAATGTCAAGTTAATAGGTAGTGTTAAAACAGGCTACAGAATTTCTATGTCATTTAAGGGGGAAAAAAGAAAATTTGGCCCATTCAGGAAGAGTTCAGTAATGGTAATAAAGAAAAAAGCAACAACAGAAATAATACTGTATAACATAATATTATAGGAATATTTTCAAACATGACTTATTCCCACTTTGGAAACTGTTAATTCTATTAAAAGATTCTCAGATTGGGTTAAAAAAAAAAAAAAAGGAAGCAAAATATACTATATACTGCTTGTAAAAGAATTTAAATGAAATGAAACAGAAAGAATGAAAATGATGTGATAGGTAAAGATATAACAGACAAATGAAAAGAAAAAGAAAAAAGATAAAAAGTACAGGTAAGGCAAATAGTATATATATATATAATTTGTCAAAACGATATGACTGTAATGAGCCATTATGCACCTAACAACATAGCTTCTAAATATTAAAGCAAGTAAAGATTGAAGAAATGTGGAACCATAACTATAATCATAGTGTGAGACTAACACAATTGTTTCAAAATTTGTCAGCTCAAGTATGAAGAGGATATGAAAATATTGACAATACAATTAGAAAGTTTGACTATGTATATTTAATGTATGATATATATATATATATAATTATGTAGATGTATGAATACACATAGTAAATATACATATCAGTGTTCTTTTTAGATATCCAAGACCATTTATGAAAACTGCTCATATACTAGGACCCAAAGAGAATTTAAATAAAGACCCAACATCATTTGAATAAAAAACCTGAAAGTCATTTAAATTCCATTGCCTTTTGTAGCTATCACAATGAAAAATCAGCTACTTGGTATCTCAAAATGTTGCATTTATTATGATATTAAGGTGTTCTTACACTGACACGTGTTTATAAAATAGAGGGTTTGGGAAAGGAGTGACTACAGATAGCTATAACCTTCAGTCTCAAGAAATTCCACTTTTTAATACTTTCATGAAAAAAAATCAAAGTAGGACTTACCTCCTCCTGTTTGACTCACAAACCAAGAGAGCCAATATAAAAGGAAAAGAAAAGCTGTGATATTTTTTTCCTTAAATGTTTTCATTTTTATTCCTGTCACAATAATTCTTGTTCTTTGTTGAAAATTTAGAAAATTACCCAAGATAAGTGTTTTTAAGAGTTTTATTTAGGTGTAATTTACATACCATAAAATTCACTCACTTTAAGTTCCCAGTGTAATGAACTTTTGTGAATTTTTACAGCTGTGCAATCATCGCGGTCCCATTTAGAACACTTCCATCACACCCCAGAAGTTCCCTGTGCCCCTTTGCAGTCACTCTCTGTTCCCATACCAGCCCTGGGCAACCACTGATCTGATTTCTCTCCCCCAGAATTGTTCTTTTTCTAGAAATGTTGTATAAATGGAATCATAACCTGTCATATTCTGTGTCTGGCTTCTTTCACTGAGCATAATGTTTTTCAGGTTCACGCATGTTGTAAGATAAGCATTTTGTCATTTTTGTATAGATCCTTTCAGAACATTTTCAATTCACTTAAAAACTTAAACTGCTATATTTCAACTTCCATTTTCAAGAGTTGTGCAAGGAAACTTTTAAAAACAAGGTCATATCTCTGATTCTGACCACATATATCTACTCCAGCCTAGTTTTGAGGATTCCTAAATGTATCCATTAGGAATGTATTTTGGGTGCAGGTACCAGCAACCTAACTCCAGGGGTTTAATAAGAAAATGACTTATTTTTCTCATAGAAGTCCAGAGGTTCAGTTGCTCAATAATGCCATCCGGGACCAGGACTTTTTCTGGATTTTCTGTTCTTTGGCCTTTCGTCTTCGTGCTTGTTGCTTTATGGTTGTAATGTAGCTTCTGGAGCTCATCTGTAGTCAGAGCAGGAAGAGGAGGGGGAAAGGGCCAGGTGCATCTTTACCTTTCATCAGGAAAGCAAAAGCTTTGCCCAGAGCCCACCCAGCAGACTTCTGTGCAGTCTCCTGTCCAGAAGTGGGTCACGGATCCTCCCCTCCTTGGTGCACGGAAGGTGGGAAACCAAGAAGGGGATTAGGACAGTTGGCTTGTATCAGTCACGAGCTGTCCCCTGGATGTTGGCTCGTTGCTCTCTCTACAAAACTGGGGTTCTCTGGGCAAGGCACAATGGGGTGATGGTGGTCAGGTAACCAGTAGTGTCACGACAATAATATGACCAGGACTGCCCAGTCATAGCATCCTTAACTGGTTGATCCTAGCTGAGAGTGGAAAGTAGGCACAAGCCAGACGTTCTCAAAGACTTAAGGTTTGGGACCAAACTGCGATGTGGAGGTAATCAGATCTGGGATCTCAGCACGTTCAGGTGAATCGGAAAACCTTACGATGAGATGGGAGGGCACTGGACTGAGGTGTAAGCCCGCCCTCTCCCCTTTCTTTCTTTCCACGGTGGGGGGAGTGGGGGTAGGCCTGGATAACCTCTAAGGTGCCACCCTGACCTGAGTGTTCTCTGACCTCTGGGCCCCAGGTGAACATGATGACCTTGGCAGAGCACATCATCGAAGCCACCCCTGAGCGGATCAAGCAGGAGAACTTTGTGCCCACGGAGTCCCCGGCATTGGAGAGGACAGACGCGGCCACCATCAGCAGTACGATGAGCTGGCTGGCCGGTTACCTAGCTGACGCAGACCATCTGCCAAATGCCGCCCAGATCAGGTCAGTAGCGTTTGTGGGCCACTCCCCAGGGCAAGCTCCTGGGTTTACGTGGAGGCTCCGGAGGCCCACTGGATCTGAGGAGTTCCGTGTAATGAATGGCCTTGTCAAGGAAGGAAGGAAGCGTTAAGACGAGTTCCATTGCCTCTTCCAAGGGCCCCTCATGTCCTCACCTCTCCCGTGATTTTTCTTCCCACGTCAGAGCGCAGGAGATAATGTATCCTGGTGTTCTCCCGCCAGTTCACCTGAAGTTTCACGATTGGATAGGGGACTCAGTGGATTTAGTACTTAGCACAGTACTAAACTCATAACAGGTGCTCAGTGTGAAGTTACTAACTGAAGGACATTCAGAGTCTGCTTAGCAGCTCTCTGGACTGAGTGAAGGCATATCCCTCATGGTCCACAGTAGGTACCATCTTGTCTCGTTGACCAGCGTGCAATGCATCATGCAAACCAATCACCAGCCTCTCTCCCCTGTGTCTCTTCTTGTTTCAGAAGTGCATATAACGAGCCTCTAACCCCTTCTTCTAATACCAGCCTGAGCCCTGTAGGCTCACCAGTCAGTGAAATAGCTTTCGAGAAACCCAGCCTTCCCTCCGCCGCAGACTGGTCTGAATTCCTGAGTGCGTCTGCCAGTGAGAAGGTGGAGAATGAATTTGCTCAGCTGACTCTGTCTGATCACGAACAGAGAGAACTCTATGAAGCGGCCAGGCTTGTCCAGACAGCTTTCCGGAAGTACAAGGTAAAAGACAACAGAGTCTTGATGCGGTGACGCTCTTAAGGTCGGGAAAGTCAGAGTCGTTCAAACTAAAACATATGCTGTTTCTTTTTTTTTCTTCTGAATCGATAGAATTGTTAGTTGACATTATTAATTAGGTCCCATGAGATTATTAATAATTGTCAGAAGCTTTAGTGAAATAAAACTGACAAGTAGTGTGATGGTTGTCACCATCTGAACTGTTGGTAATGATAATGGATATTTATTATCTAATTAATGTAAAGTAAGTTGACACTTCTGCCGCAAGGAATTTATGACCTAGAGCAGGGGTTTCTAGCTGGAGGCCTGGTGACTGATTGTCCTAAAATTTTATGGTAAAGTGCATTTTTGGTGGGAGAGGGTCCAGAGACTTCCACAGTTTCTCAGAGGAGTCTCTGACCTCCTTAAGAAGGTGTTACGAGCCATCAATCATTGATCCAAAAGTAGAGGACCCAGACTTCCCTGGTGGCGCAGTGGTTAAGAATTCATCTGCCAATGCAGTGGACACGGGTTCGAGCCCTGGTCCGGGAAGATCCCACATGCTGCGGAGCAACTAAGCCCGTGCGCCACAACTACTGAGCCTGCACTCTACAGCCCGAGAGCCACAACTACGGAGCCTATATGCCACAACTACTGAAGCCCGTGCACCTAGAGCCTATGCTCTGCAGCAAGAGAAGCCACCGCAGTGAGAAGCCCGTGTACCACAATGAAGAGTAGCCCCCGCTCGCCGCAACTAGAGAAAGCCCGAGCGCAGCAACAAAGACCCAATGCAGCCAAAAATAAATAAATAAATAAAAACAAAAGTAGAGGACTTGGTGTTATCTTAGGAAAGACAGCAGAGAGCGGAAATTTATAAGGACAAATAGTGCAATACCTAATTCTTTAAATACTTTGAAAATGAATATTGTTTTAGGCCTCCTAACATCCAAATATGATGGTTCTATTTAGAAGCAGGAATAATAAGAGAGTTATTCTGTAAATTCATTTTTTTAATTTATCCTGATACTAACTTATCACTGCATTTTGGTAAACCTCTGGTCTCAGTTCTGAGAAAGTCAATTAAATGAGTCATGATTCCATTTAAGTCTTGGGAATGTTGCATATTTTATACTACATCATTATTTCTTTTCTTGCCTCACTTTCCCTTGAAGGGCCGACCCTTGCGGGAGCAGCAGGAAGTGGCAGCAGCTGTCATTCAGCGTTGTTACAGAAAATATAAACAGGTGAGCCAGCTTCTGGGTCGCCATGGGAACGTGCCTTATTCACACAGCATCCAAACAGGCCTGGGGGGTCTGGTGTGTGGTTCGGCAAAGAGCACAACATCCAGTGCCTGATCCAAAGACTGACTTTGAATTGCCTTGATTAAAAACCAAAGGAGGGCTTCCCTGGTGGCGCAGCGGTTGAGAGTCCGCCTGCCAATGCAGGGGACACGGGTTCGTGCCCCGGTCCGGGAAGATCCCATATGCCACGGAGCGGCTGGGCCCGTGAGCCATGGCCGCTGAGCCTGCGCATCTGGAGCTTGTGGTCAGCAACGGGAGAGGCCACAACAGTGAGAGGCCTGCATACCGCAAAAAAAAAAAAAAAAGAAAAACCAAAGGGAAATGTTCCAGAAGGGAAAAAAACAAAAACAAGCAAACAAAAAGCCACCTGCAACTAATGCCGCAAAATAATTTTTGTTCAGATCGTTGGCCTCTTAGTGGTATCACCTGCCTGCAGCATTGGTCTGATACGGAGGAAGTTATTTGTGTCTGAAATAAGGCTCTGTGTCTCAGTCATTTTACCTATAAACTATTTAGTAATTAAAGAACTCAAGGGAATTTAATATGGTGATTGGAGTAGGTAAATACTAATTGTTATCGTTGGCCTTGAATTATATACATTACATAATCCTTAGCGGTTTTTCCTTTTGGCTTCTTCTTATCCGATTTAAAATGAAGAATTGTAAAGATCTGAAGAGGCCCAGAATATCTTAAACCGTTTTGTATTCCTTAGTTAAGTGTCGCAGGAAGAGTATCTGAGTTACTCTTTCGTGCAGTATTGCTCTTTCTGAAACTACCCGCAGGGTCATGTAGCTCCCATCAATGGGGAAGAGAGCACCTAGCACGTCCTGGATCTTTTATGCTCATCATCTCATTTTCTCCTTACAAAAATATCTGAAGTAAACAATTTTATTTCCATTTTGCAGATGAAGAAGCTGAGGCTCAGAGAGATTAAGTAAATATTAGACCTTTCTAACCACCTAGGTGGTGATAAAATGTTAAAAATTGCCGAATTGAGTTCTGACCGGTTCATACAATAAAACTCGGTCCTGTCAGTAGATTCTAGAACCTTTTATTAGGTTGTGCTTTCGGTAGGTCTTACATTTTTGTTTAAGGAATGTATACCAGCCACACAGAAATCCAGGATTCTGTTCTCTTGTTATTTCTAGCATTTGTCTGATTCAGGTTGCCATTCTCAGGTTTCTTTAGGATTAAGCTCTAACGGTGAGGGGCGGGGAACCTCTTTAGCTTATAGCCGATCGAGTTCGTGATCCCAGGAAATGAAGGTTTATTGTGTAAACGCTGACACCACAGTCCCTGTAGCCCCACAGCAGGGAACCATCCTGGCTTGTTGTTAGCCCGAGCAATACTCAGAATCAAGTTTCAAGTCTGTGATTTCAGCAGGTATTAATTCCAAAACGTGAGTTTGGTTTTTTTTTTAATCCCCTCCCAAAGAAGTGTTGGCTACAACCAGAAAGTCAGAAGGCATTTAAAAAAAAAATACTGACAAATATAAGACAAGTATTTTGGAAGATGGAAGGCATGAAGATAGCCAGGTTGCCTTTTTTCCTTTTTTTTTTTTTTTTGGTTGGGAGTTTCATTGGTTCTGGTTCTGGTTTTTCATTTCCTTCTATTCGGCAATCTAACATTAATCTTGTATTTTCTGTTTCTCCCCCAAGCTGACATGGATAGCCTTGAAGGTAATGATACACCCAAGTCCTCTCACAAACCATTCCACCAGAGTCACACACTTCACACCCATCACCAGCTACAAGAAGGGGCCATTAAGATGGCACGGTCATTCCGTAGGCATACCCCCCTCGCCCGGCCACCTCACCACAGCACATCTATCCTCTGGGGACCACGTGGTGATGCCGTTGCAGTGGGTTTCAGCAGTAACAGTCATTGGACATTTTCTTGGCCAGTGTCCATCTAAACAATCCATCCAAAACAATTGCCGTGAACCCTGTGAGCCACTGAAGATGTTTCCCTTTTTCCCATCATGCTTCACCGTGGCCCGGGAGGTTCTGACTATGCAGAGCGCACGGGTCAAGGCGATGGAAACGCTGTAGGATGCAGCATCCTTGTCTTAAAAGACTTTTGGCCAAATGAAAATGTCAGGCGGGTCAGATAAGACTAAACAGGATTCTTGCAGAAGGGCCCTGTGTCTGTTTCCTTTCCTCACTCCACCTCGTACATGCAGAGAGATACTTAGGCACAGGGATTTTCTGAGGAATACTTGTCCCTCTGATGGTAAGTCGCCTTCTTGTGAGCAAAGCGCTTCTCTGTGACTTCCTGTCCCCAGACTTGTAGTCTGTGTCGTTAGCAATCTGGACATAGTCTTTTTTAAAATCTGGAGAGCTCTGCATTTTTCCTGCCTGGACTCTGATAGGGAAGAGGACCCATCCTCCCCGCACCGTGCCTTCATGCCTCACTTTCCATCTCTGCGGCAAGCTGGCCGGAGGGTGCTGGGCCTGGCTCCCAAGCCATCCCCGGCTCCGGGGCCGCTTTCCAAGTTTCATGGCTTCACCCCACTGTCGGTCTTACGAGCATTAATCTTTTGCAGGTTAAAATGGCTTAAAGGTGTCAGCGTTTCATGATAAGCCTTGTATTTGGGACCTTGTAACTCAGAAATTTGTCGAGGGGAATGCTAGTTAGAAATCAGATGCTGACTGCTAAGTAGATTTGTGTTTGGCAGGAATTGGGAGGCATCCAATTAAAAATGGGAGGTTAATTTAAAATGTTTCCAAATTGGATAGGAAATATTCGTCTTCAGCATTTCAAGTTTTACCTCCTAAATAATACTTTTTCGATTCCTAAATGTCTCAGTTTATTGCCATTAAAACTTTTCTCCAGAAAGGGCAAACAATTTTGATATTTGGGGGGAAAAACCCCACATTTAAATCAATGCATTGTCTGAAGGAAACCCTTAAAGTAACATTTTGCATTTTGGAAAGGTAGGTGAAAAGATGCCTAGTTTGCCTCTTTAATGATGCACCCCCAGAGAATATGAAAAGAAAGGGAAAAGTTTTCCTTCTTGCCGTCCCCACCTGGTGGGCTCAGAGGACACCCAGGCCTGCGTGGCCCCCCTTGTTACTGCTGTGCTTCTTCTTGTTCCCCCTGCAGTATGCACTTTATAAAAAGATGACACAGGCTGCCATCCTGATCCAGAGCAAATTCCGAAGTTACTACGAACAAAAAAAATTTCAGCAGAGCCGGCGTGCTGCTGTGCTGATCCAGAAGTTTTACCGGAGTTATAAAAAGTGTGGCAGGAGACGGCAGGCTCGGCGGACGGCAGTCATCGTACAGCAGAAACTCAGGTGGGTCAAGATTTGTGATGGCCAAGAGAACCCCAACTGAGTCGAAAGAACTGCCCCTTGTTGACACGCAGGCCTGTACAAGGAGTAAAGCATCTTGCAGCTCTTTTCTTCCCAGACCAGTCTAGATGTCACGTGTTCGTAGAGTTACACCTGTCCTCTTTGCCTGTTTTTGTCTATTTAGCTTCTCCTTTCTCTCTGCCCACCCCCCATCCAATCATTTTGATGCCACCACCCAGTTTCACCTTGTATCAGAGTCTGGCTGGACCACAGTTCCTACTCAGAAAGGTGGCACTGTAATATAGTCGTCTAAATTGTAGCGTTTCTATACCTAAGACCTTGGGAGAGTAAGTAGTACTAAGCCACTCCATTTTGAAGAGTGTAATAAAAACTTCTAGCACTGGAAAATACACTCACGAAAGAAGTTTAGAAAATAATAGCCCAAAGAGAGTGGCAAACACAGGCGAATCAATTTCTAAACCGAGAAAGTCTGTCTAATGCCTTTTTGAACAAACGATCTTATAAAGACTTGGGACAGAACAGTTACAGGACATCTTATCTTTAGTCTTTCTATTATCTCCCTCCAAGTAGGTGAAAGTGTCTGTAGTGCCCTCCTTCCTTCTCCCCCAGTGATGCCCAGACTCTGAACCATAAAATAGGCTTGTGCTGTTGGATTTGCCACATGAGCTGTTTGGTTAAGAGTTTTCTCTCACCGCTGACCTGCTTTCAACTTTCGCACATGAAGCTTTACACCTTCTTGTGACAGTAATTCATATTCTGGCTTTTTCAGGAGCAGTTTGCTAACCAAAAAGCAGGACCAGGCTGCTCGAAAAATAATGAGGTTTCTACGCCGCTGTCGCCACAGGTACATTAACCCTCATCCCGACATTTTCCTCGTCGAGAATAATAAAACCACCCTCATCGCCTTAACCACTCATGAACTCCTTGGTGAAGCTAATCCCCCACAAATAATCAGGGTACACGTCCCAAATGACACTAGGATAACAGAACTCTTTAACTAGGGACTGAGTTGCTGCCATAAGAATACCGGTCGCTGTTCCAGACGATGCTGTGTAGAGATTGAACCACGGAGATCATGCCAGTGTTTTTGTTTTAATTTGGGTGCGAGGACAACTTAGTCAGACTGGCTTTTCATTCCAGATTTTTCTTTAGCAGTGTGTTCTTCACTCTAAACCCTTACTGTGCTAACGTGTGTCCAAACAGAAAAGACACAGAGTTTCTATTCTGAAGGAAACGTTGGGACACCACTAATGCCATCCAAATTTTCTGATGTAGAATTTCCACTAAATAGTTGGTGCCCTCTACTGGCCGTGTCAGAGCTAACACCCTCCATCAAGTGATCAATTCCAGCTAGCCTGTGATGAGAAACAGGAGAGGTGGTCAGAATGAAACTGGGCAGGGCAGGAAACACACCCGAGACAGAGGCGCATTTCCAACTAGAAGTGGGCTCCGGTGACCCCAGCATCTTCCTGCAGAGCTACGCCAGGGGAGTTTCTCTTTGTTTTCCTGAGTTTGGGATGCCTTGGTGAAGACGAGGTCCTTAACTCAGATTTTGGGGGCTGGTGAACCGTGTTTTTCTTTTCTTTGCTTGGGTTAATATTCCGGCCTGACCTGTGTGACATTGGCCGACTGAGCTGTGTTTAGATGGCTCTCCACGTAGTTTTGTCGCTTCTCTGTGCATCGGGAGCTGTGCAGTTTACAGACCCAAACTTGAAAGCAAGCTCTTTAATGTCTGATTTCCTCTTTCCTGTTTAATTGTACCCAAAGCCCGAGTGTCCAGGTGCAGTTTGATTCCTCAGAGGTTTCACTTTCGTTTTTTTTCCCCTCAAACTGTCTACTTGCTAACTTTGACAGTATTCTAACTTTGAGACTTACTAGGGGTTAACTGGCTACTTGTGTGCACTTTTACTTAAATTAACAAAATAATTCGTTTACATGACCATGGAAGGGAATGTGGACAGAACCACACACATGCACAGTGATAAAAACTTTTAAAGGAACATTTTTTAGGTTATATACGGTGTTCTCTAGCTAGAATGCTGCCAGGGCAGCTCATGCACATTTACCGTATTCCTCCGCAGGGCGTTTGCTCTCCACCCACGCAGTGATGGGGTTTTCCCCGTGACGCTAAGCAATGAGGTGCCCATATCAATACTCTGAAATAGCAAGTCTTGTTAGGAAATGCATATCAGAATATGCGGCATGGCCAGGACGTAATGAAATGAATCCTCCAGGCCTTACCAAAGTCAGTCTCTGTTTCCTTATTACTTACTCATACCTTTGACTTAGCCTTAGGGGACTTGCAGCCAAATAGAGGAGTTGATTTTCTTCCTTTGGTGAAAATATCAAGGCCTTACCTGGACCCTTTGCCATATGTTCTCACACGTGCTCACACTCTTCTCCCCTTTTCCTCTTCCTCCTGCGAAACAAAAAACCCAGGAGGATTCAATCCAGCACTGCTGAGTCTGTGATTAACACTTTCCTAGCAGGTTTTATCTTCGAGGAAATCGCCTCCACGTGGCTCTTCCTTAAGCCACGTCAAACAAATGTTCACAAGTTAAATTCTCCTTGGTTCTTCTGGTCTTATCCTCAAACTTTGAAAATATGTATAGGTAATGCCACCTTGGTCATTGTGAGCAAAACTACATAAAGTCCCATGTTCATTTTCTTCTTCTTTTTTTTTTTTTTTTTTTGGCCAAAGCCTACCATGTTTACATTTGGTGAACTGAGTGAATTGAGAGGGTAAGATATTTAAGCAAAACATAAACGCCTGAAAGGCTGCTTCCCACAGAAGGCTGAACGAAGGCATCGTCTCACTCATGTTTTTAGAGTTCTCCTTTTGTAAACAAGTAGAAAAGCATTTCATGAGGATTTTGCCTTTCTTTGGTCCATATTTTAACCAGTAATATCCTCATGAAGCTAATAAGTTTTTTTATGAAGAGAGCATCAGATTATGGATCTGAATTTCTGTTCATTATTTGGGATTAAACAATGACCCCTACTGGCTCTTTTCTTTACTTGCCCTTTGATATTCCAGATGCTAGAAAAATGTGCAGGCAAATTGGAATAAAACCTTTGTCTACTGACTGTGTAAGGTCACTATTCACTTTCCATTCCCATATATTCAATGAAGGAACCTGAAGAAATCCTGAAAAATCTATCCTGGAAGTTTGAACTCATTTTCCCTAGAATGAGTGTCACCCTGTTGCCATTCTGGGTTATTGAATATTATTTTAAGAGAAACTGTCATCTGTGTTGTCCCCTAGAAGCATTAAAATAGGAAACCTCATATGACACCCTCTCAGAAAAGGTAGGTAGGAAGTGGCTTCAGGAATCAATAAGAAGTGTCCCATTTCCTTAAGGATTTTGCTCAGTCATGGACCCCAACATTTTTAGACTAAAAAATAAATTGGTGAATTTCCTACCTGCTCATTTCACATATCCCACCACCACTCTCCTTTTCTTTTTTTTCCAAAAACAACCAAAAAAGGAACCCTTTATAGTCTTTTTTGTTGAAATAAAGCTATTTATAAGATTTCTGTTGTGACCCTCACATGCTAATAGCTCTTTGGTGTTGTTTTACTGTCCAAAGCCCCCTGGTGGACCATAGGCTGTACAAAAGGGTGAGTTTAGCTGCCTGCTAGCCAGTTTCTCTTTATCTTCCATTTTCAATATTTTGCTTTTTGCTTGCTTGCATGGGGCTGCAGTCTAGGTATGCCCGTAAAGTTTCACATCCATTTCGAATGAAATAAGATAAAAACTAACCCTAATTACTAACACTGCTACTTTATACAACAGGAAAACAGTCACATACAACCATAGACATACAAATGCATGAGCAAGTGAAAGGGAGGGCCTTCTGAAGCCACCGCAGGGCATGCGTAGCACTTGGTGGGAGAAGCCTTCAGTGTAAAAAAAACAGTGGCTGGTGGGACAAGTTTAAATCTCAACAAGCCTGCACTAGAACAAAGCCTTAAGCAAGTGGTTATTTGCGATGAAAATAGTCTGCCACATGAAATTTGACTACTGCCGTGTCAAAATTTCTAAAGGAAAAAGGCTCACTAGGCAATACTGTTGTTTTTCTTTTAACTCATCTATTTCTTGTTTAGAGTTACATAGTTTCATTTTCTAACTCTCCCTTTCCCTGGTGCTGTGAGGTAAGTCAGTACCCAGAGCTGCCCTTTCTGAACCAACTCAGGACATTCATGATCCAATAGGGAACAAACCTGACTTCCAGCATTTAATGACAGCGCTGAAGAAAGACAGGGTGGTGTGAAGTGTCCGAAATCTGTATATTCTATATTGCAGTCAAGAGTGGATGTTCCGAGAGAATCTGTGTTTTAAAGAAATGATAGTGAGTGGGTGTTCAACGGACACTGTGAGTGTTCATGAGGTTTTAGAATGTGATGCTGATTTCTAAGTATGAAGACGTGACTGTAACACATCTTAAGTTATAATAAACGGTTTACTGGCAGAAAACTGGTTTTTAAAAGCCAGGAATTGAACTCACCAAAATCACACTTGAATTTAGATTAACTTGACAACTTTTGTCTTAAGAGAAGGTGCATTTAAAATCTAACGTGACAAAAAACTAAGGTAAAATATAACATGGCGGTTAGCTCTATCAACTCAGCTACATCCAGCACCCTCCCTTCTCACCTTACACTAATACAGTATTTGGTCATTTGCAAGATTTCAGAGAAAAGATCGTGCTTCAGAAAAAAATCTCCAACTTCTAATGTCTCTGGAGAGATCATTTCCCGTATCACTACATTTATGTTGACGGTAATATTTATTCACTATATTTTAAGCCAAGTGTCCAAAAACATTTCCTTAAAAGGCCAGATAATAAATGTCCATTGCAATATAGTAGTTCCCCCTTAGCCATGGGGGATACGTTCCAAGACCCCCAGTGGATACCTGAAACCGTGGATAGTACCGAATGCTATGTATACGTGTACATACACACTATGTTTCTCCTATACTAACAGGCAGGTAGCGTATACAGTGTGGATGTGCTGGACAAAGGGATGATTCACGTCCCAGGCAGGACAGAATGGAGCAGTGTGAGATTTCACCATGCTACTCAGAACAGCACACAATTTAAAGCTCATGAATTATTTATTTCTGGAATTTTTCATTTACTGTTTTCAGACCGCAGTTGACCAATGGGTAGCTGAAACCTTGAAAGCAAAACCATGGATAAGGGGGAACCACTGTTCTTAGTTCTACCACTGAAACATGAAAACAGCCACAGACAATCCAAAAATGAATGGTTGTGACTGTGTTCTAATAAAACTGTATTTATACACAGACCTGCATTGGGCTGGACTTGGTCCATGGGCTGTAGTTTGCCAACCTGGGGTGATAGGAGAATTGAGTTTTTGTAAGTTCTTCCTAAATCAAAACCTTATCCCTGTAAAAGGTCTGAAGCCTCACCTGTTGAAAACCATGGATAGTCACTGAAGGAGAAATTTGTTAAAAAAATAATAATAAAGCAGCTACTTGCCTTTGTAAATTTAACTAGTCAGACCTCTCTAGAATTAGACAGTTGCTTACAATTAAAATATTTTAGGTCCCATGTAGTGGCGCTGGCTCAGTGATGTCTGTGTTTGAAATATAAGAGAAAAGGGGGACACAAATGTCCATTTTTCTAGTCCCTCTCTCTCTCTGCATACATAGATAATATCTCTTTCCATTAGAAAAAATCCTCCCAGAGAACAGGTGCATGCCCTAGTATTCAATTTAACTATAAGTTGTAGTATCTTGCATGTTATATGCAATTTATATCGTCCGCTGCAAGGATCCAACATTTTAGTAAAAGCGGTTGCTTATGCACCTTTGAAGCCTGTTAGGTTCTGGTATGTTAATGATCATTTTCAAGAGTACATTTTCTAAAAGTGCTTTTCCATGCCAACCAGAGTCCCCACCTTAACTTCCTGAATGCTCGCTGCATTCCGCTGTGAGTTCCTAAAACTCCTCCTCATGCGTGGAAAGTTGGATTTTCATAACATCCTCTATGCCACTCAGTCTTAGGGGGTTTGAGAGAGAGGAACTCAGAAGCTTTCAGGTTTCTTCCAGTGTGGTCATTGTTCTCTAACATATGAATTGAGGAACAGCTTAGCTGTGTCTTGTCTAATTCCCAGTAGGATCTCTCATCCATCGGAGAAGTCATGATGGTCCTCCAAGAGTCCCCAAGTTGAAGTTACCCTTGGGAGGCAGGACATTCTCCGAGGAGGATTTATATTCCTGGAATTTGTGTCAAAGAAGCTAATATACTTACCAGTGTATAAAGTATACCATATTTAAGACATTTAAGGTTTACCTATCCGAAGATAATATTTGAAAAATGAAGAATTACATTTTACGGTACAGTACGTGTAACATATGATTTGACCCCAACTTTTTTTTTAGCCTTTTTTTTTTGACCCCAACTTTTAAGTTAATGAAGCAGCAGGATGTCTAAAAAGGGAGGTGACGTCAATTATCAGAATTAGGGTCCAGCTGGCTAACTCCAGCAGCAGAGCAATCAGAAAATACCAATGTGTCTTCAAATTTTCAGCCTCAGGGAAAGCTAAGAAAAAGCCCCCAATGGTCCTCACCGAAGCCAGCTCATTTTCACTCAGTCGTTCCTCCAGACTTGGCCCCTAATTTACCCAGTAACTTAAAATGAAGTCATCCAGTTCCTAATACCGTCAAAGGGATTTGTTTTGTCTTGGACACAATAACTTGTCAAGAGAAAACATTATACACAGAGAGATGTTTGAATCAACAGTTTTAATTATTTTTCTTAGTTCACTTAGGTGTTATACTAGTTCAGCCAATGACTGAAGGATTTCTAAGGTTGAAGAAATATTTAAGTGCTCTGGCTGAGAATACTATATTCCAGTTGGATTTTGAATATCTTGAACAGGGTGTTATTCAGTATTACAGCAGAAAACCAAGATGCCTCAGGTGTAAAGGAAATAGTAAAGAGTTGAATTATATAACAGGTTTGTCCTCAAGGTATTGAGACTAGAAAGGACAATGCCTTAGACAAATTTCTTCTTTCCCTAGTGAGATCAGATTCCTGTGAGAGGGCTTTATAACCTAAAACAGTCCCTGCAGGTACTGTAAACAGTAAGACTCCTGGTATTGAAATAACCGATCTCTTGTAAATTGCTGGCCTAGTTACCGATGTTCAATAAAGGTGGGTGAAGCCATCCAACTGGAATAAAAAGAGCCCTGATTGGAGGAAGAAGAGATAACACTTTCTGGTCACCAATTTTTAAACAACAGGTTTTCTCTCTATTTGACAACTGGGTTTCCAAACACTTAACCGGGCCAGATGCTGCTAGTTACCTTGGTAAGTAGCGTGGACAGCACCGATTCTTGAGAGCAGCCCTGCAAAATATCTTCAGTGGGTCACTAGCAAGTTCTGCGGGTCACACTTAGACTTTTTGTGTTGTTCTCTACACGTTGGTCCAAGGGACAGTTCTCTAACAATGCCTGCAAGTGAACTGTTTGAGAAAAGTAACAGTGCTCTGTCAACAGCTTGGATGTCACACTTCCGTAGTTAAATTTGACGTGAGGTGTGGTTTCCAAATGGCCCAGTCTGCTCGGTAAGGAGTAAGCGATGAAGGTGGGGTGCGTCATCTAATTTAAATCTCCAAAGTAATTCTGTCTTACTTGCCTCTTTTAGGAAATGAATCTTTGGGGAACACAGTGGCGTGTGTTACATTGCAGACAACATGCTCTGTGTCATTCTTATTGGGCCTCTCTGTCTTTTTTGTTTTGCAATCCAAATGAGATTTCTGGAAAATGGCAAGACCTCTCTTTTCCTAAACCCCCCCCACGAGCTATTGCAGCTCTCAGAGCAACAGGTAACTAAGCAGAGAGCCGCATCTGGCTGCCCTGTATATTTCTGACGTCCAGCATTGCGAGAATATACCTGCCAAAGTCCACTGACTCATGACACATTTCCCTGGCTGAGCATTACTGAGTAGATGTTAACGAAGCTGCTTTGCCTAATGCTTTACCCATGGAGCCATTGTTCGCTACGAGTCTCTGAAGCAGGCCTACTTCATTTATCCATAAACGATCATGGGACGTCTGATGGAAAGAAACCCCGTGGGCTTCTGCTGGCTTTCAGTGCTGTTGCTTACCACATCACTTCAGTACATTACAATGCAACATGGTTTGGGTTTGGGCTGAGACTGCAACAATATCCGAAAGATTATTTTCAGCCTATAGAGTGCTTGGGGGAAATCCTGGGCTTGTCTTTAATTTTAATAGTTGGATGGTCACAGGTCGAAGTCGTGCTATTCTAATTACCGTAATTCAAGCCAGGAACACGAGCACCATTTTCGAAGTTAGTGATGCACAGTTCAGAAACGTGGTCCTGGCAGCTCTCCTTATAGTAGCAATTGCCTTGTGCCCACAGAAGCCACAGCTCCTATGTTGTATTAATTGTCTTCACAGTCTCAAGGAAGACTGCTCTGCCTGTCTTCCATGTGAGGAAATTCAGAAGTAAGTGTAATTATCACGGGATTTGTTTTTAGATAACCTGGACATTATTAGACTCATTTCTTTCCTAGCCCTGAATGAGGCTAACACTTACAATTCTTTAAGAGAATCCAAAACTCAGTAACCCTTAGCTGAGTGTGTGTAACGTAATGTAACAGAAGTTTACTGGACCTCTGTATTCTCAGTTCTATAGATACAGTGACTACAGGTACAGAATTTTCAAGTATCATTCCAATTTCAAAAATTCTGCTCTACCTTTACCAAGTTTTCACACTGAAAATATGTTTACAATATAGGTAATATCAATGAAACTAGCTCAATCGATTTTTGGTTTTGGTCTATAAAATTTATTTTTTTTTTCCCCTCCACTGAACTTTTCAATTGTTCTTTTATGTCACGTGACTACAACATTTGTAAGAAACAGTAGTAGTAACAGATGGATAGAAAAACATCTTAGAAATTTTTTTAAAGAATGACAAGCAGAAATAATTATTATGAAGGAAACACATACTCACTGTAGTACATTTTGGAAATACAAATTAGCAAGGAAAATCACCCAGAGATGATAACTGTCAAACTTTTTGTATCTTTCTCGTGGTAGAGGCATTTTCAGTTAACCTATGCCTTTTAGTCATTATTCATGTCTTGAATGACTGAGACAAGGCGGCCACACATCTCTGTGACTATTTGAAACACTCTGACATGAAACATCTGTCTCTTAGAACGTACTAACAAAAGTTCTAGTATCAGATGTTGTTCTCATTCACTTCAGTGAACAGAATTAATTGTTTTCTGTTCCTTTGGAGGCAGCATAACAGTCAAACATATTTTACCCAATTGACATTTGATTTAAAGCAAAACAAAACAAAAATTTAGGCACCACTGTCTTATCCTAATAATCTACCCTCAAGTAACATAAACATCCACTTGTGATTTCAGTAGTGCAGACTGTAAAAGTCTCTCAAGTTCATCTAAACTTGCAGCGGTAAGTTAACACCAATATGATCTGCAAATTGGAGAATGAGGCTAAAAGTCTTCGGTTGCCTTGATTCTTAGACCCATTCTTTTCATGTTTCAGATCTACTTCAGTCGTAAAATTCATAAGTACGTTTTATGTGGAGGTATTTTTTTTCCTCCAAAACATTGTAATAGAATCAACATAGGGTCTTATGAAGGATGACGTCTTAGAATTGAGAAAATGTAATTGTCATCACCAGTTTCAACAACGTACTCATCTCATGCCATGGAAATTTTCCAAATGCATGTATTTTTGTACAGACTTTTAGGAAAAGCAATAAAATAAGAATTGGGTTTAAAAATGTTTTTTTCTTGTTGTCGCCCTGAGATACTGTTTGAGGCAGCAGAGTGGAGGAGTGAAGTCAGACAAACCTGGCTTCAAATCCCCACTCTGCCATTTATTAACTATATAATTTGAGGTAGGTTGCTCAATTCCTGTAAATCTCAGGTTCTACGTTTATGAACTGGAGATGATTCTGATATTGTGAGGACTAAAATAACGCAACACATACTAAGGAACCCATGTAGCTCTTGGAACATCAGTGTTCTCTTCCTTTTTTCCTAATTTCTCCTTTAACAACTTCCCGTAAAAAAAAAAAAAACTTCCTGTGCCATTTTTAACTCATTTCAATATTATGTATTTCTAACGCTAGTAGACTGTGAAAACTGCATAATGAAACTAAAAACTAAATTCTCCAGTGGAGTTCAGGAGTTAGGAAAGCCTAGAAAATTGGAATGTCTGAAAATTGGAATTTCTCATTTTTCCTGAATAGACAGTCATGGTCATTCTGTGTGTGGACGTGCATCTCTCCTTAACTTAATGCTATGTGAGGCTAGCACTAGCCTTATAGCAGAGTATTTACGTGGTAACTTTAAAACCTTATGAAAACTTAGTTGACATTTTAATTAGCTCAGAAAGAAACTGCCAAAAAAACTGCAGAAACAAATGTGACCATTTTAACTAAAAAAAAAAAAAGTTTATGTTATACCCACCGTGACCAGCTGGTTACAGACTCTTTGGTATGAAACTATATAAAACATTTCTGGTTCATAGTTCACGCTCCTTTTTATTTCATCCCAATGATGAACTTAAGATTTTTAAAGCCTTCCTGTTCACGCTAGCAAAATTGTGAATGGAGATCTTTGTGTTTATGCTCTCAGGCTTTGAGTTCAGAATTCTTCAAATTCTAGAAATCTCATCAGTGATGGAGTCTCTGTTGCACATTTGTGAATGAGTCCTGTACTAGTGCAGAAATAAAATGTCGTATTTGAAGTAGCATGCACATTTTGCCGTAATTCAGCAAGGAGGTCTGCCCAAGTACAGATACATTGCATGCCCAGAAGTAAAGGTGGCATCAGTGCATGCCTTGCATTTTTCCAGCCAAAGGGCTGTTAGTATAGATATTGCATGTTTAAAAATTGAACACAGAATATAGCATGTTTCAATTTTTAAAAAGCCATTTATCAAGTATGCATGTCCAAAATTAGGGACCTATAATGATGCACATATCTGTACTGCAATATGATCCAAGTCACCTGAAAATTTAATAATCCATAGTATACTTAATTCTAAAGTTTAAATAATACCTGGATCCAGTTACGAATATAACAATGTATTCTAAATGTACCTATTAAGAAAGAAGGCTTTAATAGTTTCGAAGATATACTGTTTGATCAAGCTGAGCTTGGTGTACTTAGTAAATAATCAGACAAATAAGTACGTTTTCAAACATTATAATTCTTTTTAGTATTGATAAAGTGAGAAAGCTTTTTTTCTGAAAGAGAGCATCTTCTCTTTGAAGAGATTGTATCAACTTGGCAGAATTCTCAGAAACGATTCTGCTTGGAGGTGGTAAATATAATTTTCTTAAATTGCTATTATAGTACATACGCCATTCCACTGAATGCCAACCTAGGTAATAGAGCAGTAACTTATTACTGGTTTTTCAAAATGTTTTCTTTCCACATGAGTGCTCCCTAGAAAGGAAACTAGCATTCACTTTAAAATAAAATTTAAATTTACTGGTATAACTTAAGATAACAAAGAGGCCCTACTCTTAGAGAACCAGAAAACTATATTTGGGAGTTATTGACCTCAGTATAGGCCCATATTAGGAAAACAAATCAGATTCTTTTCTTGTCTTGCTGTTGAGGTAGAGTATATGTGTCCCGAGAAACTGCCACTTCTATTTGGCTAAAATCATCCTCTCGCACCCATTTTTAGCAAATGTTATTATATGGTATGCAGTGCTACAAACCATCTGTGACTTACAGGGCATACACTGACTTCAGAAGTGAGACCCTGAAGTCACATTTGCATTTGATCATTCTCATAGTCAGGCAAGCTCTTAGTTACTTGTCCATAAAGAGAAATACATTCTTACAGCTTGGAATCTCTTCCCAGGTACCCCATCTGCATCAAGTGGCCATATTGAAAAGCCAAGGCAAATTTTTATATTAAAACATATCGACTGAAACTGGTCATTAACAAATAATTTGCCAATGTGAACTTTCCATGACTCTATTTATAGCAATTTAAATTTGTTTACCACAACACGTTTGATAAACAGAACGAAGTACCTTACTGGTGTTGCACCCTGTTGCTGTCCATCTGGGGGCACTGGGGGGAGTGACCTGAACATCTTTTAAAGCTACAATGTGGAATGGGAGGAAAGTAAGCAATTCTGAAAATCAAAAAGACCGCAGATCACATGAGCGAAGTCAGAGTTGTGCAGATGAGCGGTCAGGTTCAAGACAGCTCACGATCTTGGGTCTGTGAGCAAAACAACAACTTACTCCCTAGGTATATCCAAAGCTAAATAAACGTGTGTGCAGTTTCCCTAACTTGCATCCTATGGAATTACAGGGCATTAACAGGGGTCCACCAGGCTAAAAAGAAAGTTATTTGAGCAATGAACTTTTTTCTACAATGAGCATGTTATTGTTACACTTCATTTAATGCAGTCAACTTCGGTTTTGCTTTGTGTGTAGAGGTCTTGATATAGAGCAAAGTTTCAGGAAGGGTCCAGTCTTCCTCCTGGAATATTTTCCCCAGCAATTTCACAGGAGTTTCCTTTGCCATCAATCCTCAGAAGGGTTTTTGTCTTGGCTTTTCACTTCCGGGGGAATGGCCCTGCCCTTTCCTTTATGTGGTGACAGTTTCACTCTATAGTTATCACCTGGTCTTTTGTTTTGTTTCTCTTCCAGAGTGAAAGAATTGAAAAAGGCCAAGGAACTTGAAGACATACAGCAGCATCCCTTAGCAATGTGACACTGCTTTTCAGACTGTTTTCATTTCTGTTTTTAGGAGAGACATGCGACAACACACACACACACACACACACACACACGCATGCACACACACACACACACACACACAACATAATCCCTCTGCAGTTTTGGGGAGATGAGCTGCAGGATTTTAACAGGAATGTTTTGGTCATTGCATTTGCACTTTCATGGACAACTTTTAATTTGATCAGCAAGACATCTTGGAATTCAATCTTCTGTTGGATCATGGGCAAACAAGACACCACGAGGAATCGAAAGAGGCTTTCCTCCTCTTAGGAAGAAGCCGTCTTCCTTCTCACATAGGGCTGTATTCAAACATCGTGTGGAACTGTACAAATATTTATACCAAAAATATAGATAAGAAAAGGTGGGGATGCACTAGCAACAAAGAGAATGCTGTTCCTGCACCTGTCAGTTATTTCCAAGAAGCTGAATCTTTGGGATTGATTCTCAGTGGAGGGCTTAGATCATACAAATCTTTATTGGGTCCGTGTGTTCTCATTTCCTTCACTGTGTTTAGTTGATTTTAATTTGTCTGTTTGTGTTTCAATCTTTACAGCACACTTAATGCAACTTTTAAAATCTGCAGGTTATTAATGTCTTGTGGAAATTTGCAGAGGGGCAGGTGCGTGGTAAACGGGTAATGCGTGGGAAATGATGAATAACAGCGTACAGAGTTTAAATTTATTTTCTGTCCCCACCACCTCCCAAGGACCTGCGAGGATAGTCATCATCTTGTCCCTTTTCTCATGTTCAGCACTTTAATTTTTTTGCCTTACTTTCACGTGCAATGAGAATTACTTAGAGAATTGGTAAAGCATGTAGCTTTTTTTAGTAGCCTCGGAAACTGTAGTCATTCTAAGGAATCATAAACCTTGCCTGGACATTTGCCACCTAAAAGATCAGTGTGGTGCTGCGTTCTGGCCAGTAAATCCCATATTTTTGGCTATATCTCATCCAACCTGAGCAGTTTCTGTGTATATATAGAAGGTAGAAATGGAAAGTGAGAAAATATTTGAAAGGGATTATATTAATTGCTAAATATTTTATTCACAAAGGTCAATAACATGGCAAGATAAAATTATTTGTATAGTTTTGTCTGAGCGAGAAAAACTGGATGTATTGTTTGTATATATTGTATATATTAAAACAAAGAGATATGTGCATGAAATCAAGAAAAAAGAAATGAACAAAAGCAAAGCATTAGTGGCTATGGTCTGTAAAATGAAACAAAAAAAAACCCTTTATTTCACTATAAGAGTACTTTATTTTAAATGTTCTTTAGAAGAACATTTTGCTAAAGCATGACTAAACTGCAAAAAAAAAAGAGCTACTGTATTAAGACTTAGGAGAAAAGGCAGAGTGACATTACTTAAAAAAAAAAGGGTATGTTTACATTTAATTTGGGCTACCAGGAGTTTTTATTTTATTTAAATTCTTTTTTTGCCAATGGTGCCAAGTAATGTGAATGTTGATATTGCTTTAAAAAATTAAGTTACTTTTGCTAAACAGATAATCATGAGATGAATCAGTATATAGCTTAACACCATCCACTCACTCCAACAAAGAACACTTAGAACGGTCAAAACCTGCCAAAAGAAATAGGGTGAAAAGTAGAAAAATGACTCATGCTTTCATATCTCCTGCTGGAAATCAGAAAATGGAATAAAAATTGCACAAAAAGTAACTACAAATTAAAAGAGTGCAAACTGGTCTCGTAGGGATGTCATGGTAGATGATTACTATTTCCACATAATGAGGAACCAAAGAAATCTGATGCTTTTAACAACTCAACTACTAATGTTAAATCGAGAGAATAAAGTTCGCATTTGCTGATGCCAGTTTAAAATTCCCAGGTTAAGTTTCAGGATCAGTTGGTGTAAAGCTGAGAGACTAGTTTTTTTCCCCCTTGGTTCTGGCTGCCAACTGTAAGTGAAAACTCGAGGCTTGTTGTGAAGCCTAAAAATATTCACAAATCAGCTTTTAAACTGGTGTCTTAGAAGGAAGGTAGATACAAAAAGATTGTGGTAACAACTGGGGTCAGTGCTCTTGGTGCCTTTTCTATAATTGTACTTGTTTTTTAATTACTTCCTTTCACTGCCAACCTCGAATTACTGTACAGTATACGTCTTACTGCTTGTGATCAGCTTTGATGACAGTGACAGCCCCACAACTAGCAGCCACCTGTACATTTGTAAACTGACCTGACTCAATTTTGTCTTTAAATGTGTGGGTTATGTTGCAGCTGTTGCAGTCCCCCAAATACCTATTATTTTACACAATCTGACCTATAGGAGGACACTTACAAACACACAGTTGCATTCATCAACGGGAAGAGAACGTGAAAGCCAGCTCTTTCAGAATATCCTTTATTAATACTGAATTTGGGTACGTTTATTCCATCTTGGTACAAATAACCGATCTTTTGACAAGAGTAATGACCTCAGTGGATTTGCTTTAACGCTCATTTTTTTTTTATTTTTCACATGCTACATTATTAGCTGAGTAAGTTAGAGAATCTGAAAGATAAGGACTGACATAGAATTAGGAGCGTTCTTATGGAGGGCATAGAAGTAGGTTCGAAACCTACCCGTGTAACCTACCAGTACAACTGTGAATCCCAGGTGAGGTACAAATGCACTTCCACTGAAACGAAGCATTTCTGACCGCTTTTTCTCGGTTGTGAATCTTAATTTTTGAATATAAGATGATAGGTAAACGCAGCTTTCTTGGATAATCTAAATTCCCAAGTGCCAGGAGTAGGATTTCATTATAAAATTAATAGCTAATCTTATTCTGTCTCCTGAAGATTTAATTGCTATTCTTGTTACCCATTTGAAATCAGCTGTACTGTGTGAACGAAATCGAGACAATAACTAGAACCCCTCTCTGGCTGCACGGTCGCTTATGGCAGTTCCACACAGTAGTTGGCGCCCAATGGGGGGTCCCTGAGACTTGCATGTAAAACTAGTCTAGATGTCTTTTTTGTAAGTTTTATTTTTGTAACTGTGCATGTAAAGCATCATTGAATCAATGGATCTGTTGAAGAACTCAGCTGCTGGAAACCATGCAAAATGTTTTGAATTGCCCTTAAAATATGGAAAATGTTTTCTGAATGCTTTATATTCT
Source organism: Monodon monoceros (assembly GCF_005190385.1). Taxonomy (NCBI): domain Eukaryota; kingdom Metazoa; phylum Chordata; class Mammalia; order Artiodactyla; family Monodontidae; genus Monodon; species Monodon monoceros. Next base: position 175,387,538 of record NW_021703774.1, on the reverse strand, counting down.
TTCTGCTGTAAATTAAAAATGAAGAAAATTTCCCCATACTATGTGTGTTTTGCTTTAAACTCAACTGATATTGAAATCCAAGGTGATCAGCACGTTTCACACCATATGAAATCATTTCAAATATTTCCTTCTATCCCGATACAGTGTCTTGACCGCGAACGATACATAGTTTCAGATCTGTACAGGAAAGAAAGTTTCTCACTGGAGCCACTGTTCCTAAAACAATTACTTGTCAAGTATCTTCTCAGTCATCGCTCAACCTATCAGTCGTTTGACTAAGGGCAGTTACTGGAGAGATAAAGACACCGATCTGAATTCACCTTTTCAGTTAAAACCCTTTGCAGTTTTTTAAAAGCCACTTTTCATCTGACTACTAATACCAGCCTTCCTTTCCAAGAGCTCCGTCATCAGTCTCATTCCCTTTCACTGCAGAGCCTCATCTTTTGTCTCCCTGGTGGTCCCTCTTCCATCTAATCCATCCCACTGCTGCTGCCAGAGAGGTTTTGCGTGATAGATCTCCCAGATCCGCGAGGCCTTGATGGTTTCTACAGCCCACTGCACTGAAAAGACATTTGCCTTTCTTGCTTATCTTCAATCTTTATTCGGCCTTATTTTCACCTATGCCCCAACCTGCACACCCTGGTTGGTCTGTTCAAACCATGTCCATGTCCACTGTTTCTTCGTTCATGATGTTTGTTCCTTCCATGCCTGGAAAGTTCTCTGTTTAGCTACTTAACCCAACTCAAATCTCACCTCCTCTGTGACACTCTCTTGTTTATTCTAATATACACTAATATTTCCCTTTTCAAATTATGCCATTTAGAGTTGGAAAAGACAGTTTGGTGTTTATTTTCATTTCTCATCTGATCTGCCAGTTGACTTACTGGTGTTGTGTGGTGTTTTGTTTGTTTAATGTAGGAGTTGCCGATGTTGATAGGAATACTTTCAGTAACAACTTCAAGACCTTGCACGGTAACTCACTGCACTCAGATTTTTGCCTCAGCCTCAACCCGAAATCAAAAGTTGAGGACCTACTCTGTGCTTGGGGGTCCGGAAATACAGAAACGTAGAAAGTACAGTCCCTCGTGTCAAGGCTCCCATAAACAGATTATAATAAGATGTGTGCAGTGAAAAATACATGTGTCACAAATGAACACACGAAGAGAGGGAACCTAATCCAATCAAAGCCTGTGACAAATACCCTGAATGAACTTCCCCCCTCATTTTGACAAGTTTCTTGGGAAAATACGGCGGTCTCCAGGACCACCGGGTTAATGCGGCACGTTCAGCGGAAGCCCATGGGCTGTCTCCAGTACTGTCAGGGCCAGAGAAATGACCCACGGGCCCAGAATAACGTAAAACGTCCCCACCTTCATTTATCTGCACAGTCCCTTTTCAGAGCCTAATGCACCACGTGCCTCAGCATCCGTACCGGCGGCGGCAAGGACGTGAACCTGCAGCCCAGAGACCCGCCTCAGCGATATGGGGTGGCCCCGCCCGAGACGCCCCGCCCCTTCCGGCGCGCCCCCTCGCGGCCGCGCGCGCCCCGCCCACCCATCGGCCCATCCCGGTGACGTCACCGCCCCCGCGCCGCCCCGCCCAGGTCTGAGGTCTCAGGTCTCCTGTCCCGCTGCGCCGGTCCGCCGATCCTCGTCCGCTGCCGCAGCTGCCAAAATGTGAGTGACACGGCGCGACGCGGAGCGGCCTCGGCCCCGGAGGGCGGCGGCCCGCTGCTGGGACCCCCCCCGCCCGGCCCTGTTCCCGTCCGCCGCCTCTCGGACGCTGGCGCAGGCCGCGCGGGCCTTCGCGGGGGTCTCCCGAGGCCTGGGGGCGCGTGGAGGCCCCGGGGGTGCGGACTGCAGACGGGCCAGGTCGGTCCCGCGGCGCCGCCGGCCGCCCCGGAGGGCGCCGCGGCCGGCGGGCGGACGCGGAAGGGGTGAGGGCGGGGCGGCCGGGGTTTTCCGGAGGTAGGGAGAGCCGCCCCCGCCCCTCCGCTTCCCCTTTTCTCCTCCTACCCCCCCCTGCCCGCAACCAAGTTCCATAAGGGGAGCTGTGACCATTGCCCTCGTCCTGCAGAGCCTGCTCGCTACCTGGTGCCTGGGCTGGGCTCCGGAAGTTGCAAGGGAAAAGACCTGGGCCCTGTGTGAAGGCACCTGCGGTCAGAGTGGAGTCTGGCGCAGAGCTGTGCGCCTCCGCTCTCTTTTTAAGCAGAAGCATTCTTGTACTTGAAAACGTGGAGTTTCCCGTGGTAACATTCCCAGAACGCTAAGTGTCAAGATTCACCAGGACCCTGTGTCCCCTCTCCAACCTGCTCATTCCTCACCTACAGAGGAGGAAGGAATGGGTGCTTTCGCAGGGTTCCTTCCAGGAACTAGGGCCACCCCTCTGGAGTGTTCCTGCTTGAGGCTGCTGTTCCAGTAGATCGCGGTGGTTAAAACTGAGATCCGTAGAATTATACAGAACCTGGTCTAAACACAGGCTCCACTGCAGCCAGCGGTGTGGACTTTCTAAACCTTACTTTACTCATCTTTGAAATGAGGTTAATAGTAGTGTCCCCCTCAAAGAGTTTGAGGATTAAATGAGAAAATGCTTGGAGAAAATGCACCAGTACATGGCCCTTCGCTATTATTGATCAGACAGTAAACTCTCTGAGGGTAGGGGTGGGATCTGCTGCATCCCTGGTCTTTGACGCGTGGTAGGTATAAAATAACTGTCGGTTGAATCAGTGAATCAGTGGCCGTTGTGTGCAAGACACGGGGAAGAGACCTCTAAGACACAGGAGTCTGTGATCTATTAGAGAAGGCAAGGCTATATATTTCTATATCTGAAAAACCAAAGCATTGCCAAGTCATGGACGCAATTAGGACTTCAAAGCCAGAGTGGTCAAAAAAGATCTGTCCGGGGGAAAAATAAAGAATTTGATGAGGATTTTGAAAGAAGTACCTCTTAAGAGAGGGAGCATTGCTTCATCTTACCTTTCCCCCTCAACCCCACATCCTGGTGTTTCTGACTCTGTTTCTCTAACTGAATCTATTTCTCCGTACTGGAAAAAGGGCATTCTATAATTGTTCATAACTATGAAGACCATTCTTGCCACAGTGAAAAGCTCAGAAGAGTACTGAGTGCCTTTAAGTAGGTGTAGGTCTTAAAACAAGTAATAAAAAATGGGAAAGCAGAGTTTACCTATCTTAGGATCAGGTCCTTCAGTGACACAAAGGAGATCCTGTTAAACCTTCACTTCAGACCTTGGTCCCTTTGAACATGTGGGTGAATCTTTAAAGTTATAGAGGAACTAGAAGAGGTGTCATTTGAACCTCTGTTCATTGATGCAGGAAGGATTTTCTTTTTCTGCTTTAGTTCTGAGATTCCTGACACTGAGGCTTCTCCACTACATCTTCATACTTACAGAAGTGTGTTCGGAATCCTAATTTACTCATGCTTGTGTCTTGACATGTTTCAGGACTACAAGCGCGCCTGCAGGGTCAAGCGCTGCCTCTGGCGGTAGTAGAAGACTTCAGCAGACACAAAATCAAGTGGATGAGGTATGGCCCAGAAGTGCTGAAAACATGAATCATGAGCCAACATGGCAACACTCTGGGAATAGCTCTGTTTAGAAAAGGATCGTAAAAGTGTGAATGTAAAGTAAATTTTGACTGTCATAAACGTAAAAAAATTGTGTCCCCTACTGTTTTGCAAGCCCTTACCTAAGCTTCTGAGAAGTCATGTCCTGCTGGTTTCAAGCTTGTTTTCCTGTGACTGAATCACATACCTAAAGTACAGGCTCTCCTCTCTGAGAACATTCCTTCAAGAATCACTTTGTAATGTATATTTTGCCACAATAAATAAAAAATTAGAGAAGAAAAAAGAACCACTTTATAAAATAATAGAATTTTAAGGATTAGGCCTATAGATTGCACAAGCCAGGACCAATCCTTCTGACCAGATTTTTCATCAAAATTCTTTCTCCAGTAGTGTGACGTACTAGTTACCCAGCCCAGCAAGTCTCTGTAGATTGTTGCCTGTCGACATGCAGAAGGCAGGGGCTGGGAAACTTCTCTAGCCCAACAGATCTGTATCTGTGGAATTCTTGAGTTAGAAGACCCTCAGAGCATCTTTTGTTCTGCCCTATATATGCAGACCTACAATGGAAAATTGTTTGAGAAATTCAAGCTAGTATTAATATCTCCATAGTCCTAAAAGCCATCACTGCTGAACAAGGATATCTTGGTCTTTCTGCATTTAGCTGCCTTAAAAAGCAGAGTTAAACTAATATTAGATTCTGTTGTTAAATCATATGATAATATTTTGGTCTGAAGGTTTTGTTTATGACCTTAATTGTGAAATTTTTACATTTTCGTGCTGAGAAACCCATTCTAATTCCATGCTACATGAAACTTCTGTTAACTTATGAAATCAAATTGGGTCCTTTTTCTTTACTAAAGAGAGTTGCTTTGTTTTGTTTTAGATTGAGGTAAAATTTACATAACATACAATTAACCATTTTAAAGAGTACAATTCAGGGGTATTTGGTATATTCACAGTGTTATACAACCATTCCCTCTGTCTAGTTTCAGTTTTTTTCTCTATCCCTGAAGAACACCCTGTATGCATTTAGTAATCACTCCCCATTCCCCCTTCCTCCCGAATGGTAGCCTCTAATTGGCTTTCTGTTGCTATGGTTGTGCCTATTCTGGATATATCATATAAAAGGGATACAATACGTGGCCTTTTGTGTCTGGCTTCTTTCACTTAGCATCACGTGTTCTACAAAGTTGTAGCGTTTATCAGTACATCATTTTTATGGCTGAGTAGTATTCCATTGCACATGGATACCTCAATTTGTTTATCCATTCATCTGTTGGTGGATTTTTGAGTTTCCACCTTTTGGCTGTTATGAATAGTGTTGCTATAAACGTTTGCATATAAGTTTATATGTGTACACCTGTTTTCATTTCTCTTGGTTATGGGTCTAGGAGTAGAATTGCTGGATCGTATAGTAATACTATGTTTAACTTTTTCTTTTTTTTTTTTTTTTTTTTGCGGTACGCGGGCCTCTCACTGCTGTGGCCCCTCCCATTGCGGAGCACAGGCTCCGGACGCGCAGGCCTAACGGCCATGGCTCACAGGCCCAGCCGCTTCGCGGCATGTGGGATATTCCTAGACCGGGGCACAAACCCATGTCCCCTGCATCGGCAGGCGGACTCTCAACCACTGCGCCACCAGGGAAGCCCTACTATGTTTAACTTTTTGAGGAACTGCCAAACTTTTCCACAGTGATGTACTATTTTACACTCCCACTAGCCATGTCCAAGAGTTCCTGTTCTTCCACATCATCACCAACACTTGTTATTTTCCATTTTTTTGGTTATAGCCATCCTAATGAGTATGAGTTAGTATCTCATCATGGTTTTGATTTGCATTTCCTAATGACCAATGATGTTGAATATATTTTCATGTGCTTGTTGGCCATTTGTATATATTCTTTGTAGAAATGTCTGTTCAAGTCCATTGCCAATTCTTTAATTGGGTAGTCTGTTTCTGGTGTTGGTTGATAAGAATTCTTTATATATTCTGGATATTAAATCTTTGTCAGATACATGATTTGCAAATATTTTCTTACATCTTGTGGATTGTCTTTTCACAGCCATGACAACAATGTCTTTTGATGCACAAAAGGTTTTAATTTTTATGAAGTCCAATTTATCTATTTTTTCTCTTGTTGCTCTTGCTTTTGGTGTCAAATCCATGGCCAAATTCAAAGTTGTAAGGATTTACTCTTAGGTTTTCTTCTAAGAGGTTTATAGTTTTAGCTGTATACTCAGATCATTGATCCATTTTCAGTTAATTTTTGCATTTGGGGTAAGGTAAGGGTCCAGCTTCATGAAGTGGCTGTCCAGTGGTCCCAGCACCAAGTTTTGAAATTGGAAAGTGTGACTCCTCCAATTTTGTTTTTCTTTTTCAATACTGTTTTGGGTATTCAGGGCCCCTTGGAATTCCATATGAATTTGAGGATTGGTTTTTCCCTTTCTGCAAAAATAAAAAAACAAGCCATTGGAATTTTGATAGAGACTGTGTTGAATCTATACATATGTACATCACTTGGGGGAGTACTACCCTCTTAAAAATATTAAGTCTTTCAATCTATGAACATGGGATGTTTTCCCATTTCATTAGGTCTAATTCCTTTCAGCAGTGTTTCACAGTTTTCAGTGTGCAAGTCTTTGGCCTCCTTGGTTTAATTTATCGCTAGGTATTTTATTCTTTTGGGCGTTATTGTATGGAATTGTTTTCTTAATCTCCCTTTCATTGCTAGTGTATGGAAGCACGCTCATTTATGGCTATTGATCTTGTACCCTAAAACTTTACTGTTTGTTTACTAACTTTAGTAGGGTTTTTTGGTAGATACTTTGGTATTTTCTGTACATGGAAACATCTGCAAATAGAGATCACTTTACTTCTTTTCTAATTTGGATGCCTTTTATTTCTTTTTCTTACCTAATTTCTCTGGCCAGAACTTCCAGTACAATGTTGAACAACAGTGGTGAAGGTGGGCCTCCTTGTCTTTCACCATTGAGCATGGATGTTAGTTGTGGGTTTTTCCATAGATGCCCTTTACTATGTTAAGCAAGTTCCCTTCTATTCCTAGTTTGCTGCGTGTTTTTAACTTGAAAGGGTGAGCCCTTTTTTTTTTTGAATGGAAGTTTGGCTCAAAGTAGTAAAGTGCTGACCTGAAAAAAAAAAATGCCGGTAAATTTCACTGAGGAGTTTTGTTCTTCATTCCTTTACGTGTAACTGAGCGTGATCATATTCGTCAGGTGGTGGACATCATGAGGGTCAACGTGGATAAGGTGTTGGAAAGAGATCAGAAGCTCTCTGAGTTGGATGACCGTGCAGACGCACTGCAGGCAGGAGCCTCCCAATTTGAAACGAGTGCTGCCAAGCTGAAGAGAAAATACTGGTGGAAGAATTGCAAGGTAGTTCGCTTTTAACTGGTCTTTACATTAAGTCACCCTCTGTAGTCTCAGGGTAGACAGAGGCTACACATATTGGACTTTCATGAATGTTGAGTTTGCCTTCCCTCGCGTGGAAGTGTGGATTGACTCTGAATCTAAAACACTGACTGCATATCCTCTTCCTGTCCCCACAACTGGGAATTCTCCATGTTCTGGGGCCGACCTTCAGAAGCATGTAGAACAGGAGCATCCCAAATCAATCGTAGACCTAAGCCCCTTCTAGCCCTCCACCCCAGCAGAGCCCTGCACACAGGTTGACAGGAGAGGGCTGGACAGGTGGTCAGTTTCCACGTGGCCGTGAATGGCTCCAGTGTCAAAGGGAAGAGCCACTCGAAAGCCGCAGTGTGCTCCACAGAAGAGCAGGAAGCAGCCGCGCAAGGAGCATGGCCCAAAGCAGAGGTTACACAGCTGCGAAAGAAATGTGCTGCGATCAGATCCCTTCCTGGGTTGGAAGTGACACTTTCTGACATATGGGACAGGCTTAGTAGCCCTTCTTTAGGTGGAAGACAGGTATACACAAAGGCCTATCTAGGGACCACAGATCATTTGAACAGATAAGTAACTTCCAGGCCCTAATTGAGAACATTAAGTTTAGGCTTTAAAAATTATGAATATTTCAGATGGTGGTGCACCTTTATTTCTCCTTCTGTGACTAGAACGATATTATATGATACTCTACAGTAAGCACGTTAATCTCTAGTTTTGAATATGAAATGGACGTGTGTGTCATTACAGATGTGGGCAATAGGGATCAGCGTTGTCATCGTCATCATCGTCATCATCATCGGTGAGTGCTCCTGCTCCAAGCTCCTTGCAGAAGTCTTCTCTGCTCACAATTGACTGCATATACAAGAACTCCAAATAAAAGTTCCCTCGGAGATGTTAGTTTATCCCAAAGGTTTTTGTTTTCATTATTAAGTGTTTTAAGTACTTGGGTGCTGAGTCTGAGATTTTCCAATATAAACAGTAATCCTTTGAAGTTAGAGAAAATTTACTCATTTCCACTGAATGAGTGGAAGTAAGTTTTCTCTCTGAATATATTTTCATCAGAGGTTTCCTTTTATGAGAAATAGTCTAGCGATTAAAAGCATGGACTACCTGTGATCCACCCTAGCTCCACCATCCAGTTTTGTGGCCTTGGGCAAGTAATTTAATATCTCTGAACCTCAGTTTCCTCATTTATAAAATGGGGATAATAATAGTACCTACCTCATATGTTTGTTATGAGGACAAAGCTGTTAATATGTAAAAGGTGCTTAGGATGGTGCCTGGCATATAATAATAATAGTTATATAAAGAAATATATATACATGCAACTATCATTATTATTATGATGATCATTACTACTGCTACTGTGTACAATATTGGAACAGCCCATTGCCATTCATAGCCCAGTACGTGAGAACTATTTAAAGAAATATATCTTGGATCCTTTTTTAGACAGCCTCCTCTAGCCCTCCAAAAAGTGTAGAAAAGCCACTAATAGGAAGTTGGACAGAAATTGAATTTCTGTTCACACTTAGACTGCAGTGTTTGATGTTTATTCTGTATTTGCACTGAACGACTAAACTGTTGTTTTTCCACTTTTTTGCATCTCCCCTGCTTATTAGTGTGGAGTGTTTCTTCCTGAAGAACCAGTGAAACTCCAGCCTGCTGTTCAAGAAACCTCTTCAAGAGTTTTGATTTAGAACCTGCTATATTATCAAGCTTACCTACTGTTATATCTAAAATGATTATTTTCTGTTAGTGACTGTAAAGTTTGTTTTCTAGGAAATGTGCCTTTGTTTTGTAATATGCACTCCAAACTAGAGGTGTAGTCAGCCCAGCCCCCATTTTGCACAGTGCCTTTTCAAATTTACACATGGGCTGATGAAGAGGACTTCTTAAGTTGCAGAGTGTAATAACCTAGCAGTAATGTTGTCTGATTAACTGCCAGTGATTCCAGTTAAGGAAATTTGTTCCAAGTTAGCTGTCCTAGTCATATGACATTACCCTCATTTTAAACCTTTGGGTAGTCAGATTCCAATTTGTGCCTTCCAGAAAGAACACTACTGCCTAACACAAATACAGACTGTGCCTTATTTTGCTATTTTTCTGATTCCCTTTAAGAGAACTCTCTACTGTTTATAAACACTGCTGACTCTTTGGCTGTATTTAAAACAAGATGCTGGTAAAGAGCTTTTGCTCCTGCGTTAGATATGAAGATGTTTACTTTCTTGTTACTGTTATGTATCGCTTGCTAAAAATATTGTTTTAATCAGAAGTAATAACCTCGTTAAAACATTTTTATAGAACTGTGGCTGTGACCAAAGTTTCTGTTTTGCCAAAAAGTTAAATCCCAGTCAGATGTCAGGCCTGTTCCTGGTAGATAAGTTCAGAAAAGTGACCAGTGGGACTCAAGGTGCCCTTCAGAATTAAAATTGTAATATTGTGTGTGAACCTCTGACATCCTGGCAGGCCTTTCTTGCCCTTGAAAGGCTGTAGGTCTTGCGACTCTCCTTCCGACCCAGCATTTTTCCTGGGGGTTAGAGAAGGTTTGAGCTCGACTGACCATCTCATTCCTGTAGACAGAGTTTTACCCAGCCATTTGCAGATTATCAGCTGTAGACTCCAATATGTTTCTAATAAATATGTGACCAACAGTTCTGTAGTCTTCAAGTGAGACCATCTGTGAACTGGTCATTTTCTGGTCCAGTTCCCACGGACGATAGCTTTTTGGGGTTTGTTTCCTATTTTGATCCATAATCCACTTCCTAAATCTGCCTTCTAAATTATGCTCTCGATTAGGCGTTGGTCAGCGGGAACGAGTTTTTACAGAGGATAGCTAACCAGAGACACTTTTTCTTTGATGTCACAGACTGTCTGCATAAGATGCTGCTTTGGGAATAGCTGTTGTCATCTGAGAGGCTTTTGTTGTGTACGTGATACTTTGGACATCAGGGTGTGTGGCTTAAGGACAGGAATTCAGGTAGGAATGAAAACAGACGAGGCACTGAGGGGGAAAGGAGTCTTACCACCCTGTGGCTCACCGTTAGCGGAATATTCTAAAATTCTTGTTCACACACTAGTTTGTGACTTACAAAGCAACAGTTAAGGTGCACCAGGACCCAGGTTCCATTTCTGTAATATCTGTTCCCCTGATATCAGTGAAATGGTGTGAAGTTGAAAATATGCCTTGCAGTGTGCCCACCTGGGAAGAAGGGAGCAGCTGTCAGTGTTGGGACGTTGGCCCACCCTCGGCTCAGGTCTCCGGCCGGGTCGACTCTGAATCCTCGGTGCTCTCTCCTTGGCCTCGATGCTCAGTCCCACGTAACCCACTGGCTGCTGCGTTAACCCAGGAATACTTCGCCTATATCTGTGCATTTAGCTGGGAAGTCGCCCACTATCACAAACTGAATAAAGTGTTTATAAACATAACTCAGTGCTTGTGTTGCTTGTAGGGTTGCTGCTCAACCCCCGTCGCCCTTACAGACCCCAAGTCCCCTTCCTCTCTTGCTCTCTCACCAGTCCCCTCCCTGAGGACTCTGAGTTCCTTGCATACCACTCCCCATGTGGAAAGTGCTTTTCAGTAGAGGAGATGAGTGGGAAACTGGCTTTCTTACGATTCCTAAAACGTTCAGAAGTTGGCTTTTGAGTTTCTTAAATATATGGTCTTTCAGAAGTGACTAGTATAGAGCCGGCCGGTGTGTGCTGGACCAGGTCGCTGCCCACGTGGGGCGTGGGAAGATGACTTGGGTGGGAGAGGGACGCCTCTTGTTTTCATTCTGCATATCTTTCCCCTTGAATGTACTTCCACTCTTACTCTGCGAGCCCTAGGGAACAATATACTATGGGTGGAAGGAGACTTGCGTATGTTCGCAATAAAATGCCAGTTTTCAGTAGAATCCTGCGATAAGCAGGTTGACGTTTTTCCGTTGCCTCGGATAGACAGTCACTGCTTTTCTTGTCTGGCGTGCGATTGTGTCCCTGGGAAAGTACTAAGTGTGGAATCGTGCCTTTTGTTCGGGAGCATGATATAATGAAATGCGTATGAACTTTCGGTGCCATTTTCAAAGGAGAATCTACCCTAAAGCGGTTCCTCTTTCTCTGCTTCTCCCTTCAATGTCAGGGTTCCTTAGGGGCTTCTGTTTCCATTCTACTTACCCTCCCCACGCAATCTTACCTGCTTTCATGATCCCGCTATTCATTCATCTGCGGATGAGGCCTGGCCTATTGGACGTAAGCCTCTCAAACGCAGCGTTCACCAGACAGGAGGAAACATCCCCTGCCCCGTGCCGCTCCTCCGATCATTCACAGTGTCTGCTCCAGAAATGGCACCATCACCTACCCAGTGACCACACTAGCCAAATCCACTGGACCTGCTGCTCTTTTTGGTCACCATCTACATCACTCAGGATACGCTGGAGGCGTGCTATGTACCAGACACCTCCCAAATCGCCACGGCTCAAAGTTTTTTCCTTGCTCGTGCTCTGTGTCCCACGCCAGTCAGGAGGAAGGCTCTCTCGTCAGTCCCTGGGGGGTGGGGTGAGGGGACTTCCTGTAAACATTCGTTTCCGGTTATCACTGCGGAAGGAAAGGAAGGGACCGGCAGGAATTGTGCACTGGCTCTCATCGCCTGCGCCTGGAAGTGGAGCCGGCAGCTCTGCTCACGTTTCATTGGCCAAAGCAGGTCAGGTGACCATGGCTCACCTCAGAGGTGGGAGGGAGTCCTGTCTGTCACCCAGAGGAGAAATGGAATGTTTGTGAACATCTTCCTTTGTGTCAACAACTTCAGTCAAAGAATGGGGGCAAATTCCCCGTGTCTTGTATTTTCTAATGACTTGTGTCTCTTACACGATAATTCTAGATTTGCATCACCAATAAAATGTTTCTTAAAGTATGGTAACTTTTTTATTGGTTCTGAATGATGATTCATTATTTGCTTTAAAATTGACCAGACTCGGGCTTCGCTGGTGGCGCAGTGGTTAAGAATCCGCCTGCCCGTGCAGGGGACACGGGTTCCAGCCCTGGTCCGGGAAGATCCCACATGCCGCGGAGCAACTAAGCCCGTGCGCCACAACTACTGAGCCTGTGCTCTAGAGCTCGTGAGCCACAACTGCTGAGCCCGCATGCCACAACTACTGAAGCCCGTGCGCCTAGAGCCTGTGCTCCGCAACAAGAGAAGCAATGAGAAGCCTGCACACCGCAACGAAGAGTAGCCCCCGCTCGCCTCAACTAGAGAAAGCCGGCACACAGCAACAAAGACCCAATGCAGCCAAAAATAAATAAATAAATAAATAAATACCTTAAAAACAAGATAAAATAAAATTGACCAGACTGCTTAGTGCATTTAAAAATAAGCAAACTTATTTCCAACTGAGCTGCTTTTCATAGTAGCAGAAAATTCAATCTGTAAAAGTAGAATTTACTAAATAAACCAATTATGGCATAATTATTAGAAAATAATTTTTTTTTTCTCATCCTTTAAATAGCAAGCTAAGAGCATTTAGAAATCTTCTACTTGGCTTTATACCGCCAAGACGGACAATCCCCTGTTGGGAGAAGTGCCTGCCTCTGGCCAAGGCTCTGGATCCCCAGCCTCATGAAGGACTTCTCTCTGGCAACTGCCTCTTGTCTGCAGCCCTTCCCTCCTGCGTCATTCACTTCTCCCTTCTTATTGGATCACCCCATCACTTAATAGTGATGCCCACATCCCTCCCTCCAGCCAACAAATACTTGTCTATAGCTCGTCACAGCAAAATTCCTCCCTATGTCTTCCTGTAGTCATTGCCTCACATCCTACTTTTCTTCAATCCACACCACTGAGACGTCTTTAACCAAGGTCACCATCTTGCTGAAGCCCAACAGGAAATTCTCAGCCTTTGTCTCACTCTGCTTATCACCAGCATTTGGTAAAGTTGCCAGCTCTCTCCTTGAAATGCTTCGTTATCAAGCTTCCAGGACCCCACACTCCTCTGGTTTTCTTTCAGCCTCATCTATGGCTCCTTATTCTTTGCTTGGTTCTCTGCCTGACCTCTGAATCTCTGTGTGCCCCAAATCTTGGTCTTTGGCCCTTTTCTCTCTATCGGCACTCTCTCACTGACACCATTTCACCCATCACTGTAAACTCCATAGAGACTCTGACGACTGCCAAATGTAAGCTGTATCTCCACCCCCGGCTTCTCCCCTAAGTTTCCAGCTGGGAGATCCAATTGCCTACCTGACCACTCACTCCACTTGGATGTTTAGTGCACATCTCAAACATGGCATGTGGAAAACAGTTCTCTGTTCTCCCTTCATCAAAACCTGCCATCCCCAGACCTGCACTCAGTAAATATTTGCTGAATGAATGCAGTTTAACAAAATAGAGATTCAGAAGAGAGTAAGCATCATTTGGAGAAATAAGGTGGTTTATCCAACACCTAATAAGAACAGTTACCACACTTCACTTTCCCCTCCTCTTATTTACAATTCCTTTCATTCAACCAACCAATACTTAAGATTTCTGATGTACCAGGCACCGGAGAGGGGCGGAGTTCTACAAGGCACCTTCCATTTCGGAGGAGTCGAGACACAAATAAAAAGAGTCTTCCGACGGTGTTTTTTAAAGACCTTCTCTACACCTTCCTTTCCCAAAATAATGTCTTTTACAGACACTTGTCTTCCTCCAGTTGCTAAGTGAATCTTTAACTTTGGGAAGACCAGGGAAATGTTTTAAGTTTCGCTGTCAGAATTCCGCTTCTGAAAACCGGGTTTGATCTTTCCAGGGCTGCTACACTGCCGGGTCCTCACAGCCCCTCACTTAAGAGTCCGCAGGAGCGAGAGCAAGAAGGTCGTTAAGAAAAATGGAAACGACGGGAACCCGAGAAGACGCAGGGAAAGCGCTGGGACGTCTGCCAAGCGTGGTCCCGATCCGCCCTCCGCGCTGCGCCGCTCTCCCCAACTCTGGAGCTGGGGGAGCCGCGGCCGCTCACGTGGAGGCCGCGCAGGCCCCGCCCACCCCGCCGCCCGGGGCCCGCCCCCTCATGACTGGCGGCTCCAGCGCCCTAATCACTGCCGCGCTCGCTCCAGCGGCCCCCGGGGCCCATCCCCCGGGGCCGGGAGCGGGGCGGGGACTGGAGCCTCCTCAGGGCCCCTCCGCCCCCTCCTTACGTGCCAGCCGGCCGGGATTGGCCGAGCGCCGTCCTCGGGCCGACCCCCGGCGTTACGTAAAGAGCTCCGGGACCTTTGCCCCGCTCACACGCCTCCGCTTATGTAACCGGGGCGCCCCTGCGCGGGTCCCGCCCCCAGGCCAATGGGGTCCCGCAGAGCCGGCAGCGGCAGCGAATCGCGCGACCCAGGGGCGGGACCGCGTCACGTGGTGCGCTGGGGGTGCGGCGCCAGCGACCGTCCGGCACGCTGGTGGCCTCGAGACTGCATGAGGCCGGGTCAGCTGGGCTAGCGGCGGCGCGCGGGTCCGCGGGAGGCGGCGGCGGCGGGTGAGGGCTCGGCCCGGGCGGGGAGGCCTCGGGGCCCGCCGGGCGCGGTCGCCCCGAGCCTGTCCTGCGCTGAGGGAACTTTGTGCTTCAAGTTGCCCCTTGCCGGGTGCGGGTCCTGGGTGCACGCCGACTCTCGGGGCGGCCGGAGCCGGGATCCCCCTGGGGCTGCCCAGCCCGCGAGCCACAGCCGAGCTTCCAGCATCAGATTGCGTTTCTCTTGACACTTGTCACCTTTGTTTCCACCGTCCCCTTCCACGGTGGACCTCCCGTGAGCGGAGACGTCCAAGACTGCAGGGAAATACTGGGGAGAAAAGTGCCCCCGGAGGAACAGAAAGAGTACCTCTACTTGCTGGCTTGTGATGACTGACATTTTCTCTGAGACGATGGCCTGGACCAAAATGAGAAGTACGTTTCCGTCGCCGATCGCAAAGTAGCAAAGTAGTAGGCGACAGGCTGAGGACTGCCGGGCGAGCGATGGATCCCTGTGAAGATCTGGAAGTGTCCGGTGGTAAATCTCAGGACTCTAGGCGGAGGCAGCCTCATGAACTTGAAGGACCACAGGCCAGCGGTCCTGAGGCGCTGGGGAAGGACTCTGCTGAGATGTGGAGCCGGAAATACCAGCTGCGGAGCAAATACGTGCAGACCAGCAACAGGTGAAATAACCTGATGTGTTTGTTGTTCTCTGCTGGGGTAGTAGAGGGGAAAGGCGGGCTTACATCTTTCTATATTTTGTTTGTAAGCCTAGGAAAAAGTTTAAAGAGACTCAGACAACTTAGAATGAAATACCCTGGAGAAACTGAACGAAATTAACCAAAAGGTAAAAAGCGGTTGAGGAATTTAGCTGACTGTAGGCTGAAGTGGGAATAAGAGAGTGGAAAATGCTTGATGTTTACCAATTTCTTTGCCTGGGATTCTCCACCTGTAAAAAAAAAAAAAAAAAAAAGTGGTGGATAATAAATCTGTGAACTAAATGAGCTGATCCATGTTAAGGGCTTAGAAAGCGGGCCTGGCATGAAATACGCTGTTCAGTAAAAGTTGACTTATTATAATCGAAAGTGTGAATTTAGAATCTTTTTACCTTACAGTGAACCACAAGATCAAAACAGAGTTTCCAAAGACCTTATAACGGTTGTCCAAGAAATGAAAAAATACTTTCCGTCAGAGAGACAGAGTAAACCAAGCACCCTGGATGCTCTCAACTATGCCCTTCGCTGCGTACACAGCGTGCAAGGTAAACGGGCTGGAGAGGGAATACAGTCGTGCACGGACACCACTGCTCGTAAACAGCAGCCGGGCCAGAGCAGTTGTCTGCCTGGTTTTAGGCACAGAAATGTTTTGAGCTTTTTATGGTGCTTTATGTGAGATGTGCAAATCTGCACTGATGGCATTAGCATCTTAGTTTTTCACATGAGCACTCGGAGAACCTAATTTGTGTCATAGCTTAGTAACTGTGCGGTATTTTGCTGATTTGTTTCAGGAGAGTAGAGCTCGGTATAAGCACATTTTGAAGATTCACTTTTTAAAAGAATATTGTCTTCTGTGACTATTAGGGGAAAAATACGCTTGATTAAATACATTTACATTTCCCTGCCATAGACATACTTTTAAAATACAGTCATGATGTATCAGGAATTTACCAAATTAAAAACGAATGGTTGTAAACATTTTTTTCTTTTTCTGGCTTTTCAGACTTCTTCTCAAGGGATTTTAAAAATACACAGTCTGTAGCACAAACCTCTGTGGCTTCATAGATGGTATATAGTTCCTGAATCCTGGAATAATGTTTCTGCCATACAGATTTCCTGTGCGTGTATTTGGAATTTTGGGTTTCAGTACCTTGTTTTGGTACCTTCAGTGTGTCTCATTCCTTGTGATCTGGAACATGCAGAATTCATAAAATTCAAAATCTTAAGTTTGTACAGCTGTCAGTATTTTAGTTGAAAGAAGAAAATGATCTGGTTTCGAGGAAAACATGCTGAGGTGTCCTCATCCTAAAAAACAAGCCTGCTTTCATACTGATAAAAAATGAATAAGTATTTTTTATATTTATAAATAAAAAATGAACAAATAAAAGAATGTCACTGGACCACCTGTTTATTTTCCTGTGTTTCTTAGCAAACAGTGAGTTTTGCCAGATTCTCAATCAGAATGGAGCGCCTCAAGCAGACGTGACCACGTACAGTCTTGAGGAGCTGGCCACTATTGCTTCAGAGCACACTTCCAAAAACACAGTAAGAATTCACAAATTTTGCCATATCAGCCTGGGTGATTCTTCCTAACGATGTTATCTAGATGTAGATTTTTTTAAATAATAACTGAGCATTTCAGTAACTACAATTTGAGGTCAAGCATAGGAGAAAACTGCTAAAGAGGCCTTGTGGAGTTTCTCCTGCCCTCGCCAGAGAAAACATCTAAAAACAGGAAGCAACACATAAGTAGTAGTTGGCTTTGCTTCCGTCATGAGGTGCCTCTCTCTCCTTAGCATCCCTGGGTTCTCTCAAATGAAGAAAAAAATAACACTGCAGAGTGATTTCCTGCATCTTATTCTATCTCCGAATTGTTAATTTCTATTTATATCATTCTTAGTTCCAATACCTACTACTTCAAGTTGTAACAACTGGATTTTATAGAACAGGTGAGTTGAGATGCTGTCATTTTTTGTAAAATTTTGGAAGAGATATTTAGTATATCTTTTTTGAATCTTTATGTTGACAGAATAATTGAGTCTCATGTTTTGCTGATATGATAGAGATTACTTAATTTACGTGTAGACCTCAACATAATTGTAACTTAAAGATTTTATAATATTGGAGCATGAACTATCCCTAATGTTACAGTGCTTATTTTACTAACTGATGTGTTTATAATACTGTAGTAGGTGCTATGGAGATTTAAGGGAAAAAAAGTTTAAGGAAAACATTTTCCCTTTAAGATATTCAAAGTAAATCTAGAGAGGAAAACATACGCCACTTGCTAGCAGGTACAAACAGTGGCCGATTATAAATAAGCTATGTTTATGTCTAATGGAACACATTAGAGAAATGATTCTTATGTAATGAGGTTTGTCAAAGACAACGTCTTGGAGCAAGTGAATCTTGAGCTTGGTCTTGAAGCCTGGAATATGCATATGGGTGAAGAGAAGGCAGTCCTTCCAGGTACAGTTTGCAAAGGAGAAGGAATCAGAAGTGTATACAGTGTATACACTGTGTTTAGTCCGTGTAGAATGAGCTGGTGCATTGTTTGGCAGAACTTAAACCTTCAGAGGGAACAGTGCAGGTTTTACAGTGATTTATTGCCTTTGCAGGGGTGTGTGTGTGTGTGTGTGTGTGTGTGTGTGTGTGTGTGTGTGTGTGTTTTAAGCTACTGATCATGGTATTAAGCTATTGTTCATGGTAGACGTCTAGACGAAATTTATTCAGGGAATATTGCCAGTATGTATCTCAATATTTTGCATTTATTTTAAATATTTTTCGTAGGATACCTTCGTGGCAGTTTTTTCATTTCTGTCTGGAAAGTTAGTGCACGTTTCTGAACAGGCTCCTTCGATCCTGCACTGTAAGAAAGAGTTCTTAGAGTCCTCTCATTTCGTTGAACTGCTCGCCCCTCAAGACGTGAGGGCGTTCTACACACACACTGCCCACGCTCAGCTTCCTTTCTGGAACAACTGGACCCAAAGAGGTAATGGGACCAATATTCAGATGTTTATCTTGCCTGGTAAAGATCAGTTTCATTCTTCCAGAAATAGTACACAAATGAATGCCTTATTCAGAACATGCAAATACATAGTTTTTCTTATTTCTTCATTTTAAAAGTCAGAATGTGATGAAAATAGCATTTTAAATGCTGCTAATAACGTAAAGATCCAATAAATTTGTTTTCATTTAATCAAGTTAGTTTCACAGACTATATGCCATAGATATGGTGTGTTACAGCATCATGTATAGCAGGTTAATTGCTACAAAGTGTCTGTTGTTAATAAAATTAAATGTTTTTCCTCTTATACTGACTTCATTATTTCTCTGCTTTGCTCTGGAGGTAAGCTTCTCAAAGTTAGATCCCTTTCTAGCTTTTCTTCTCCCCAAAAGTTATGAATCTCATCATTTTGTTTTCCTTCTGAAAGCCTGCTTTTCCTGAACTGGGGGTGGGGAGTGGGTTCCCACTCACAGTTTTCTTTGTGTTATTCAATCCCATGTAATCTTTGATTCATTCTTTTTTTTTAAAAAAATATTTATTTATTTATTTGGTTGTGCCGGGTCTTTGTTGCGGCAGGCGAGCTCCTTAGTTGCAGCTCTCCAGCTCCTTAGATGCAGCACGTGGGCTCTTTAGTTGTGGCTTGAGGGCTCCTTACTTGTGGCTCACGGGCTCCTTAGTTGAGGCATGCGAGCTCTTAGTTGCGGCATGCATGTGGGATCTAGTTCCCTGACCAGGGATCGAACCTGGGTCCCCTGCGTTGGGAGGGCAGAATCTTCACCACTCCACCACCAGGGAAGTCCCATTCATTCTTTCTTAAGTCACCCTTTATTCCCTATCTCATATTTTTTGTGAAATGTCTCTTAAAGAACTTAGTAAAGATCAGCTTCCTTTTTGATCCCAAACCCTTTTCTCTCATTTTAAAAAAATTTTGATTATTTTTATTATGGTAAAAAACACATTCACAAATTTACCATCGTAACCATTTTCAAGTGTACAGTTCAGCAGCATTAAGTACATTCACAGTGTTGTGAAACAGATCCTCAGAACTTCATCCTGCAAATCTAGAGCTCTGTACTCATTCTGGTTTTTAATCCAGTTCTCAGTCCAGTGAAGAACAGTGTTACAGCCTTCTTTTTTCAATCCCAGACCCTTGCCCCATTCTCTGTGCACGTTTTATATAAGCTTCAGAAAAGACACCTGTCACCCTTGCTTTCTTCCAGCTCCCTCTCTCCTTTTGCCTTCATTCAAAAACACTGACTTCATTTTTCTTCCTCTTTCCGAAACATGCGTTTTCAACCTTTAATTGTCCACGTTTGTTTCTCTGCTTTTGTTCATCGTTTATTCATTCTGTAGACATTATATAGCAGTGTCTGTGGGCCAGGAGCTGTTCTAGGTGCTAAGGTACAACACTGAACAGAACTGACATGTGGTACTACTGTTCACCAGGTCTTTCCCATTTTCCCTTCGGTATTGCCCTATAGTCTCTGTCTGATCTTTTCACTTGTCTTTTTTTGGCTGTGCTGCAAGGCTTGCGGGATCTTAGTTCCCCGACCAGGGATCAAACCTATGTGCCTGCAGTGGAAGTGCGGAGTCCCAACCACTGGACCACTAGGGAATTCCCTGATCTTTTCACTTTCTTATCTTTGCTAATTACTTAATGGTATTTCCCCTACTTGTAAAAACATAATAGTCCCTGAAAGTGTTGTCTCTTGGACCTAAACATTTACTTGCTCCATAAAGATGATGGCCATTTAGTTTACTTCTCACACTATACTTTCGCTTTAGGAACCCCAAGGATCCACACCCTCCTTGAGGGCCGTTGTTTAGCTCCACACCATTTCTGGGCTGTGCTCATGTTACCTCTTTCTGTCCCTTCCTTTGAACTCATAGGACATTAAGAGGACCCCGGAAGCTCTAAACTCAGCCGTTGTCAGCTTTGGCCCTGTGTTAGAGCACATTTCCACTTAGGCTTGTTGTACAGACCTCTCAGAAGGATCTGACCGCTGTTTCTTTAGAACACACTTCCAGAAACAAGAATTCGCACGTTCCAGCCCAGGTGTGGAAGTGACAGCGGGCCCCCATCTACTGTTTTTGAGATCCGGTAGGCTGGCTCTCTGTGTTACAGGACTCTGGGAGGGGGGGCAGTTGAATTCAGGTGCCTGCTACAATGTATAAGTAGTGTAAGTGAGTTCACCTTACAACAGCGTTGCAGTATTTTTTTATGTGCAAAGAATGTTAAGCTCAGAATCTGAAGGTCTGAGTTTCAAATTGCATTCTGTCCCTTCGTGAACCTTGGAGGCCACTTGGCTTCTCGTTGTAAAATGAGAATCATAGTTTCTGACGTGCCTGTTAACACAGGCTTTCTGTGAGAGCCCAGCAAGCTGTAGGTTGGGGAAGGCTTGGAGATATTTGGAGCGTCCGCAGCATAAAGGCTCATCTCAACTGCTGTCATCTGTTGAACGGTTACTATTTGCCAGGGACCCTTCTCTTTGCTTTCGTGGATCAACTGAGTTAATCTTCACAAAGACCTTGTGAGGTGTAGGTACTGTCATTCTCCGTGGTAGATGGACACAGTAACTGTATTAGTTCGGGTTTGCCCAGAAGCGGGACGCTGACTGGGGGAGCGGGTGGAAGGTGGTGAGAGGAGCCCTCAGCCCGCATCGCTGGCATCGCTGGAAGGAGCGAGGCGGGGGGAGGGCTGGGCAGCAGGAGCCTCGGGCTGCAGTGCAGTCCAGAGAGCTTCTGGGCCACGCAGCCAGAGGGGGTCCATCCGCTGGAGGAGCCCAGCGTCTCCATGGAATGGTCCTGCCTCGTTGCCTGCTCCGTGTACGGGCACGGGCCGGGGGCAGCCCGCGGGAAGCGGGGCTCAGGCAACAGTCGGGTCCCTCAGAGCCAGCAACTGTGCCCTTTCTTAGCTGCCATGGTCACAGAGATGCCAAGGTCACACTGCCTGCAAGTATGGAGCCGGCCTTCACCTTGGCAGCGTGCATCCAGAGCCCGTCTGACCCCACGGCTGCTGGGACTGCGCCTTAAAGCGGGAGAACTGTCCTCAGCCAAAGGCGAGCGTTTGAAAGTGTCACCGAGGGACGGTTCCCCCCCACGAGAATCAGCTCAGAAAATCAAGGATAGTTTTGAAAAAGCTTTATCTTGCCTTAATTCCTCCACAGAAACTCCAGAAACAGTTTCTGTGTTAAGATGATAGCACATCTTAGAGTAATTAATTTCTTTAGCTTACTTTGTCAAGTTCTTTCTGTTATTTCTCCCAGACATTCTGTAAGAACTTCTGGCTTCAGAATTCTGGGTCTGTAACTTTCATAGTTTCACGAATTACAGGATTTTGGTCACTGGTCCCTTTACTTTTAAACTGGAGGGCTTTTCTTTAATTGTGAACATTTTTCTTGATCACTCAAAAGCCCATTTTCTTATTCTTCCTATGATCCTTTCCTTAGGAGTACAAACACCTGGACCATGTTCAGTATTTTGGTTCTTCAGAATCCTCATTGTAGGTGCTCCTTCAGTGTATATTTTTTTAAAAACGTCTCCTTGGTTGTAAACATTTCCTTGGTTTCTATAACTGAAAACTTTTCACTCCAGTGAATAGATGCCCAAAAGATGTATATTCAGGGAGTTCTACCAGACGAAATAAAGTAATCAACAGACATTTGGAAATAAGTTCAGTTTCCTAAGATGGGCAAATTTAAATGTTTCTGAATTACCACCTCACACGTCAATAAAATAAATGCAAAGTCAATAAAACTGAAGCAAAACCTTTGGCATGAAGGGTGTGAGAAAGTGTTATTAATGACCCTGAATTGGTACCATCTGCTGGAGCTAAGTTTGCCAATATATGATGAGAGTCATGAAATGATATCATCTAATCTAGGAACACAGCTCTGGGGAATTTGTCCAAGGAGAGAAGTGTATGTATCCTCTACCTGAAAGCTCTAAGTAATCGGAATTCCCAGTTTTTGAGACGTGTCTGAACTATTACAGGGGAATAGAGTATTACCAGCGAAATAACTGTGTCGCAGGGTGATGACGTTGACATTTGAAGCAGTGAGTCCAGGCAGGAGCAGAGATGCAGACAGGACTGCAGGGGGTGACAGGGAGAGGCCTCCGTCAGGTGCTCTCGGGGTCTCACCTGAGGGTTACTATTCAACACGAAAAAGCCCTGGGAAAATACTGGATCAAACTAGATCTTAGAGAGGGAGGAGAGTCCTATTTTAATCAAGAGCAGCTCTGTCCCTGATAAGAGTCTCCCCTTTGTGCAGTGACAGTTTGGGGAGGAGCTGCGTGCGGGCGGGACACTGACACGTGTGTTTGTTTCCAGCAGCCTCATGCTATGAATTCGCTCCGGTGAAATCCTTTTTCTGCCGGATCCGGTGAGTGTGGGAGCTCCTGGAGGCCAGGAGCGGTGGGGTGGGCTCTGGGTTTACTTTATTTTTTATTCATTTATTTTTTTTAACTGACTGTATAGTTGATTTACAATGTTTCAGCTGTACAGCAAAGTGGTTCAGTTATACATACGGTGTGTGTGTGTGTATATATATATAATTATATACACATATATACGTACATATATATATTCTTTTTCAGGTTCTTTCCCATTATTGGTTATTACAAGATATTAAATATAGTTCCCTGTGCTATAAGGACAGGGAACTATATTTATATATGCTATAAGGACCTATAAAGTAGGTCTTTGTTTATGTGTTTTATATATAGTAGTCCTTATCTGTCAATCCCAAATCCCAAACTCATCCCTCTGATTTTATTTGGCACTTACTTTGATGCCCTATTCAGCCAGGTCTGTTGTGGATACAAAAGACAAGACTTGGTTCTTGCTGCAAGAAGTTTGTGCTTTGATTGAGGAGAAGATACATGTACTTATGAGAAAAGTAGATAATGATGCAATAGGGGAAGAGACCAGAAAGATCATTCTTAACCCAGGGGCACGTGAGAGCTACTGGACGTGAAATATACTTTCAGATGACAGTTTTTTGGAGCTCTTTTGTTTTTGTTTTTCAGTCACATTGAAACTTAATTTTTGAAAGTTTGAACAACCTGAAAGAAAGCAAGATAGGTATATTTATGAGGACTTAAAAGGTCCAGTGACAGTGAACTAGAAGAAAAGAGATCAAAATTTTAATAGTAGTTGATTTCTGGTAGGATTTATTAGTGATTTTTTTTTCTCTTCCAAATTTACTTTGATATGTTAATGTTACTTTCAAAGTAAAAAGAAAAAATGGTTTTAAATGACGTCATGATCACCAACAGTAGTATTGAGGTTACTAAATGCTCTTGATATGCGGGGAAGAGAAATCCTTGTAATGGATCATTCAGACACTCCATGGAACTGAGGGGGACTCGCGCTAAGAGTATTCGAATGCTTGGGGAGGGATAACCTGGAAAGGTGTGCGTGTGTGGGGAGGACCATGTCGGTTCTTTCTGTCACTCGCAGGTGAGTTGTTGGTTATGAAGATCTGAGAGCAGGCCTGCCGCGTAGTAAGCGCTCTGTGTGTTTCTTATGTTGGTAAATGTTTTCAGGTGCCTTTCCTGAGCCAGGGGAGACCTAGCAGCATATACTGGTGGGTTAGTTTCGGGTGCGAGATAGAAAGAGTAGTCAGATGACGTGGGAGTCTTGGCTCAAGGTGCCATGTATTTGGGGAGGAGGAAACTGTAGGACAAGCAGCTGTCTGGAGAGCAGAGGGGAGAGCGTGTGCCTTAGTTTTAGGTGAGTGTGCAGTGTCGAGTAGAAATCTGCCTCGTGATGTTGATGAGGCGTTGGTCCAGGAGCCCGGGGTTCAGGGGAGGAGGCCGGCCTAGAGACAGATGTGCAGGTCATCGGCGTATAGATGGCACTGAGAAGCTCAGGACGGGATGAGCCTGGAGAAAGCTCGCACAGAAATGGGAGGGGAGCCACTAGCACAAGTACAGATGCTCGCAGGTGAGTGCCAGGAGAAGGTGCTCTTCTGAGCGGTGACCTAGGAAGCAGGGTCACAGCTGAGAGTGGAGAAGTGACAGGAGATGCTGGAGTTAGAGGAGAAAAGAGAGCGGGAGGGCGGCCAGAGACCCCCGAACATCCGCGCTCGTGATGGTTGGCAAGGAGAGGTGCGATGGGCAGAAACGGGGGAGCGTGAAATACAGGTTGGGACGTTCGGGCAGATCCAAGTGGAAACGTCTTCCAGGCAGCCAGGCTGATGAAACAGGATGGACATCTGTGTGCTCGTTGCAGACCCCTCGCCCCCGGGAGCCTCCTGAGAGGGAGCGAGCAGCCTCCGCGCCGGTTGGCCGAGAGGGTCCAGCCCCACCATCTCCCTGTAGCTAGGCACGGTGGGTGATGCTGAGCCACACACCAGGTCTGCACCGGGCAGCGGAGCGGCTGAAGCGGTGGGACTGAATCGGTCATTTGAACGAGGGCGTAGGAAGGGCTGACGGAGGGCCGGCTTAGGGGCGTGATCCCAGGGGGCCTTGTTTTCCACCATGTGGTACTTGGTTTAGATACACGAGGCAAGACAGGTGGCTGTGCCTGCCCCTCTTCCCAGCAGGAACAGAAAGTCACACTGAAATTAGTGAGCGGTTCACACTCACCTTGGTGAGCCGCCTCTCCAGAAAGCCTCCTACTCATCCAATAACAAACGAGTATCATTGCCCGTGGCTATTGAAAATTTAAACTAACGTGTCCCTCCTTTTAAAAATAAATATGTTTTGGACTTCCCTGGTGGCGCAGTGGTTAAGAATCCGCCTGCCAATGCAGGGGACACGGGCTTGAGCCCTGGTCCGGGAAGATCCCACGTGCCGCGGAGCAACTAAGCCCATGAGCCACAACTGCTGAGCCCACGAGCCACAACTACTGAGCCCATGAGCCACAGCTACTGAAGCCCGCGCACCTAGAGCCCGTGCTCCACAAGAGAAGCCACTGCAATGAGAAGCCCGCGCGCCGCAACGAAGAGTAGCCCCCGCTCAGCGCAACTAGAGAAAGCCCACATGCAGCAACGAAGACCCAACACAGCCAAAATAAATAAATAAATATGTCTAAACATTTTAGATTCAGACACGTCTCTCTTGGAAATTACCAACAAAACATTTTCCCCAGCCTTGTTTCACGTTGGACTAAGTGAACAGGTCAGGACTGGTACTAAACCATTTTTCTTCTCTTCAGTGGAGGTGAAGCCCGGGAGCTGGGGCAGCCTCACTGCCCGTTCCGGATTATCCCCTATTTGATTCATGTGCACAGCTCGGCCCGCCCAGAGCCTGAGCCCTGCTGTCTCACGCTGGTGGAGAAGATTCATTCTGGTTACGAAGGTAGGTCAGGAGCGTCTGCGTTTAGGTCAGATGTGACGTGTCAGCACATCAGAAAGAAGCACGTGAAAGCCTGTTTACTGCAGCCACTGTCTTCAGCTTGGCCCTGAGCTGATTTTCCCTGACGTCTCTGTTTGCTGACCTTGACTTCCTGTTTGCACATCTCCTTTAAGGACAGCATGGCCCAGAGGTCTGAGCATAGACTTGGCCACAGATGCGCAGTCTTCTAATCCTTTCTCTACTGGTGACCATCCTGTGGCCTTTTGCTTCTGTCTTGCGTGACAGAAGAGCATTGAAATTGTTGCATACAGAGGTTACAAGAATGAATTTATATTTTTAAGTGTTTTGAAAGCCCCCTGCGTAAAAAGTATAATTTATGTCTTCCAGTGGCAGAACAGCATTGCTAAATTCATATATCAAAACAGAAGCAGCTTCCATCTATCATTTGAAATTACAGTTGGTTCTGCTGTAATGTGACATATGCTTTCCTAAAACTTACCATCCTGTGCAAAAAAATTCACACAAACCACAGGGCTTATGGGAAAAATGAGTTTAGGGGCACAACACTCAAGTAACCATACATTAAAAATAAGACGGGAATCTCATAAAATGGTAACACGGTGTTACACATTCAGTGATGAAGAAATGCACAAGTGATACAATAAATGCGGCTCGCCACAGCAGAAAAGCCCTGCGGTTTGCTGTGGACGTGGGTGTTGGAAGGGCTGCAGCTTGTGCATTACTGTGAGGAGTGAGGGGAAGGCGGACTGAAATCAGAGGGAAAGTTCCATCACCAGGTTGGACGGGTGTGGCTCAGAGCACACCTGGTGAACAGAGGCTGCAGGTGGATGTTTCAGGTGTGTGCATGTTTCTTCACGTTCCTAAGTGACTCCATTCAACTAGCTGCTCTTTTCTGCATTCACCTCGTGCTTCTTGCAAATGAAATCGTGCGTAAGCAAATGCGGAGTTAGTGTCATGCTCAAATTGTTCCCTAATGTGCTAATCACTACATTGTCAAAGCAGACTGTAGCAGCACTGACCGTGCCAATTTTATTACAGATTAAATACGTCCCTATTGTACTGACGTTTCACATCCTATTTGCTTAGTTGTATTCAACCACTAAATATGATGAAACATTTTTATCCTGAACTCTAAATGACCCCATCTTTGACTGTTAGATTGTGATGGGTAAGCTATTCGATGTACACAGACTTTCTGTCTGTTTAAAATTAACTTTAGTAGGCATCACGTTTTGACCTAATTAAAATGTGGTTAATAATGAAAGTTATTAGCTTTGGCTGCTCAAAGGCCAGGTCCCTAGGTGAGATTTCTGCCATGGCCTATAGAGTTTGTTCCCTCTTTAATATGTTAAGTGGATAGTTAATTAGGTATTTGCCTTTAAACCAGTCTTTCTGGTTTCCATAGCTCCTGGAATCCCAGTGGATAAAAGAATTTTTACCACAACACACACCCCCGGGTGTGTTTTTCTTGAAATAGATGAAAGGTAAGTACTTCTTTAAGCCTAAGAGAAATTTGTTTCTGAAAATAAATAAAAATATTTAAAAGTTTACATAACGTTTAACATGTTAAACGTTACATGATAGAGCTGAATCTATTCATTTGCGCATTTGAGTTTTGGTAGTTTGAAATTTGTGTTGTGTAAATTTTTTTAAATATTTATTTATTTTCCTTATATATATATATTTTTGACTGCGTCGGGTCTTAGTTGCAGCACACGGGGTCTTTGTTGAGGCACGCAGGATCTCTTCGTTGCGGCGCGCGGTCTTCTCTCTAGTTGCGGCGCGCGGGTTCCAGAGCGCGTGGGCTTTGTAGTTTGTGGCATGCAAGCTGTCTCACTGAGATGCACGAGCTCAGTAGTTGTGGCGCGCAGGCTTAGTTGCCCCGCGGCGTGTAGGATCTTAGTTCCCGGACCAGGGCTCAAACCTGTGTCCCCTGCATTGGAAGGTGGATTCTTTACCACTGGACCACCAGGGAAGTCCCGTGTTGTGTAAATTTTTAATGTAAATATCTTGCATGTTATAGTGCTAAGATTTACACATTATCATATTTATTTCAAAGCTTTAGGAAAGTCAGAAATTATTTTTCCAGTTTGCACAAGAGGACAATGAACGTGGGCCACATGGTATTAGATGACTGTGGTCCAAATGAGACCACGACTCTGGCCTCCAAGTCCTATTCCAGTGTTATTTCCACTAGGCAGGTGTTTCCCAAACAGTTTATAATGAATTTTTATTAGTCTGAAGTGGGGGAAAAGAGAAAAATAAGGCAGATTTTTTGTGTGTGTGAAGAACTGTTACTTATTTTGAACTTAGCGTCCTTCCTGCCTTTTTTTTTGGTTATTAAAATAGCCTTTCTTATTTAAAGAGTTAGTCGTGACAGTACATAATAGTTGTTGCTTATTGTTGTTTTTTTGATAACTTTATTTGGAAAAACAAAACATTGTTATCCCCTGTTCGTACCCTCCATTTCCACCCGCATTTACTTAAAAATTTTACTTATTTGTGAAATCTGAAAATCTGAGAACCAATGTACCGTACCACAGATAAGCATAAGCAAAAATGTCAAAAAACCTGGCACAGTTATGACAGTTATTAATTTTGGTTTGTTTTTTTGTTTTGGTTTTTTTTTTTGCAGTACGCGGGCCTCTCACTGTTGTGGCCTCTCCCGTTGCGGAGCCCAGCCTCCGGACGCGCAGGTGCAGCGGCCATGGCTCACGGGCCTAGCCGCTCCGCGGCATGTGGGACCTTCCCGGACTGGGGCACGAACCCGTGTCCCCTGCATCGGCAAGCGGACTCTCAACCACTGCGCCACCAGGGAAGCCCTTAATTTTGGATTTTAAAAAATTTTAACATACAGGGAGTTGCCTGGCGGTCCAGTGGTTAGAATGCCATGCTTTCACTGCCGAGGGCCCAGGTTCAATCCCTTGTCGGGGAACTAAGATCCCACAAGCCGAGTGATGCGGCCAAAAAAAAAAAGCTTTAAAAAATTTTTTTTAACATCTGGAAATGGGTTTATTACCTATTTATTACCGTTTAGTTACCCTGAAACTAAAGAGTAATTAGTGAGATACTTTGTATAATATAATCTGTAGAAGGTAAGAAAATTTTAGCTGAAGTTATTCTGAAAACAGCTTAAGTTTATTGCAATAGAAAGTATTTGTGAATTTGTACACATAGAAAATGTTTCTGGAGTCAGTTTTGTCTAAGTCATCTTGAGTGTCTGTACATCAGAATTTTCCCATGAACCTTTATCCTACAAATGGCTTTGTGACTGGTTGTCTATTTGATATCACCTTTTGGGAGACATTGTTTTTGTATAATTTTAATTATTCTGTATAAATTTGTAGCCTGCTTTATTCATTTAACATCATAAGCATTTTTCTATGTTATAGTGTGATCTTTGTAGACTTTTTAAAAGGCAGCGAAATGGAGGGCATCAGAGACCTCTGAGGAACTTGTTAACCATATAGACTCCTAGTCTTACCACAGAAATTCTGATTTAGTAAGCTGGTGGTGAGCCTGCAAATCTGTTTTTTAGAAGTTTCACAGGTGATGCAATATGTCAAATGACCAACACTTCTTAGATTGTGTATCTACTTCCCCACAATGTAGGCACTTGGGTTGTTTGTAGCATTTATAAATGCTGTAATGAACATCTTTTGCATACCCTTTGTCATATTTAGAGTTTAGCTGAAAAGTACGGTTGAAAGTATATAAGGTATGAGTTACTTGGTGCCTGTGACATGCTGCCTGTGCTGTGTCTGTGCTCAGAGCAGTGCCTTTGCTGGGTTACCTACCTCAGGATCTCATTGGAACATCCATCCTGACATACCTGCACCCGGAAGATCGTTCTCTGATGGTCGCCATACACCAAAAAGGTAAGGACCTACTTCTTTATAGGAGGACATTTTTTTTTCATTGATCTTTTTAAGTTTGTCATTTCATTTCTCACTAGAGGGTCTCACAAGCTCTAATCATTAGAGCTTAACCTTTAACCAGGTAAGCAATGTATTGGAACTGCTGAAACAATTTTTTTTTCTATTTTGACATTCTAAAACACTTACAAATAAATGCCTTAACAAAAGACATTTGTAATCAATATCCGTGTTAAATAAATTCTAATTTTGTCTTACTATTTTGTATAGTCTTGAAGTATGCAGGCCATCTTCCCTTTGAACATTCACCCATTAGATTTTGTTCTCAAAATGGGGATTACATTGTATTGGATTCCAGTTGGTCCAGCTTTGTGAACCCATGGAGCCGGAAGGTTTCTTTCATCACCGGTCGGCATAAAGTGCGAACGTAAGTCAGTCAGTTTGCGTATTTTCTAAAAAATCTTTTTCCAAATAATGTTCTTTGGCCCGTTGATTCCCCTTTGAATCAACTAACACGTGAACTAAACGAAGGACAGGTTTTTTTCAGTGCTTCTGGAAGACAGTTTGGCAATAAGTATCAAGGGCTTTATAAGATTTCTACCTCCTTGGCCTAACGATTCCCTTATTGGAATATTCCAAAGAAGCCGAAATACAGAAAGCCTTATAAAGAAAAGACAGATTTTGCAGCATTTTTAATTGTAATAGCTTAAATGTCTATCGTTAAGTAGATTCTGAAATATCTGCATGACATGTTATTATATTGGTCAATAAAAATTTTTACAGCGAGTGTGGGAAATTGATATATTAGATGATGTAAAAAGCAGCATACAGAAAGTTTTTATACAGTATGATTATAATTATGTTTAAAACACGAACACTGTGAAATAGGAAAAAGAAGATTAGAAGGAAAGAAAATACATTTTGGTTATGTGTGGATAGTGGGACTTTGGGTGAAGTTTTGTTTTTTTTCCTTTTCTGAATTTTAAGCTTCTCTTCAGTGAGCATGTAAAAGTTTTTATATCAGCCTTCTGCTGTCAAATTCCACTTATTTGTGTCGATTTTATTAAATCTTTTTTTTTTTTTGACGTGGACCATTTTTAAAGTCTTCATTGAATTTGTTACAGTGTTGCTTTCTGTTTTATGTTTTGTTTTTCTTGGCCTCGAGGCATGTGGGATCTTAGCTCCCCCACCAGGGGTTGAACCTGCACCCCCTGCCTTGGAAGGCAAAGTCTTTAACCACTGGACCACCAGTGAAGTCCCTAAATCTTTATTTTTAATATTTAAATTCTTTCATATTTATTCTCCTGCCAGCATGGCTGACCCAAGCCTGCTTGATTGTTGTTACCTGCCCATACAACAACCTTGCAAAATGGATCCAGAGCAACCTGGACCACGGTTCTTGTAATCTGAGATACTCCTGTAGTTCCTGGACTTTGTGGTCCATTTAAAGTTGACCTATAGGTTTCTTAACTGGCCCATCCCATAAGTTTCCTTTTGATGTCTGTTTCTTTTAAGAGTGGAAATTATACTTAACTCTTCAGTGTCATGCTGAAATTGAGCAACTCTGTCTTTTGTATTTTGTTATACAACTTTGTACACAGAAGAATAAAACTTCTGTGTACAGAACAGTACATCTCCCAGTAAGAGTATTTTATCACGTGTTATATCGTGATAGAGTGATGTTTTGGCCACGGTGAGATAGGCCTCAGGTTGCTCTGACCTTGTTGTGCTCCAGGGTTTGGCCTCTCAGCAGAGCAGTTCTGCCGCTTTAATGGAAGAATCGGGCTCCTTGCCGCCCTGACTCGTGAGGCTGATTTGTGGTAGAAAACTAACTGGATAATTGAGGTAACGAACATGACTGCCAAGGAAGTGCTATTCGTGCTGCTCAGAAAGGACTTTTTTTTTTCCCAGTAGGGAGACCTCTTGGGAAATGAAAATAAAATCAGATGGTTGGGGACTTCCCTGGTGGTCCAGTGGCTTAGACTCCGCCCTCCTAATGCAGGGGGCCCAGGTTCGATCCCTGGTCCGGGAACTAGATACCGCATGCCGCAACTCAAAAAAGGTCCCGCGTGCCACAATTAAGACCCGGCACGGCCAAATAAATAAATATTTTTTAAAAATCAGATGGTTCCTTAGGATGAATATAGGAAACCCCAAAGCAAGTACAGTTCCTCTGACGAGACGTCCATCTGGGTGTCTGTGGACCAGTCTGAGTACCTCCCTGTCAGTGCTAGAGGTGCATCCTAGATTCATTCTCCAAGCCATCCTTTCAGTTCTTTGATTAAAAATATATGGAATAAACCGACATATTAGTACTCCCAATGTTTTCAGTGTTTTTTAAAATTACACCAATAATTGCATCTCAAGATCCAGGATTATGTGAGGGAAAGAGTTTAGAGGCTAGTAGGTATTAATTTCTCTCATCGAACAGTAATTATCTATTACGCTTATAAAATTATTTTAATGCATTTATTCCTTCAGTAAGTGTTTACGGCCACCTGCTGAGTCAGGCGTTGTGCTAGGCTGAGGCTGAGGTTATAAACAGAACAGACGTTCCCTTTGCTGCCCACCGCGTATGGGAGAACGGAAAACAGCAATGGCACTGTGATGCGCTGAGCAGAGTTTTGGAAAGTGTGACAGTTGAAGTAGGGAGGGGGCTATGGGAGTGTCCGGCTCTCTCCAGGTCCTTCCCAGCGGCTCTGTGGGAAGGGAGGCTAGTTGCAGTTACCTCTGATTTTACAAAACAAACAAACCCGCATTCTGTGAAACAGAGTCACTTTCCCGGCGATCATTGAGGCAGGAGGTTGCAAAGTGGAGACGGACCCAGATTTCCTTCTTTACTCCTAGACCCGTTTCCTGACGTCCGCCGCCGCCGCCGCCACCGCCACAGCCAACGCTTCATGCCGAGCTTCACACCATTTGATGAAGGCGGCGAATCCTTTGAGTTCTGTAATTGGTGATTAAAAGCCCAACTTGGTTTTGTCGGAAGGGTCACCCCTGGGAACATCCACATCTCATAGCACAAAGCAGAACGTTCTGTTTCCACTCAGCATTGCACTTGAACAGCAGCCCAGACGCCTCTGGAAAATATTCAGGCTCACAGCACATGGGGATGCACTTTAGCCCCCAGGGACCCTTCTTTGACGCAGCCACGCTTTTACATGCCGGGACGTGGGAGGCGCCAGAGGAGCTAACGGAGCGTGGGAGGAGCCTGGCGCCCAGCGGCGGGTGGGGCAGGGCGGGGGCAGGGGGAGGAGGAGAGGAGGGGCACCTGAGACCTGAGACGTGCCAGCGTCAGGCTGTCGTCCAGGTGTAGCTGGCCCTCCGCGTCCCGCATCGCAGAGCCGGTGTCCCCGGACAGGGCCTGGTGCCTCCCAGGGTCTGGGCGGGGGCGGGGGGCCTGTGCCGGGGACGCGGCCTCTTCCTGACGCCTCCCGTGACCCCGCTGGCGTCCCGCCGTTCCTGCTAGGAGTTTCTGTCTTTGGGGAAGTGTTGCCGCGTGTCTGAGGTGTGAGAGGCAGCGTGCAGGACGCGTAACAGGAAAAGGAGGGAGAGCCGGCTCGTGGTCGGACGTGTGGCTTCAGACGCGCCCCGGCCGCCTGGCCACGGCAACTTGGCAATTTTCTTCACCTCTGACGGGTTGATTCCTACCTCCCAGGGTCGCGAGGACTCAGGAGGTGACGTGCCCGGCCCGCGGCACGTCCGGTATTAGCAGCACTAGTGCGACCGAGGTGCCGAGAGGCCGGACGGTGTGGTGGCCGAGAGCGTGCGGTCTGGAGCCGGGACTCTGGGCCCCGAGAGCACCTGGCAGACCTGACAGCGGGAGACCTGAGCCGGGGTCTGGCTCAGGGAAGCGAGGAAGGGGGTGCCTGGTGGAGCGGCTGGCACAGCGCCCGGCACGTCGTAAGGGTGTAGAAAATGTCACTTATTCTCGATGTGTGTTATAAAACAGCACTTCCTGTCGCATAGAGGGGCCTAAGTGAATGTCAGTCGCTTGTCTTTGCTGCTCTTTCTGCTGACGTGTCTGCCTCTCACTGTATTCCGGTGGTAGATTTCAGATGCTCTAGAATTGGGGTATAAATAAGACTGAAGATTTTGTGGCAACCACATGTTCACCACGCGGGTGGGCTGCAGAATCGTCTTTACTAGGTAGCTTGAGCGATTAAGTGCATTAAGCGTTCAGTGTGTTTGCCAAGCTTAAGGTCCTAAAATTTCTCATAGCCAGTAGGTTACTCAGTTCATGTTAAATTCTGAGACCAGTAGCTGTTAAAGGTATTTTAGTAGCTAGGGGTATACCCACCACTGATTTTAATTTATACAGATGCGGTAGAATGACTACAGCTGCAGAGAAACTAAAGAAGACGGTTAATACCTCATTTGTTTCCTAGGATTCTCTCTACCTCTATGAATAGAGTTTGAGCTTCATATTTTCTATATTTGGACTTGAAGAGCTGCTTTGTAAAAGCATAGGTTTATTGTTTGAATTTTCTATTAAGAATCACTTTAGCCTTCGTTGTAAATGAACTTGAAATTGTCTGACTCAATCTTTCACTTGGCATTTTGTAGGAGTCCACTAAATGAGAATGTTTTTGCCACCGGAATAAAAAAGATGAACAGTAATGACGAAGACATAACAGAATTACAAGAACAAATTCACAGACTTCTCTTACAGGTAAAGTGAGAGATTTTAAAAAAACAAACATAATATTCCCATAATTGTCTTTAATTTTAACGTTCAGTCTTAGTAAAGTCACTTCACAGAAATAAACCGTGAGGAGAGAGAAATCCTTACCCTGTACATTTCAGAAATTTTTATCTTCCTCTTTTTGTTTTCAAATTAAATTTCATTAATTTTGTTTTCCCTTTTTCTGTGTTAAATACACAGGACTTTTTGTAAGAATCCAATTTAAGACGACAAACAGAGTCATAGGAAGCAATGAGATAGAGAAGTTATTTTTAAATGAGAGAATCATTCTTGTATTCCAGACGCTGCCAGTGTTTTGGCTTCACTGTTTTTTTTTTAATAATTACAGTTTTAAAGGTGGGGAGAGGGGTGGCAGGTCTCTGTATCTCTAGTCATTATGAGCCAAAGTAGGAAAAACTGCTTGTTGAAAACAAATACCAAAATGCTTTCTACTAGAGAGTCAATCAGTAAACTTGTCAAGCATTTACTGATGGTGTCACTAAAACTGTTACCCAGTAGTGTTCAAAATGTCTTTCATGCAGTCTCTAGAGTTCATAAAGTATCTCTGAGGTTCTTGGGGAAAAGTACAGTATATATTTAATTTGTTCTGTCTATTCCAAACTCAGCATAAAGAGTTAAGAGTTTATTTTCATGTTTTGTTAAATTTATTTACTGTGGCTTTTAAAACGTTTGTTCTAGAAATACCCACCTAGACTAGAAAAGTAGGTTCTGCCCTTGAGAATTACCAAGATGAGAGAGGAATGTCTTTCATGTCAGCATTATCCTTCACACGCCTCATTTAGGATTTCAGAAATTTTAATCTTAATTTTGTGATGACTGTAGGTAAGCTCAGAGGTAGGTAATGCTGTGTCTCTCCTCCGATGGCCACATCACCCGGGGCTGCGACGGGCCCCTCTCTCTTGCAGCCCGTTCACGGGAGCGCATCCAGTGGCTATGGGAGCCTGGGGAGCAGCGGGTCTCAGGAGCATCACCTCAGCATCGCATCCTCCAGTGAGTCCAGCGAGCGCTGCATGGAGGAGGTGCAGAAGGCACCGGTGAGCGAGCACACGTGTGCTTCTGAGCACGTGTCCTTTTCTTCCTGTGTTGTTAACCGTAACGTGTCGGTGCTGGTTCTGTACCTCGACACATGTGGCTTCTTAGTTCTCGTCTGGAAGATCTCATCTGGTAATAGACATTCTGATGCATTCCGGTTTGGGAAAATGTCTCTAAAAAGAAAATATCACCTTTAGAAGGTGATATTTGGGTCAATTGTGTGCTTCCTAAAAATGAGCGTGTTGTGGACAGATTGCTGTAAAGCTTCACTGCTCCTCGTGCGCTGTGGTGCAGCGGGAGACTGAATTAATATGCTATTACTGTGCTTTCAGTCATTCTGTCTACAGAGAACCAAAAGTCAAATGTGTTTCGTTTATGTATCTTTTAATGCACATTTTTGTAATCTTTGAAACATTGGTTATCATTCTTTTCCCTAAGTTGACTTTGCAGCAGGTCTATGCCAGTGTAAACAAAATCAAGAATCTAGGCCAGCAGCTGTACATCGAGTCAAGGGCCAAATCACCAAAGAAGCAAGTGGTGGAGACCGGCCCGGGACAGCGTGGTGGTGAGTCAGCAGGGTCGCCCCGCCCCCCTCCCAGAGCGGCCCTCACGAAGCCACGACTCTGGGCTGCTGCTCTTCAGGTTTACGTGCCCAGATAACAAAAGTAACAGTACTACTACTAATAATAACAATGGCAGCAGCAAATACTGTCCCGAAAGCTAAATGGTATTAGAATGTATTCACAGTATACTTCTACTAAAGAATTGACTTTTCTGCTAACTCCACCCAATTCGTAGATTCCCTCCATATGAGCTATCTGTAAACCAAAAGAGGTAATTTTAGAATACATTTCAGATAATAAGTATATTAAAATGATAATCCCTCCCTTTCATTTCAAACAAATGGAGAATGTTTGTGACCTAAATTGAATGAAAAACTTGGCCTTTTTCTTGATTACATGTTTACTTTTCTCAAATGTGAGGTAGGGAGTACCCCAGAGGAATTGGATCAGTCGTGATGGTTGACGTTATTTTGAGAAGCTAACCTGCGTGCTTCTGTATACAGAATTATATAGTTCTGTATATATAAAGTTTTGTAATATAGAGATCAAATTATGCTAACTACTTAACTTAGATAACTTTCTCTTAATTTTTCTCCTTGAATGTTAATATCAATATAATTTGGGAAGTCGTTATAGATTTTGGCCACCTAAATGTCCTTGATGGTCCCTACCACCGTCAAATGTGGGTGTTCTACACAGTAGGGTGAAAATTCTTCCCTTAAGTCAATAATAGTAGCTGTACTTTTCAGGACTTGATATGATTGCCACAAGAAAAATATCAAACTGCTGCTCCTACAGGTGATATCACTGGAGCCCGTAGGACACCCTCCAGACACAGCAAGTCCCGTCCTTTTGTTTTTTGGGTTCTTATTCATCTTGGCAGGAGGTTTCAAGTTCTGTTTGTTTCTTTTGCTGTAGACGTAAGGGCACAAGGAAGAAATGACAACCTTTTTCGGTCCCGTGAAACCATCAGATCTCCCCCACAAAAGAATTTATCTTAAATATCTTTCTTGTTGTGTATCATTATTCCATATCCTGCCAGAGAAAATTCTTGGAGGAGATTTTAATCTAAAATTTCTAGATGTTTTCTTCATTGTCTGATCCACTCAGTGCCACTTGCTGCTGCCTTGGCCTACGACGTCATGTTAGTGCCACAGTCTTACATCCTGACCTCTGGAATTTCTTCTCAGGGTAGAAATCCTTTCTAACCTCCTGCTTTATTCCGTTTCTTATCACCTGTCATTGCACTGGTCTAGTAATACCATCAGTACTGTTGTTTTGAAGGCTATATATTTAAGCATCATCCATGTTCAATCATTCAACATTTTATAAAATTTAAGCTTTACCTAACCCTGTGTACTTAGGCTGCTATTTTAGAAACTGAAATTTTCTTACTGCTTAGCTATGTGCTATATTTGACTAATACACATAGGATGCCACTTTGTGGGGAAGTTATGCCATTTGGAATAACTTTGGAGAACTAATGTTATTTGGGCGTCTTGTTTTTATTAACAGCTTAAGACCTACAAGTTTAAAGAGCTAGTAAAAAAATCTTTATTACTCTTTACTGAAGAGAAACAAGAAGGTGACTTAAAGATAGAAAACGTTGTAATTCGAATATTAGAAATTGAGTAGAGATATACACCAATGAAAAGGAAAATACTAAATGGTCATTGTATATATATTTTATTATATACAGGGTGCTGGAGCACACAAGAACATAAGGTTTTAAGTATGTATGTTTACCTTTCTTATAAAGGCAGGTTATGCTTTAGAATAGAGGAAGAAGGGAAACTTTTGGGTTTCCCTGGTGGCGCAGTGGTTAAGAGTCCGCCTGCCAGTGCAGGGGACACGGGTTCGATCTCTGGTCCGGGAGGATCCCACATGCCACGGAGCAACTAAGCCCGTGAGGCACAACTACTGAGCCTGCACTCTAGAGTCCATGAACCACAGCTACTGAGCCTGCGTGCCGCAGCTACTGAAGCCCATACACCTGGAGTTCATGCTCCGCAGCAAGAGAGGCCACCGCAATGAGAAGCCCGTGCACCGCAACGAAGAGTAGCCCCTGCTCGCCGCAACTAGAGAAAGCCCACGTGCAGCAACGAAGACCCAATGCAGCCAAAAATAAACAAATAAAATAAATCAATTTTTTTAAAAAAAAAGAAGGGAAACTTTTAAACTTATTACGGAAGGGCAAGGAACAACAAAGAGATGTAAAGTCCCTTCCTCAGCCATACAGACCGACGCCAGCTGCCAGAGAAGTAATTGGGGAAATTGGGGAAAACTGAACGTTCTACTGCGAGGGTGATGCAAAGCCCAAGTGAAAGATGATTCATACACTGAACTAACTCAAGAGTGAGAGTGCTTTGGTTTCTGCTCGGGGAGAGCTGGAAAGAGCATCATTCCAAACTTACGAGGAAAAAAGCCAGACGGGCAGCAAGTTCGTGTTCTTTCTTGAACCCGTCAGAGTGCTGAGGTTACAGGGCAGCCAGCAGGCCTGAAATCTGAGAAGAGGCACACACTTGCAAGGAGAAGTGAGGTAAGTGCTGGATCCTGTGACTGACTGATTCAAGTCACCTACAAGAGACAGACCTTCTCTGAGGCACAGTGCAGGGAAGACCAAAGCCTGGAAGTGGAGCAGATGTTGGAAAAAAGAGCTCTCAGGAAACCAGCCTCCACCTGAAGCACAGTGTCACTAGAGGGATCTGAAAGCTGTCATACAGTGAGTGAAACCATAGCAACAACAAACCTCAGACCTGGCCTAAAGTTTAATTAGATTAACCGGAACACAGACCTAGTGGAAGGAAAGCCATGCTCAGTCCCTACTGTCTTATACATGTTCACTTTTCAGCAAATTATGAAGCATATGCAAAGCAAGGAAAAAAACCTCCTAAGAGACAAAGCAGTCATCCGAACAAGAGCAAGAGTCCGGTAGGACACAGATGTTGGAAATAACTCTGAACAATAAGTACATTAAAGGCTCTAATGGACAAAGTAGGTAACATGCAGAAACCGCCGAAGTAATCACAGCATCGAGATGGAACACGAAAGAGAGGATCAGATGGAAATGTTAGAAGTGCTGGAGATGAATACATGCCTTTGGTGGGCACTCAACCAAGAAAAGAATCAGTAAACTTGAAGATAGATAAATAGAAATTACACAGCTGAAACACAAAGAGAAAGGAACATACAAGATAGACCCTTTTAAGAATTTGGGGACAAGATTAAATGATCCAACATATGAGTAATTGGAATCCCGGGAAAAATACTCGAAATGATGGCTGATTTTCCAGATTCAAAGAACATCAAGTAGCGTAAATACAAAAAAAAAAGAAAAAAAGAAAAACACCACACACTTGGGCATATCATATTCAAACTAAAATAAAACCAAAGAGAATATCTTGAAGGCAACCAGAGGAAAATGATAGATTACAGAAAAACAAAGATAAGAGTAAGAATTACAGGAGACATTTCTTCAGAGACTGTGAACGTTAGAACACGATAGAGTAACATCTTCAAAGGAAAGAAACCATCAGCGTAGAATGGTACACACAGTGGGAAGTATCTTTCAGAAATGAAGGAGATACAAAGATTTTTCTCAGACAAAAACTATGGGAATGTATTGCCAGCAGATCTGTTCTATAAGAATCCTAAAGGAATTTGTAAAGGTAGAAGGAACATGATGTCAGGCATAACACTTGGATCTGCACAAAGAAATGAAGAGCACTGGAAGTGGAATAAATGAAGATAAAATAAATTTTATTTTTTACTCATTTTTAATTACCGTAAAACATAACTAACTAAAGCAACAATAGTATTCTGCACGTATAACATATGTAAAAATACTGCAAAGGATGGGAGTGAGGTATTAGGAATATACTGTGTAAATTCTTCCCATATTATAGTATTTGGAGTATGCTATTTGGAGATAGAAACTGAGTCCTTAAAGATGTATATTGTAAACTTTAGGACAATTATTAGTAAAAGTTTTTAAAGAAGTGTAAATAATGTCAGTAGAGGTGTTAAAATGTAATTTAAAACACTTAACCCAAAATGAGGTAGAAAAGGAGGGAAAAAGAAACAAAAAACCCAGATGGAACAAATGGAAAACAGCAAGAGGTACATTTTAATCCAGCTACATCAATCACATTAAATGTGAATGATCTCAGTATATCAGTGAAAAGACTTGGAAATTGTGAAACTGGATGAAAAAACAAGATGCAGCTACCTATTATCTACAAAAACCCATTATGAAAATTAAAAACATAGGTTAAAAGTAAAAGGTTAGAAAAGATATACCATGCTAACAGGAGTCAAAGGAAAACTGGAAAGCTATATTAAGGTCAGACACAGTAGACTTTAGAACAAGGGCTTCAGAGAGATATTGCATAAAGACAAGGGGGGTGATTCTCTGAGAATATAAAACAATCCTGTTTAGGCACCTAACATCAGAGCTTCAAAATACACGAAGCAAAAACTGATAAAAACTTCAAGGAGAAATAAACAAATCCACAGTGATAGTCGGGGACTGCAGCAAATCAAAACCACGATGAGATATCAGCTCACACCTGTCAGAATGGCCGTCGTCAAAAGGGCAAGAAATAGCAAGTGTTGGTGAGAACGAGGAGCAAAGGGAGCCCACTTACACTGTTGGTGGGAATGTAAATTGGTGCAGCCTCTATGGAAAACAGTATGGGGCTTCCTCAAAAAATTAAAAATAGAACTACCATATGATCCAGCAGTCCCATTTATGAGTATTTATCTGAAGAAAACGAACACACTAATTTGAAAAAATACGTGTGCCACTATGTTCACTGCAGAATTATTTACAATAACCAAGATATGGAAACAACCTAAGTGTGTATCCGTGGATGATTGGATAAAGAAACTGGTATAGAGAGAGAATGGAATACTATTTGGCTACAAAAAAAGAATGACGTCTTCCTTGTGGCAACATGGATGGACCTCAGGAGTATTATGCTACATGAAGTAAGTCAGAGAAGGACAAGTAGCATATGATCTCACTTGTATGTGGAATCTAAAAATACAAACCAGAACTCCTAGATACAGAGAATAAATTGGTGGTTGCCAGAGGGGAAGGGGGTTGGGAGGTGGGCAAAATGGGTGAAGGGGATCAGAAGGTACAAATTTCCATCTATAAAACAAATAAATCATAGGGATGTAACGTGCAGCTTGGGGGCTATAGTCAGTGATATTGTACTGCAGATTTGAAAGTTGCTCTTATCACAAGAAAAACATTCTTTAACTTTATATGGTGACAAATGGTAACTAGATTATTGTGATCATTTTGCAGTGTATACAAATGTTGACGCATTATGTTGTACACTTGAGGCTGATAGAATGTTGCCTGTCGATTATACTTCAATTTTTAAAATATAAATTTCTAGAAGAAAACATAGGAGAAAATCTTTGTAATATTGGGTTTGGAAAGAGGTTTTAGATATGACATCAAAAGCATGATCCATAAAAGAAAGAAATTGATAAATTAGACTTTATTGAAATTAAAACTGTTTCTTTGAAAGACGTTGGTAAGACATTGGTAAGACAATGAAAAGACAAAATATTTGCAAATTATATATAAAGAGCTGTATCCAGCATACATAAAGAACTCTCAAAATTTAACAGTAAGAAGTTAAACATCCCAATTTTAAAATGGTCAAGAGATCTAAACACTTTTCCAGTGAAGATGTATAGATGGCAAATAGCATATGAAACAACACTCAATCTCATTGGTCATTAGGAAGTTAAAAACACATCACACACCCGTTAAAATGGCTAAAATTAAAAGAACGAAAACTGACAATACTAAGTTCTGGCAAGAATGCAGAGTAACTGGAGCTGTCACACGTTGCTGAGGGTAATGTAAAATTGTGCAGCCACTTTGGAAAATGCGGTAATTTATTATAAAGTTAAATATCTTATAATCTTACCATATTACTCAGCAATTCCATTCTTATTTACCCAAGTGAAAAAAAGAAGCAAGTTCACACAAAATCCTGTCTGAAAATGTTTATGACACTTTATTCACACTCACCCAAAATTGGAAACAACTTCCATGTCATTCAGCAGGTGAGTAGATAAACTGTGATACATCCACCCAATGGAATACCACTCAGCGATAAAGAAAAATGAACTTGGGCTTCCCTGGTGGCGCAGTGGTTGAGAGTCCGCCTGCCGATGCAGGGGACACAGGTTCGTGCTCCGGTCCGGGAAGATCCCACATGCCGAGGAGCAGCTGGGCCCATGAGCCATGGCCGTTGAGTCTGTGCGTCCGGAGCCTGTGCTCCGCAACGGGAGAGGCCACAACAGTGAGAGGACCGTGTACCGCAAAAAAAAAAAAGAGAGAGAGAAAAGAAAAAAAAAAATGAACTTGATTCACGCAGCAATGCAGATGGATCTTAAATGCATTTTGCCAAGTTAAAGAAGCCAGAGCTAAAAGGTTGCATGTTGTGTGGTTCTGTTCTGGGAAGGCATTACTTCTGGAACACAGTAGGTCCGGAAAACAGATCAGTATTTGCTAAGGTTGCGGGATGTGTTGACTGCAAAGAGGCAGCTGGAGGGAAATGTTTGAGTGAGAGAAACGTTCTTTTTGTTACTCTGGTGGTGGAATCACAACTGGCTGTGCATTTGTTAAAACTCATAGATCTGTTGTGCCTCACCCCACCCCAGAATGTAGAGGGAACCCAAGATGAGGTATAGGCTGTGACAAGTGACCCTAACCAAGTT
Organism: Monodon monoceros; assembly: GCF_005190385.1. Lineage (NCBI taxonomy): Eukaryota > Metazoa > Chordata > Mammalia > Artiodactyla > Monodontidae > Monodon > Monodon monoceros. The sequence continues at coordinate 175,345,130 of NW_021703774.1, read as the reverse complement.
ACGAACTAATGGCATAAACATCCTGAAGGAGGTGGGGAAGAAAGTTGCTGAGTAGCTTTGCAAATCCGTGTCTTCGCTGGACACCCCAGCACTAAATCCAAAACATAAATGTACACAAACACAGTATTCAGGAAACTGATTTCTCACCATAGTGCAGGCTAGCAATTCTGAAGCTACTTTACATGCAGAGTAGAACTGAGCAAGTAGGCAAACACATTGCAGATAATGAGATTCCTCGCCACTGGAGAGGGACATAGCAAATGAGCAGAGGGAATGCTAGCGTGAACTCTGGTGCTGGATTGGAGTTAAAGGTATCAGCATGGACTCATGCCTTTTTGCTTAATGGATGGATGGACGGATGGACAGACAAGAGCTGATATACATACAGATATATATTTGTTTTGTCCATTGAGGGGACCTACAAGGAGGGACACATTTACCAATGAGCACACCCAGTACCCAGGTCTTATTTCCTATGTGTTTTTCCCGTAAAAGAAACCAGAGAAGTAAGGAAGTGCTCAAGAAAAAAGGGAGAAAATGGCATGTCTGAGGGACACAGGAGACAACTTGAAAGAGCACGTAATGCCAAAACTGGAACAATTTGAGCAACAAAATAAATAATGATAGTATTGGATTATAACACAGCAAATGAGTGTCCAGGAGTCCCTGCTGATAAATGATTGGATGAATAAATAAAAGAGAAAGGGGAGAAGGGAAACTCTTCCTAATAGAAAAAGCTTGATTAATGTAGGAGTAAAAAAAATAGGAATTGCTCTTAGAATGCCACAGTAGTCATTATGCTGTACGCCTTAAACTTACTACGGTATGTCAATTATATTTCAATAAGACTTAGAGAATAAAGAAAGAATTCCACAATAGTAACTGTTGCAGGGCATATCCTCCAGTGAGTGCTAAAATTAGATGAAAGGTTTTTTAAAATTGTGGTTTTAGGTGTGTAATTTCCTATTTTTAAATGTACAGTTTGGTGGCATTAAGTATATTCACAGTGTTGTGCAAACAATAGGTGAAAGTATAAAAGAAACAGGATATTTGCATGGCTTCAAAGTATTCCTCCAGAACATTTATTGCTTACATCTTTTATTACCTTGTAAAATAGTAACTTTACATAAGAGAAACCTGGCAGGCATCACCTTAACCAATGATCAAGGTTAATGTGTCAGTAATAAAACATCACCACCGTGAACTGCACTTCTGTGGCAATTTTCCCCCAAGATGCATGACCTCAACCTAATCATAAGAAAACACCAGAGAAACACAAATGGAGGGGCATTTCTAAACAATTCCTGCCCCGTACTCTTCAGAAGTGTCAGGATCATGAAAGACAAGGAAAGACTAAGGAGGCATTTGACAACTAAATTCATTTGTGACACCCTGGTTGGACTTCTGGACCAGAAAAGCGACGCTTAGTGGGAAAACAGGTGAAATCCAAATGGACTGTAGCTCAGTATGCCACTGTTAATTTCCTAGTATCATTCATTTTCCTATGGTTATGTGAGGTGTGACATTAGTGGAAGCTGGGTGAATGGTATATGGGAACTCTCTACCATTTTTGTAACCCTTTGAAACCTTCAAGTTGAAAATTCTTAAAAAATTAAAAGTAAAATTAGGGCTTCCCTGGTGGCGCAGTGGTTGAGAGTCCACCTGCCGATGCAGGGGACACGGGTTCGTGCCCGGGTCCGGGAAGATCCCACATGCCGCGGAGCGGCTGGGCCCGTGAGCCATGGCCACTGAGCCTGCGCGTCCGGAGCCTGTGGTCCGCAACGGGAGAGGCCACAACAGTGAGAGGCCCGCGTACCGCAAAGGAAAAAAAAAAAAGTAAAATTAATGAGTGAAAGTGAAGCAGTTTTCCATAATTCCCTCTGAAAATAGAGAAGCCTCTTCCAAGCAGCTAAACTAACCTTTATTAGTAGTATCAACAGTAGCTAATATTTCTTAGTCTCTCAACAGCATTTGCATAATTCTTTACTCTTCTTCCTTGAAATAGTTTCCCCTCTTGGTTTCCATGACACCAGACCTTGCAGGATCTGCCTCTTCCTGGATAAGTCTCCTTCTGGCTTATTCTCTACTGAAAGTTCAAGTTCAGCGCTCCAGACTGAGGTCTTTTTTCCTCTCTCTATACCTCTGCTATCTGGTATGGTAGCCACTAACCACATTTTGCAATATAAATTCAAATTAATTACAAAGAAATAAAATGTGAAATTTAGTTCCTCAGTTGCTGTAGCCACACTTCAAATGCTAGTCGCTGGGTCTGGTGTTAGTGGCTACCAGGTTGGACAGCACAGATAAAGGACAATTCTGTCATTGTAGAACGTTCTGTCGGACACCAGTTCAACACAGGCAGTGCTGTGTACTCTCCGTTGCAACACATAAGCAATGCACTATGTCTGTCATCCCCCTTAGTGAGGCCAAGATCAGTCAGTTGTACGGGTAGTAACATTGTGAAGGTCCCCGTCAACTTTTCACCTTTGGTTTTATTCCTTGGTAATCTTTGCCTGAAGCAGTTGTTTTACTCCTTTTTTAAAAAGATACATATGAAATTATTCATGTAATTGTTCTAGGTGATATCTTTCTATATCAGTGCATTTAAATCTGAGCTCATTTTTAATAACTACATAATATTGATTGTATATGTCCTAAAGTATCATGTATATCCCAAAGTACTATTTAATTTTGCTGAATAAGTACATATTCTCAAGCATGTGTTATTTTATTTATTTATTTTTTTTTTTAACATCTTTATTGGGGTATAATTGCTTTACAATGGTGTGTTAGTTTCTGCTTTATAACAAAGTGAATCAGTTATACATATGTTCCCATATCTCTTCCCTCTTGCGCCTCCCTCCCTCCCACCCTCCCTATCCCACCCCTCCAGGCGGTCACAAAGCACCGAGCCGATATCCCTGTGCCATGCGGCTGCTTCCCACTCGCTATCTACCTTACGTTTGTTAGTGTATATCTGTCCATGCCTCTCTCGCCCTGTCACAGCTCACCCTTCCCCCTCCCCATATCCTCAAGTCCGTTCTCCAGTAGGTCTGTGTCTTTATTCCTGTCTTACCCCTAGGTTCTTCATGACATTTTTTTCTTAAATTCCATATATATGTGTTAGCATACGGTATTTGTCTTTTTCTTTCTGACTTACTTCACACTGTATGACAGACTCTAGGTCTATCCACCTCATTACAAATAGCTCAATTTCGTTTCTTTTTATGGCTGAGTAATATTCCATTGTATATATGTGCCACATCTTCTTTATCCATTCGTCCGATGATGGGCACTTAGGTTGTTTCCATCTCCGGGCTATTGTAAATAGAGCTGCAATGAACATTTTGGTACATGACTCTTTTTGAATTATGGTTTTCTCTGGGTATATGCCCAGGAGTGGGATTGCTGGGTCGTATGGTAGCTCTATTTTTAGTTTTTTAAGGAACCTCCATACTGTTCTCCATAGTGGCTGAACCAATTCACATTCCCACCAGCAGTGCAAGAGTGTTCCCTTTTCTCCACACCCTCTCCAGCATTTATTGTTTCTAGACTTTTTGATGATGGCCATTCTGACTTGTGTGAGATGATATCTCATTGTAGTTTTGATTTGCATTTCTCTAATGATTAATGATGTTGAGCATTCTTTCATGTGTTTGTTGGCAGTCTGTATATCTTCTTTGGAGAAATGTCTATTTAGTTCTGCCCATTTTTGGATTGGGTTGTTTGTTTTTTGCATGTGATATTTTAAATTGTGTATCCTTTCATTCTCTTTCAGATGAGCAGAAGGCCTTTTCTTCCTTCCAGACGTTAAAAAATAATAGCATGTACACCAAGTCTTGTAAGGATTTGAGAAGGTATCAGCATAGCCCATCCTATCAGCAATTAAACTGTATTGATAGCGTTATCAGGTATGAGACACAAGTTTTGATAACATGTTAGTTTTTCCAGAAGCATATGTTGTCACTATGGGGCCTTTATATCATTTTTTTTTTTTTTTTTTTTTTTTTTTTGCGGTACACGAGCCTCTCACTGTTGTGGCCTCTCCCGTTGCGGAGCACAGGCTCCGGACGCGCAGGCTCAGCGGCCATGGCTCACGGGCCCAGCTGCTCCGCGGCATGTGAGCTCTTCCCGGACTGGGGCACGAACCCGTGTCCCCTGCATCAGCAGGCAGACTCTCAACCACTGCGCCACCAGGGAAGCCCCTATATCAGCTGCTTATTTTTCACTATAAATCAATGGATATCTACTACTAACAACTCATAATAAATTGAACATTTTGGGGGATGCAAAAAATTAGAAGATGCATCCCTTCTTTGAATATAGTTGAGAAGACAAGACCTACACTCATAAAAATTAAGATTTGACGATCAGTTCAAGACCATAGTCAGGGAAATGTAACAACCCCGTGATGTAGGCCAGGATGGTCAGGGAAGCCTTCACCCAGGAAGAAAGTGAGGGACTTCCCTGGTGGTCCAGTGGTAAAGACTGCGCTCCCACTGCAGGGGCACAGGGTTCGATCCCTGTTCGGGAAACTAAGATCCCACATGGCGCGCAGCGCGGCCAAAAAAAAAAAGAATGTGAAATACCCCAAACAGAGGTGGTGTGAGAAAAGCAGAAAGGTGGAGGATGGCCAAGTTGGGAGCAGGTAGGAATACGCAACCGAATTACCTTGTTGCAGGTACCTGAAGAGCTACACCATTCCAGCTTTGAAGAGAAAGCGTATCTCCTGTACAAATACGACTTCCTCATCCTCGGAAGAAGACGGACAGAGCCACAGAGCAGATGATGGCCAAGCACTGCAAGGTGACAGGAATGCCTTTCATAGTTAGATCAGGAGAGTTATTACAAAGCCACCCCTCTCTGTTTTCTCGACTTTAATTATTTCATTGTAATCACAAAGAATCCACATTGCCTCTTTATGGCCAGTAGGTTTTAACTTGTCAGTTATAAGTGGTTGTAAATTGTTTGGGTCTTTAATAATGAATTTCTAGTTGGGAATTTTTCTTTTCATTGTCAGTTGCTCTTACATCACCAGCTGTTTCTCAGATCCCAGCCGTACCTACATCAGAAATGCCAGCTAATGGACGGTCCACAGATGCTGAAGGAGGAACTCCACAGGCCCTGACCGAGGAGGCTCTGAGCCTGGACGTGAGGCAGTGCAGCTACAGCAGCACTGTTGTTCACATGCCACCACTGGAGTCAGGTACCACGGTACCTTCTATTTTAAAATCCACTCAATGTTAAATACACCGTCGTGAGAAAACAAGTCATTAATGCCATTTACTTAGCAATGACATCTAAATTATAAATACTTTTTTCTTTAATTCAGTTACAGTATTTTTGGAAATATCATCACGTTTATGTTGGTTACATACTTAGGACTGTATTTCTTAGGTATGTCCTTTGCCAGTCAACTCTTGACACACGTAAGGCACCTAGAATAGTACCTGATACATAATAATAAGCCCTCAATTGTTGATGGGACTGCCTTGGGTCACTTTGTTGCTGACCTTGAAAGAAAGTGTCCAATTCAAACTTGGACTGTAGTTGTGACTAGATGGGTCATATATACATTCAAATTTTGTTTGGTAACAATGAGGACAGTATGTTTGAAATGCTCTTCCTTTAACATAATGATTTGGTGAACTATTCTGATGTCTTCTTTTTATTCCTTTTTACTGTCTCCTATCCTTTTTCACTTTTGCATTATTCATAAGGATTTGGTGGATGAAGAAATGGTGACAAACGTGTTCAATCAGGTTTTCGGATTATGTCTAACACCTTTGCTAGTCTTCAGTGGTATATAAGTTACCATATGCTGAGCTGTGACTGTGTACCATTCCCTTCCCCTAGTTCTTCATATAAATTAATTCATTTAATCCTCACAACCACCCTTTGAGGTGGAGAACGTTATGTTACTAGGTGGATTGTGGACTGGTGGGAAAAGGCCAGATCGACAGCTGTTGTGAGATTAGATTATTTCTGTTTGTTTTTCTATTATATTATTGATATTATACTATTAGATGATTTCCGTATATCTTATTCTATTATTTCTATTATTTCTAATTAGCCACAGATAGAGTTGTTTTGGAGTTGACCTAGTCCCTCAGGAGAGGAGCAGATGCGTGTTTTTAGTGTACCTGTTCTTAAATACTTTGGATTCCTATGTGGGCGTGTAGCTGTCAGCGACACAGTCCATGCAAGGTAGGGCCTCACCCAACATGGAAAGCTCTTTTTTTGACTGTGCCACTATAGTTTGTATACTCTGGTTTTATATTACTGTTTTGAAAGAATCTATACTACAATCTACATGCTTTCATTTAAAGAATAAGGGATATTTACTGATAATCATTTCTCCTGACCTTAAACCAGTCTCAGCATCTACAGGTGCTCATCTTTATTCTAAGGAGAGAAAGCAGAATCAGAGCCCAGATGTTCTTGAACTGCATCTGTCTTTTGCTTTCTGGAAAGCCCATACTCCTGGAGTTTATACCTTATGCTAATAACGAGTTGGGTCTGAGGACCATGACCCCAAATGCATTTCTCTGCAAGTTATTACTTCTGTTTTATATACGGAACAATTAAGGCACGAACAGGTTAAGTAACAGCTTGCCCAAAGTCACACAGCAAACGAGTGGCAGAGTAGAGAATCAAACACTGACAGTTAGTCTCCAGAAACCATTGCCATTACAGATATTTTTAAATCTATAGCAGGGTTGATGGAGTATGAGATACAAAAATTAGCTAAAAAGCCAAGAGATAAACTAAAATGTAATTTTTAAAAACAAATAATCCAAAAGAAGGACAGGAAAGGACGATTAGGGCAACAACAACAACAATAAAACCAGGGAACCTATCAAACCAAGAAAATAATAGCTCTAAATCCAACTAAGTCTATAATTACATAAAATGGCAGAAATTGTCAGAACAGATAAAAGTAAGTCAAGACCCAAGTATGTGCTGTCTGCAGAGTACAATATAAATCCACAAATGGGCTGAGAACAATTGGATGGGGAAGATGCACAATCCAAACAACACGCCCAAGAAGGCTGAGTGCCTGTATTAATGGCAGACTTCAGGAGGGAGTCTTGCCAGAGACGTTCCATTGTGACAAAGCAGCCAGTTCGTCAAGAAGACGTAACAAACACGGAAGTGTTTTCACTCATAACAGACCTTTAAAGATCGGAAGCAAAAATTGAATGAGTCAGAGAAAGTCTTTCCAGAATCACAGTGGAAGAACTTAACACCCCTTTTCTGCAAATGTTAAAACATCTTAACAAAATAGATGATCTGAACAGTGTGGTCAGCCACTTGACCTAATTGATATCTAGAGAGCACAACACACAATAACTGCGTTATACATGTTCTTTTCAAGTGCACATGATATGTTCACTGAGATATAAAATAGGTTGGGGTGTAATGCAAGTCTCAAATTTGAAATAATTGATGTTTTACAAACTACACTCTTTGGCTAGAGTTAATTCAATTAGAAGTCAGTAAAAGTAAGATATTTATAAAGAGATTAATAACTTGAAATGCCAGTGTTGGAGAAGAAAAGTCTCAAATCAGGGATCTAAAGTTCCACTTTAAGAAGCTAGCCAAAAATAAATCAAACCAAAACCCAAAACACAATAAACCCAGGTAGAAGGAGGGAAGTAATAGAGATAAAAGCAGAAATCAACAAAGTAAAAAACAGACAGTACAGAAAATTAAAGCTCAAAGTTGCTTCTCTGAAAATGAACAAAAATTGATAAACCCTTTATGCCAAGTACCACACAGTTTTGATTCCTATAGTTTTATAGTAAGTCTTGAAATCAGGTAGTGTAAATCCTCCAACTTTGTTCATTTTCAAGATTGCTTTGAATATTCTAATTCAAAAAGTCCTGCAGCGGGGCTTCCCTCGTGGTGCAGCGGTTAAGAATCCGCCTGCCAACACAGGGGACACGGGTTCAATCCCTGGTCCGGGAAGATCCCACATACCATGGAGCAGCTAAGCCCGAGTGCCACAGCTACTGAGCCTGCGCTCTAGAGCCACGAGCCACAACTACTGAGCCCACGAGCCACAGCTACTGAAGCCTGCGTGCCTAGAGTCTGTGCTCCACAACAAGAGAAGCCACAACAATGAGAAGCCCGCACACCAAAACGAAGAGTAGCCTCCGCTCACCGCAACTAGAGAAAGCCCACATGCAGCAACGAAGACCCAACGCAGCCAAAAATAAATAAATTAAGTAAATAAAATTTTTTTAATTAAAAAAAAAACGCCCTGCAGGGATTTGAATTGATATATTGAATCTATGTATCAACTTGGGGAGAATTGATATCTTAAAAATGTAGAGTCCTCTAATCCATGAACCTGGTATATCTATTCATTTATTTAGGTATTCTTAAATTCCTCACAGTAATAGCTTACAGTTTTCAGTGTACAGATCTTGCATATCTTTTGTCAGTTTTAACCTCAAGTATTTCATATTATAAATAGGATTATTTTTAATGTCAGTTTCCAGTTGTTTGTTGCTAGTATTTAGAAATATAATTGATTTTTGTATATTAATCTTTTATTCTACAGGCTTGCTAAACTCACTTATTAGTTCTAGAAACTTTTTGTCAATTCCATAGGATTTTCTACATGTATGATCATGTCTATGAAAGTCAGTTTTACTTCTTTTCCAATCTTCTTTTTAATCTTTTGTTTGTTTGTTTTTTGCCTTCTTGAACTGGCTAGAACCTCTAATAAATATTGAATAAAAGTTGCAAGAGCAACTATTCTTATGTTTTTCCTGATCTTGGAGAAAAAACATTAATTATGTTAGTCCTAGGTTTTTCATAAATGTACTTTATCAAATTGAGGACGTTCCCTTCTATTCCTAATATCCTCAGAATTTTTTTTATCAGAAATGGATGTTGGATTTTGTCAAATCTCTCCATCTGTTGGGATGATCATAAGATTTTTCTTTTTTAGTTTCTTTTTCAGTTTGTTAATATGATGAATTAACTATTTTTATTTCATTCAGTTTATTTAAACTGAAAAAAAAAACCAGTTCACCCATTTCACCCACCCCCCACCTCTGGCAACCACCAGTCTGTTATCTGTATCTGTGAGCTTGACTTTTTTAAGTAATTTATTTTTAGATTCCATATATAAGAGAGATCATATGATATTTGTCTTTCGCTGTCTGACTTATTTTACTTAGCATAATGCCATCAAGGTCCATCTATGTTGTTTAAATGGCAAGATTTCATCCTTTTTTATAGCCGGATAATATTCCTGTATGTATGTGTGCGTGTGTGTATAGACCAGAGGTTCTCTGTACATATCCATTGATGGATATTTAGGTGGTTTCCATGTGTTGGCTGTTGTAAATAGTGCTCCAGTGAACGTGGAGGTGCATTTATCTTTTCAAATTATTGTTTTTGTTTTCTTCAGATAAATACCCAGTAGTGAAATTGCTGGTTCATATGATAGTTCTAATTTTTTGAGGAACCTCCGAACGGTTTTATAAAGTGGCTGCAGCAGTTTACATTCCCACCAACAGTGCACAAGGGTTCCCTTTTCTCCACATCCTTACAAACACATTATTATTATTACTTTGGCTTTTGACCAATCTTCTTTTATCTTATTTTTTTTAATTTTTTAATTTTATATTGGAGTGTAGTTGATTTACAATGTTGTGTTAGTTTCAGGTATACTACAGCAAAGTGATTCAATTGTACATATGCATATATCTATTCTTTTTCAGATTCTTTTTCCATATAAGTTATTACAGAGTATTGAGTAGAGTTCCCTGTGCCATACATAGGTCCTTGTTGATTATCTATTTTATATATAGTAGTTTGTATATGTTAATCCCAACCTCCTAATTTATCCCTCCTCCTCCCCCACCTTTCCCATTTGGTAACCATAAGCTTGTGTTCTAAGTCTGTGAGTCTGTTTCTGTTTTGTAAATAAGTTCATTTTATCATTTTTTTAGAGTCCACATGTAAGGGACATCATAAGATATTTGTCTTTCTCTGTCTGACTTACTTCAGTTAGTATGATCATGTCTAGGTCCATCCGTGTTGCTGCAAATGGCATTATTTCATTCTTTTTTATGGCTGAGTAATATTCCATTGTGTATATGTACCACATCTTCTTTATCCATTCCTCTGTTGATGGACATTTAGGTTGCTTCCATGTCTTGGCTGTTGTGAATACTGCTGCTGTGAACACTGCTGTGCATGTATCTTTTTGCAGTTTTTGTCTTTTCTGGATATATGCCCAGGAGTGGGATTGCAGGATCATATGGCAACTCTAGTTTTTAAAGAACCCCCATACTGTCCTCCACAGTGGCTGTATCAATTTACATTCCCACCAACAGTGTAGGAGGGTTCCCTTTTCTCCACACCCTCTCCAGCATTTATTATTTGTAGACCTTTTGATGATGGCCATTCTCACCAGTGTGAGGTGACATCTCATTGTAGTTCTGATTTTCATTTCTCTAAGAATCAGTGACGTTGAGCATCTTTTCATGTGCTTCTTGGCCATATGTATGTGTTTTTTGGAGAAATGTCTTTTTAGGTTTTCTGCCCATTTTTAAATCAGATTGCTTATTTTTTTGTTGTTTTGGCTGTTGAATTGTATGAGTTCTTTATATATTTTGGATATTAGCCACTTACCAGGTATATGATTTGCAAATATTTTCTCCCATTCAGTTGGTTGCCTTTTCATTTTGTTGATCATTTCCTTTGCTGGGCAAAAGTTTTGTTCTTCTTTCTCAAGATTGCTCTGGCTGTTCAGGGTCTTCGATGTTTCCATGCAAATTTTTCGACTGTTTGTTCTGTTTCTCTGAAAAATGCTATTGGAATTTTGATAGAGATTGCCTTGAATTTGTATATTGCTTTGGGTAGCATGGACATTTTAACAATATTGATTCTTCCAGTCCATGTGCACGAAATATCCTTCCATGTATTTGTGTCTTCTTCAATTTTAAATGTTAAAATATCTTTGCATTCCTGGGTTAAACCCCACTTGGTCATGATGTATTTCCTTTTTTATATATTGGATTCATTTTGCTAAAATTTTCATAAGAATTTCGAGATCTATGTTTATGAGAGCTATTGGTCTGTCATTTTGTTTGCTTTTGTTTTAATGACTTTGGTTTTGGTATCAGGATACTCCTGGCCTCATAGCATGAGCTGGGAAGTGTTTTGTTCTCTTCAGTTTTCTAGAAGACTTTATGTAGAATTGGTATTTTTTCTTCCTTAGATGTTTGCTCAAACTCACCAGTAAAGCCATCTGGGCTTGAAGTTTTCTTGGTGGAGAAGTTTTTAACTACAAATTCAATTTTTTAAGTAGATTTGGGGCTATTCAGGTTTTCTACCTCTTGTTGAGTGATCTTTGTTAGTGTGTATGTCCCAAAGAACTGGTCGATTTTGTCTGAGTTGTCAAGTTTATTGGAAAAAGTTGTTTATAATGTTCCCTTATTATTCTTTTGATGTCTAGTGATAGTAGGGTCTCTAGTGATGTTTCCTCTATCATTTCTGAAATTGGTAACTTATATCTGCTCTTTTTTTCCTCATCAGTCTTGCTAGAGTTTAATCAATTTTACTGCTCTCTGCAAAGAGCCAGCTTAAAATTTTACTGATTTTCTCTCTTTATTATTTTTCTGTTTTCTACAATACTTAACAGATTTTTACTCTGATCTTTCTTATTTGCTTTCTTCTGCTTACTTTTGTTTTACCTTGCTCTTGTTTTTCCAGTTTCTTAAGATGGAAGCTGAAGTCATTGATTTCAGATATTTCTTCCCTAGTGGATTTTAGTGTAAATTTTCCTTTTACTCTCAGCTGCATTTCACACATTTTGATGTATTTCATTTCATTTTCATCATGTTCAAGTGCTGCCTAATATCCCTTTTTATATCTTCTTTGAAATCATTTACATTATCACAAATGTCATATATATATATATATCATCATATATTATTTAGAAAGCATATTTAGAGATTTTCCAGACCTCTTTATGTTATTGATTTCTAATTTAATCCCATTTTGGCCAGAGAAAATACAAAATTTGAATTCATTTAAATTTATTGAGGCTTGTTTTATGGTCTGTATATGGTCTATCTTGGTAAATGTTCTGTATGCACTTGGAAAGGATGTTTATTCTGCCCACTGTATGAACTAGGTCAGGTTGGTTGATAGTCTTGTTCAAGTCTTCTCTATCCCCCAGTTTTCTGAATCCTTGCTGTACCTCAGGAGGAGTGTTGAAGTCTCTGGCTGTAATTGTGGGCTTGTCTATTTCTCCTTGCCATTTTATCAGTTTTTGCTTCATGCATTTTGAAGCTTTCTTACTTTGTGCATACATGTTTAGAATTGCTGTGTCCTTTTGATGAATTTATCCTTTTATCATTGTGAAATGACCTTCTTATCCCTTGTCTATTCTTTGCTCTAAAATATACTTTGTCTTATGTTACTATATTCACTCCAGCGTTCTTTTTTTTTCTTTTGATTAGTGTTAACATGTTATATCTTTTTCCACCCTTTACTTTTAACCTATGTATATCTTGGTATTTAACGTGGGCTTTATTTTAGTGGTTGCTTAGAGTTTATGATGTATATATTTAATTTTTGCCAGTCTACCTTCTGAGATATTATACCACTTAATGCATAGTATAAGGACGTTAAAGTACTATACTTCCAGTTCCCCCCTTTGGCCTTTGTCTATTGGCATATATTTCTACATATGTTAGAAATCCCACACTACATTGTTATGCTTACTTACATAGTTATTATCTTTGAAAGAGGTTTAAATGTTTACCCCTGTAGTTACCTCTTCCAGTGCTTTTCATTCCTTTACGTAGATTCATCTGATGTCACTCTCCTTCTGCCTGAGGGTGTTCCTTCTCTTCCTCTTGTAGTACAGGCCTACTGATGATGAATTCTTCCCATTTTTGTATGTCTGAAAATGTCTTTATTTCACCTTCTTGTTTTAAAGACATTTTATCAGAGTGTAGAATTCTAGGTTGACAGTGTTTATCTTTCAGTACCTTAAAGATGCTGCTCCACTGTCTTCTCATTTGCAGGAAGTCTGCTGTCATATGTACTGTTTGCATGTCTTTTTTCTGGCTACTTGTAAGATTTTCTCCTCATCATTAATTTCAAGAATTTGAGGGACTTCCCTCATGGTGCAGTGGTTAAGAATCTGCCTGCCAATGCAGGGGACATGGGTTTGATCCCTGGTCCAGGAAGATCCCACGTGCCATGGAGCAGCTAAGCCTGTGCGCCACAACTACTGAACCTGCGCTCTAGAGCCCATGAGCCACAACTACTGAGCCCGCGTGCCACGACTGCTGAAGCCCACGTGCCACAGCTGCTGAAGCCCGCGCACCTAGAGCCCGTGCTCCGCAACAAGAGAAGCCACCTCAATGAGAAGCCCGCGCACTGCGGTGAAGAGTAGCCCCCCGCTCACCACAACTAGAGAAAGCCCACGCACAGCAACGAAGACCCAACACAGCCAAAAATTAATTAATTAATTAATTTTTTAAAAAAAGAATTTGATTGTGATGTCCATGATGTAGTGTTCTTCATGTTTTTTGTGCTTGGAGTTCATTGAGCTTCTTGGATTTGTAGGTTTAGAGTTTCCATCAAATAGAAAAAAATGTTTTCCATTATTTTTAAAATATTTTTTCTGTTTCCCCTTTTTCTGGGACTCAAGTTACAGGTATATAGGCTGCTTGAAGTTGTCTCACAGTCCACTGATGCTCTGTTCATTTAAGTCTTTTTCAATTTTTTAGGTCTTTGTTTCATTTTGGGACAGTCTCTGTTGCTATGTCTTCAGGTTCACTAGTATTTTCTATTACAATATCTAATCTGTTGTTATTTCCATTCAGTATATTTTCCAACTCACATATTTTAGTTTTCATTGCAGAAGTTCTGTTTGGATGTTTTTAATATATCTTCCATGTCTTTATATAACATATTTAATCTTCCCTGTGGCTGTATGGAATACAGTATAATAACTATTAACGTTCTATCTGCCGATTCTAACATCTCTGTCAGCCCAGGGTTGGTTTTGCTTGATTAATTTTTCTCCTTATTGTGGGTTGTATTTCCCTGCTTCTTTGCATGCCTAGTCCTTGATTGGATGCCAGGTACTGTGATTGGGTGCTGAATATTTCTGTATTGCTGTGAGCACTGTTGAGCTTTATTCTGGGACCCAGTTAAGCAATGTGGAAACAGATTGGTCTTTTCAGGCTTTGCTTTTAAAATTGGTTAGGCTGGACCAGAGCAGTGTAGGGTAGGCCTAATTCTTCTCTGCTACTGAGGCAAGACCCTTCAGAGCATTCTACCCAATGCCCATGGATTATGAGATTTTTCTAGTCTGGCTGTTGGGAGTGAGCCCTGTTCTCCAGGTGGTGTGAGCTTCGGTCTGATCCTTTCAGGTGATTTTTTTCCTCCCATCTGTGCACTGGTGAGGACTCTGGGGTCCCTGCAGCTGTCTGGAGTCCTCTCTGTGCAGCTGTCCTCTACACTTCTCTTCCTGAAAACTCCAGCCACCATGGCCTCCCCAGACTCTCAGCTCTGCCTCTGATCTCAGGGATCCCACAAGGCTCACCTGGTTTCCCCACCTTGCTCCTCAGAAACTCTCAAGGCAGTAAGCCGGGCAGATATGGGGCTCACCTTGTTTTCCATCCCTTAAGAGTCACTCTCCTTTGTTACCTGATGTTCAGTGTCTTGGAACTTATTGTTTCATATATTTAGTCCCTTCCTGGTTGTTTCAGGTGGGAAGGTCAGTCTAGTCCCTGTTCCTCCATCTTGGCCAAAATCCGAAGTCCTTCCGCTATGTTGACTTACACTAGTCAGTGCCTGTTTCTGGAAGCGGAATGGGGGCATGCCCACCCACACCTCAGTACCACACAGCAGGGGAGAGGTGGAATGGACACTGGGAGAACCCACCAGTGTCCACCATAAAGTCTTTTGTACCTGGAAGAAGTAATGTTTAGAAGCAACTCAGCATCCATCTACAGATGCTTACTTTAGTAAAAAGTCATAAATACATCATATGTGATGCACTGATAAAAGGGATATTGTTAAATGAAAAAACACATTGCAGGCTAGTGTACAAGATTATATGCCGTTTGGGTAAACATGGAGGTGAAGAATAAGAATCTGTATTCATGCTTACTTATAGATGTGTAAAGAAAGTAGACAGATATATAAGGAAATAAAAGAAATGGTTTTCTGTGGGGAGAATAAATGAGAACTAGGCAGATTGTGTACGGGGATAGGGAGAAGCTAGTAAATGTCTTTCTAATACATGCTGATTTTTGAACCACGTGGATATATTACATATTAAGAAAAATAAATCCAAACATAACAATTTCTTGGAGAATTCAGGGAGATAGAAGAATATTTACAATGAAAGCAAGATTTAAATAAGTATGTACATTGAGTATTACAACTCTAAAACATATATACAAGTGTACAAAGAGTATAAAGAAAGGCAGAAAAATTAAAAATTTATCTGCTAGATTGATGAAGGTTTTATGTTCCAGCTGTTGTAATGATTGTAAACATTTCTTGAAAGATAACTAAATTAGTGAAAGTAAATAAATGCAAAATAACTGGTAGGAGTTAAAATTAAATGTCTTCCTCCACTTCATCAGAATTGAGTCCAGCAGAGCTTGGCACCCTGCCCTGTGAGCCCTGGACCCTCAGCACACACCCAGCTCCACTGGCCTCAGAACAGTTTAAACACATAGGGCTCACAAAAGCTGTGCTGTCAGCCCACACGCAGAAGGAAGAACAGAGTTATGTGGATCAGTTCCGGGACAGGATTCTGTCATCGCCCTACGGCTCCTATCTTCAGCAAGAAAGCAGAAGCAAAGCTACATATTCAGATGTTCAAGGTAGTTAAATTTTTAAAAATATATTCCCTTTATCAACATAGTTGTCAAATTTATAAATCATACGTGAGTACTGGGAGATACGGAGTGGAGTATAGGAGTTTTGCTTGTAAGAAACTGATTGAGAGATACTGAAATAAGTTTATTTTATAGCAACAGCTTTTACCCAGGATCTTGTTCATCTTTTCAGAGCTATTTTCTGTCATCCCTGCAGTGGACATAGTTACTATCGGCCAATGTTTATTCCTTGTAAAATCTACTTAGAATTACCTATCAACATTGTCCTTCTCTTCTGTTCTGGCTTAGTTTTCTGTAACATGCCTTCCTCTTTACCCTTCAGGAGATTCTGCTTCCAAGCCTACCCGATCCGCTGGTTGCAGGAAGGGGAAGCACAAGCGTAAGAAGCTGCTCATGTGGTCAGACAGCAAGGGCACTAAGGATGACTTCTGTCCCCACCTCATAGGAGAGGCCCAGGATGGACAGCCCTGGTGCCCTTCCTCCACCTCCTCTCCTTATGCCTCTGGCCCATTGCTCCAGGCTGCAGTGGTGGTTCCCAGCCAGGCACCTTGCCTCGTCCAAGCCCTTCCCCTCCCAACCATGACCTCCCTGGGGAGAGAACGTGCAGCCTCAGAAACTGTGTTGCAGAGTCTGCCTGAGCCGCCTTTCCCCAATGGCTTGCAGTCTTTCCCAGCTCTGCCCTCTGCTTGCTTAGATACTTTTATGAACATCTTCCTGCATGACCCCCCATCTGTCCTCTCTTGTTACCACCATTCTCCCCATATCCATTCTTGGGAACAGCAGGCTCTTCTGAAATACCCGCCTCGGTATCAGCAGTGCCTCCAAATCCAGGCCCACCATCTTCAGCCATCAGCCAAAGGAGCGGTGAGGGAAAGTGGGGGACCCAGAATGAAGGGCACCCCCTCATTAACTCAAAGAGCAGCTCCCCGCTCCAGCTCGACCTGCTGCAGGAGGACAGGCCCAGATCCTGTGCATCCCCAGAAGCTGAGTATGTAAGTGACACTAACTTTCAACACACAAGAGAGAAAATAAATGTGCGTCCTCTTATTAAAATTAAGGTTTTTGCACTGAGGCTCAAGACTAATGGCCTAGATGGGTAACTGTATTACAGCTGAGGTTGAGACTTTGTTCTGCAGAAACATGCAGTATATCCTTCAGACTCCATTTAAAAAGCTGCAGTGAAAGAATCTGCTGTGTCCTGAGTTCTTACATACTTTGCGAGGATTTCCCCAAAGTGCTATCTTTCAGATTTTCTTTGTGAACTGGATTTCCCCTCTGCTTTAAAATTTGATATCCAGGTATTAAACTTAAGTGTGCATTGCCTATAAAATGTGTTTTCTTACTTACAACTGGGGTTATGGGCTAGACAGGAACAAGCCATACTGATAAGACATGAATTTAGCAATTTTACTTTTTCAGACACAGTTGTAGGACACCAGGTCTGTATGGAGTGGGTGGGAGCTCATTTTTGTCATTAATTATCAGTAAAGTAGTCAGTTTATATAGTTTTATACTTACACATGTCATTTTTTAAAACGAAAAATTTTTGGTCACTTTCCTTTAACTTTTCATCTCTTTACCTAAAATGGCATTCTCAGATTTACTTGTCAGGTTACACTTTGGGATAAGACTTTCCTATCCTTAGGTATAGGATCCAAGACAACGTGAATATTTACGCAAAGTTTTTCTTCAGTCTTCCCTTCAAGGTATAATAATGATTTTAAACAAATGTTCAGAATCTGATGATCCAAATCAAGAAAGTATGCTCGATTTTGAAAGCCTGATATTAGTACACTTGCTAGAAACCTAAGGCAAAGCCTGGGCTACGGAATCAGACCTGGCTTCCAATCCCGGCTCTGCCACAGGTTAGGTGGCTTAGCTTACACAAGATATTTAACCTTTCCATGCCTTTGTTTTCTTATTTGAAAAATGGAAAGATTAAGACTTCATGGCTTTTTCTGAGGACTAAATTAAGTAATATTTATATGGCCCTTCTCCCCATGCAGTATAAGCTCAGGACAGCTGGAACATGGTTTTGTTCACTATTATATTACTAGCGTTTTGAACAATTCTTAGAACATATAAAGTGTTCAATATATGTGTTCTGAATGGCAAAAAATAATAATAAAGCACATACCTGTATGGTTCCTGGAATGTAATAGGTGCTCAAAAAGCAGTAGTATCTTTAATAAATATAAATTATAAATATAAAATATATATAATATATATATAAATTATAAATATAATTATATATATATATTATATATATTATATAATATAGGGTATATATACCTATATATATATAGGTATATATATATATACCTATATATTATACCTATATATTTTATATATATATATAATACCTATATATTATATATATATCTATATTATATATATATAATATATATAATATTATATATATAATATATATATTATAAATATAATTATATATATATATATAATTTATAAATATAAATTATTATAAATAAAGGAACTTTGACCACATTCCTGGGGGCAGGCTGAAAATGTTTTACTTCTTGGTTATGTATATACCTTTTTTTCTGTTTAACATGTGAAGCTGAAGATCTGCCAGTTATTTTGTAACAGGGTGCTTGAGGTGTTCAAATCTTTTCTTGTGTCCTTACTTTCTTGCAGCCTGTCAGTCTCAACAGTGAGAATAAGGACGATCGTTTTCCTCCCAGTGGACTGTCTACAGTGCCCCTGCATGAGGCTTCTCCGCTGGGAGCTGGTTCTGCAGCAGCAGGTAGTGGATCAAAGTGACACCTCCTTCACCCTCTGTGGTCAGGAGGTGACTAGGTAACAGGCTGTCTGGTTTTGGTCCTGGCGTGAAAGTAAAGTATTTCTTTTCTTTTTGTAAGCTTTATTGGGGTATATTTACATACAATAAATTCACCAAATTTAGGGGTACAAATCAAGAATTCTCACAGATTGTCTACATTCGTGTAACCGCCGCCACCGTCACCATATAGACCGTTTCCAGACTATGACCGTTCGTGGTCTGTCTGCCGCCCTGATCCTCCACCTCCTGGCAAGCACTGGTCTGCTTTCTGTCACTTTAATGCTGCTCTTTCTGTAACTTCATATAGATCGACTCATCCAGTTTGCAGTCTTTTGTGTCAGCATAGTGCTGTTGAGATTCATCCTTATTGTGTATATCAGTAATTTGTTCCTTTTTATGGCCCAGTGGAATTACATTGTATGGATAGCAATTCATCAGTTGATGGTTATTCGGTTGTTCCCAGTTTGGGGCTATTATGAATAATGCTGCTGTGAACATTAGTGTATGAGTCTTTTTGTGGACATATGTTTTCATTTTTCTTGGGTAAATACCTCAGAGTGAAATTGCTAGGTCACATGGTAAGTATACGGTTAACTTTATAAGGAACTGCCAGCTGTTTTCCAAAGTGGCTGTACCGTTTGCTTTCCTATCAGCCACATATGAGAGCTTCAATTGCAGTGCATCCTGGCCAACACTGGGTATTGTCCATCATTTAAATTTTAGCCATTCCAGTGTATACACAGTGATACCTCATTGTGGTTTTATTGACTGTTGATTAATGGTGATGGCTGTCTTCTTGTGTACTTATTTGCCATTCATATGTGTTCACATCTGTTGCTTGTTTTGTGGGGGTGGTTTGTTAGTTTTCTTATTGAGTAGTAAGAGTTCTGTATACATTCTGGATATAAGTCTGTTATCAAATACTTGTTTTGCAAAAATTTCTTCCCTGTTGTGTGCCTTGCCCTTTTTTTTGATCTTTTATTTTTATCTTCGTTTTGAAGAGCAAATGTTTTTAAATTTTGATGAAGTTCAGTTTATCAGTTTTTTCTTTTGTAAGTTGTGCCTTTTATGTCCTTTTTAAAGAAGTCCTTGCCTAACTAGAAGTCACTAAGATAGTCTCCTGTTTTCTCTGGGAAATTTTAGAGATTAAGCTTCTATATAGCTAAGTCTGTGATCCGTTTTTAGTTACTTTTTATATATGGTGTGAGCTCACCTCCTCTCATAGGCACACCAGAATTGCCACTATTTACGGAACATTTGTCGATGAAAAAGACCAGAACCTACTGCAAAAGATCTTCTACAACTAAAGATTTAAAGAAGGAACCACGAGATGGGTAGGTGGTGGGGAGTCGCAGTATAGGCAAGACCCATACGCTGGGTGGGTGACCCACATATGGAAGAATAATTACAATTGCAAGGTTCTCCCCAAGGAGCAAAAAGTCTGAGTCCCACATTGGGCCCCCCAGCCTGGGGGTTCTACTCCAGGAAGATGAGCCCCAAGAACTTTTGGCTTTGAAGCCCAGCGGTGCTTACTTTTGGGAGAGCCAGAGGGCTGTGGAAAATAGAGACTCCACTCTTAAAAGGCTCACAGAGAATCTCACCTGCTCCAGGACCCAGGGCAGAAGCAGTAATCTGAAAGGGGCCTGGGTCAGACCCACATGCTGATCTTGGAGAGTCTCCCCAAGAGGCAGGAAGCAATTAATTGGAGCTCACCCCTGGGGACATAGGCATGGTGGCAGCCATTTCTGGGAGCTCGTTCTGCCACATGGACTCTGTTGCTGGCAAGCGCCATTTGGGAATCCTTGTTGTAGCTTATTAGCCACAGGACGCAGCCCCACCCCACCCCCCAGCCCTAAGGCACCAGGGCTGGGACGCCTCAGGCCAAGCAACTAACTGGGCAGGGACACAGCCCCACCCAACAGCAGACAGTCAGCCTTAAGACCCCCTGAGCCCACACCTTCCCCGGGACACAGCCCTGCCCACCAGAGGGCCAAGGACCAGGCTCTACACACCACTGGGCAGGCACTAGATCTGGGACACCCAGGGCCCTGCACGCAGAGACCCTGGGACCTAGCTCCACCTACCAGAGGGCACGCACCAGACCCAGAATCCCCTATCCCAGCCACCAATGAGCCTGTTCTAGCCTTGGAACCAGCCTCACCCAACAGTGGGCGAGCACCAACCCCAGGACAACCACAGCCCCGTAGCCTGTGGACCTAGCCCACACACCAGCAACCAACCTACCAGATACACAGAAATAAAAACAGCAAGTTAGGCAGAATGAGGCAACAGAGGAACATGTTCCAAGCAAAGGAATAAGATTTAAACCCCAGAAGAGCTAAGTGAAGTGGAGATAGTCCATCTACCCAAGAAAGAGTTCAAGGTAATGATTGTAAAGATGATTAGAGAACTCCGAAGAAGAATGGATGAACAGAGAGAGAAATTAGAAGTTTTTAGCAGTTAGAAAATATAAAGAACAACCAAACAGAGGTGAAGAATACAATCATTGAAATGAAAAATACACTAGAAGGAATCAACAGTAGACAAAATGGTACAGAGGAATGGACCAGTGAGGTGGAAGACAGAGTAGTGGAAATCACTGAAGATGAACAGGAAAAAGAATAAAAAGATGTGAGGACAGTTTGAGACATCTGGCACAACACCAGGCATACTAACATTCACATTTTTGAGGTTCCAGAAAGAGAAGAGAGAGAGAAAGGGGCAGAGAACATATCTGAAGATATAATAGCTGAATATATCCCTAACCTGGGAAAGGAAACATATCCAAGTCCAAGAAGAACAGATAATCCCAAAGAGGACCACACGAAGGCACATTGCAATTAAGATGGCAAAAATTAAGGATAAATAGAGACTATAAAGAAATAATAAGTGGGAACTTCCCGAGCATGGGGAAGGAACTGGATATACAAGTCCATGAAGCTAAGAGAACACCTAATTACCTCAACACAAAAAAACCTTCTTCTCCAAGACACATCATATTAAAACTGTCAGAAGTCAATGGCAAAGAAAGAATTTTAAAGGCAGCCAGGGGAAAAAGGATGATAACCTGCAAAGGAACCCCCATTAGGCTATCAGCAGTTTTCTCAACAGAAACAATCTAGGCCAAGACGGAGTGGAATGACATTCTCAAAATACTGAAATATAAAATCTGTCAGCTAAGAATACTCTATCCAGCAAAGTTACCCTTCAGATATGAAAGAGAAGTAAAGGCTTTCCCAGACAAACAAAAGCTGAGGAAGTTCATCACCACTAGACCTGCCTTACAAGAAATGTTCAAAGGAGCTCTTCTGCCTGAAATGAAAAGACAAAAGTACACAAAACCTTGAGTTAGGTAAAATAGAATCAGAAAAATCACAACTCAGTCAGAATAGGTTTTTAAGCACATTATTACAGCATAAAAGTTAAAAAGAAGGAAAGCAGTAAAAATAACTATAGCTACTTCAATTTGGTAACAAGCTGACAACTTAAAAAGGGATAATTTATGACAACTAGAACATAAAAGGGGAAGATGAAAGGGACAGACCTGTATAGGTAAGTGAAGATAAGGTGCTCTCAGCATAAAAAGGACTATTTTATCTATGAGATATTTTGTGCAAACCTCATGGTAACCACAAAACATAAATCTAGAGCAGAGGCACGAAACATAAAAAAAAAAAACTGAGAAGAACATCATACAAAACCACCAAACCAAAATGGCAGACAGAAACACAAGGAAAAGAAACAATGGGGAAATAGAGCAACCAGAAAACAAAAGATTAAAAGGCAGTAGTACTAAGTCCCCATTTGCCAATAATCACCATAAGTGTAAATGAATTGAATTCATCAGTCAAAAGTCACAGAGTGGCTGGATGGATTACAAAACAAGACCCAACTATACACTGCCTCCAGGAGACCCATCTCAGCTCAACAGACAAACATAGACACAAAAGAAGGGATGGAAGATGATACTCCAAGCAGATGGCAGCCAAAAGAAAGTGGTATAGCCATACATATATCAGACAAAATAGACTTCAAGCCAAAAAAGGTAACGAGACAAGATGGACATTATATAATGATGAAGGGGACAAGTCATCAGGAAGATATAACAGTTATTAATATTTATGCACCTAGCATAGGAGCATTAAAATATACAAAGCAATTATTAACAGACCTAAAAAGAGAAATTTGCAGCAACACAATAACAGTAGGGGACTTTAAAACTCCTCTTACATCAATGAATAGATGTCCTGTGAACAAGGAAACAGTGGTCTTAAATGAAACATTAGACCAGATGGATTCATGGATTTGTATAGTCAATTCAAATGCAGCAGAATACACATTCTTCTCAAGTCCACATAGAACTTTCTCAGGGATAGATCATCTGTTGGCACACAAAACAAGTCTCAGTGCATTTAAGAAGATGGAAATCATATCATGCATTTTTTCTAATCACAGTCGTGTGAAACTACAAATCAACTATGAGAAGAAAGCTGGAAAACTCACAAATATGTAGAGACTGAACAACATGCTACTGAACAACTATTGAGTCAGTGAAGAAATCAAAGGAGAAATCAAAAACTACCTGAAGACAAATGACAATACAACATGACAAAGCCTACGGGATGCAGCAAAAACAATACTAAGAAGAAAGTTTATAGCAATCCAGGCCTACCTCAAGAAACAAGAAAAATATCAAACAGTCTAACTTTACACCCAAAGGAACTA
The DNA here is from genome assembly GCF_005190385.1 of Monodon monoceros. NCBI lineage: Eukaryota > Metazoa > Chordata > Mammalia > Artiodactyla > Monodontidae > Monodon > Monodon monoceros. The sequence continues at coordinate 175,321,703 of NW_021703774.1, read as the reverse complement.
GAAAAAGAAGAACAAACGAAGCCCAAAGTCAGTAGAAGGAAGGACATAAAGATCAGAGTCAGAAGAAATGAAATAGACACAAAATTGACAGACCTTTAGCTAGACTCACTAAGAAACAAAGGGATAAAGCTCTGATAAAGAAAACCAGAAGTGAAAGAGGAGAAATACGATACCATAGAAATACAGAGGATTAGAAGAGTATATTGTGAACAGCTACATGCCAACTACCTGGACAACCTAGAAGAAATGGGCAAATTCTTAGAATCATACAGCTTTATAAGAGTGAATCATGAAGAAATGGAAAATCTTGATAGATTGATTACTAGTAAAGAGAGTGAAACAGTAATCAAAGACGTCGCAAAAAAACAGAAGTCAAGGACCAGACAACTTCACAGGTGAATTCTCCCAAACATTCAAAGAAAATTTAATACCTATGCTTTTCAAAACTCTTCCCAAAAACTGAAGAGGGGGAAACACTTTCCAACTCATTTTACAGGGCCATCATTGCCTGATGCCAAAACCGGACAAGGACAGCACACAAAAAAAGAAGATTACAGGCCAACATCTCTGAAGAACCTAAATGTAAAAATCCTGAAAAAAGGTTAGCAAATACATTTAAAGGATCATACATCATGATCAAGTGGGATTTATTCCAGGGATGCAAGGATGGCTCAGCATCCACAGATCAGTCAATGTGAAACACTGTGATTAACAGAAAGAAGGATAAAAATCAGATGGTCATCTCAAGAGATGCGGAAAAAACATTTGACAAGATTCAATATCTATTTATAATTTTTAAAAACTCTCTATAAAATGGGTATAGTAGGAACATACCTCAACATAGTAAAGACCATGTATGACAGACCCACAACTAACATCATACTCAGTGGTGAAAAGCTGAAAGCTATCCTTCTAAGATCTGGAAGAAGACAAGGATGCCAACTCTCACCACTCTTACTCAACATAGTATTGGAAGTCCTAGGCAGAGCAATTAGGCAAGAAAAAGAAACAGAAGGCATCCAAATTGTAAAAGAAGGAAAACGAACACGATTTGCAGATGATATGATTTTATATATAGAAAACCCTAAAGACTCCACACACACAAAAAACTACTAGAAATAATAAATGAATATAATAAAATTGCAGGGTATAAAATCAACATACAAAAACCTGTTGTGTTTCTATACACTAAAAATGAGCAGAAAGAGAAATTAAGAAAATCCCACAGTCACAACAAAAAGAATAAAATATCTAGGAATGAATTTAACAAAAAGAGGTGAAAGACCTGCATACTGAAAAATATAAGAAATTGAAGAAGATGGAAATAAATGAAAAGATGTTCCATGCTCAAGGATTAGAAGAGCTAACATTGTTAAAATGTACATACTACCTAAAGCAATCTACAGATTCAGTACAATCCCTATCAAAATCCCAAGGGCATTTTTCACAGAAATAGAGCAAAAAATTATAAAATGTATATGGAACCACAAAAGACCTCAAATAGCCAAAGTAATCCTGAGAAGAAAGAACTCCCTGAGTTCAAGGTATCATACTCCCTGAGTTCAAGCTATATCACAAAACTATAGTAATCAAAACAGCATGGTATTGGCAGAAAAACAGATACATAGCTCAGTGGAACAGAATTGAGAGCCCAGAAATAAACCCACACATATATGGACAATTAATTTAAGACATAGGAGCAAAGAACATACAATGGAGAAAGGATAATCTCTTAAGTAAATGCCATTGGGGAAACTGGACAGCTACATACAAAAAACGGAAACTAGACCCCTGTCTCACAGCATGCACAAAAATTAACTCAAAGTGAATTAAAGACTTGAATGTAAGACCCGAAACCATACAACTCCTAGATTAAAACATAGGCAGTACACTCTTTGACATCAGTCTTAACAATATCTTTCTGCTAATATATCTCCTCAGTGGAAACAAAAGCAGCTGCACAGCAAAGAAAACCATTAACAAAATGAAAAGACAACCTGCTGTATGCGAGAAGATATTTGCAAATCATAAGGGGTTAATATCCAAAATATATAAAGAACTCATACAACTCAACAAGAAGAAAACACACAACCCGATTAAAAAACGGGCAGAGGAGCTGAATAGACATTTTTCCAAAGAAGACATGTAGTTGGCCAACAAGCACATGAAAGGATGTTTAACATCACTAATTATTAGGAACTGCAGATCAAAACCACAAAGAGATTATCACCTCATATCCATTAGAATGGCTGTTATCAAAAAGGCAAGAAATAACAAGTATTGGTAAGGATGTGAAGAAAAGAAAACCTTCATACACTGTGGGTGGGAACGTAAATTGGTGTTGCTGCTATGGAAAACATATGGAGACTCCTCAGAAAATTAATAGAACTGCAATATGATCCAGCTATTCCACTTCTGGGTATTTAGCCAAAGAAAATGAAAACACTAATTCAAAAAGATATATGCATCCTTCTGTTCATAACAGCATTAGTTACAGTAGTCAAGATATGGAAACAATGTAAGTGCCCATCAATGGATGAATGGATAAAGAAGTGATGTATATTAAACATTTTTTTAATTTTAAAATACATCTATATACAGTACACACAATGGAGTACTATTAAGCCATAAAAAGAGGAAACCTTGCCATTTGCAACAAGATGGATGGACTTCGAGGGTATTATGCTAGGTGAAATAAAGCAGAGGAGAAAGACAAATACTGTATGATTTCACTCATGTGTAGAATATAAAAAACAAACAGACCAAAAAAATGAAGAAAAACACAAAAACAAATACTCTGTAGTTACAGAGAACAGAATAGTGGTTACCAGAGGGAAAGGGGGGTGCTAAGTGGGTAAAGGGGGTCAAATGTATGGTAATGGAAACTACATTTTTGGTGATGAGCACGCTGTAATGTATACAGAAGTAGAAATAACAGTGTACACATGAAACTTATAAATGTCATAAACCAATGCTACCTTGATAAAAAAAAAGATGTAAAAATAAATAAGTTGTAGAATCAGTTTCTTAATTCCTACACAAAAGCCTGCTGGGATTTTGATTGACATCATGTTGAATCTACTGACCAATGTGGGAGGAATTATTATCCTAACAGTATTGAGTCCTCTGATCCATGAGTGTGATCTGTGTATTTATGTAGGTCTTTAATTTTTCTCAGCAATGTTTTGTAGTTTTCAGTGTACAGGTTACACTTACTTTGCTAAATTTATCACTAAGGATTTCGTAATTTTGATGCCATTGTAAATGGCATTTTAAAATTTCAATTTCCAATTGCTTGTTGTTAGCATATAGAAAGCCAATCAAATTTTGTGTTTCGAACTTGTATTCTCAAAACTTGCCATAGTTTTACTTTTTCTTTTCTGATCTGTATACCTTAATTTATTTGTCTTTCCTTTTTGGACTGGCTAGGACCCCCAATATAGTACAGTAAGTCCCCTACATATGAACCTTCAAGTTGCAAATTTTCAAAGGTGGGAACGTGCGTTCCGTCAGCATCAGGCGTGAGTGACACTGTAGCTTGCCCTCCGTCTCCTACTGCTGACGGCCCTTCAGCTCTGCCATCTCCCACCTCCTCTCCCTCCTTCAGTCAGTAGCTCTTCTTGCCTGTTCACTCGATGCCAGCCCCTGGATGCCAGCTGTTGTACTGGACTACTATACTTTTCAAGGGACTGTACTGTAAGATTAAACATGTTTTCTTTATTTTTTGTGTTTGTTTTTTATGCATTATTTGTGTGAAAAGTATTATAAACCTATTACAGCACAGTACTATATAGCCGATTTTGTTAGTTGGGTACCTTGCTAACTTTGTTGGACTTACAAACAAATTGGACTTAGGAACGTGCTTTCAGAACGGAACTTGTTTGTATGTAGGGACTTACTGTATTGAATAGAAGTGGTTAGACAGACATTCTTGCCTTGTTCATCGTCTTAGGGGGAAATCTGTCACAGTTTCAGTAAGTATGATGTTAAATGTAGGTTTTCCTTAAATGGCCTTCAGTAAGATTGAGGAAGTTCCTTTCTGCTGCAGATTTACAGAGATGCTTTTTCTGCATCTATTTTTTAAAATAAATATATTTATTTATTTATTTTTGGCTGCATTGGGTCTTCGTTGCTGCACGTGGCTCTCTTTAGTTGTGGCGAGCAGGGGCTACTCTTCGTTGCAGTGCACAGGCTTCTCATTGCGGTGGCTTCTCTTGTTGTGGAGCATGGGCTCTAGGCACGAGGGCTTCAGTAGTTGTGGCATGCGGGCTCAGTAGTTGTGACTCGCGGGCTTTAGAGCTCAGGCTCAGTAGTTGTGGCACATGGGCTTAGTTGCTCTGCAGCATGTGGGATCTTCCCAGATCAGGGCTCGAACCTGTGTCCCCTGCCTTGGCAGGTGGATTCTTAACCCCTGCCACCAGGGAAGCCCTTCTGCCTCTACTGAGATTAACCATATGTTTTTTCTCCCTTGTTCTGTTAATATGGTGAATTACATTAACTAATTTTCAAATATTAAATTAACCTTGTATTTGATCATGCTATTTTATCCTTTTTATATATTACCAGATTCCTGTATCCTAATACTTTAAGGATTCTTGCACCTATTATGAGAAATATTGGTCCATTGTCTTCTTTTCTTATGATGTCTTTATCTGGTTTTGGTATCAGGATAATACTGGCCTAACAAAAGAAATGAATTGGGCACTGTTCCCTCCTCTTCTGTTTTCTGGAAGAGTTTGTATTGAATTGATATTATATCTTCCTTAGTATGGTTGGTAGAATTCACCAGTGAAGCTATCTGGGCCTGAAGTTTTCTTTATGAAAGGGTTTTTAAAAACAAATTTGATTTTTTTTAATAGACATGGTTAATAGACTCAGGTTATCTATTCCAAAGAATGATCTTTGGTAATTTGTATCATTCAAGATGATACAAATCCATTGTCCATTTCATCTAAGTTGTTGAATTTATTGGCATAAAGTTATTTATAATAGTCCCTATCCTTTTAATGTCTTTAGAATTTATACTAATGTCTCCTCTCTATTTGCTGATATTATTACTTTTTCCTTATCATTCTGGCTCTATGTTTACCACTTTTATTAACTTTTCAAGGAAGCAACTTTTGATCTCATTGGGTTTATTTGCTATTTTTTTGTCTTGTATTTTATTGATTTCTGCTCTAATCTTTATTATTTCATGTGTTTACTTTGGATTTTATTCACTCTTTTTCTCATTTCTTAAGGTGGAAGCTTAGAGCATTGATTTGAGACCCTTTTTTCCCCTCCTAATAAAAACATTTAAGGTTTTATATTTCCCTGTAAGCACAGCTTTAGCTGCATCCCTCAAATTTTTGTATGAGTGTTTTCATTTTCATTCAGTCCAAAATATTTTATAATTTCCCTTATGTTTTCTTCTTTGACCATGGGTTATTAGACATGTATTTATTTCCTAATATTTGGGGATTTTCCAGGTATTTTATTGATTTCTAACTTAATTGCAGTCAGACAACATTCTTTGTATTTTTTTTTAATTTACTGAGGCTTGTTTAATAGTCCAGAATTTGGTCTGTCTTGATAAATGTTTCATATGCACTTGGAAAGAATGTGTGTTGTGCAGTTGTTAAGTAGCATCTTCTGTAAATGTAAATTTGGTCAAGTTGGCTGATAATGTTGATTCAGCCTTCTACATCCTAACTGATTTTCTATCTACTTGTTTTCTCAGTTATTAAGATAGGGCTGTTAACATGTCCACCTATAATTGTGAATTTGTCTATTTTTTTCTTGCTGTTCAATCAGATTTTGCTTCATGTATTTTGAAAATCTTTTATTAGTTGCATACACATTTAAGATTATGTGCTTTTGATGAATTGGTTTCTCTATTATGAAATGTACCTTTCTTGATGTCCACTTTGTCTGATATCAGTGTAGCTCCTCCAGCTTTATTTTGATAGTGTTTACATGGAATATTTTTTTCCATCTTTTTACTTTTATCTGTGTCTTTATATTTAAAATTGATTTCTGGTAACCATTGTATGGTTGGGTATTGCTTCTTTATCTATGTGACAGTCTCTGACTTTTAATTGGAGTACTTAGACCATTTACATTTAATATGATTATTGATATGATCAGGTTTAAATTAAATCTTCCATCTTGCTACTCGTTTTATGTTTGTCTCATTTGCTCTTTCTTCCTTTTTTCTCTTCCCTTCCTCCTTTTGGGTTAATTGTGTATTTTTAATGATTCCGTTTTCTCTCCATTATTGGCCTCCCAGCTATTCTTTTATTTTTTTTTCCTTTTTTCCTTTTTTCCTTTTTTTTTTTAGTCATTGCTCTAGGATTTACACATGCATCTTTTACTTATCCCAGTTTACCTTCACATATTATACCTAGTCCATCACTTTATGTCTAAGAACCTTAAAACAGAGTACTTCCATTGTACCTCTTTTGTGCCATTTCTGTCATACACTTTACTTCAGCATGTATTATAAACCCCACAATAGAAGTGTTACTGTTTTTGCCTTAAACAATTACCTTTTAATGAGATTTTTCTAATGAGGAAAAATGTCTTTTATGTTTACCCATACCCTTTTTTAAAAAATTAGAGAGGTACTTTGTTTTGTTTTGTTTTAATTGTTCCAAAGTCAATGAGAAGGACCTTGAAGGGTCACATGCAAGATAGGAAAGGAATGATCCATGAGGCCCCATAACAGCCATGAAGCGATGGGCCTTGGGATGGATGGATGGCTTCTCTATTGTAACAGGAGGGCGGTGAGGAGAGAATGTAGATACGAGTAAGTTTATGTTTGGTATCAGGATGATGAATTTCCTTTCTAGTGGCTTCCTTTTTTTTTCTTAAAAAATAAGTGAGAATGAGGGAGGAAATAGAGGAGTAGAAGATAATCCTGCTGGGGATAGACTAGTGTGCTGACCACAGAACTGTACCAGGATTACGGGCTTTGTGATGATCCTCTGGTGGTGATGAATTTACTGTAGAACCAACGCACCCTGTTATACGTGACTTTCTCTATGCCTTTGGCGACTTGGGCTTAGATAAGAACAGAACTGATAAGTGGCTTTATCAGAGTTACATTTTGATAGTTGTGGAAAATTAAAGGGAAAAAGAAGTCTCAGGTATTGCAGAGTGCTACTGAATGAATGATGGGCTTTGGGCTCTAAGCAGAATGGCTAAGGCACTGTTCCAAATTTGTAGTTGGAACAGTAGAACAAGCAAACAAGAAATTGAAGCTGAGAGGTTGGTGATTTTGGAGACGGAGCTGGAGATGGAGCAGTTGTGGGTGATGAGAACAAACAAGGAATGGCCTTGGGAGGAGGCTAGTTCAGGAAGACTGAGAAGGAGATCTTGGGAAGATCGAGGAACTGGAAGGCTGAGGTGACCTGGGATGATGGCTGCGCTGGGTGGTGAAGGACCCTACCAGCTAGTTGCCAAAGTCTTTGAAGAATGAGGGCCAGTTTGGCAAATCAGCCCCTGACAGGTATTTTCAAATTTTTTTGTTGTTGATTTTTGATAGGAAGCAGTGGCAGCAGTATAAACTTTGCTACTAGTGATTATTCTTCTGAAATCTTTCAAAATGGGCAGCAATCTCAGGATGTACAGAAAAAAGAAACATTTCCCAACTTAGCTGAAGGGTCCATCTGGAGAATGATAGAACAAACACCTGAGTGCATTCTGATGACGTATCAGGTGCCTGAGAGGTAAGAAAGCATGTTAGAAGACCCACCTTTATATAAGTGTTTTATGGTTTCTTAAGTGTGTTTTTTAATACAAAGTGATTTTTAATGTTTTTATACATATCCTTAGAGAAATGTATTTTCAAATTCATTCATTTGAAGTCAAAAGACAAATGATTTCTTAAAACAATGGTTGTAGTGGTAGTGACAATATAAATATGTTATGTGTCCTGAGACAAGAAAACAGAGAGGCAGTGCTTTCCAAGACAGCCCACAGGTACGAGAACGTTTTTTAGAGCCTGGACTTTTTTCTCTCATTCTAAAAGAAGAGAAGACCTAAAGGAAATCTGTTTCTTCCATATGACTCATTAAAACACTCTACAGGTATTTTCCATCAAGAGAAAGAGGCCTAGCTTTACCAATCTGACAAAGAAATGAGTCAGTTGTTATATTTTTGATGTGTACGTCACATACTAACAAGAAATATAAAGTGTATTACAAAGTAAAAAGAAGTGCTGTTCTTAGATCACAAGGTAAAGACCCTGTGCCTTATTTAGGACTGTGAAGGTTTTGTTTGTTTGTTTGTTCGTTTGTTTTCAGGGTTAAAGAAATTGTACTGAAAGAAGACCTAGAACACCTGGAAAGCATGGGGCGGCGGCAGCGGCAGTTTTCTCACGGACAAAGGGAGGAGCTGGCCAATGTGCGTTCCTGGATTCAGAGCCAGATGATCCCTCAGGAAATAGACGTCCAGGTAAGCCCAGTAATAACAGCTGTCATGTGTTGCTGTTTCTGTGCCAGGTAGTGTTCTGGGCGCTTAGTGTACAGTCATCCCTCGTTTTCTGCAGGGGACTAGTTCCAGGACCCCTAGGGTACCAAAATCTGCGTATGCTCCAGTCCCTCATGTAAAATGGTGTAGTATTTGCATGTAGCCTATGCATGGCCTCCCGTATACCTTAAATCATCTCCAGATTACTTATAATACCTAATACAATGTAAATGCTATTTAAACAGTTGTAAATTCAACGTACATTCTATGTAAATAGTTGCTGGTGCGCTGCAAATTTAAGTTTTGCTTTTTGGAACTTTCTGGAATTTTTTTCCCCAAATATTTTCGATCTATGGTTGGTTGAGTCTGTGGATGTGGAACCAACAGAGAGGGCCAACTGTGCATTGCATGATCCCGCTGAAAATCTTAATCTTCACAATTGCTTCTGTGGTAGGTGTTATTATCCCTGCTTTACCAATAACAACAAAGTGATGTATACAGATACTCAATAATTTGTACACTCAGCCCTCTATATCCACGGTTCAAATTTCAATCTGTAGTTGGTTGAATCCAAGGATGCGGAACCCTCGAGTGCAGAGGGCTGACTGTACCAAGTCATTTATATAAGGACTTGAGCATCCATAGATTTTTGTATCCTCGGGGTTCAGGAACCAAGCCCTCTGCACAAACTGAAGGACAACTGTGTAAGGGCTCAGTTCTTCAGATTTTGAATACAGGTCTTTCTGGCTCCAAGTGTTCTTTTCTTCCACCAGTTGGAATGTTACGGGGCAGTTAGGAGTAAAGACACCTGCTTTCGTATGTGATTGACTGGGGAGGAGAGTATAAGATTTGCATGTCAAATATGCGTGCATGTTTGAAAAGAGTTGAATCTCAAGATGTAAGATTCACACCAGAGGATTTAGGATTTAGGATTTAGGATTCATGCCGAGCAGGCATTTCTGTGGGAAGAGTATATGAAGAATGAGCCCCAAAACAATTTAAGCAAAAGTATTTAAGCAATTGCTGTCATTTCCCTTCTAATAATAAGGGATGAACTATAATGGATAGTCTTAGATGTGAATAAGTGGGAGAATGAGACACAGGTTGCTTGGCCGGCATTTTACTGGTTTAAACACTTTTCAGGTGACTTCACATCAAATAACCTGCCTGCTCTTGTTCCTTTTTGGAGGGCTGTGTCACTTGTGAAAACAGAGACTCAGCTGGTGATGCTGCAGAATCCTGTGGTCCGGATCCAGCAGAAGCAGCAGTTGAGTGACTCTGAAGATGCACCTGTGCTCCCTCTCCAGGCCTGTGGGACAGCTAGACCTCCTTGTGATTCTCTATAAACCCCTGGGTCTTAAATGACCATGAAGTTATCATTGAATATTAAGCTTTTTCCTTCCTGAGTTTTTAACAGACATCATTTTCCTGAAGCAGACATTGTATATAGACTCTTTTCCTTGTCTTTTTCCCCAATGTATTTAAACTGTCAAATAGACTCTTTTTCTAGTTTAGCTGTTCTCTAATGAGATTGGATGACCTCTAAAGAGGTATGTGTATAGTCAAACTTTATTTCAGATATCACCCCAAATAAATTACAATTAGAAGTATAGCTAGAGGACTTCCCTGGTGGTGCAGTGGTTAAGAATCTGCCTGCCAATGCAGGTTCGATCCCTGGTCTGGGAAGATCCCACATGCCGCGGAGCAACTAAGCCCGTGCGCCACAACTACTGAGCCTGCGCTCTAGAGCCCGTGAGCCACAACTACTGAGCCCATGCACCACAACTATTGAAGCCCACGCACCTAGAGCCCGTGCTCTGCAACAAGAGAAGCCACCGCAATGAGAAGCCCACGCACCACAACGAAGAGTAGCCCCTGCTCGCCACAACTAGAGAAAGCCCACATGCAGCAAGAAGACCCAGTGCAGCTAAAAATAAAATAAATTAAATTTATTTAAAAAAACCAAAGTATAGCTAGAAAGAGCCCCAAACCTTAGCCTCATTGATTTTGTTCTGTTGTTACATGAATCATTTCCCCCTGTTAGAGACTTCAAGAAATCCCCGCTATGGGCCATGTACCTTTCCTAACAGTGTCCATAAATACAGTGCCCTCACCTGGTCTTTGCACGGTGACACATCCCTCCGCAGTTAGGGTCTGACATTCCAGTTTTCTCACAACGCAACACAGATCACTTCAGCATTGACCAGTATGAAAGTGTGTTGTCCATCGGTGTACCGGAAATTCCTAGCTTTTAGAGTTGAATTTTGACCTTTATTTTTGTAGGCGCTTTTCCTTTTGATTTTCTACCTTCCACTGAAATTCTCAAAGTCTTAGTTAAAAATGGATCAGCTTAACAATGAGCTTATTCTTTGCAGGGTTTAAATTAGCTTTTGCATGTGTAATGTTAAAACAAAAGAGCTTCTAGCTCAACCAGCTTCTGACTCTTTGAAATTTTTAAATAATGGTTGCAAAAAGTTTTTAAAGTCATGTAAGAGTTAATGTTGTTCTTCTATGCATATGTGTTTAAATGTTGTCTTATCAAAACTAACAGTTAACTCTTTCTTTCCAACCAATTTACGCAAAAGAATGTCTCTCAATCCCTGCCAGAGGTCTGATTGGCACTGCCTTCTTTTTGTCCTTAAATAGGGGTAAGTGTTGACCTTAAATAGGGGTAAGGGGCCTATGGGAGGTCCCTAGCCAAGAGGGTTGCAGAATCTGCCACAATGAGGGCTTCCTGGGCCTGCTGAAGTTGTGTCTTTTAAGAAGTGAGTGAGTTGTTTACATGATAAGGGAGCCCCCTCTTCTTAGAGAAGTGATGTTTCCTTCTCAAACTTGGAATGATGTGCAGTTCACACCCATGTAGATCAGAAACAGGAATAGAAGAAAATGAAGGCTGGAATAACCTTTTCTCTTTTATATAACATGCAACAAACTAACTTACTTTTCTTTTGTTGTTGTGTTTTTTTTGTTTTAGGAAAACACTTCTTCCTTTCAAGTTTTATAGTTTTTTATAAAATGCATCCTGATCACAATTATGAGAATCACCCTTTCTATCTGCAATGCTGCTGGACTCTGATTTTCAAGCCTCGTAGCTTAGATTTACTTTCTAAAGTGGAACAGACAGCTCTCGAATCTGCAGGGGATTGGTTCCAGGACCCCCTCGCAGATGCTAAACTCCATGGATGCTCAAGCCACTTCTATAACACGGTGGTACAGTCAGCCCTCTGTACCCACGGATCCACACCCAGGATTCTACACCCCTCCCCGATTCTCCCCACCAGGAATACGGGGGGCCAACTCTAGCTTCCTAGAAGGTAAATCTTTCTTCAGGTGTCAGAACCATTTTCAAATGATGCCCATGACACTTCCTGGAATTTTCTCACTTTAAGCTGTTCCGTGCCCATATTCCTGTCTCGTGAATAGAGAACTCTCCTATCGTGCTCCATCTCGATTGTTAAATGATCTCTGAAGCCCTTGCTGTGTTGGTCCAGTTGTGTGGTGTTTTTGCCCTTGGTGAAAAATCAAATTTTAAAAAATGAACCAGCCTGGATATTGTCCATCAGTAGAATCGCTGTGACCTTCTGTAGTGATAACCTTTTTAATTTGTTGAAATCAAAAATGACATGGAGCAATCAGAGGACTGTTCTGCGTTTGTGAACATGTTTTTTAAACCTGACCTTCTCTAATATAAGCCCTCTTTTCGATTCTTTCTGGACGTTTGTTTTATCGACATTTGCTTATTTCTTTGCCTTACTACACGTTTAGGGGCAATTTAAAATTGGTGCTTGTTGTAAGCAGATCTATAAAACCATTTGTAGTTTTGATACTTTGATAAGTCGCCGAATTACCATGTTTGGAGTTTGGACCATGACGCTTCTACTGAGGGTGTGCAGGCGAGGTTCAGCGTGCGGCTGCCGCCCCCCAGGGGGCTCCCCCCAAGTTTAAACCGTTCAAGTTTATTAACTTTTTGTCTCGATAACTATAGAAATTGGTAATAAAAATGTATACTATAGGCTTCAGTGTTTACAGAAATGTTACCAAAAAGCTGTAGTTTCTTGGCTGAGAGGTCAGGATTTATGAACAACAGAATGCTGTGCGAACGGAATCGTTTTACAATTAAGTGCAACTTCATCATAACTCACAAGGTAAATTTAATCCAAATAGAAATTTTCTTTTAACTGAGTTTATAATTAACTGTGAATTTACTTGTTTTTAATGGTTATTAATATTTTAATCGGGTATCTTTGTTAAGCAAAAACAATAAACGGTATACATGTAAAACTTGAGAAATTTCTTGCAGTACATCAACAGACGTTTGCCCTGAATGTGTATTTTATATCATTGAGGAACATCTACTGACATTGAGAGACACTGCAGGGTGCTCACGGTTAGGGTCACTCTGTGTCTGCGTCTCTGTCATCTCTGCGTCTGCGTCTCTGTCATCTCTGCGTCCAAGGTCCTGCTCGGTGACAACACAGCATTTAGTCCTCACTTAAGCACTGGGAGGAGCTTATTGGGTTCTGAGCAAATGTACATGTTTTTTACTACCAATTTTTTTATTTTTGGCTGTGTTGAGTCTTTGTTTCTCTAGTTGCGGTGAGTGGGGGCTACTCTTCGTTGCGGTGCACAGGCTTCTCATTGCAGTGGCTTCTCTTGTAGCGGAGTGTGGGCTCTGGGCATGCAGCTTCAGTAGTTGTGGCTCGCGGGCTCTAGAGCACAGGCTCGGTAGTTGTGGCTTGCGGGCTCTAGAGCGCAGGCTCAGTAGTTGTGGCGCATGGGCTTAGTTGCTCCGCGGCATGTGGGATCTTCCCGGACCAGGGCTCGAACCCATGTCCCCTGCGTTGGCAGGTGGATTCTTAACCACTGCGCCACAAGGGAAGTCCCTTTAATACTAATTTTAATGCCTCATTTACAAAATTTAGTTATCAAGATTACCCTTTCAGATTCTGTAGAGTGAACCTGTGTTTCACAAAGTCTGACTGTGGAACTGGCAGCAACAGAATCTTGGAATTAAAATATGAATCGGGATCCTGAAGCCAACAGGACTTGCCAAATGTTACACCTTTCAAACCACCTGCACCTCCTGTCGTTTAAAACAACAGCAACCCAAGGGAAGAGAGCTCAGTGTAGACGGGACGTGTACTCCTCCCACAGGGACCGTTCCGGTGCTTCCCATGAATGATCTCATTTAATACAACCACGAAATAAGCAGCGTCGCTGCCCTCATTTTACAGAGAAGGACACGGGGGTGGAGAGAGCTGGATGGCCTGGCTGGGGGCTCACAGCTGGGTGGGAGCAATGACTTGACGCCAGAGCCCCGGCTGTAAGAGCAGCTGCCTAGTATCACAAAACGGGAGGGATTTGGGATTCTACGGCGATGGAATCCACCCTAAGCTCTTGCTGGTGTCATAAACGTACCGGCACTCGTGCGGCCTGAGTCCTGTGTTAGGGAACTGGATTCAGTTGAATTTCAGCAGCGAGCAATGCCACAGCATCCTCACGGCCACACGTCAGCATGTTCCTGAGATGACGCATCCATCCTTCAAGCTAGAAACAACTTGCCTACAGATTTGTTCTTGATGTCTTAGACAAGGAAACGGAAGATTTATCAGACCTGCGCTCTAAAGAGATTTTGGATCGTTGTTGACAAGATCAATACCGATTATGTGGCTGTTTGGTGCAGACCTGACCCTTCATTCCTCCTGAGTTGGGGGGGTGCGATTGGCTACAGAGCCGAGAAGGGGAGCCTGGGTTTCCCATGAGAAGTGCTCTCCCGCGGGCATGGGCCGTACTGGGAGCTGCGTGGAGCTCGCGGGTCTCAGCTCCATACTCTCTATACATAGATAAGCTACGATGGTATAGATGTATTAAGAGGATAAGTTAGTATGTGCACACACACACATGCTTTTTAAAAATTAACAAACCAGGCTATATTTCCATTCCACAATCTTAAATCCCACCTCAAGTTTCTTCTCTAAGAAACAGATTATGAAGGTATTTTTCTAGTACTGTGCTCCTTGAGCTCACAGAAACTGACATCAAACAAGCTTCAGTGTTAAGAGATTAAAGTTTTCAAGTGTTCAGTACTTAGGTTAACTAAGGGAGAGGGGATCGGAGTGTGTGGACGCCCTCCTTCAAAAACAAAGGAGAATTCAGACTGTTCCCAGCCCTCATCTTTAGGCATCCTTCACTTTGGATGCTTTTCCAAGCTAAGATACTGATTTTTTTTTTTAAGTAATAACTCACGTTATTTTTAAGGGTTGAGAGGACATCATCACTAAGATAATGTAGGTTAAATGATTTGTAGTTTTACTGTTTTAACTAAAATTTACTTTTATGATTTTTTCTTCTTAGTATTTGCTTTTCATTTATTTGTTTACTTTTAAACTTTTAGATAATTCTTTAAAGATAAATTGATGGATAGATTTTCAGGATATGTTTATAAGTAAAAGAACCACTCATGATATTTGTAAAACATAGAGGATTTATTTTCCAAATAATAATGAACAGGGTATAGCTTGCCTAGTTTTTCATCTATACTGCTTTCAAATCAAGCGTTTTTAATTTACTTTTTCTAAGATGGTTGGTTTTGAGTTGCCTAGTAGGTGCTCATGTCACTTCAGACACAGTATTTCCAGAAGCATTCAGAGGGAGTTCCACGTTTCTTGTATGGCTTCCTGATTCTGGCTAAAAGGTGACTCAGTAAAATGTTAGGATCTTGTCCTGAGAAAGCCTGAAATTAAAACAATCCAAATAAAAAAACAGGTTATCAATGAACTGAGTCCTACACACACTAATAGGAGCCTTAGTTCCTTTAAAAAGTGTTTTCTTGCTGTTTTATTGGATAGGATTGTGGTGATCGCCCAGCGTGTAGGTTCTGGAAGGTCTCCTTGTGCCCTACCTGTGGTCCATCCAGTCTGTTTAGCCCTGTGATGGCCGTGAATTTTCCTAAACCCTCACTGGCCTATTTCTATTTAAATCTGTCAGTGACATGCTCTGTCCATTTACTGTCTTCTCTGTAAAGGAGGCCTTTTATTTGCCTTGAAATTAACTTCTTTAAGCATGGACCCTTACTTTTTTTTTTTTCTGGGATTTCATGAGCACATGCTAATCACCTTTATGATTTTAGAGTCTTTCATCATAACCCTTCTATTCGGAACAATATAAACATCTGAATGATAACGTTTAATGTAGAAGCCATCCCCATCCCCTTCTGGATGGTTTACCTGCCCTGGGGCCTCAGGTGATGTATGTATCTTCAGAATTGAGGGATTCCAGAGTATATTTTTATAAGGATGGTAACGGGTGCTACACCAAAAAAAGGTGCCTCCAGTCAAAATATTTGGGAAATGCTTGGTTAAAATTAAATACGCTTATCTCATTTCCTGGAGGCTTTAACATGCTAATAATGTACATAAAGATATTACCAGGACGGGAGGGGGCCAGAACCCAGGGCATCACTGTAGGCTGGCTCGTGGGACTGGTATACCTGGAAAGCCCTTTAGGAGACACTAATTTAGAGTTTGAGGGGTTGATAATGATGAAATACAGATTTTTCTTTTAGTGTTTAAGGTCCTCCATTAACTGTGCACCATTTCTAACCATTTAATATTATCATTCATCAATCCCAATCACAGTCTGTCTTCTGCACCCAAAACGATTTCCTTCATTTTCTGCTCTATCACACATATGACATCTCAGGGTTTTGACCGTGTCTTTCTTCTATTTAGACATCATATGGCAGTGCTTGTCATACTTTATTTAATGTGCATAAGAATCACCTGGGGAATCTTGGTAAGATGCAGCTTTTGATTCAGTAGGTGCTGGGGGGCGGGGGCTGAGAGTCTGCATTTCTCACAAGCTTCCACATGATACCAATACTGCTGGCCCTCGGACCACGTGAAGATGATCAATGACACAGCACAAGTGGATGACAAACTTGAGGGCATCTTAAACTCATTACAATAAGTTATCCAAAATGGACACTGGATAAGTTCTTGTTGCATCCACATTTACATGGATCAAACTTTGGAACATGCTTTGAAGTAATACTGACTGACCAGTTATTCTAAGGTGTGATTTCTACCGAAAATGCTTGACTGGTTCATGAATTGAGGCTCCTCCAAAGTCACGGCATAGCATGCTCACTTTTGTAACGTAATTCTCATGATGGAGCTACTTACCTTTCTCACACTTCGTCTTGGGTAAAAAATGTTGGTACCGAGATCTGGAAAACAGTATTTTGAAACCATTCGTCATCAGATCTATTATTTCCATTTTACACTTGTCTTATTTAAAACGCACAAAATAGAATATTCCTAAATCACGTCTAGTTTCTGATTTTCCTTTTTTTCACACCACAGTGATATTTACCTGAAGGAAGATAGGCAGGCACCTGGTTCTTTCTCGCTTCCGGAATTCACAAAGGGCACTGCATTTTCCTGAGTCAGCAGTTCAGTAGTTTATCAAAAATATTTTATAACAAGTGAAATTCTTTCTACTAAACAAGGTCTATTAAAAGACCCCATTTTGTTTCCAGAACATCCTGAGCATTTCTATCAGTGCTGGGAGGAATACAGTGACAGAGAAAGTGGTGAAAGCTGCCGTGTCATGGATTACTTTGTGTGCCACTTTGTGTGCCACTGTGCTGGACATTTTACTTGCATTTTCTCATTGACTGAACTTCACAATAACCCCATGAGATGGGCATTGTTATCATTCCGTTTACTGGTTTAAGAAACTGAGGTACAGGTAGATTAAGTGATTGGCTTAAGACTTGTGTAAGTGGGAAACCAGGATTGTAAATTTCACTTATTGAAAACTGGGATAATGCCCTCCTTCCCCCCAAAATAAAAGTCCATACAGAGAACAGATATACTGAGGGGCCAAACAGAGCAGGATGCTTGGAAGGAGTTGCTGAGAAAAAGAAAACAGAAGATGTCAGAGGAAGTCTTTATGCCCGGAGGGGAGAGCGTTGGGTAACTAACTCATTTTATATAGCTGATCTTTATATTCCAAAATAGGATTTTACCTCATCTGATTCATGAGCACAGGGAGTAAATTCAGTGGCAAAAAAAATCAGGCTGGGGGCTTCCCCGGTGGCGCAGCGGTTGAGAGTCCGCCTGCCGATGCAGGGGACACGGATTCGTGCCCCGGTCCGGGAAGATCCCACATGCTGCGGAGCGGCTGGGCCCGTGAGCCATGGCCGCTGAGCCTGCGCGTCCGGAGCCTGTGCTCCGCAACGGGCGAGGCCACAGCAGTGAGAGGCCCGCGTACCGCAAAAAAATCAAATAAAATCAGGCTGTAGACACAAGAATCATTTTACCTGCTTTCCTAAGACCATCTCCTGTCTCTGCACCTGACATCTCTGGCGGCATCTGCAGAAGGGAAGCTCTTTCCAGCTCATCCAAAGTTGATTCGGCATCTTCAGGTGCTACACAGAGTAGAAATAGATATTAGCAACTCAGCTGCTTCTTCAATCACTTCTGCTCCTTATTGCCTTTTCGGGGGTACCAGGGACAAGGAGATAACACTAGAAAAACTTCAAATACTAAATTCCGGGTTTGTCGCCAGTAGTATTTTAACCAAGAAGTAGAAATGCTACAGTCCAGTTCACAAGCCAGCAGAACAGGAAATCAGGCGTGTGACTCTCATTCTGATTCCTCCTGCCTGTGTGGCCTTGCCAGGCCGCTCACTGCCTTGAATAAGCGGGTAGGGCTGAGCCACAGGGTCAGTGAAAAAGCACTTCCACTTACAAAGTGATTCTTCCTCATTTCTATTTACCTACTGCTGCCTTTTGCCTTTTGCTTTTAGACATATGGGTGGTGAAATTGGAGTGAAAGGAAAAATGAAGGAGTGGTTTTCTAAAAGACAGGATTGTTAAGGTTCTTCCTGTAAAGCAAATAGGATGGCATCACCTCTTATCTGCCTGGCCTCCAAGATTTAGGCACAATTGTCAGGAAAGAGTCAGCTTTAAAATACTCTTTAAAGAAGTTGATAGCAACAATTTCAGGGTGAAATTTGGTCAGCTTAGTGGCATAGAAGATGCATGGTAAGTGTGTGCAAGGTGTGTGGGAAGTGAGTGTGAGGTCTGGCGAGCAGACTCTGGACCCTGGCAGAGCAATCTTGGCCAGGTGCTGCAGTGGGGAGATCGGAGCTTCTGGGGAGTCCTGTGGTATCCACTTGCTTCACTAAGCCTTCCAAATCCTCAGCTACAACGTTGATTGGAAAACAAAGAGCAAGCCGTTGTGAAGGCTTCTGGGCACATTCACAGTACTTCTGAAGAATATTAATGAGAAATCTATAAAATTTGGCCACACATCAATGTTTATGTGATGAAGGATCATTTATGGAGAAACAAATAAGTGGGAAAAAATTTCAGGTAAAAACTCTAATGTAAGCTGCCACTTGTTAAGAATTTAAGTGAGGGGCTTCCCTGGTGGCGCAGTGGTTGAGAGTCCGCCTGCCGATGCAGGGGACGCAGGTTCGTGCCCCAGTCCGGGAAGATCCCACATGCCGCTGAGCGGCTGGGCCCGTGAGCCGTGGCCGCTGAGCCTGCGCGTCCGGAGCCTGGGCTCCGCAACGGGAGAGGCCGCAGCGGTGAGAGGCCCGCGTACCGCAAAAAAAAAAATTTAAGTGAGATACTATACTCATCTAAGTTTGGAAAAATCATAATCATGATATGTAATTTTTTGAGGTGACAGTAATATCTGAATGTTCATTCTTGGTTTCATCTTATGCTTTTCACTGTTCTTTATTTTAAATAGCAGAGATTCAATAAAGTTAATGCCCGATTTAGCCATCAAGATGACTGGCACTTATGAGTTCAGTGACTGTGGACGTTGACTGATAGAGCATGAATTAGAGCTTGACAATTATCAGAAAGCTGCTTGAGAGAAACTTTAGAGAGAGTAGAAATTATAGAATCAATGGCTTAGAAGAGATTTTTTCCTTTATTAAAAAAAAATGTCTAAAGTACCACAATTAAAGACAAGTTAAAATGCTTATGAACCTAATACCCAAGCACCAACCTTTTCGTTTCTTAAACTAAATTAAGAGCTGACAGCACGGTATCTGCTTGACTGATACACTTTAAGAGAATTCAACTTAGAATTGAACTGAATGAAACATGAATCAAAAGGAAAACGTAAATGTACTTGGAAATCTGTGTCATCCCTAGCCCCAGCTAGTCACTTCCTTATTTTTTAATAAACATTTTTGTTTCATATAACACGTGTCAGATGATTACTTTTTAGCTTAAAATAAGATACAATAAAAATATTTTACCCTATAATTGGAACAACCAATTCTGCATTCATCCAGTTCATTTAAAATAGAAACGAAAAGCAATGATGTTTTAAATTTAGTGCCATTTTCAAAATTGAAAAAAAAAAAAAGAAACAGCTGATCAAAATAACTTAGAAATATAGAAGTGACATTAAATAAGCAATGTTACCCTTCTACTTTTACATTTTAGGAAGGAAAAAAAAAAACCGTATCCATTACTGACTCTGAGATGTGTTGTAAGGACCCTCAGAATTCTTTTCATAGCTGGGACTATTAATTTCACAAGACTCCTTTAAGAAAGAAATATTCATTCTTATCTCTAACATTGCATTTAAGACCCTTGAAGACTCTTTCAAGACTGACATAAGGGAAAGAAATCATTTTACCTGAGAGCTGCAGGGGCTCTTCCCTGGAGTCAAGGACAGGAAGAGACCAGAGAGGATTTAAGCATCCTATGAAAAGCAAACAGCAGGAGACCAGCTTATACATGATTGGCAGGAGACCGAAGTCTTCCTTCTCGGCTTCTGTTTGTCAGAACTCTCAACTTGCTTCTTCTCGGGGATATAGCTCAGTGGTAGAGCATTTGCCTGCAACTTGTTCCTTCTCATTCTGTGATCAGCGATTATATATATTATCCTATGACCTCATATCATCCCCTACAAAAAAAAATAAATAAATTTATTGGCTATGAAGGCGGAAAGACAGTCACTTTGCATTGATGTAATTTTTCAAAGTAGCAACTCATAGACAATAAATTTACTGTCTTGTTGCCTAGTGTACAAAATAGGTATTAAATAAAGAACAGTTACGTTTATAAATCTGGCAAAAGGAGTAACTGAGAGCAATAAATCATGAGTTAAAGAAAGGATAAGACATGAGTTGGAGTGGCCAAGGCAGAGACATGGATTTATGAGTCCTACCCAGCAGAAGTATTGTGGAGCATGGCAAGAAATGTGTTGCTTTCCTTTTTTTAAATCTTTTGTGAATGAATAGATGAATTGTCATATTGTTTTTGGGGCTGCCATGCTTGAAGAATGACAATGTGTGGAATAAAACTCAAAACCAGTTATTTGTTTTTAAAAAGTGAAGATAAGTTAAATGCATAGCGAACATTCAGGCTCGAGGCAAGTTGTGTACATACACTAGGCCTCAGGTAAAACTACGAGTATAAGGGTCTTCAGAGAAGGGAAATAACTTTCCTGAAAGTTGGACATTACTCATTAAGGAGGATGAAAAACAAGCCTGAAAACCTGACCGGTAAGTATTTCCAAAATTTCACTGCTCTTCCGCTTCCACTCTGCCCGGCGGCTCCCAGCCTGGATCGTTGCAGCAGCCTCCTTGCAAACATCCTCAAGGCTGCACTCTGCCCACCAGTCGCATCTCAAAACAGCACAGTGATGCTATTAGCACGTTAAGTTAGGTCATGTCGGCTCTTTGCTCAAAACCCTGTACTGGACCCGAACATAAAAGTTAAAACTAAAGAATTTCTAGGAAAATAAATAAATAAATGAACACCTTCACAACCTGAGGGTAGGCAAATATTTCTTAGACATGACACCAACCATATAAGAAAAGAATGGATAAACTGGACTTCATCAAGATTAGAAACATCTGCTCCTTGAAAGATACTGTTAAGAAAATGAAAATGCCAACCACAGCTGTGAGAAAATATTCACAAAACCAATGCCAGACTAAAGACTTCTCCAGTATATGTATAAAGAATCCCAACTCAGTAAGTCAGCAACCCAATTAAAAGAATGAGCAAAAGGTTTGACATGAAAACATACATCCAACAAACACCTGTACACAAATGTTCATAGCTGTAAATAACTAAAGGACCCAGGTGTCCATCAGCAGGGGACTGGATAAACAAGCTCTGCTACATCACACAGTGGAATTCCACCCAGCAATGCAAAGGAACTACTGATAAACGCAACATGGACAAATCTCAAAAACTTTATGCTGAGTGAAATGAGCCAGACCCAGAAGAGTACATATTGCATGAGTCCATTTAAATGAAGTTCTAGAACAGGCAAAATGAATCCGTGGCATCAAAAAACAGTTCAGTGAGAGATGGAGGGTTGACGGTGGGGAGACAAAGAACTTTTGGGGGTAATGAAAATGTTCTAACCTTATCAAGGCAGTGGTTTCCTTGGTCAAAACTCATCAAACTGGGACTTCCCTGGTGGCGCAGTGGTTAAGAATCCGCCTGCCAATGCAGGGGACACGGGTTCGAGCCCTGGTCCGGGAAGATCCCACATGCTGCGGAGCAACTAAGCCCGTGCGCCACAACTACAGAGCCCGCGAGCCACAACTACTGAAGCCCGTGCACCCTAGAGCCTGCGTGCTGCAACTACTGATGCCCACGTGCCTACAGCCTGTGCTCCGCAACAAGAGAAGCCACCGCAATGAGAAAACCACGCACCGCAACGAAGAGTAGTCCCCGCTTGCCGCAACTAGAGAAAGCCCACGTGCAGCAACGAAGACCCAACGCAACCAAAAATAAAATTAAAAAGTCATCAAACTGTACACTTAAAATGGGCACGTTTTATCGTATGTAAGTGATACCTACGTAAGGCTGATTGGTTTTAAAGATTTAAAACCACGGTCTCCTGACTTCAGTTTCACTTCTTCCAATACCGCCCTCCCCTGACAACTCCACTCCAGCCATGCTTCCTCCTTACTACTCCCTGAACGTGCCCCTGCCTCAGGGCATTTGCAACTGCTGCTTCTCCCTCCCCTGGATTGCTCTTTCCCCAGATGTGGTGCCCGGCTCTCTTCCTCACCTCCTTCAAGTGTTTGCTAGAACATCACCTCCTACGTGAGGAATCCCCCAACCCTGCTATTTAAAAGTTGCAATGAACCCACCCCCAGCATTCCTCATCACTCTTGCCTTGCTCTGTTTTTTCCAAGGCACTAAGCCCCCTCCAGCACATTATATATTTATATAGTTATTATACAAAGTAGGCACTCAATACATATTTGTCGAATCCGTGAATGGGGTGCCAACCACAGGTCAGGCCTTGTTGAGGGTAAAGAGCAGTGAACAAGAGGAAAAGAAGTTTCTACTCTTATGACCTTCCTAACCGGAGGAGACAGACAACACAACAGATAGATACCATGATTATTTTTTATTACCATGAAGAGGCATAAAACCTAGTACAGAGATGCAGCTGTAGGGCAGGTGGTCGGGGAAGATGTTGTTTTATACGGGGCATCCAGGAGGCCCCTGGGAAGGGACAGACGCCCAAATGAAGTGCGGGAGTGATAAGTTCAGAGGCTCCCGCATAGGAAATCGAGGAGGGGTGATCAGGGAAGCAGGAGGAGCACTAAAAGAAGAGTCCCAGGCTTCCCTGGTGGCGCAGTGGTTGAGAGTCTGCCTGCCAATGCAGGGGATACAGGTTCGAGCCCTGGTCTGGGAGGATCCCACATGCCTCGGAGCAACTAGGCCCGCGAGCCACAACTACTGAGCCTGCGCGTCTGGAGCCTGTGCTCCGCAACAAGAGAGGCCGCGACAGTGAGAGGCCCGCGCACCGCGATGAAGAGTGGCCCCTGCTCGCCGCAACTTGAGAAAGCCCTCATACAGAAACGAAGACCCAACACACCCAAAAATAAATAAATTTTATAAATAAATAAATAAATAAAAATAAAAGAAGAGTCTCAGTGCTAGTGGGGGAGTGGGGGCCACGCTGCTGACAGGCTGGGACACTGTCCAGCTCGGGTCCCTGATACGGGCTGCATGGGGGTCACTGGTGTTTCAACAGGGCAACGACAGGGCAATTTCACACAACCTGTCTGGTGAGGTGGAAGGTGGTAGTCTTATTTCAGGCTTATCTCCTCATTCAGCCGACATCTCAGCACCTACCACGTGCCAGCACTGCCGGGTTGGGGGGGGACACAGTTGTGGCCCAAGAGGACAGAGATGGCCCTCAAGAACCTGATAGGAGGAATGGGGCCACCAGAAACCACTTAGATCCAGCTCAAGAAAACAAAATGTATTGGAAAGTCACGGGATATCTTCCAGGATCTGAAGAACTGTGCAGTAGCAGTACCCAGAGTCCCACTGGGGCTCTATTGGGAAAAAAAAAAAAAAAGCTGGGCTTTTGATAAACCCCCTTGCAGCAGAATACCTAGGACAGCTATTTGCAAAGGAGAGGATTGTGGCCTCAACAGACATCCCAAATGGAACACATTATGGCAAGAGCTAAAATATATTTATACCCAGGAAGCTTGCTTTCAGAAATATACCTTAAGCTAATAATACCACAGAAGCAAAAAATTACCTGAAGGCATCATCTGAAGCCTTATCTAGAGTGGAGAAGACATTAAATCAAAGGTTGCAAACTCAAGTGCATATAGAAATCAAGAGGTGATAATGTAAATGAGGGAGGCAGGCTTGGAGAATGACAATAGGGAGTAGTGGGGTCTGTAGCAAAGTGGAGAAAATATGCTCTCTCCAAAGGTGGATGGATTGCAGCTGCCAAGCTTGAAGTTTATAAATCTGAATCTAAGGGTTATCCATGATTTCCTTGGCAGCTAATTAAAAATTTTAAAAAACAACAGCTACAAGAAAGTCTTAGCTAGCACTATGTGTTTCAAAGCAAACACATCCACACAGCATAACTCAACCTACATGCACCCAATTCTGGCCCAAATGCCCAACATAATTGATTGAGTTAGTATAGAGGTTATCAACGTGTAATTTTAGTAATCATTAACATAGTAGCTAAAAGATTATAGGAACTTGGGCAATAGAATAATGTTAACGAATTAGAACATAAGATGATTGACACTATGTGAAAAAGGGGACTGTGGACAAGAACTGTTATGTAATATAATAATATGTAATGTAAAATTGAAAATAGTTCTGTGAGGGTAAAGGATTTTTTTCTTTTCTTAAAATGCTATTTTGCACATACATATAAAATATATATGTAAAAGTATATGTAGCATATATAACATATATGTATTACGTGTGTGTGCATGCATGCATGCATGTGTGTGTATGTGTAAGCACTCATGAAGTAAAGTCCTGCCAAGAGGTGGGGAAGCAGGCAGGCTGAGACTGGGAGTTTGTTGGTGCCCCTCGAGGAAGTTCAGAGAGGCGGGGCGAACGCCAGACTGCTCCCTCCCCTGTGGAAGGGGCAGTCGGCCAAGCTTTGTCATTCTCTGGTGACTCAGGGGTACTCCTGACAGTTATTAGTGGTGATTTTACAGCATGGCCTAATTAAGTTACGACTCAAGCTTCAGCTTAAAAGAAAATTAGCTTCTTTCTTTCAACAGACCGTCAAGGACAATGTCACCTTGTCCCAGAAATGTCCTGAGCACGTCACTCAATCCTAACAGTCCTCCAGCAGAGCAATACGACTTCACATTCATGAACCTGTATGAACAGCGACCACCTTTTTAAGAGGTGGGATTCCTTTCACTAGTCGCAAATTACCTTTGTCAACCAGAGGGGTGTTTTTTGTGTCGCATAGAAGCAAACCATTAATAGGACATGTTTTGGGTGACTTGTGCCCATGGAGCAACAGTACCTACTGGATAATAAGTACAAAAGTCACAAACTTCTTTTTAGTCCTTGTGTTGAAATTAATCTAAGTTCACCTGCTCTGCTGCCATATTTACCCCTTCATAACATGGGCAGAACTTTTGAATATAGTATTTACATTGATTGTCCCCGCTTGTGAGGGCTCCTTGAGGAGAAATTGATGGGAAGTGACTTTGGCAAGTGTTTGAAGCCTGTTCAGTACATTCTTGGTGATGAGTAACTCTCCGAATTCAGGGTGAACCGTCAGGAACGGGCTTGTGCCCTTCAAATATTGCAATAGCATTTCAGTAGCCATTCTTTTAGGCCGACCCTGGACTGTGGAAGTTCAGAATCAGATGTTCAGCTGATGTTGAGTTTGTTTCAGATGGCATGGGGTCCACTCTTATTTCTGTTCGTGTAAAAATCAGAGGTTATAGGCTCGCAGATATAGATTTAATGTATATTAATTAAAATTCTAAATTTGCCCTCATCTATATTAGTTACAGCCTTAATTTGTATTAAATTATATCTCAGGTAACCATTTTGTATAAACGGTTACTGAATGCCTGCCTTGTCGGTTGCGTGACAGCAATAAACTGTGGGACTTGAAGGCTTCTCAGCAGAATCAGGAGGGCTTTGCGGGAGAGGCAGGCAAGGGACAGGTGAGGGAACAGCCTAAACCAAGGCCTAGAGGGCGTGTCCCACAAGTTTGCAAAAGGCTGGACACAGCTAACAAAGACCAGAGGGGTTGGCAGGACCGATCACATCACCAAGTCAAGAAATTTGGACCGTCCTTTAATAGCCGTGAGGAGACAATGAGGGGTTTTCAACAAGGGAGTCATGTCATTCACTTGCTCATTCAACAATATTTATTGAGCACCTAGCATGTGCCAGGTACCGTTCGAGATACTAAGGATACAAAAATAAACAAAGCCTCAGAGTTTACTCCCAATGCAGCAGGTGGTGACAAGTGCCATGAAGAACTAAGTAGGCTTAGGAGGGTGAAGATGGAGGGGCTATTCTATATAGGGGATCAGCATAGAAGGAAATGAGGAGGGTGCCATACGGCCATCTGAGAACAAGAGCATTCCAGGCAGTGGGAATAGCAAGTGCAAAGGCCCTGGGGTAGGATTGGGCTATGCCTGTTTGAGCAACACCCAGGAGGTCAGCGTGGCTCAAGCAGAGTGATCAAGGGGGAAAACGTGGAAGTTGAGAACAGAAAGATGGTAGAAGGACAGATCTAGGTTTTTAAGGACTTAAAACAGCTTTAAAATGAGTAGGATAGGAAGCCCATTTGGAGCATTAGTATGACTGTGTGAATTATGTTTTAAAAAGCTCACTCTGGCCACTGTGTGGGGAGGATACTTCAAGGGGGACAGGGCAAAAGCAGGGGGACCACCCTCTGGAGATGAGAACTAGAGGTGGTGAGAAGGGACAGATTCTGCAACTATTTTGAAGGAACAGCCAGCGGAATTTGCTGGTGAATTGAAGGTGAAAGATACATCGAGGATGACCCCAAAGTTATTGGCCTGAGAACCTGGAAGGGTAGCGTCACCTGCGACTAAAGTGCAGGAGCAGGTCTGCAAGGGATGTCCAGAGTGGTTTGGACACGTTAGTATGGGGGTGCCTGTTAGACACCCAGGGGAGAGGTCAAGAGGGCCACTGGATGCATGCAGGGTCCAGGAGGAAGACCTGGGCTGCAGACAAAACTTGGGAATCATCAGACAGTATCTAAAGGCATCGGTGCATGAATCACCAAGGAAGCGAAGGTGGAGAGAAGAGAGGAGGGTGCGGGCCCAAGAGCCCCATGAGGAGACATGGAGGAGCCAGCAAAGGAGCCACCGGGGGGGCCAGTGAGGGAGACAAGAACCGAGGAAGAGGCCCGATGAAGACAGCGTTTCTAGAAGGAGGGAGGGAGGGTCCACGTCAAAGGTTGCAGACGAGGAATACCTGGGGGGGGGGGGGGATCCAGGTAGCAACACAAAGGGTCTCGCAACTTCGACCAGAGCAGTTCTGGTGGCATAGAGAGTTGAAAGGCTGATTGGAGTGGGTTCGAGACAGAATGGGGACTTCCCTGGTGACCCAGTGGGTAAGACTCCGCGCTCCCAATGCAGGGGGCCCGGGTTCGATCCCTGGTCAAGGAATTAGATCCCACATGCATGCCGCACCTAGGAGTTCACATGCCGCATGCTTCAACTAAAGAAGCCCTCATGCCACGACTAAAGATACCACATGCCGCAACTAAGACGCGGCGTTGCCAAAATAAATAAATACTTTTTTTTTTTTTTTAAAGAGAGAGAATGGGGAGAAAGGACGTAGAGACCGTGAACAGAAAACTCTTTTAGGGAGTCTTGTTGTGAAGGGGTGCAGAGAAATGGGAGCGGCAGCTGTGGACCCGGCGTCAGGACAGAGGCGGTTAGAGAAGGGCCATGTCACAGGTGGTCTTCTGGCTGTAGGCACGACCACATCTGCCTTTTGCACGTGGCGCCCTCACGTGGTGACCTATGTGGCCAAGCTGAGTGCCTGGCGCCTGAACCACTCCCCTGTCCCACCTCCACTGGCTGCACAGAGCCCACTTCCCGGGGGCCGGGGTAGAAGCAAGTGGACCCAAGGACATGGTTGTGCACAGCTCCCAGCAGGTTTGTGATTGTGAAGAACGTGCAACAGCAAGCACAGCTGTTCACAGATCTTTTTGGTGGTAACCAGGTTCTGAACTTCAGGATTCCCCTGGGTGCCAATTGACCAAATACTGCTTTATTATAAAAAAGCTCTTCATTCTGAGAAAAGTCTTTATAGTGGCTTAGTGGGCCACACCTCATCTCTTACGGTTCTCCACCTTGCTCACTCCCCTCCAGGCATGCTTCCACCTCAGGGCCTTTGTACTGGTTGCCCCTTCTGCCTGGAATGCTAACCCCAAATATCTACATGGCCAACTCGTTCATCAACTTTGAGTCTCTGCCTGCCAACGCTTATTTAAAAATCACATGCTGCCCATTCCTCCCCCTTGTATTTCCCACCCCCTTACGCAGCCTATTTTAAATGTTTTCATTTAACATGTTTTATTTACTTAATATGTTTATTGGGGTTATTATGAGGGCAGGGACTCTCTTTTGCTCACTGATGTATCCCAAGTGCCTTGAAGAGTGGCTGGCACATGGTGGGTCTCAAACACTACTTGTTGGATGAAAGAATTTTTGGAAATCCTTTTAGCCTGGTGCATGAGTTCTGTGTTTATTTTTTTCCAGCTGAAGCTTATTGTCTCAGTCATTTAGTGCTGTGTAAGAAACTACCCCAAAATCTAGTGGCTTAAGACAACAACAATTTTATTGGCTCCTGATTCTGTGGGTCAGAAATTTGGACTGGGTTGTTCATAGGAGGTAAAGAGTCTGCTGCTGTTGTTTGGGTCATTCACATGGCCCTGGCTTCTAAGAGGACCTCACTTGCCTGGCTGGAGGCTGCTGCTGGCTGGCAGCCAGACCTCCCTCTCCACCTGGTCACTCATCCCCCAGGAGACTGGTCCTGGAGCCTTCACATGGCATCTCAGGGCAGCACAAGGGCAAGCATGGAAGCTGCAGGGCTCTTGAGACCCCGGCTCAGAAACCCTCAAGGTCACTTCTACTGCATTCCATTCATCAAAGCAAGTCCTCATGCCAGCCTACATTCAAGGGGTGCTGTATTAGTTTTCTGGGGGTACTTAAACAACAGAATTATTGTCTCACAGTCCTGGAGGCTGGAAGTTCAAGAGCAAGTTGTTGGCAGAGTTGGTTACTTCTGAGGTCTCCCTCCTTGGCATGTAGATGGCCACCTTCTCCCTGTGTCCTCACATGGTCTTTCCTTTGTGTGGGTCTGTGTCCTAATCTCCTCTTCTTGTAAGGACACAAGTCCCATTGGATTAGAGCCCACCCATTTGAGCTCATTTAACCTTAACCATCTTTTTAAAGGCCCCGACTCCAAATACAGTCACACGCTAAGGTACCGGGTTTAGGACTTCAACATATGAATCTGGGGGCGACACAATTCAGCCCGTAACAAGGGGGGAGAGAAACCCCATTTCTTGGTGGAGGAACTATTGCAATCTACCCACTTAGCAAGCTGGCCACTGTCCACTTGCACAACATAGAAGACGTCTGCTTCCAGAGCCTCTTCTCAGCTCAGAGTAGACAGGAAGTCAGACCTGGGGCTGGTTTGGAAGTGCTTCTGTTCAACACCCCTGCAGGGACTTCAGGTCAGCGTGGAGGGCAGAGGGCGATGAAACAAAATCAGAAAGCCAAATTCTCACGAGGCAGGGCCCTCAGGAGAAAGTCCATGCCCTCCCTTCCAAAGGAGTCTCCAGCCCTGTCCTACTCTGGTTTTGGCCCAGCTCTCAGGACTGCCTCTGGCTGGATACCTGTCTCCTGCCTCTACAGTTCCTTCTTTGCTCATGATGCTGTTTGCCTTGTAGAAATCAACCTCATCCTTAAGACCTAGCCTGAAGGCACCCTGTGCTTGCCCCCTCCTAGGGGAGCCCATGGGAAGAAGACTTATCAAGTGGTGCACCCACCTCTCTCCTCCGTTGCTGTGGACTGAGTGTTTGTGCCTCCCAAATTCGTATGGTGAAGCCCCAACCCTCAAGGTGATGGTGTTGGGAGGTGGGGTCTTTGGGGAGGGGGGTGATTAGGTCATGAGGGTGGAGCCCTTATGAATGTGATTAGCACCCTTATGAAAAGAAACATGAGATGCACCCCAATGTTCATTGCAGCACTATTTACAATAGCCAGGTCACGGAAGCAACCTAAATGCCCATCAACAGATGAATGGATAAAGAAGATGTGGTACATATATACAGTGGAATATTAGCCGTAAAAAGGAACAAAATTGGCTCATTTGTAGAGATGTGGGTGGATCTAGAGACTGTCATACACAGTGAAGTAAGTCAGAAAGAGAAAAACAAATATCATATATTAACGCATATATGTGGAACCTAGAAAAATGGTACAGGTGAACCGGTTTGCAGGGCAGAAATTGAGACACAGATGTAGAGAACAAATGTATGGACACCAAGGGGGGAAAGTGGCAGGGGGTGGTGTTGGTGGTGTGATGAATTGAGAGATTGGGATTGACATATATACACTAATATGTATAAAATGGGTAACTAATAAGAACCTGCTGTATAAAAAAATAAATAAAATAAAATTCAAAAATTCAACAACAAAAAAAAGAAAGAAACATGAGAGAGATGATCTCTCTCCACCAAGTAAGGACACAGCAAGAAGGTGGCTGCCTGCAAACAAGGAAGAGAGCCCTCACCAGAACCCAGCCATGCTGGCACCCTGATCTTAAACTTCCAGCCACCAGAACTGTGAGAACTAAGTGTAGGTTATTTAAACAACCCACTCCAGGGCATTCTAGACATGTATGGAAGGTGTTGGCCAACCATGCCAGGCACCGTGCCAGGCACCATACCAGAGTGTTCATGTGTCATCCCATCAAATCCCACAAATCACCTTCATCTCCCAGGGCTGACCACGGTGGTAGGCACAGAGCAGGGGCTCTGTTAACAATGATCAGCTGAAGTTCAAAATACATTATCAATTCCTGCTGTGAGAAAAAAAGGGGAGACCCTCAAAATATGAAGAACTCAACACAAGTAGATGTTTGTTGATTACAGGAAAGATGTATTAGATCAGACCCAGAAAAAAAAATTTAGAAGAGAAATTAACACAAAATAACCCAACTGTTCAAAATTTTTCTTCTTCCCAGCACAATAGCTTCCACAATCTGGAAACAAACTCCAGCAAGTCTCCTAGGAAAAGTTTTCCTTGTGCTCTTCTGCATTCCAGCAGGTCTATTAATGAAGGGGTCTTCCAGAATAAGCACCTCCTAACGTGTACCCATCTCTACTTTAACAGCAGAGTCATTATGTTAACACCCCCAACTAATTTACTGCAAATGGGAAGCTGGCTCTCCCTCGAAGGCACACGTTTTGTCAAGCCCAGGGATGAAGCCCCATCCAGTTGCAGAAGGATTATCTTGAACTTTTTAGATCTAATTTCCCTTCAGACTCAGAGTTGGCAATTTTACAGTTCTTCCACCAACATCTGTTGAGACAAGCATGTGAGTGCCCAGCCCCATCACATCTGGCAGTTTGGACATTGCTCTGGTGGCAGCCAGGGCCCATCCAGCCCAGCAAAGTCCACAGACCTGTCTGCCCCAGTGAGAGTCGACAAGCTCACATCTCTGAAGACAGCCTAGGGAGGCTTGGCACTTTCTCTCTAAATGGAAAAATAATAATGATGATGGCAAGATTTATGCAGGTGTCCCAGGCTCTGTGCATTGTGGACAGCACATGCCCAAGTGTCCGGGAGGGAGGTACAGAGCCACAGTGGCATCCCTGCTTTTCAGATGATGGAAGTGAGGCTGCCCAAGTTCCCATAGCTGGTCAACACTGAGACTGCCAGGGGGACCCAGATCTGGCTGGGCTATCTTGCTGTATTTGACATCCCTGGAATGTCTCACCCCTGACATTGTTGGAAGTGGGGGGTATGTAGCCAATCCCTTTCGAGGAGAGGCCTGGGTACTCAGGGGTCCCTCCACTGCAGGATGCCAGGGGGACAGGTTTTGTGGAATTGGACCAGTGTGGCTTGCCCACTCCTGCCCTGAAATGGGGTTGACCACATGAGAAAATGGCTACATTCCCAAAGATCAGAGCACAATTCAGTGGGCCTAGATTTTTTATAAAGCACTTTGAGAAACAAGTCCATACGTTTGCCTTAAAAATGACACATTTCTATGGGACCTTGTGGGCAGCAACAGATGGGCTGATGCTTCTCTTTCAGGCATCATTTTTCTAGCAAAGACGTCCATCTCCATCCTTGTGACCTAGAAAACCACTTCTCAAAGAAGGATGAGCTGCCAAAGTAATGACGCTCTGGGTCTGGATTTAACACACTAGGGCATGCGTCATGGCCCACGAGTGATGGCGGAAGAGGAAGGGTGATGGATAAATATACACTCTATTTATTGATTTGATTCATCCAATTACACAGGAAGCTTGTTTAGGAGAGGTTCAAGAGAATGACTCAAGTGTCTCCTGAATGATGCCCAAAGGTCTTCAGCCAGCATTTTTGTCATATTTCTGATATTAGAGGAGACTTTCAGCTAGAGGATATTAATCGCGACTGAGAGCTCAGTGTGAAGTTAAGTGGAAATGAAAAGATCCACAGGGGATAGGTCGATGAGGAGAATCGGTGCTGAGATGAACTGAACCAACTGGGTGACTTCATTTAATGATTATTGTTTCTACTTTCCATCGTTAACTCATATGTAATGGAAGGCAGGTTATACCCTTGATACTTCCAATGCATTTCATTTTTAAAAATTAATTAATTATTTATTATTTATTTATTTTGGCTGTGCCAGGTCTTAGCTGTGGTACTCGGGAACTTTGCTGCGGCATGTGGGCTCTTAGTTGCTCCATGCATGCGGGATCTAGTTCCCCAACCGGGGATCGAACCCGGGACCCCTGCATTGGGAGCACAGAGTCTTACCCACTGGACCACCAGGGAAGTCCCTTCCATTGCATTTCAAATCTAATCATCAAAACCAAATTCTGCACGTGCCTCAGAGTCCCCGATTCACAGAAGTACTGGGTTTTTCAGGCAAGAAAACCCTCTTGTCCCCCAGAACAGTAACTAAGCTTTGATTTCCAAAGTTCTCCTTTAGCCTTTTCTGAGATCAGAATTTAGTTTACACGAGTCCTCCTGGGTAAAGAAAGGGGGAGAAGATCTCTCCTCAAGTTTCAAAAACCACAGAATATCAAATTATTGTTTCAGTCCAAATAATTTCATTTTGATTACTTCTTTATTGTAAACATCTTCTTGCTAACAACCACCAAAATTAAACCTGCAGCCAGAAAACGTTGCATTTTTTGATTCGTTTCATAGAACCCTACACCATGAGAACCACAAGAGATTGGAAAGGGCTTTAAGGATTTGAGTTGGGTGACGGGGGGTGGGGGGGCGGGTGGGTGTCCAAGGAAGCAAGGCTTTGCTCTGGATTGGATACTGTCAGGAAGCAGGGATGAGTCTATGCTTGGATATCCTACTAATTCTTATCTGGAAGGTCAGGAGGCTAAACCCGTAATTGGAAAAGAAGCAGCCGTCTATCATATTAGCCAGGATACAGGGTGTTGGATCACCTTTGTGGTTCTCACAATGTTCTTGCTTTTGTCTGAGCAGAGGTGACCTCGGGGTGCTCCTGTTTTTGTCTTGGTCCAGCATGGACGCAGGATGCCCTGTCTGATGGTGTTCCGTGAAATCATAGATGTTCAGCAGAAGGACACTGAGGCCCAGGCCACCCCACTGTCCATTTCCTCCTGCCATTCATCTAGGTACTAGTTTCCTCAAATATGGAATACGTTTCCTCTCTCTGTGATTTACAAGCAGGAACTCATTTCATCAAATGCTCCCTCACCTCCCATGCCCCTCACCCTGCAATGGCTTTTCTCCACAGCCCTCCAACATGCTGTGGGGATATTTACCTCTGGTTTATTTGGGGTCTGTAAGCTCCATAAGGGCAGGGCTGTCTATTTTGTTCCTTCCTGTATCCTCACTGCCTGGAACACAGCAAGTGGTCGATAAATACTTGTTGCCCAGTAGTTAAAGAACATATCTGTATGATAAATACATGCCTGGCCAAACACACTGTTTTTTTTTTTCTAGTGGAATGTTCCAAAGTCCTGATCCCTGGGGCCACTCTTCAAAAGACAGTTACGAGTAGTTCCATCTGCCCACCCACCAACCATCCATCATCCATCCACTCATCGAAACATCCAACCATTTACCAACACTTCACCTATCCATCTGCCATCCATCCACCCACCTACCCACCCATCCATCAATCCACCCACCCACCACCTATCCATCTATCCACCCACCCAGCCACCCATCCATCCCCTCACCCATCCATTCTTCATCCATCTTCCACCCACCCATCCATCCACCCTCTCTTCATCCACCATCCATTCATCCCCCCATCTATCTATGCACCCATCCATCCACTCACCCAACGGTCAACCATCCATTCATCCATCTGCACCCCTCCCATCTGTGAAAATAAAAGAAACCTCATTTAAAATGGAGTCAGGAAGCCCTGAATGGGGAGCTCTCATGCAAGTACACTCATGGAAAACTACATAACCAAAAGGAAGACAGAAGATAAGTTATTTTGACCAGGAAGGACATGTTTCACATAGGAATTTCATCTCCTGTTAAAGAGAAGGAAGGGAGATCCCTCCCTGCCCAATTGCAGCCAATGAGAAACCGTCACAACTCTTGTTCTTCTCCAGTGAACTTTTGTTCAAAGCAACCCTCCACTATTCCCTCCTAAAACCTAATAAAAGCTAACCTTCCCTTTGCCTCTCCGGACTGGCCTATGGCTTTCCAACAGCTTTTTTGTCCCGAATTGTAATTCCTCCACTATTCCCAATTAAATTCGACTCTGCTTTTATAATTTTATATTAATAAAATATTATTAATATATATTTTTTAATTTAAGATTGACACACCCATCCATCCATCTACTTATAGCTTTTAGGGGTTTGTACATCATTCTTACTCAGAAAGTGAACATCTTTGGAAAGTTTCCCAAAGGTAAGTTCTCCTTTCTTGTTTCTTCCTTGTCCGTGTGTCCTCGTCCTGGGCAGTCCCTGTGTGTCCATAGTGCTGCTTTGTCAGGTGCTTGGCTAACACCTGGGCTGGGCCGTTGGGTTTGGGAAGCGGACCCTGGTGGTCTGAGACCGGGCTTCACTCCGGCCTCGTTAAGTACGAGGTCCTGCTGCCCTGGAAGTGCAGGAGAAGACCCGGCATAGGGCGACCTCGGGGGCAGGGCTGGGAGGGTAGACTCGGGGTCCGCAAGGGGGCGCCACCTCCTACACCGCCCGCCAATCCATCACACGCCCCCGACGCGGGTTCTCTTAGGCCAGGGTGGGGCACGGCCTGGGGTGGGCGTGTCCGGGGGGGGTGTGTCGATGTGTGTGGGCGTGTCGGAGCCCGGCGAGGCGCGGCCAAGTCCAGGCGGCGTCGGGAGTGGTCGGGAGGAGATGGAAGAGAAGAAGCGGAGCCAAGGCTCTGCAGGATCGGGGCGTGGCCCGGGTGGAAGAGGCGGGCCAATGCAGGGACGGGGGAAAGGGGCGTGGCTAGGGTCAAGGCCTTGGTGGGTGGGGCGGAGCTAGGTGCACCAAGTCAAGGCTGCACAAGGCCTCCCAGGACTGTGTGGGCAGAGCCAGACACCTGGGATAGGAGCTCAGGGGGCCAGAGCCCCGGGAGGTGTGGTGGAATCTCAGCCGCTGACTGGTGGGGCTAGATGGGCCCCAGTTTCTTGCTCCAACCCTGAGATCAAGGGACCTAGTCTCTCGAGCCCATCAGGAGTCACCGGCACGGCACCTGTTCCGAGGTATAAGGTATCCCGGATGCACAGATGTAAGTCTCTGTCCCTGTGGGCCTGCGCTCTCCCCGCGCAGCTCTGACACGAAGTGCTCCTTGCCCACGTCGGGTCTCTGGGACCTCAGAGGCTTTCAGGCCTCTGCCCTTTCCTGCCGTCCAGATCGCTCGCTCCAAACGCATCTCTGCCCAGGCTGAGGAAACAGATGGCAATTGGCCCCAAGTGACGCAAATGACTAATATTTATCAAACTGGAACAAAGAAAGATTTTACCATTTCTAGGTAGCCCTATCCAACTCAGACGGGGATGCTCAACATGGTTTCAAGCTAGTGTTAATTTTAAATAAATGTAACAAAAATTATTTTCATTCTATGTTAATTCATAGGATGCAAACCCATGCTGGATCAGTCAATACTAGATCAGATTTAGGGCTGTGAAATGACGTGTCATATACCGGAATATACAAAATAAAAGAAATGTGTTCTAATAGGGCTTCCTTATATCAGATTTTAACCAACACCATAGTTTTATCATAAATAAACGTTTTTAAAGGAATTAAACCAATATTATTTAGAAAGTTAATTCTGAAGCCCATTTCTGGATTTTATAATAGAAGTTAAGTATGGTCATAATTGTACTCTATGGCTCCTATAATTGAAGGTAAATAAAAATGGATTAATTTCACAGTCAGAATTACAGAAGGATGTATTTTTGCCTTATTAAAGAATTTTTATACTTGATATTTAGTTGTATTTTTGCACCTAAGTAACATTTTTGAGTCACAACATGGGAATAAAAATTCTTTTTGAGAAATTGCTAAAGAAAATTTTATGGTTTTGCTTTTTGGTAAAAGGCACTGTTATAACATAATTTTAAAAATATACAGTATTGGGCTTCCCTGGTGGCGCAGTGGTTGAGAGTCCGCCTGCCGATGCACGGGACACGGGTTCGTGCCCTGGTCCGGGAAGATCCCACATGCCGTGGAGCGGCTGGGCCCGTGAGTCATGGCCGCTGAGCCTGCGCGTCCGGAGCCTGTGCTCCGCAACGGGAGAGGCCACAACAGTGAGAGGCCCGCGTACCGCAAAACAACAAAAAAAAAACAGTATTTGCAAGTATTTTCATTTACAAAGTCCTGAGAAATATTTGTTCTTAATGTTCTGTGCCATTTGATGGACTTATTTTTTCACGCAAAATTGGACACAGCTGCAGACCAATTAATGGTCATCCCTGCTGGGAAGCCTTAGGTACATGACGCTCCTCTGAACAAATTCACATCGAATTTGTTTCCAAAACAAATGATAATCTAACAACAGCGTGGCATTCAAAGAAAAAAAGTGAAATATGCTTTGACGTGACTGTCATAGCCTGCTGAAGATGGAGTTGTCTGACAATATGGAAACCTTATTTCTGCATTTGACCTACATTTTACTTTTTATATTTTTATTTCAGGCACAAGGAATGAAGGTAGGGATTTCAGTAGCCCTCCTGGAAGAAACAAAAAATAGGGAGAATAATCCAAAGGTGAGAAAATTCTGGAGGAAGAAATTGATTATGCAAATGTCATATAAGGAAGCCTGATGTCACTTTATGGACCTCATCAATATGTTTCTTCTGAAGGGAAATATCCTCCTATTTAAAAAAATTCACTGACAGTTGTTGGCTATGTTGTTATTTTAATAACATGATACAGCACATTTATTTCCCTTCTTTATTCTATTTTATCAGAATAAAACAACAACGAACGTGAATTTCCTCTCGTGTCCTTGTTGATTAAGAACTTTTCCTTTGCAATCCCACCATCTTCTGAAACTGGACTGATAGCTCAGATTGGACTCAGATGAATGTGGATTTCTTTATTTAAAAAATTTTCACTTATCTAATTTAATTTTTGTTGTTGTTGTTTTAAACATCTTTGTTGGGGTATAATTGCTTTACAATGGTGTGTTAGTTTCTCACTTATCTAATTTTAAATTAGCATGCAGTGAAGTGTACACTCTTTGCTAAACAGTTCTATGAGTTTTGACAAGTTCATAGTTGCGTAACCACCATCACAATCAAGATACAGAATAGTTCCATCCACACTCCAGAATTCCTTCATGCTGACCCCCTGTGGTCAATGCTTCCTCCCACCCATATCCTTGAAATCCCTTTCCCCATCCCTAAAGTTTGCCTTTGGGTGAATATCATCTAGATGGAATCACGTAGTACACAACGTTTTGAGTCTGGCTTCTTTCATCCAGCGTAAAGCATTTGAGATTCATCGGAATCAATATTTCAGCTCTTTTTATTACTTTGTAGTATTCCACTTACTTGTGTTGCACACTTTGTTTATTCATTCACCATTTGAAGGGCAGTCTCTGGCAATTTTGAATAACACTGCTATAAATGCCAACATACAAATTTTGTGTCGATCTAAACTTTTTTTCACTTGGGAGAACGATTATATTTTTGGTGCTATTAATGGCTCTGTCTATGTGATTTCTATTTATTTTGTTTGCTTGTTTTTTGGGTTTTTTTTTTTTATTGAAGTATAGCTGATTTACAATGCTGTACTGGTTCCAGGTGTATAGCAAAGTGACTCAGCTATGTGTGTGTATGTGTGTATATGTGTGTGTGTGGGTGGGTATATATATATATATATATATATATATATATTCTTCTTCAGTCTCTTTTCCACCATAGGTCACCACAGGACACTGACTACAGTTCCCACTGCTATACAGTGGGTCCTTGTTTATCTATTTTATAGATAGTAGTGTGTATCTGTTAATCCCAAATTCCTAATTTTCCCTTCCCTTGTAATTTCTATTTCTAATTGTTCACTGCTAGTGTATAAAAATACATTTGATTTTTGTATACTACTTCATGTCCTGTGACCTGGCTAAATTTACTTATTAGTTCTAGAATTATCTTGTAGATTCCTTCTAAGTACTGCTTTAGCTAGAATCCACAAACTTTGATATGTTATATATTTTTTCATTCAGTTCAAAATATTTTCTGATTTTCCTTGTGACTTCTTGGCTTTTAGGTTTAGAAGTGTATTCCCCCTCCACCCCAGGTAGATACGTGTTTTTTTTTTAATTGAAGTATAGTTAATGTACAATGTTATGTTAGTTTCAAGTGTATAGCAAAGTGATTCAGCTATATATATATAATATATATAATATATATATATATTCTTTCTCATATTCTTTTCCATTATAGGTTATTACAAGATATTGAGTAAAGCTCCCTGTGCTATACAGGTTTTTGTTGTTTACATGTTTTATATATGGTAGTGTGTATAAATTAATCCCAACTCCTAATTTATCTACCCCCACTCCGCCCCGTTATCCCCTTTGGTAATTGTAAGTTTGTTTCTATGTCTGTGAATCTATTTCTGTTTTGTAAATAAGTTCATTTGTATCATTTTTTTAGATTCCACATATAAGTGATATCATATGATATTTGCCTTTAGAAGTGTATTTTTATTTCAAAATATTTTAATGTTTTCTAGATATCTTTCTGGAATTGATTACTAGTTTAATTTCATTATGATCAGAAAATGTACTTCACATAGTTTTCTTTTAAGCTTGTTAATGTTTCTTTAATAACCCAAAATATGCTCTATTTTGATGAATGTTCCATGTGCACTTGAAAAGAATGTGTATTCTATTTCGTGGGTGGAATGTTTTGTAAATCTCAGTTAGACCAAGTTGATTTATAGTGTTCAAGCCAAGTAGATTTTGCTGATTTTCTGCATTTTTCAATTGTTGCAATCTCCAGGAATAATTATGAATTTGCCTTTTTAATTCTATCATGTTGTTTTTTGAATTTTATTTTATTTAATTTTTATACAGCAGGTTCTCATTAGTTATCTATTTTATACACATTAGTGTATATATGTCAATCCCAATCTCCCAATTCATCATCTATCATGTTTTGCTTCATGTAGTTTGAAGCTCTTTTGCTATGCATGCTCACTTAGAAATGGTGTGTCTTCTTGATAATTTGACGCTTTTATCATTATGTAATGTCCTTTTTCATCCCTGGTTACATTTCTTGTTCTGAAGTCTATTCTATGTTAATATAACTACTCCATTTTCTTTTCTTTCTTTTTTTTTTTTAACATCTTTATTGGAGTATAATTGCTTTACAATGGTGTGTTAGTTTCTGCTTTATAACAAAGTGAATCAGTTATACATACACATATGTTCCCATATCTCTTCCCTCTTGCGTCTCTCTCCCTCCCACCCTCCCTATCCCACCCCTCTAGGTGGTCACAAAGCACCGAGCTGATCTCCCTGTGCCATGCAGCTGCTTCCCACTAGTTATCTATTTTATGTTTGGTACTGTATATATTTCCATGCCACTCCATTTTCTTTTAACTAGTATTTTCATCCTTCTGCTTTTAACCTATCTCTGTCATTATATTTAAAGTGGGTTTCTTTAAATATAATGTATACTTGGGTCTTGTGTTTTTGTTTTGTTTTGTTTTCTTGGCCATGCCATGCAGCTTGCAGGATCTCAGTTCCCCGACCAGGGATCAAACCCAGGCCATGGCAGTGAAAGCATTGAGTCCTAACCACTGGACAGCTAGGGAGTTCCCTGGGGCTTGTGTTTTTAATCGAATCTGACAATCTCTTTTAATTTGTGTGTTTATTTATTCATTTATTTATTTATTTACTTTTAAATGAAGTATAGTTGATTCACAATGTTGTGTTAGTTTCAAGTATACAGCAAAGTGATTCAGATATATATGTATATATATTCTAATATATATATATTCTTTTTCAGATTATTTTCCCCTATAAGTTATTACAAAATATTGAGTGTAGTTCCCTGTGCTGTACAGTAGGACCTTCTTGTTTATCTATTTTATATACAGGAGTGTGTATATGTTAATCCCAAACTCTTAATTTATCCCTCCCCCTCTAATTTGTGTGTTTAGTCCATTTACATTTAATGTAGTTATTGATATGGTTGGATTTAGGCCTCCCATTTTTTTTTTCATTTTAACCTCTTTATTGGAGTATAATTGCTTTACAGTGGTATGTTAGTTTCAGCTTCACAACAAAATGAATCAGTTATACATATACATATGTTCCCATATCT
The DNA here is from genome assembly GCF_005190385.1 of Monodon monoceros. NCBI lineage: Eukaryota > Metazoa > Chordata > Mammalia > Artiodactyla > Monodontidae > Monodon > Monodon monoceros. The sequence continues at coordinate 175,280,923 of NW_021703774.1, read as the reverse complement.
CTTCCCGCTTGCGTCTCCCTCCCTCCCACCCTCCCTATCGCACCCCTCCAGGCGGTCACAAAGCACCGAGCTGATCTCCCTGTGCTATGCGTAGGCCTCCCATTTTATAATTTGTTTTTTTTGTTTGTTCCTACCGTTGTTTGATCCTCTGTTCCCCCTTTCCCGTACTCTTTTAGGTTACTTGAATGTTTTTAGTACTTCATTTTAATTTATCTATCCATTTTTTTGCCCATATCTTAGTATTATTTTATAGTAGTTGCTCTAGAGATTATAATTTACATACCTCACTTTTCACAGTCTACTTAAGTTTAATGTTTTACCAATTCAAGTAAAATATACAAATCTTATAAGCATGTAAGTTCTTTTACCCTCTCCTTTATAATATTATTGTGATCCTATGTATTATACCTATATTCACTGAAAGTGCCTCCAGACAATGCTATAATTTTTTCTTTCAGCAGTAAATATGCTTTAAAGAACTTAAAGAAAATAGCCTATTATCTTTAGTCAGATATATACCTTTTCTACTGCTCTTCCTTTATTCCTGAAATACCAAGTTTCTCTCTGGTATCACTTATCTTCAGCCTACAGAGCTTCATTTAGTATTTCTTTTTGAGCAAATGTGCTGGCAACAAATTCTCTTAGCTTTCCTTCATCTGAAAATGTCTTTATTGTGACAATGACAACACAATATAGAATGTTGTTTCACTGTCTTTTGTCCTCCATGATTTCTGATGAGAAATTCACAGTCATTCCAATTATTCCTCTATATACAATGGGTCACTTTTCAAGATCTTTCCTTTTTCTTTGGTTTGCACCCATTTACTATGGTGTATCTGGGCCTGATTTTCTTTGAGTTTATTTGTTTGATGGTTCACTGCATTTCTCAAATCTGTGGGTTTATATCTTTCACCAAATTGGGGAAGTTTATGGTCACTATTTCTTCAAATATTTTTCTGCACCAATCTTTCTCTTGTCTTCCTGGGACTCCAATGGCATAAATGTTAGACATTTTGATGTTGCTCCAGAAGTCCCTGAGGCTCTGTTCAATTGTTTTTTAATCATATTTCACTCTGTTCTTCAAATTAAATAATTTCCTTTGATTTATCTTCAAGTTCACTGACTCATTCCTCTGTCATGTCCATGCTACTATTTTGTTTCAGGTGTTGTATTTTGCAGTTCTGAAGTTTCCATTTGGTTCTCATTTCTTTTTTATAGTATCTTTTTTTCTGCTGAGAACTTTTTTCTTTCCATTCATTTGAAGTGTATTACTTTTACCCCATGGAGCATAGTTATAATAGCCAAATTAAAGCCTTTGTTAAAGCCAATATCTAGGTGAATGCAGGGTTAGTATCTATTGATTTTCTTTTTCCCTGAGAATTGTTCATGTTTTCCTGGTTCTTTGTAGGCTGAACAATTTTTGACATTTTAGTGATGTTCTTGTGAGACTCTGTGTCCTGTTAAAATCCTCTAGAGAATGTTGATTTGTTGTTGCTATTGTTATTGTTGTTGTTGTTTAGCAGGCAACCACCTGGTTAAGTTCATACCACAAGTTCTGTTTTTCCTTCTGTGAGTGATGGCTCCAATGTTACTTCAGTTTTTAAAATCTTTTCCGTGTTCTTTTTTGTCCGTCCCATGCATGTACCATCCAGAGCTTAGCCTGGGATGTGGGCAGTGGTTCTCAGAACCTTTGCTATGTTGCTCTGGGTTTGTCCTGCCCATGTACAGCTAAAGACCAAGCTGAGGACTTGCACCCATTCATACATAGACTTAAGAGATCAGTTCTCCAGCTCTCTCCTTTATGTGATGATTCCCATGGACCCCCTTCCCAGTCCTCTGGCCAGAAATCCAGAATTTCTCTCCAAATTGTAGTTGGTTTCCTTGCCACCTTGTAGGTCTGCAACTGGGGGTGCTCTCAGAACAGGGCCTGGAGAGAAAAAAAAGAGAGATATAGAAAGGAAAAACAGGGGCTTCCCTGGTGGCACAGTGGTTAAGAATCCTCTGCCAATGCAGGGGACACAGGTTCGAACCCTGGTCTGGGAGGATCCCACATGTCACAGAGCAACTAAGCCCATACACCACAACTACTGAGCCTGCACTCTAGATCCTTCGAGCCACAACTACTGAGCCCATGCACCACAACTACTGAAACCCATGTGCCTAGGGCCCCTGCTCCACAACAAGAGAAGCCACCACCCTGAGAAGCCTGTGCTCCACAACCAAAAAATTTTTTAAAAAAGAAAGGAAAAACAAATCAGGGATTCTTCCACACTCTGGTTTGTGTAGGTCCCTTTTCTTGGTTCTTTGGCTCCAAAAAAAAAAAAAAAAAAAAAAAAAAAGGAGCTGCACTATTCTATGACTGGGGTTTTCCTCAGGACAAATCCAGGAAAGAAATGGGGAAAAACAACCAGAAACTCACCTGCCCCTCCTTCAAGTTTGATTTCCCTACCAGTCCATCTCCTATCATTTACTTTTCAGAGGTCTCAAATAGTTGCTCCTCGTACTTTGATTTCTTCCCTTCAAGATGGGCTGCTTATTAAAGAGGACTTAATAGTAACTGGAGTTGAGACTCTATCTAAATAAGAACACTGTTAGGCTAAAAATTGTGATTTTCCTCCCTTTTTTTTTCAAAGATGTCTCAATGTCACATTTTGTGCCAATCCTCAAAGAGTAACATCTGCATTCAAAACACAAATGAGTACACGACACACAACCTCAACCTCTTTTGTCCAATTTGGAGACCAGCTTCAGCCCCTCTGAGTAGGGGCACTCAAGGAAACACTTTCCTTACATGAACAGTTTTTAAAAAATCAGGCCTAGGTGGAGGAAACAAGATGGCGGAGTAGAAGGACGTGCTCTCACTCCCTCTTGTGAGAACACCAGAAGCACAAGTAGCTGCCGGACAATCATCGACAGGAAGACACTGGAACTCATCAAAAAAGGTACCCCACATCCAAAGACAAAGGAGAAGCCACAATGAGATGGTAGGATGGGTGCAATCACAGTAAAATCAAATCCCATAACTGCTGAGTGGGTGACTCACAGACTGGAGAACACTTATACCACAGAAGTCCACCCACTGGAGTGAAGGTTCTGAGCCCCACGTCAGGGTTCCCAACCTGGGGGTCTGGCAACAGGAGGAGGAAATCCTAGAGAATCAGACCTTGAAGACTGGTGAGATTTGATTGCAGGACTTCGATAGGACTGGGGGAAACAGAGACTCCACTCTTGGAGGGCACACACAAAATAGTGTGCACATTGGGACCCAGGGGAAGGAGCAGTGATCTCAGGGGAGACTAAGCCAGACCTACCTGCTAGTGTTGGAAGGTCTCCTGCAGAGGCAGGGAGTGGCTGTAGCTCACTGTGGGGACAAGGCAAGTGGCATCAGAAGTTCTGGGAAGTACTCCTTGGTGTGAGCCCTCCCAGAGTCTGCCATTAGCCCCACCAAAGAGCCCAGGTAGGCTCCAGTGTTGGGTTGCCTCAGGCCAAACAACCAACAGGGAGGGAACCCAGCCCCACTCATCAGCAGTCAAGTGGATTAAAGTTTTACTGAGCTCTGCCCACCAGAGCAACAGCCAGCTCTACCCACCACTGGTCCCTCCCATCAGGAAACTTACATGCCTCTTAGATAGCCTCATCCACCAGAGGGCAGACAGCAGAAGCAAGAAGAACTGCAATCCTGCAGCCTGTGGGACAAAAACCACATTCACAGAAAGATAGACAGGATGAAAAGGCAGAGGGCTATGTACCAGATGAAGGAACAAGATAAAACCCCAGAAAAACAGCTAAATGAAGTGGAGATAGGCAACCTTCCATAAAAAGAATTCAGAATAATGATAGTGAAGATGATCCAGGACCTCAGAAAAAGAATGGAGGCAAAGATCGAGAAGATGCAAGAAATGTTTAACAAAGACCCAGAAGAATTAAAGAACAAACAGAGATGAACAATACAATAACTGAAATGAAAGCTACACTAGAAGGAATCAATAGCAAAATAACTGAGGCAGAAGAATGGTGACCTGGAAGACAGAATGGTGGAATTCACTGCTGCGGAACAGAATAAAGAAAAAAGAATGAAAGGAAATGAAGACAGACTAAGAACCTCTGGGACAACATTAAACTCAACAACATTCACATTATAGGAGTCCCAAAAGGAGAAGAGAGAAAAAGGACCCAAGAAAATATTTCAAAAAATTATAGTCGAAAACTTCCCTAACATGGGAAAGGAAATAGCCACCTAAGTCCAGGAAGGACAGCAATTCCCATATAGGATAAACCCAAGGGGGAACAAGCTGACACACATAGTAATCAAATTGGCAAAAATTAAAGATAAAGAAAAACAATTGAAAGCAGCAAGGGAAAAACGACAAATAACATACAAGGGAGCTCCCATAAGGCTAACAGCTGATTTCTCAGCAGAAACTCTACAAGCCAGAAGAGAGTGACATGATATACTTAAAGTGATGAAAGGGAAGAACCTACAACCAAGATTTCTCTACACAGCAAGCATCTCATTCAGATTTGATGGAGAAATCAAAAGCTTTACAGATAACCAAAAGCTAAGAGAAGTCAGCACCACCAAACCAGCTCTACAACAAATGCTAAAGGAACTTCTCTAAGTGGGAAACACAGGAGAAGAAAAGGACCTACAAAAACAAACCCAAAACAATTAAGAAAATGGTCACAGTAACATATGTATAGATAATTACCTTAAATGTGAATGGATTAAATGCTCCAACCAAAAGACACAGGCTCGTTGAATGGATACAAAAACAAGACCTATATATATGCTGTCTACAAGAGACCCACTTCAGACCTAGGGACACATACAAACTGAAAGTGAGGGGACGGAAAAAGATATTCCATGCAAATGGATATCAAAAGAAAGCTGGAATAGCAATACTCATATCAGATAAAATAGACTTTAAAATAAAGAATCTGGGCTTCCCTGGTGGTGCAGTGGTTGAGAGTCCGCCTGATGCACGGGCTGATGCAGGGGACACGGGTTCGTGCCCCAGTCTGGGAAGATCCCACATGCTGCAGAGCGGCTGGGTCTGTGAGCCATGGCCACTGAGCCTGCATGTCCGGAGCCTGTGCTCAGCAATGGGAGAGGCCACAGCAGTGAGAGGCCCGCGTACCGGAAAAAAATAAAGAAATTAAAAAAAATAAAGAATCTTACAAGAGACAAGGAAGGACACTACATAATGATCAAGGGATCAATCCAAGGAGAGGATATATCAATTATACATATATATACACCCAACATAGGAGCACCTCAATACATAAGGCAACTGCTAACAGCTATAAAAGAGGAAATCGACAGTAACACAATAACAGTGGGGGACTTTAACATCTCACTTACACCAATGGACAGATCATCCAAAATGAAAATAAATAAGGAAACAGAAGCTTTAAATGACACAATAGACCAGATAGATTTAATTAATATTTATAGGACATTCCATTCAAAAACAGCAGATTACACTTTCTTCTCAAGTGTGCATGGAACATTCTCCAGGATAGATCACATCTTGGGTCACAAATCAAGCCTCCGTAAACTTAAGAAAATTGAAATCATATCAAGCATCTTTCTGACCACAACGCTATGAGATTAGGAATCAATTACAGGGAAAAAAACGTAAAAAACACAAACACATGTAGGCTAAACAATACATTATTAAATAACCAAGACATCACTGAAGAAATCAAAGAGGAAATCAAAAAATACCTAGAGACAAATGACAACGAAAACACGATGATCCAAAACCTATGGGATGCAGCAAAAGCAGTTCTAAGAGGGAAGTTTATAGCTATATAAGCCTACCTCAAGAAACAAGAAACTCTCAAATAAACAATCTAACCTTACACCTAAAGGAACTAGAGAAAGAAGAACAAACAAAACCCAAAGTTGGCAGAAGGAAAGAAATCATAAAGATCAGAGCAGAAAAAAATGAAATAGAAACAGAAAACGATAGCAAAGATCAATAAAACTAAAAGCTGGTTCTTTGAGAAAATAAACAAAATTGATAAACCATTAGCCAGACTCATCAAGAAAAAGAGGGAGAGGACTCAAATCAATAAAATTAGAAATGAAAAAGAAGAAGTTACAAGAGACACCACAGAAATACAAAGCATCCTAAGAGACTACTACAAGCAACTCTATGCCAATAAAATGGACAACCTGGAAGAAATGGACAAATTCTTAGAAAGATATAACCTTCCAAGACTGAACCAGGGAGAAATAGAAAATATGAACAGACCAATCACAAGGAATGAACTTGAAACTGTGATTAAAAATCTTCCAACAAACAAAAGTCCAGGACCAGGTGGCTTCACAGATGAATTCTATCAAACATTTAGAGAAGAGCTAACACCCATCCTTCTCAAACTCTTCCAAAAAATTGCAGAGGAAGGAACACTCCCAAACTCATTCTATGAGGCCACCATCACCCTGATACCAAAACCAGACAAAGATACTACAAAAAAAGAAAATTACAGACCAATATCACTGATGAATATGTATGCAAAAATCCTCAACAAAATACTAGCAAACAGAATCCAACAACACATTAAAAGGATCATATACCATGATCAAGTGGGATTTATCCCAGAGATTCAAGGATCCTTCAATATATGCAAATCAATCAATGTGATACACCATATTACAAATGGAAGAATAAAAACCATACGATCATCTCAATAGATGCAGAGAAAGCTTTTGACAAAATTCAACATGTATTTATCATAAAAACCCTACAGAAAGTGGGCATAGAGGGAACTTACCTCAACATAATAAGGGCCATATATGACAAACCCACAGCAAACATCATTCTCAATGGTGAAAATCTGAAAGCATTTCCTCTAAGATCAGGAACAAGACAAGGATGTCCACTCTCACCACTATTATTCAACATAGTTTTGGAAGTCCTAGCCACAGCAATCAGAGAAGGAAAAGAAATAAAAGGAATACAGATTTGAAAAGAAGAAGTAAAACTGTCACTGTTTGCAGATGACATGATACTATACATAGAGAATCCTAAAAATGCCACCAGAAAACTACTAGAGCTAATCAATGAATTTGGCAAAGTTGCAGGATACAAAATTAATGCACAGAAATTTCTTGCATACCTATACACTAAGATGAAAAATCTGAAAGAGAAATTAAGGAAACACTCCCGTGTACCATTGCAACAAAAAGAATAAAATACCTAGGAGTAAACCTACTTAAGGAGACAAAAGACCTGTACGCAGAAAACTATAAGGCACTGATGAAAGAAATTAAAGATGATACAAACAGATGGAGAGATATACCATATTCTTGGATTGGAAGAATCAACATTGTGAAAATGACTATACTACCCAAAGCAATCTACAGATTCAGTGCAATCTTTATCAAACTACCAATGGCATTTTTCACAGAACTAGAACAAAAAAATTCACAATGTGTATGAAAACACAAAAGACCCTGAATAGTCAAAGCAATCTTGAGAAAGAAAAACAGAGCTGGAGAATCAGGCTCCCTGACTTTGGACTATACTACAAAGCTACCGTAATCAAGACAGTATGGTACTGGCACAAAAACAGAAACATAGATCAATGGAACAGTATAGAAAGCCCAGAGATAAACCCACGCACCTATGGTCAACTAAACTAGGACAAAGGAGGCAAGGATATACAATGGAGAAAAGACAGTCTCCTCGATAATTGGTGCTTGGAAAACTGGACAGCAAGCCTACATGCAGTGGGAGATGGCAACCAGTCTGATCCCCTATTTCAAAGATTAACTGAGATTACTTCCCCTTTTCCCTTGAAAACTTCTATGGCTGAGCAGAATCTTTGAAGCTGGTTTGGGGACATGAGTCTGCTTTTTCTCCAGATTGCCATCTTTCTGATTAAAACCAACGTTTTCCATTTCTACCAACACTTGCCTCTCAAATATTGATTTTTGAGCAGCAAGCAGCCAGCCCTGAGTTCGGTAACAGTCTCACCAACTGGGTAACATGGACAATTTCTTAATCTCTCTGTTCCACAGTTTTCTCATTGTGGTCGTCCTTGTCATTGTGAGGATTAAAAGAGATGATGTAGAAAAGTGCTTAGCATGATGTATGCCATGTAGTGAGCACCAGGCAAATGTCAGCTCTTAGTGTTGTCCTCCAGATGTGCACATAATCACCATCATCACTGTCTAGGGACAGGCAGTGCTCTGGCACCAACGTGCAGAATAAGACACAATCCCTGTAGCACATCCTGATGGGGAAGACAGACACATGAACAGGGCAGGGTAGTGAATGCCATAAGAGACAGGAGTGCCTGGAAGTTACAGGCAGCAGTGGGCACCCAGCCTTTTTTTGGTGATTGTATTCCTTGATAGGGTGGATTCCTAGCCTGGGATATAAAGGATGAATAGGAGTTAGTTCCATACTAAGGGGAATTGGAAGAGAGGGTAAGGACCAGCATCATCAATGGTCAGTGCAAGCACAATATGTGCAAGGAGCTTCTGGAGAAAGGAATCTTATTTTCAATAAAGTAAATGGTGGAAGGCCAATTTCAGGAACTCTCTTTTCTTTGACCAGGTCAGGATCCAAGGTTCTTAACACATGTTGCCGGTATGACATTAAGAAGAACAAATAATGAGACAGGCTTTGCTAGAAAGCTTCCAGAGAGTGGTTCCTTTTTTTTGATGGGGGGGAGGGCAAATAAGTCTTTATTGTTTCCTTGTGAATTAGGACAGTTTTCAAACATGTCCACAAATTCTTTTACACTTTTCCCACTAATAGATGGGGTGTGTGTTGTCTTCTCCTAAATCTGGGCTGACCCTGTGTATCAGTCTTCTATGGCTGTGTAACAGGTTACCCTAACATTTAGAAGCTTAAAACAACACATTTATTATCTCAGTTTCTGGGCATCAGGAATTTGAGAATGTCTTAACTGGCTTAGGATCTCATGTTGCTCAGGATGTCCGCTGGGGCTGTAGCCACCTGAGTCTTGATCCATGCTATAGACTGAACGTTTCTATTCCCCTGCCCCAAATTCCTATGTTGAAACCTAATCCCCAGTGTGGTGGTATTAGGAAGTGGGGCCCTTTAGGAGGTGATTAGGTTGTGAGAGTGAAGCCATCATGAATAGGATTAGTGCCTTTATAAAAAGGACTCCAGCAATCTCCCTCACCCCCTTCTTCCATATGAGGACACAGTGAGATGACCATTTATGAACCAGGAAAGGAAACAGGACTCACTAGACATCAAATCTGCCAGCACCTTGATCTTGGACTTCCCAGCCTTTAGAACAGTGTGAAATAAATATTGTTGTTTAAGCCACCCGGTCTATGGTATTTTTGTTATAGCAGGCCAAAGAGACTATGGTAACCCATTTCCAAGATGGCTGGGTCACAGGGCTATTGGCAGGAGGCCTCCATTCCTCACCATGAGGAACTCTCTGTAGGCTGTTTGAGTGTCTTCATGACATGGCAGCTGGACTCAGTGATGAGAAAGAGAGAACTGCCTTTATATTGCCTGGTCTTGGAGGTCACATACCATCACATCAACAATATTTTATTCATGATAAGTGAGTCACCAGGTATAGCCATTCTGAACAGGAGGAGAACTAGACTCCACCCTTGGAAAGGAGGCATATCAAAAAATGTGTGGGCATAATTTAAAACCACTACACCCTGTGATTTGCAACAAACATAATGTGGGGAAGTGACCCTGTGTGATTTCTGAGGCTGGATCATATAAGGTGATGCAGCTTCTTCATTGTTCACTGGGACACTCAACTTTGGAGACTTGAGTCACTATGTAAGAAGCTACCACCCTGAAGCTACCATGTTATAAGGAATCCAGGCCACATGGAGAGCCATGCGTAGGTGTTCTGACTGACAGCCCCAGCTGGGTTTCCACAGACAACGAGCATCAACTGCCAGGCACGTGAGTGAAGATGATTCTGGATAAGCCCAGCCCCAGCTGTTGTGTCACGTCCAGCCATGGAATCTCTCCAGCTAAAGGTCAAGGCTTTAGAGTAGAGACAAGTCATCTGTGTCTGAATTCCTCACCCACATAATCATGAATTTATTAAAATGATTATCTTATGCCATTACATTTTGGGGCTGTTTGTTACACAGCATTAGTAACCAGAACAGATCAGTTTTCATTCCATACAGACTCAGCCTCCAGTGATTGCCCAGAGGTTGCTTTTTCCGTGGATTTTCTCCAGCTCTTTATCTGCTCCTTTAGCACTTTCCTTTGTCCCTTTGAATATTTACAGAATAACTACATCTAACATAGTGGCTGCTCTATCTTCTACACTCCATAGAGAGGAAATCTCACAAAACCTAGGTTGGCGTCCTTCACACAACAGGCTTGGAATGGATATTGCTGACAGACTCAAGTTTTATTAAATTCAAAAGTAGTTTAAAGAAATGTTTTTTAACCAGAACAGTTTAACTTTCTTTTCATTCTCCTATTTTTTAACAAACCCACAAACCACCGCCAGGGGTCCCAAAGCCCATATAGAATTATCACACGTGTGAGAACCCTGAGGAAACCACCTTGCAGCCATGGTGGGCTGGTCCCACCATGAACACAGTACAGAAGCAGTTACTGAACATCCTACCTTTGAAAAAAGAAAAGCAGTAGCATTTACTTTCTTAAAGATCTGGAGAGGGGCTTCCCTGGTGGCGCAGTGGTTGGGAGTCCGCCTGCCGATGCAGGGGACACGGGTTCGTGCCCGGGTCCGGGAAGATCCCACATGCCGCGGAGCGGCTGGGCCCGTGAGCCATACCGCTGAGCCTGCGCATCCGGAACCTGTGCTCCGCAACGGGAGAGGCCACAACAGTGAGAGGCCCGCGTACAGAAGAAAAAAAAAAAAGATCTGGAGAAATCAGCAGTCGTTGTAGAGTTTCAGGTTTCCATTAAAAGGCAGGGCTTCACGATGGACTTAGGAGCAGGTGCTGCCAGGTGGCAGAAGAACGGACATCTCACAAAGGAGCTACTCAGCTACCAAAGACTGAATTACATCTTCAACACTTTGGCATTAACCTTAGAGCATATTTTTTCTTGCCCTTCTCTCACTTTGGGCTTCAGTTCAATACATCAATACAGCCATTATATTATACAGCAACTCTTCTGTGGCTTTAAAGTTCAAATCTGGCCACTCTTGCAGGCTGTCAACCTGTATTTCTTTCTGTCTGTGCTGTCCCTGTTCTTGACTGCCAAAAAGCAGGTGGTAGGATTCCGTCACCATGACCGTGACAGTATCACAAAAATCATCAGTCTGGTTTTTTTCCAGTTCTTACGAGATTCCATTATGGAATTAATTTGCTGGAGTGGACTTTTCCATTTGGGGTGCCCTGCAGTGGCCTTACGTGCCAACAACACCCCATAGTGTGTCTCACTCCATAGCATAGGGTGTCACATAGCAGGGTGTCAGTGTCCAGAGGGACTACTACATTACATTTGGGCTTGAGGACATACTTACAATCTGGTTGCTAAAGCAGAGATTAAGGAAGCAGAAGGATGAAATTCTTCTTCCTAATAATAAATGTGATCACACACAGCAACAAGTTGAAACATTAAGTCTATCTGCAGCAATAAATGCATTATTTTAAAAATACCTGAAATTTAAGACAGATTAGAAGTGAACTCGGGGTATTCATTGGTGATCATTTTTTAAAAAATGAAGTCACTTAGATTGATGTTCTGTAAGCTTGACGTTCAGGTAGGCTCAAAGGCAGAAATGACCTTCCACAGAAGCAGCCTAAAGTGTGTAGAAGATGCTAAGAATTCTTGCTTAAGCAAAGTGGCTTAGGAATTTAGGGGATCAGTGAGGAAATGAGCACATTTAAGGGCTTCAAATGTTAAACAGTTGCTTCTCTCCATCCAATGAATAGACCAGAACAGCCCCAACTCCTGGATTTGTTCATTGCTTTGTCAGGCTATCCTTAAAGTTTATCTTTAGCTCGTACGTCTATGCGTATGATCCATAGCTTTCTCTTTAATCCCTTTTTTCACCTAAAATGTGTTTCTAGCACACAGTTCTTTTTCACATAAATGACGCTTTCCCCTGAAACACAGCAATTCCAGGAGAGCACCCAGCAGCGTCTGCTGTCTCCTCCGCACCCTTTGGCAGGCTCTGTCTCCCTGTCCCCAACCCCACCCACAGCGACCAGCCTTGATCTTTGCTGCATCATCTGTGAGTCACTGCTCTTCTGTTCTTTCAATAACAAGGTGGAGGTAACTCTTCCCCAAAAAAGTCTCTACTCTTCTCCATTTTCAGTGCTGTCTCTATTCCAAGGTTTCCATCTGCTGCCAGAGCCAAAAGGAGGACCCGGCTACTGCAAATGCCCTGGCATCTCATTCAAGACACGGTGTGCAAGATGATGGAGGAGAAAGGGCTGGGCTTCTGCCTCATCAGACCACGTGTAAAGTGTAGGATTTAGGCGTAACTTCTGACCGACTGAACTGGGTCCAGATGATGGCTGGGTGTCTGGAAACCACCTCTTGGATTGAGGAATAATTGAGTTGACAGCTGTGGGAAGGTTGAAGGGACAGAGGGGCCATTTGCTAACATTTTGAGGCTTCATCCATGCGGCTCAGGGCAGACTATCAGGGCGGGAATCCTGCCCTGTCTCTGGCCATGTTACTTCCTTCTGCTTCTCTGTTCCTTCATCGGCAGATTGGGGATGAGAACCATGCTCACCTCTAGGGCTGGCGTGGGGATTAAAGGTGTTAATACAGAAGTGTGCTTAACAAGTGTTAGGTGTGATAATGATGGTGGTGGCAATGGGTTTTTTGATTATAAAGAGGCTCCAGAGGGACTTCCCTGGAAGTCCAGTGGTTAGGACTCCTCGCTTCCACTGCAGGGGGCATGGGTTCGATCCCTGGTCAGGGAACTAAGATCCCACATGCTACGTGGTGAGGCCAAAAAATAAGTTAATTAATTTAAAAAAATAAAAAGTAGATCATATATGATGCAACAATTCCACTTCAAGGAATACATCCCAAAGAGATGATCAGAAGGTATGCAACAATGTATTTGCAAAGATGTTTCTAGCAACATTCACATGGTGAATTATATTAGATATTGACATAGAAAGATACAGCCTATCGTTGAGTAAAGACTGTTTTTGAAATATTTTTGCTGTACACCGTAAACTAACACAACATTGTAGATCAACTATACTTCAATAATATATATATGTATATATATTTTTAAAAAATCATATTATGTATACCTCAAAAAGTTACAATAGACCTACTATGTGATCAGACCATTCTACATGTAGATAGTTATTCAAGAGAAAACATGTATCTATACACTATTGATACTATGTATAAAACAGATAACTAATGAGAACCTACTACATAGCGCAGGGAACTCTACTCAGTGCTCTGTGGTGACCTAAATGGGAAGGAAATCCAAAAAAGAGGGGACATATGTATATGTATAGTTGACTCACTTTGCTGTACAGTAGAAACTAACATGACATTGTAAAGCAACTACACTCCAATAAAAATTTTAAAAAGAGAAAGCATATATCCACACAAAGATCTGCATGCAAATGTTCATGTTAGTTTATTTGTGAAACCCAAAAGCTGGAGAAAAACCCAAATGTACATCAACAGGTGAGTGGGCAAATAGTGGTATATCCACACAACAGAATATTATTTGGCCATTAAAAAAACGAATGGTCTATGGACACATGCTACAACACAGATGAATCTCCAAAGCATTTTGCTGAGTGAAAGAAGCCAGACCAAAAAAAAAAAAAAAGTACATACTACCCAAAGCAATCCACAGATTTAATATGATCTCTATCAAATTACCCATGACATTTTTCACAGAACTAGAACAAATAATCCTGAAATTCATATGAAACCATAAAAGACCAGAATCACCAAAGCAGTCCTGAAGAAAAAGAACAAAGCAGGAGACATAACTCTCCTAGACTTCAGACAATACTAGAGAGATACACTAATTAAAACAGCATGGTACTGGCACAAAAACAGACATGTGGATCACTGGAACAGAATAGAGAGCCCAGAAATAAACCCACAGACCTGTGGCCAATTAATCTTCAACAAAGGAGGCAAGAATACACAATGGAGAAAAGACAGTCTTTCAGCAAGTGGTGTTGGGAAAGCTGGACAGCCGTGTGTAAATCAATGAAGTTAGAACACTCCCTCACACTATACACAAAAATAAACTCAAAGTGGCTTAAAGACATAAGATGTGACACCATAAAACTCCTAGAAGAGAGCATAGGCAAAACATTCTCTGACATAAATCATACCAATGTTTTCTTAGGTCAGTTTCCCAACGCAATAGAAAAAGAAACAAAAATAAACAATGAGATCTAATCAAATTTACAAGCTTTTGTACAGCAAAGGGAATCATAAACAAAACGAAAAGACAACTTACAAACTGGGAGAAAATATTTGTAAATGATGCGACTGACAAGGGATTAATTTCCAAAATATACAAACAGCTTATAAAACTCAACAATAAAAAAATCAAACAACCTTAGCCAAAAATGGACAGAAGACCTAAATAAACATTTCTCCAAAGAAGACATACAGATGGCAATAGCCACATGAAAAGATGCTCAACATCGCTAATTATTAGAGAAATGCAAATCAAAACTATAATAAGGCACCACCTCATACCAGTCAGAATGACCATCAGTAAAAAGTCTACAAATAACAAATGCTGAAGAGGATGTGGAGAAAAGAGAACCCTCCTACACTGTTGATGGGAATGTAAGTTCAGCCATGCACCAAATGTAAGTGCAGCCACTGCAGAAAACAGTACCGAGGTTCATCAGAAAACTAAAAATAGAATTACCATATGATCCAGCAATCCCAGTCCTGGGCATATACCCAGACAAAACTATAATTCAAAAAGATGCATGCACCACTATGTTCATAGCAGCACTATTCACAATAGCCAAAACATGGAAACAACCTAAATGATCATTGACAGATGAATGGATGAAGATGTGGTACATATACAATGGAATATTACTCAGCCTTAAAAAAGAATGAAGTAATGCCATTTTCAGCAACATGGATGCAACTAGAGATTATCATACTAAGTGAAGTAAGTCAGAAAGAGAAAGACAAATACCATATGATGTCACTTATATGTGGAATCTAAAATATGACACAAATAAACCTATCTATGAAACAGAATCACAGACATAGAGAACAGACTGGTGGTTGCCAAGGGAGGGGGGTTGGGGGAGGCATCGAGTGGGAAGTTGGGGTTATTAGATGTAAATTTTTATATATAGAATGGATAAACAGTAAGGTCCTAGCACAGAGTACAATATTCAATATTCTATGATAAACCTTAATGGAAAAGAATATTTTTTAAATAATGTATAAATGTATATATATATATATATATATATACACACACACATATATATATATATTCAGTTACATATATGTGTATATATGAATCACTTTTCTGTATGATAGTAATTAACACAATATTGTAAATCAGCTACACTTCAATTTAAAAACTTAAAAAAAATTTTTAATTAAAAAAAGTATATATATTTTTATTGAAGTATAGTTAATTCACAGTATTGTGTTATTTTCAGGTGTACAGCAAACTGATTCAGTTATACATACATATTTTTTCAGATTATTTTCCATTATAAGTTATTACAAGATATTGAATATCGTTCCCTGTGCTATACAGTAGGTCCTTGTTGTTTATCTATTTTATAGTAGTGTGTATCTGTTAATCCCATACTCCTAATTTATCCCCCCCACCTCATCCCTTTCCCCTTTGGTAGTCATAAGTTTGTTTTCTATGGCAGTGAGTCTGTTTCTGTTTTATAAATAGATTCATTTGTATTATTTTTTAGATTCCATATATGTGATGATATCATATAATATTTGTCTTTTTCTTTCGACTTACTTTACTTAGTATGATAATCTCCAGATCCATCCATATTGCTGCAAATGGCAATATTTCATTTTTTATGGTTGAGTAATATTCCATTGTATATAAGTACCACATCTTCTTTATCCACTCATCTGCCAATGAACACTTAGGTTGCTTCCATGATAGAAGTATATTTTATTGAAGTTTTTATATTAACTTACAACCCACGAAAACATGACCATCCTGCTATCCTTCACATTGAAAAGAAAGGGAAAAAAACACAATTATTCACTCTATTCTACAATTAGAAATGATGGCTTCTTCCTTCTCTAAAAAAAACTGTAGAGTGAGTTGGAGGCAGAGATAAAGATAAAATTGGTGTCTGGCTGCTGTGACAGGCTCTCTGTAGTGCATCACAGGGCTGCCCTCTACCCACAGCCAGCCCAGATAAAATGAGGTATTTGAATCCTGCCCAGAGACTGGTCTCTGGGTTTGCACCTCTTCACTGATTTCTTAGTGTAAAGGCTGGTGGATGATCAGCTCACTGGTCCTTCTGCCAGGGATGCCAGGGGACAAACAGCAGTGCGGTTTGGATGCGCTGCTCACCTAGAACTATTGACGAAGGAAAGACACTGGGGCACCAGAGCCCGCTCAGGACCATCTGAAAGCTCTCAGAGAACCCATCTGAAATTTGTATTTCATGTTCCTTTACATTTTGATAATGTTAAAATTATGTGTTTAATAAACATTGAACCTGGCTCTCACTGTGCATCAAACTCTTTGCAAACGTTAACTCATGCATCCTCATGACAGCCCCTACCTTCTCATCTCATCCAATGGATGAGAACATGGGCACAGCGAGGTGAGGGGGCAGGTCCAGGACTCAGCAATGAAGGAGGGAGAAGGGTTTGAGCTCAAGCAGAATCTTGTTCTTGACCACGCTGCTCTGGCTGCCTCTACAACACCAACTTTAGGAATGAACGACAGGCAGACTGATGAGGCATAGCTCATTGAGAGAACAGCACTGTGTACCAACGTGGAACACTGAGTGTTTGGTGCCAAATCTACCTGTGTGAGTCCAGAGATGGATGTCCAGGGACCCCATAGCTGGTTTTGCTCTGGCAAGATGTTCAGTGAATGATCCCCCCAAGTGTTTCCTTCCTGCGTGATCCATATACCTTCCAAGCCCCATGTACTCGTGAAGGAAGAACACACCTGAGAGAAGCTCAAGTCTGGGAACAGGGAAGCGGCCGCTGAGAAGGCTGCGAGAGTCCAGATGGAATCCAGAGGGTCTGGATGAGAAGTGCATGGATGGACGTCAAGGGACCCTGCTCACAAAAGCAGAGATGGAGACTGATGGTTGTGAAGTGTATGGAGGGTCCCTCTGTGAGAAGAAAAGAAAGAGAAGGTAGGGAGGACATGGATTATGTTTGTTTGATCTCTAACTGACACACGCTGACGATGAGCTCATGCTGTCTGCCGTCCCCCACTTTGCTAAAGGATGCACCATTCCTCCAGACACCTGCTCCGTGAGAGTCAGGGGTCAGACCCCCTCGGGGCCGACCTTTCAAGCTCTGGCAGCACATGGCAAGAAGGAGGACCCTCCCTCGCCTTCCCTGTCATGATTTGCTCCTCACACTGTGCCTCCCAGCCCCACCCACTTCATCTGGGACAATGACCTGCTTGCCCTTGAATCCATGACATCATCAGATTGAAATCCAACAGTGGGATTTACCTTAACAGATCCAGGTGCTTCTATGGGGTCTTTGCTACATTCATTGGGAAACATCATACAGAAAAGAAACAAAGTCAATAGAATATGTGAGAAGTTATAGGGAGGAGTTTTTCAGATCACTGAGAAATAGAGGGGAAAAAACATGCTGCTCTTCAGACCTGGGAATTGCTTTAAATCTTTTATTAATTTTTTGCCTTCTATTACTTTTTATGTCTTTAAACATGGCTAGATGTTTAACTTAGACCTTCTTCATCAGCTTTGTGCAGAAAAAAAAATACACCATTCAGTGCATCAGTTACAATTGGCCACACTGAAACTCAAAACGTCTGAAGGGGTTATTACCTTAAAGGTGATGGTATTACCTCTTAATACCATCACCTTTAACTCTCAGGAAAAAGAGTGATTCAAAGCTGGGGCGCTCAGGAACTTCCCTGGTGGTCCAGTGGTTAGCCTCTGTGCTTCCATGGCAGGTTTGATCCCTGATCGGGGAACTATGATCCCACATGCTGCTCAGCACAGCCAAATACATCAATTAATTAATAATAATAAAAAAGACTTCCCTGGTGGTGCAGTGGTTAAGAATCTGCCTGCCAATGCAGAGGACACGGGTTCAAGCCCTGGCCCAGGAAGGTCCCACATACTGCGGAGCAACTATGCCCGTGCACCACAACTACTGAGCCTGTGCTCTAGAGCCTGCTGGCTGCAACTACTGAGCCTGTGTGCTGCAACTACAGATGCCTGTGTGCCTAGAGCCCATGCTCCACAACAAGAGAAGCCACGGCAATGAGAAGCCCATGCACTGCAACGAAGAGTAGCCCCACTCGATGCAACTAGAGAAAGCCCACACACAGCAACGAAGACCCAATGCAGCCAAAAATAAATAAATAAATTTATTTATTTTAAAAAATTAATTAAAAAAAAATCTGAGGCACTCAGTTCAGGAGGAAATTCACAGAACAGACACTGTTGGCAAAAGGAGGTGAGGAGCAATGCAGTGCTGCTTAGAATCAGTAACTTGTCAATGATTAATTTAAAGAAAACTATCATCTGACACGATCGAAACTGAGAAATAATCCTCCATAACAAGAGTCAAACAAGGGCATGAATTGCCCAACCATCGTTTCTTATTCAAGAATCACTAGAGTTCATTTAGGAATTTCATTTTGTAACTGAAATAAAAGAGTTGAATGTACATTGCAGGATGCTCTCTCCATTTTTCAGGCCAGTGTTTGAGATGCTAAATATCAAAGGCAACAGAGATTTTTGTATCAGTGCTTGAGATAAATGACATTCTGTGTTCTGTCATCCAGACAAGAAACGTGGTGGTGGTGGTGGTGGTGGAGTGAATGCCACTTTCCTCATTTCAATTCATTCTGAAAACCCCTTCTAAGGGAAATATAACAAGTGCTTAGTGGAATGTTTTTCTAGGCTTTATTTGAATTTTAATGTGTTAATTAAGCCCCCAAACTGTGTTTCCACTTCATCTGTAATTAGATACTTGAGTTTTTGAAAGCGACATTGCAGCTAAGTGGGGAAAGGTTAGTCATCCAGTAACCAAGCAGGACCCTATGAGGCCTTCCCAGAATAGACCCCCCCACCCATGTCCTCTGCCTGCCTTTTGTCTGTAGAAAAACTTTAGCCAAAGAATAAATTTAATCAGAGAAGTGAGAAAATGCATGAAAAAAGGGAAACAGTCAATCAAGACAAAATAATAATAACTTAGCCGTTAAACAAGTCAAGGACATTTAGTTTTTCCTCAAGGACTATAGATAATATTCTGAGCAGTGTCCTTTAAGCTGTTTTGCATATATGACACTCCCACCAGGTGGAAGAGATTAACTATATGCTGACCCCAAGCACATTTTTGCTGCGCCGCACAGTTTGCGGGATCTCAGTTCCCCCACCAGGAATTGAACCCAGGCCACAGTGGTGAAAACACCAAATCCTAACCACTAGACCACCAGGGAATTTCTGGGACACACAGTCTTGAGGGTACTAGCCCACTGCGGCCCCCTTTGCCTGGAAAAGCAATAAATCTACTCTTTTCTTCTTCACCCAGCACACTGTCTCCACATTTCTCCTTGGCACTGGTAAACAGAAAGCAAGTTTGGGCAACAATCCATGTAGAAGAAAGAATGAAATGGAATCCCTACCTAACACCAAACACAAAGATCAGTTCTAGACAAATTAAGTAAAACAGAGATAAAAATTTCATCAAATTAAGCCCTGAATCCAAATGGCTTTACTGGTATAATGCTCTTCATAGTATTCTCTTATTATATGACCAAGTTCTATAGTTTATAGAATCAACCCATATTACAGGCATACCTTGGAGATATTGCAGGTTCAGTTCGAGACCACTGCAATAAAGTGAATATCCAAATAAAGTGAGTCATACAAATTTTTTTGGTTTCCTAGTGCATATAAAAGTTATGTTTATACTGTAGTCTATGAAATGAGCAATAGCATCATGTCTAAAAATATAATGTACATACCTTAATTTTAAAAAATACCGCCTTGGGAATTCCTAACAGTCCAGCAGTTAGGACTCTGAGCTTTCACTGCCAAGGACCTGGGTTCAATCTCTGGACTAAGATCTCACAAGCCACGTGGCATGGCCAAAAAAACCCAACTTTCTTGCTAAAAAAATGCTAACCATCATCTGAGCCTTCAGCAAGTCATAATCTTTTTGCAATAGCAACATCAAAGATCACTGATCAATGAGCCAGCTCTCTCTACCTGTGACTTGCGAGAGTGGCACCTCCAGTGGAATCCTGTGGGACATAACTCATTTTCCATGTGGATAGGAATTATCAAAGCAAAAACTGCACTAGGCAGAGTTATAGAGATTTCAAAAATTTTCTCTTGAAGTGGACCTTCAGGATGGCGGAGGAGTAAGATGTGGAGATCACCTTCCTCCCCACAAATATATCAAAAATACATCTACACGTGGAACAACTCCTACAGAACACCTACTGAACACTGGCAGAAGACCTCAGACTTCCCAAAAGGCAAGAAAATCCCCCACATACCTGGGTAGGGCAAAAGAAAAAACAGAGACAAAAGAATAGGGATGGGACCTGCACATCTGGGAGGGAGCTGTGAAGGAGGAAAATTTTCCACACACTAGGGAGTCCTTTCACTGGCGGAGATGGGGGTTGAGTGTGGGGGGGGGAAGCTTCAGAGCCACAGGGTAGAGCACAGTAACAGGGGTGCAGAGGGCAAAGTGGAGAGATTCCCGCACAGAGGAACAGTGCCAACCAGCACTCACCAGCCTGACAGGCTTGTCTGCTGATGGGGGCTGATGGGGCCTGGGAGCTGAGGCTTGGGCTTTGGAGGTCAGATCCCAGGGAGAGGACTGGGGTTGGTGGTGTAAACACAGCCTGAAGGGGGCTAGTGCACCACAGCTACCCAGGAGGGAGTCCAGGAAAAATCTGGAACTGCCTAATTGTCAAGAGACCATTTTTTCGGGGTGCACGAGGAGAGGGGATTCCTTCCCTGTCTGCCCATGGAAGGCAGAGCACCACCATCCAGAGATGGGCGTGAGCTCCAGCTATCAGCTCGAAACCCAGAGAAGGGCATGAAATGCTAAGGCTGTGTGCTGCCTTTATTATGCCTCAACATAATAAAGGCCATATATGACAAACCCACAGCAAATATCATTCTCAATGGTGAAAAACCAAAACCATTTCTTCTAAGATCAGGAACAAGACAATGTTGCCCACTCTCACCACTATCATTCAACATAGTTTTGGAAGTTTTAGCCACAGCAATCAGAGAAGGAAAAGAAATAAAAGGAACCCAAATCAGAAAAGAAGAAGTAAAACTGCCACTGTTTGCAGATCACATGATACTATACATAGAGAATCCTAAAGATGCTACCAGAAAACTACTAGAGCTAATCAGTGAATTTGGTAGAGTAGCAGGATACAAAATTAATGCACAGAAATATCTTGCATTCCTATACACTAATGATGAAAAATCTGAAAGTGAAATTAAGGAAACACTCCCATTTACCATTGCAACAAAAAGAATAAAATACCTAGGAACAAACCTACCTAGGGAGACAAAAGACCTGTATGCAGAAAACTGTAAGACACTGATGAAAGAAATTAAAAATGATACAAACATATGGAGAGATATATCATATTCTTGGATTAGAAGAATCAATATTGTGAAAATGACTATACTACCCAAAGCAATCTACAGATTCAGTGCGATCCCTATAACACTACCAATGGCATTTTTCACAGAACTAGAACAAAAAATTTCACAATTTGTATGGAAACACAAAAGATCCCATATAGCCAAAGCAATCTTGAGAAAGAAAAACGGAGCTGGAGGAATCAGGCTCCCGGACTTCAGACTATACTACAAAGCTACAGTAATCAAGACAGTATGGTACTGGCACAAAACAGAAATATAGATCAATGGAACAGGATAGAAAGCCCAGAGATAAACCCATGCATATATGGTCACCCTATCTTTGATAAAGGAGGCAAGAGTATACAATGGAGAAAAGATAACCTCTTCAATAAGTGGTGCTGGGAAAACTGGACAGCTACACGTAAAAGAATGAAATTAGAACACTTCCTAACACCATACACAAAAATAAACTCAAAATGGGTTAAAGACCTAAATGTAAGGCCAAACACTATAAAATTCGTAGAGGAAAACATAGGCAGAACACCCTATGACATACATCACAGCAAGATCCTTTTTGAACAACCTCCTAGAGAAATGGAAATAAAAACAAAAAAAACAAGTGGGACCTAATGAAACTTAAAAGCTTTTGCACAGCAAAGGAAACCATAAACAAGACAAAAAGACAACCCTCAGAGTGGGAGAAAATATTTGCAAATGAAGCAATTGACAAAGGATTAATCTCTGAATTATCCAAGCAACACATGCAGCTCAATATAAAAAAAACAAACAACTCAATCCAAAAATGGGCAGAAGATCTAAACAGACATTTCTCCAAAGAAGATATACAGATTGCCAAAAGGATGCTCAACATCACTAATCATTAGAGAAATGCAAATCAAAACTACAATGAGATATCACCTCACACCAGTCAGAGTGGGCATCATCAAAAAATCTACAAACAATAAATGCTGGAGAGGGTGTGGAGAAAAGGGAACCCTCTTGCACTGTTGATGGAGTGTAAATTGATACAGCCACTATGGAGAGCAGTATGGAAGTTCCTTAAAAAACTAAAAATAGAACTACAATATGACCCAGCAATCTCACTACTGGGCATATACACTGAGATAATCATAATTCAAAGAGTCATGTAACGCAATGTTCATTACAGCACTATTTACAATAGCCAGGATATGGAAGCAACAGATGAATGGATAAAGAAGATGTGGCCCATATATACAATGAATATTATTCAGCCATAAAAAGAAAAGAAATTGAGTCATTTTTAGTGAGGTGGATGGATCTATATAGTCTGTCATACAGAGTGAAGTAAGTCAGAAAGGGAAAAGCAAACACCGTATACTAACACATATATATGGAACATAAAAAAATTGGTTCTGATGAACCTAGGGGCAGGACAGGAATAAAGATGCAGACGTAGAGAATGGACTTGAGGACATGGGGAGGGGGAAGGGTAAGCTGGGATGGAGAGAGTAGCATTGACATATACACAATACCAAATGTAAAATAGATGGCTAGTGGGAAGCAGTTGCATAGCACAGGGAGATCAGCTTGGTGCTTTGTGACCACTAGAGGGGTGAGATAGGGAGGGGGGGAGGGAGATGCAGGAGGGAGGACATATGGGTATATATGTATGCATACAGCCGATTCACTTTGTTATACAGTAGAAACTCACACAACATTGTAAAGGAATTATACTCCAATAAAGATGTTAAAATTATTAATTAATTAATTAATTAAAAATGCCTGGAGAACAATGAAAATGGAAACACAACAATCCAAAATCTATGGCACACAGCAGAAACAGTTCTAGGAGGGAAACTTATAGTGATACAAGCCTACTTCAGCAAACAAGAAAAATCTTGAATAAATAATCTAACATTATGCCTAAAGAAATAGAAAAAGAAGAAAAATGCAAAGTTAGTAGAAGGAAAAAAATAAAGATCAGATCAATAAAATAGCATCTAAAAAATAGAAAAGATTAATAAAACTAAGAGCTGATTCTTTAAAATATAAACAAAATTAATAAACCTTTAGCCAGATTCATCAAGAAAAAAACAAGGTCTAAATAAATAAATTCAGAAACAAAAGACGAAACATTACAACTGATATCACAGAAATACAAGGGATGATGAAAGATTACTATCATACACCAATAAAATGAACAATCTAGAGTAATGGGTAAATTCCTAGAAATGTGCAGTATCCCAAGACTGAATCAGGAAGAAATAGAAAATATGAATAGACTGATTACCAGTAATGAAATTGAATCAGTAATAATAATTTTAAAAACTCCCAATAAACAAAAGTTCAGGACCAGATGGCTTCACAAATGAATTCTACCAATCACTTAAAGAAGAGACAACACCTGTCTTTCTCAAGTTGTTCTCAAAAAATTGAAGAGGAAGAAATGCTTCCCAATGTGTTCAAAGCTAGCATCACCTTGATACCTAAACCAGACAAAAACACCACAAACACAAAAATTACAGGACAATATCACTGATGAACACAGGTGCAAAACTCCTTAAGAAAATATTAGCAAACCAAATTCAATAATACATTAAAAGGATCACACACCACGATCAAGTGGAATTTATCCTAGAGATGCAAGGATGGTTCAATATCTACAAATCAATCAGAGTGATACATCACATTTACAAATTGATTAACAAATTCATTTTCAAAGAATGAAAATCATATGATCATCTCTATAGATGCAGAAAAAGCTTTTGACAAAATCCAACATCCATTTATGATAAAAACTCTCAACAAGTGGATATAGAGGGAACATACCTCAACATAATAAGGGTCATATATGATAAACCTACAGACAACATCATACTCAAATGTGAAAAGCTGAAAGAATTTCCTCTAAGACAAGGAACAAGCAAGGATGCCCAGTGTTGCCACTTTCATTCAACAAAGTATCAGAAATCCTAGCCGTAGAAATCAGACAAGAAAAAGAAATAAAATGTAATCAAGTTGGAAAGGAAGAAGAAAAACTGTCACTGTTTGCAGATGGTGAAATATTATATATAGAAAATCCTAAAGGCACCACAAAAAACTATTAGAATAAACAAATTCACTAAAGTTGCAAGATATAAAATTAATATACAGAAATCTGTTGCATTTCTATACACCAAAAACAATCAGAAAGAGAAATTAAGAAAGCAATCTCATTTACAACTGCATCAAAAAGAATAAAATACCTGGGAATAAATTTAACCAAGGAAGTAAAAGACTTGCACTCGGAAGACTATAACACACTGATGAAATAAACTGAAGACAACACAAACAAATGGAAAGTTATACCTTTTTTATAGATTGGAAGAATTAATATTGTTAAAATGACCATACTACCCAAGGCAATCTATAAATTCAAAGCAAAGTGTGTATGGAAACACAAAAGACCTCAAATAGGAGCTTCCCTGGTGGCACAGTGGTTGAGAATCCTCCTGCCAGTGCAGGGGACATGGGTTCGAGCCCTGGTCCGGGAAGATCCCACATGCCGTGGAGCAACTAAGCCCGTGCACCACAACTACTGAGCCTGCACTCTAGAGCCCATGAGCCACAACTACTGAAGCTCATGCACCTAGAGCCCATGCTCCACAACAAGAGAAGCCATCGCAGTGAGAAGCCCGTGCATGGCAACGAAGAGTAGCCCCCACTTGCCACAACTAGAGAAAAGCCCTCATGCAGCAACAAAGACCCAACGCAGCCAAAAATAAATAAATAAATAAAATTATTTTTTAAAAAAAGACCTCAAATAGCCAAAGCAATCTTGAGAAAGAAGAACAAAGCTGGAGGTATCATGCTCCCTGATTTCAAACTATATTACAAGGTGAATGTAATCAAAACAGTATGGTATTGGCACTAAAACAGACACATAGATCATTGGAACAGAATAGAGATCCCAGAAATAAACCCATACATATATGGGCAATTAATCTGTAACAAAAGAGGCAAGAAAATACAATGGGGAAAAGACAGACTCTTCAATAAATGGTTTTGGGAAAACTGGACAGCTACATGCAAAAGAATCAAACTGGACTACTTTCTCTTACCATATACAAAAATAAATTCAAAATGGATTAAAGACTTAAATTTAAGACCTGAAACCATATAACTCCTAGCAGAAAACATAGGCAGAGCACTCTTTGACATCATTCTTGGCAATGTTTTTTGTTTTATCTCTCAGGCAAGGGAAACAAAAGCAAATATAAACAAATGAGACTACATCAAACTAAAAAACTTTTACACAGCAGAGGAAACTATCAACAAAAGGAAAAGGTAGCCTATTGAATGGGAGGAGATATTTGCAAACAATATATCCGATAAGAGGTTAATATCCAAAATATACAAGGAACTCATTCAACTCAACATCAAAAAAACCCAATTAAAAAATAGTCAGAGGACTTGAATAGATATTTTTCTATAGAAGACATACAGATGTTCACAGACACATGAAAATCTGTGCAACATCACTAATTATTGGGGAAATGCAAATCAAAACCACAATAAGATATCACCCCACACCTGTCAGAATGGCCATCATTAAAAAGAACAAATACCAAGTGTTGGCAAGGATGTGGGGAAGAGGGAACCCTTGTGCACTGTTGATGGGAATGAAAATTGGTGCAGCCACTGTGGAAAATAGCATGGAGGTTTCTCAAAAACTTGAAAATAGAACTGCCATATGATCCAGCAATTTCACTTCTGGGTATTTACCTGAAGAAAACAAAAACACTAATTTGAAAAGATATCTGTACCCCAATGTTCACTGCGGCATTATTTACAATTGCCAAAATATAGAAGCAACCCAAGCATCGATCAATTGATGAATGGATAATGAAGATGTGGCATATGTACAATGGACTATTACTCAGCCCCCCCCAAAAAAAAGAGAAAGAAGAAATCTTGCCATTTGCAACAACATGGATGAATCTTGAGGATATTATGCTAAGTGAAATAAGTCAGACAGAGAAAGACAAATACCATATGATCTCACTTATACATGGAATCTAAAAAACAAAACAAAAACAGACTCACAGATGCAGAGAACAAATAGTTGGCTGCCAGAAGGGGGGACTGGTGGGGTTGCAAAATAGGTGAAGGAGAGTAAGAGGTACAAACCTCCAGTTATATAATAAATAAGCAACAGTGATATAATATATAGCATAAAGAGTATGGTCCATAATACTGTAATAACTTTGTATGGGGACAGATGGTTACTAGAATTATTGTGCTGATCATTTTATAATGTATGCAAATGTCAGATCATTATGGAGTACACTTGGATGTCAACTATATTTCAGTAAAAAGGAAGTGATTGAATTACAAGAAACTGTATTATAAACATGTCATTAGAAAACTTTGGGAAAAAAATGAACATTCACAATGTTGTGTAACCATTGCCACTATTTCCAGAACTTTTTCATCATCCTTACCCCCAGTCCCTGTTAAAGGACAATTTTGCAACGCCTGTAAACATATTATTTTATTTCATTTTAAAATGCAAAATATTTTGATTTTTGTTTTAATCAATTTGGAACATGTATTGAAATATAAAACAAATAATAGCTATTTCCTCTCAATTCATCCATATTTATAATAAATCTGGATAGCACATGGAAGAGGGTCTCTCTGAAAGTAATGATTTAGATATGCCACATTATTTGGTATTCTAAATACCTTTCAGAAAAATTTTTGTTAAATACCATGAAAAACACAAAATTGTAGAAAGTTTAATGGAATTTCATTGAATCTACAGGTAAATATTTTAAAATATTACTTTTTTCTTATCAGAAAATATGGCTTTCCTTCACTTTTTTCCCTATATGTGTACCTTGCATACCTTTTATATGATTTTTGTTTTTTAGTTTTTATTGGAGTATAGCTGATTTACAATGTTGTGTTAGTTTCTGCTGTACAGCAAAGTGAATCAGTTATCCATATACATACATCCACTCTTTTTTAGATACTTTTCCCATTACAGAGTATTGAGTAGAGTTCCCTGTGCTGCACAGTACTTATAAACATTTTAAATTCACATGCCCTATAGTCCAGCAGTTTCACCTCCAGGGCTCTATAAAAATATTCATAAGCATGAAAGAAGAAATTCATTGCTGTATTAATATTCAACTTAGGGACTTCCCTGGTGGTCCAGTGGTAAAGAATCTGTCGTGCATGCAGGGGACATGGGTTCGATCCCTGGTCTGGGAACTAAGATCCCACATGCCACGGGGCAACTAAGGCCGCACGCCACAACTACTGAGGTCACCCGCCTCAACGAGAGCGCCCACGGGCTGCAAAACTACAGAGCCCACGTGCCACAACTAGAGAAGAGAAAACCTGCACGCCACAACTCGAGAGAAGCCGCGTGAAACAACAAAGAGCCCATGCGTCTCAATGAAAGATCCCACATGCCTCAACGAAGATCCCACAGGCCGCAACTAAGACCCAACACAGCAAAAGATAATAAATAAATATATATTAAGAAATAGCACAAAAAAATTCAACTTAATAATTAATAAGTCACGGTAGAGTGGTATGGCCTAATTTTAAAATATCATTGCAAATGCATCATGGAAAACAAATTTGTTTCTACTAATTATTTGCAGCAATTTAAGCATTTATCATTTGAGGCAGTTTTGACGCTCTTATTCTATATCTTTATTTAAAATTTATATCTCAAAAATTATTAAGGCTAAGCACTGATACCTAAAAATTCTAAAAGAGCAGTATTTTTCCATAGTATTCTCTATGAACATTTAACTTTATTTTAAGAATGCTTCATATTTGAGATCTATAGGCCAGAAGAAGAATTCTATTTTTAAAAAGTGTTCTTGTGACACAGGAATAAGCATAGCGTAGGGTAATTTCATGTACCAAACATATTTATTCATTAACATTACACAAGCCATGAAGGAATTTGTCTTTTAAAATAAGGGAACATTGTTCCAGTGTCAAACATATACACAGAATTCACTTGTAAAGCTTAATACATGGAATGTTTTACTTTAGATGGAAGTCCCTGCTATTTCAACTTCCTGTATTTTTTTTCAGTGAAGAAGGGAGAATTGGAACACAGCCATGGTTATCAGACTGTAAAACTGCACAGGAGGTAAGCAGGCATCCCCACATCGGACAGCTGTGCTAGGATTGATTTCTTGGGGCCTCTTAGAGCCAGACCAGCCAGTGTCTATATTTGGAAACACCATAATTGCAGGATGTGTGATTATAATTACACTGAGTTAACAGCATTTGTTGCAATCAGAAATGTTAAATTGCTCAATAGAATTGTACATGCTTATTTAATAAGAGTATGATAAGATGGCTTCTTGAGTGCTTGGCTTGTGAGGGACACGGTGCCACAGGCCTTATTTATGTCATCTTAGCAACTGCCCCATGTCATTTTACAAAGGAGGAAACCAAGGCTTAGAGGATACGTTGACTCAGCCACAAGGGATGACGGCAGCGATCAAACCTCAAACTGGCTGAGTCCAACATCCATGAACTTAACCCAAATACTATATGGCCTCAAGCTGTCTTAGTAGGTGTATCAGATGGAAGAGTTCTCAATAGATTCTGGCTTGTTATGTGACTTGAATAAGAGTGAAAAGAAATCTTGAAAAAGCGCAACCCAGGATTTCTTATGTATGCCAGCATGTGCTGGTCTAATGCCACCTCATCTCAGCTCTCTGTGTTTGACAGGTTGTCTCTTCCACACTGGGGTAAATTGTTTATTTCACAGGCTCTTGCCAACACCAAGAGCAGAAGATGAAATCCCATCTCAGATCCTCTGAATAGAAGCAAAATCAGGATGCATTGATATGCATCCCAAATGGAAGATAAAATCTTTAACTTTTCCCCCAATCACCCCAAAGTGGAAAAGAACACTTATATGTTGCTCAGCCTTCTTACAAGTCCTTCTCCCTGCTAAGACCAGCCCTCATGATCAAAGTTGGAAGAAAATAAACCACTATCAATCTTAAAGCTCTCAGTAACCATAGAGAGCAACTCGCCCAAGCTCCGTCTTCACTGGGTAAAAGGTAGAAGAGAATTTGGCGGGATCTTATTACAATAAATGAAAGGAGTTGGTGTTGCAGAAATTTTTTCTTGAAAATTATGCAAAAAGCAGGTGGCTCTCAGTGTGCCTTCTTGATCTCATTCATTCACTCGTTCATTCAAGCCACAGTTACCGGCACTTTCCAAGGGTCACAGCAGAAATTCAGTGGTTGCCAGACAATAAAGAAGAAAGAAACATACAATGTGATGTTAGGTGGTGAGGATGATGTCTGGTTACAGTGAGTTCTCTCCAGTACACAATGTATACAACAGTCTGTGCACCCAGCCTTTGTCATGGTCAAAGCCATATTCTGGTACCAAAGGCTCTGAGCTCTTCTTATCCCATGCAGGCTGGGGGCAGAGTGGGAGGTTGAAAGTGGGGAAAGAGGAAGGACAGCACTTTTCAGCTGACTTCCTTCCCTTGCTGACGTCCATTTCCTCCTTGAAATTCTCATGCACTAGAGGAGGCTGTTTTGCTATATGCTGCTGCCGGAGCCCTAACATTACCCTGTGAGTTTAAGTGGTTTTGGTAACCTGTCTTCAGAAACATTGAATGATGTATTATAATGGCCTTTATAGAAAGTACCTAGTTCGCGGGTAAAATCTGAACTTGGAATCTTTTTGCAACTCTCTTGCCAATATCTTCAACTTCCTTCTCCCGCTGACCTCTGTCACTCCCTCCTGGAAAACCCCGGCCCCAGGGGCAGGGGGTGGGGGTGGGCAGTTCACTCGGTGTCTTCTGAGACCTTGCAGGAATCTCGGCCCTAATGGATCAGGACCCGCCGCCCCTGCAGGGTGAAGCTCTTACCTGGAAGGAGCTTGCCAACCCTCTAATGAAATGAGCTCTTTATCTCCCATCCTTCAGCCTCCCCTACACCCTCCACACTGGCAGAGGATCCCAGAGAACCTTCTGTCAGGCAGCTCCCCCTCCCTCCATCTAGCCCAGTACCTGCATTCGTCTGGCCCCCATGGATACTTCCACCCTCACTCCCTGCGCTCCAGCCACACCCTGTCCACCCCTCAGGCACTGCCTGCCCGCCCACCCCCCAACCCCCAACCCCCAACCTGATTCTCGTTATAGACTCTCATTTATTTATTTATTTAGTTAGTTAGTTGCATCGGGTCTTAGTTGCGGCTCCAGGGCTCCTTAGTTGCGGCTTTCCAGCTCCTTAGTTGCGGCATGCATGTGGGATCTAGTTCCCCCACCAGGGATGGAACCCAGGCCCCCCGCATCGGGAGCACAGTCTTATCCACTGCGCCACCATGGACGTCCCTAGACTCTCCCTTTAACAATCTCACCTTGCTCAAGTCTCTCTGATTAAAAGAGAACCAAATACTCCCCCTTAACGAGGTTTGCCAAATTTAGCAAATAAAAATACAGGTCGCCCATGGGAATTCCTTCCAGTGGTTAAGACTCTGAGCTCTCACTGCAAGGGCTCCGGCTTCAATCCCTGGTCAGGGAACTAAAATCCCACAAGCCACGTGGCCCAGCCAAAAAAAACAACAAAACAAAACAGGATGCCAGGTAAATTTGAATTTCAGATAAACCACAGACAATTTTCACTAAAAGCATGTCCCAAATAGTGCATGGGACCTATACTGAGAAATTATTCACTTCTTCTCTAAAGTTCAAATCTGACTGGGAGTGCCGTGTTTTATTTGATAACCCTACCCTAGGACCCCAGGTGGCTCCCCGGTTCCCACGCCATCACCTTTCTTTTACCATCTAACTTTTGAAAGGTTTGAGTTCACCTGCTGTCTCTTACCATGCATTCCCACGGCCTGGCTTTCCCCTGAAAGAGTTCCCATTAAGGTTAATACCTTGTAGCTAAACCCAGTATCTGTTTTATTGTCAACTCTCCTGGCATCTTGGTGGCCTTGAATGGTCCTGACTCTACCGTCATCTGCTGGATTCTGGAGACCCCGCCCTGGCCTCTGTGATGCCCCTTTCCGCATCCCCCATCTCCCCCCCCAACCCCCTGCACCATGTGGCCCCTCCGCTGGGGTATACCACAGGGTCTGGGGCTGACACTGGACCTGCCCCTTCCTCCTCCAGGGTTTCTTTCTTCTGCTGACAGTACCACTGTCTTCGCAACTGCCCAAGCCAGGAACCAGGGC
This sequence comes from Monodon monoceros, assembly GCF_005190385.1. NCBI lineage: Eukaryota > Metazoa > Chordata > Mammalia > Artiodactyla > Monodontidae > Monodon > Monodon monoceros. The sequence continues at coordinate 175,248,945 of NW_021703774.1, read as the reverse complement.
CTTGTGCCCCATCCCCAGATGTGTCTCTCCTGGAGGAGCCCCCCATCCCTTTAATCCATTTTCCTCACTGTAGTCAGGGAGATCTTTTGAAAACGCAAATCACATCAAATCCCTTCCCTGGCTCCCCAGTCAGTGTCCACAGTTTAAAATCCGAGCTTCTAAATTTAGCTTCTAAACTCTGGGGATTTGGTCCCTGCTGACCCTGCAGCTCCCTTCATCTCCCCTCCATTCCCTGACCCCAACGCTCACTCCCATTTGCCTGGGACCCTCGCTTCTTCTGGAAAACACACAGCCTGAGTAGATACCACCTACTCCTCCCATTTGTCCTCACCGTCCCCAGGAAGTCCTCCCTCCACCCCTGCTGTGTGTGCTTTTCCCCCTTCCCCACCAAGCACGCAGGCACCCTAATGCACTGCTGTCTCTTTACCAGGCTGGAAGTTCCAGGAGATCAGCGCTCTTGCCTCCTACTTCACGAGTCTACTCCTGGCACATAGTAGGTCCTGGTAACATTGTGTCTCTTATCAGTCCCCTGGCCTCAAAGCCCTCAAGGGGGAGGTGGGTCCGTTGTCTTCGTGTCCTAGCATGGGGCTGATCAGAGCATCCAGAGGATGCCGGTCCAATGAAGAGGTCTATTTCAGAGTCATCCCTTCAGTGGGTTTGTCAGAATCAGCCTCCTCCATGAATTTGTGAAAGACGTGTTAACTGAAAGTCTTCAGTGACAATTTGAAATACAGCTATCTGAATCAATATTGATATAATAAACAGCATTCATGTTTGTATGTGACTAAAAAGTCAGGTGTTGGGAGACAAAGAAATCCCAAACTTGAAATCTTTCTCGTACCTAGGCACTAAAGTCTGTTTCCATCGTTTACAAAGAATAGCACGTTATTTCACTATTAATTAGCCTTTATGATTTGACATTGCAACAGGAATAGAACTTTTAAAAAAAATAAGCGTTTTTCTTAGATATTCTTTTTTTCTGTGAAATGATCAATGTGTGTTTTATTATAGAGGTTTTTTTAAAAAGAGAGGTAAGGCTTCCCTGGTGGCGCAGTGGTTGAGAGTCCGCCTGCCGATGCGGGGGACACGGGTTCGTGCCCCGGTCCGGGAAGATCCCACATGCCGCGGAGCGGCTGGGCCCGTGAGCCATGGCCGCTGAGCCTGCGCGTCCGGAGCCCGTGCTCTGCAACGGGAGAGGCCGCAGCAGTGAGAGGCCCGCGTACCGCAAAAAAAAAAAAAAAAAAAAGAGGTAATGACTGCTCTTCTGGCCTTGCCACACACAGACCACACATAACTCACACTCTCTGTGGTCCGTGAGCACACCTCACCCACAGTGGAAAGATCGGCTCTGCAGAGGAGGGAGACACCCACTTCAGCCGCCATAGGCCCCTCGTATCAAAAGTTTCCACCAGAGTGATACCTTCCACCAAAGACGAAAATCCAAATTTGCTTCAGAAGTAACCGAAGCTTGTTTTGCAGCATTTAGAAAACTGTTTGCAACTTGTGCATCCCTAAATATGTTCATTTATTTGGATCAGAGAAATTTCCATGCATTTCTATTAAACTTAACTATTGGATTTCCTAAATTAATCCTCAAAGGGGACCATTTAATTCTGTCTTGATTTTCATTCTTTGTTAACTGTCATTTAGGGGGAAAGGTGACTCATACCCCCAAGTTCCTGTGTTTTTCATTTATAACATTTAGACATTATACCAAAATATACTATGATAAGAGTATGGTACAGTCTGTGTAATAAACATAGCCTCTGTCAGATAAGCAGAATAAATGGTGGATTTTCTGTGTTTATAATCTGGGACAAATGAATTAGCCTGGGTGACCCAAGCCTGTGGGGCATGACCGGTCCCTTTGTGTTTGTGGATAATGGACAACAGAGAATTAAACATCAAAAGTCCAAAGCTGAGAGTGAAAGCCACGTTGGAATTTAGTGCTGTAGTTTGGAAAAGGGAGAAAAAAGTTATACCTAGCTCTGTTCTGAAGCAGCACTGGTGAACGCCCTCAGCTTTGCTTTGCCTCTTATTTTAAAAGGATCGTAGCACCAATGACTGTTCTCTTATTCTTACCAGAATACCAGGTTAACAGAATTTTTGCCTGAAACCTCCTGGTCAGGCTCCCAAAATATCAACCGGCTCCACCCAGAGACCGCATATGAGCCATTCAGAGAAGGTCAAAGTGCTTAAGTCAAATCTCAAATGTTCTTGTTCTGGAAAAGTAATCATGCCCATTCGTACTTTTTCATGTGTTTGGTGAGATTGGCTAGAAAGTTTCAAAAAATCCTCCATAAATATTACCTTCATCTTTTACCATAAATAAAACTCTTATCAAAACAGTAAAGAAAGAGCCAAATGGAGGTACTTCATCTATTTAAATTAAAACAAAAAATGTTTCTGAACACATTATTATATCATACACCAAAGCTTCCTTTAAGGGGGAGGGAGGAATACCTATTATTACACTCATTACTGCATTAAATCTCTTTCCGGCAGTAATTTTCTTGGAATCTGACTGAAGTGTAGATCCAAGTCAGTGTGATAGAACAATTAACTGAGTCATCTGTCAAGTGCTTTTGTTTTCTTCCAGAAAAATCATTTGATATAACTCAACACCCTTTCATGATTACAAAATGAAAAACTAGCCCTCTGCACTAACCAGGAATAGAAGGGAACTTCCTTAAGCTGATCAAGTATATTTACCAAAAAAATACCCTGAAAGTATCCTCTATAAATAGGATAAAAAACAGACTATCACATTGTACTGGAGGTCCTGACAATAAGTCAAGCAGTACCCCAAGCCAAAGAAATAAATGACAAAAGACTAGAAATGCAAGAAACTATTATTAGGACAAATACCATGATTGTGTATATAGAAAACCCCAAAGAATCCACATACGTACTCTTAGAAAATAAAAGGAAGCTTAGGAAAGAGGCAGGCTATAAAGCAATATACGCAAATCAACGACATCTCTCTACTCCGACAACAAAAAAAAACTGCTTAAGAAGCAACAACAATGAACCTAGAGATAAATCTAACTAAAGATGTACAACTTCTGGAGAAACTATATGAAACTTTATTGAAGGACATTAAAGATTTGTCCTGCCAGGTATCAAGAGCTATTATTAAGCTACTGTAACAAAGACAGTGCGTATTGGCACACGGACAGACAAACTGACAAATGGAACAGAGTAGAGAGCCTAGAAACCGCCTGTGGATAGACGGAAATTTGATAAATGACAGAGGTGTATTGCAGATCCATAGGGAAAAAAGGGAGCATTGAGTAAATGGTACTGGGACTAGTGGTTATCCACAAACAAAAGTCAACATTGGATCATGACATACACAAAAATGATTCCTGATAGGTTAGAATTAAATACAAAAGACAAAACTCAAAACTTTTAGAATAAAATGTGAGGAAATATCTTTATGATATTGGGGCAGAGAAGCATTTCTTTAATCAGGACACCAAAAACAATGTTAACCATGTGAGAAAAGAGTTGTAAACTGAACCATATTAAATTAAGAACGTTTCCTCTTATTACCACAAAGAAAAAGAGAGACACAGTTAAAAAGAGAAAAAACAAATTGCAAACAAATATTTATAACACGTGTAAGTAACCAAAGATTATTATCTAGACTACATAAAGAACTTTTATGAATCAATAAGAAAAAGAGAAATAACCAAATTTTTAAATTGGTTTAAAAAACACGAGCAAGCATTTCTCAAAAAAGAAACACAAAATATATAAAAACGTGACAGAAATGCAAAATAAGACTATGGTGAGATGCCATCCTAAACCCACTAGGTTGGCAAAATTGAGTCTGAAAATGCCTGAGGGTGGCAAGGATGGGACTCAGTGGGATGCTTGTACACTGCTGACAGGAGCACCAGTTAGAACAACCACGCTGAAAAGCAGTTCAGCCCTGCAGTAGACTTTTTATTGTTCAGAAATATTTGCTGCCCCTCCTTGTGTGAAGATTATACTTTCTGCCCTATTATTGCCAAGCTTGGCTGCAGGAATTTTTCTTAAAGTTAGAATCTAGCCAACTACATATGGGTGTGTTCCTTTGCCACAAGATGGTCAATGTCCCAAGTAGAAGCTGCTCTCTCCACCTAAATCCCGGAGTGAAATAACATGGGACAGAGTCACAGTCAGCCTTCAACAGGCATGTAATGACATCCAGAAATGCACCTCTGCTGTGTGATTGTAATCTGTTAAGATTGGGGGGGGGGCTCATTTGTCATTTCTGCATAATTTAGCATATCCTTACTGACATGGGACTAGCTCATAAAGTTGAACATTCATATGCCCTAAGATCCAGAAATTCTACTTTAAGGAAGTTTCCCTAGAGACACTCTCAAATAGAAAACATATAAAAGAACATTCATAGCAATATTTTCCATAATTGAAAAAAAAAAAACCTGGAAACAACCCAAGTGTCCTTTGATTCAGAGTGGGTTGATAAATAATGGTATATTTGCAAAGCTGTACCGCAGTCAAAATGAGTGCATTCTAGCTAGCTACACACTATAACATGAATGTCTTACAAATATACTTCTGAGTGATTAAAGCACAAGTCTCCATACAGCACAATACCATGTTCATAAAGCTCAAAAACAAACAAAACTAAGTAAAATAGTTGTGGGGTACATAATTATATGATACATGGTTTTCTTTTAAGCAAGGAAATGAGAGACAACATTCCTGTGAGAAGTTGCCTGGAGTTGGGGTGGGGAGGTAGACAGGAGATGAGGGAGGGAAGCAGCACACAGATGGATGCTCTGATCCTGACTTTGACCCTATAAAGGGTCACTTATTAAATATTCTAGGTTTTGTGGGCCATACAATCTCTGTCACAGCTACTCAACTCTGCTGTTGCAATGCAAAGGCCACCTGAGGGTGCCTTGTGTGCTCCAGGAAAACTACTTATGGACTCTGAAATTTGAATTTCAGATAATTTTGCATTATGAGGTATTATTCTTATTCTGATTTGTTTTTGATTATTTAAACATGTAAAACCACCCTTAGCTCATAAACTATATGAAGGCACATGGCATCTCAGATTTGGCCCATGGGAGTTTGGCAACTCCTGCTCTAGCGCTCGGGTTGGGCTATGTGTTCATGGGTCTTCACTCCTGTTTCATTTACTAGTTTATGTATATAAAATATTACTGCTAAAGTCTTTAAGAATAAAATAAAAAGTAAGCTGTGGCTCAGAGGGGAGTAGGACAAAGGCAGAAGATGGAAAGATGGAGAGGACCAAGGATATGCAGGGACATTTGACTCTTTCCAAAACTGTTTCTCAAGGTCTGCTTTTTCTTCTTTTGTTCATTTGTTTGTTTGTTTGGTTTTGGCCACATTGTGCAGCATGTAGGCTCTTAGTTCCCTGACCTGGGATCAAACCTGTGCCCCCTGCATTGGGAGTGAGGTGTCTTAACCACTGGACCACCAGGGAAGTCCCAAGGTCTGTTATTTTTTAGTTTTTTGCTCTTGACCCCAAACTTGGGCAATGACGATGACTGTCCTCATTCTCCCCTGACAATGGAGGATGTCTTGTGTTGAATGATTGAACCCATGGAAAATTTGATGGGGGATAGTGCCTGCATCTTATGGCTATTGCCATATGTCATATTAGCACCAAAAATATATATATATAATTGATTTTGATTATAATTTTACCTGCACGATTGGCCTACATGATTAAATTTAAAATATAATTCTCTTTGGATTTCAAGAAAACTAGCCCAAACCTCTTAAGCAGTATCTAGAAAATATCACTTTTACCACCATTTCTGTCCCATTTTTCTGTTCTGTTAAAAGTGGTACATCTTGAAAGGCCAAGTCATTAGCATTTAGAAAAAAAAACTTGTTAGGGTAACCGTTGGTATTATCCAGTATGGAGTTTTTAAATTTGAAAGGTACGGTAGTGGGATCCCTCATATTTCTCCTGTGATTCTTCTCAAGAGAGTTCCAACACATCTGTGGATTTCCTCTTCACAGTTCACACACTCCTTCCTCTTCTTCTGGAAACCGGCAACTGCAGGCATCTTCCTCTTGGGCTGTTTGTACTGGTCTCATAAATGCTAAAAAGTAATTTAAGAGAGAGTTATCTTTTGTTGTCTGTTTGAATCATTTAACATTCATTTTCCATAAATCCCATTTGCAGAACATCTCTCAGCAGCAAACATTTTCAACTTTAGTTTGAACCAACTCACCAGCAAGTGAGGTAATAGCAAGTATAAACGTTTCTTCAGGATTATTTAAGATTTTTTTTCGTTTTACCAAATACTTTTTTATTGGTCCTGAAAAATACTAGTTTCTTTATTGTCTACAAAGGCTAAAAACAGTCTTGAGCATGAATCATTATAGCATAAAGTTAGTCATGTGCCAAACATAACTGTAGTTTCAGTTCAGCAGCACATGTTTTAGTCTTGAGGGTTACTTAGATTACACATTAGATGGCTTCTTTTGAATGAAATGCTTATGGCATCGAGATTTTAAAGTTACTCCCACTGCTTCCATCAATTAGTAAGTAAAGAACTGATTTGTGCACTAGCTTCCAGATTTTCATTTACGTGGTAGTGTATAGTATTTGTGTTATTGCCGAGCAACTTTCAATCCTAAAATATATATTAAATTATATATATATATACATATATATATACACATTCACACATATATAACTATATCCCCACACCCAAGCCCACCAGTAAATATAAATTATTTTTATAGCCTGTCAAAGCAAAAGGTCCGACCCCAATTTTACTTGCTTGTTACTATAAAAAATAAAAAATGACCAAAACCCAACAAGCACACTATCTCCAAGAACTTATGAAAACCTGGCAAGACATCCAGGAATACCAATGAGACGTTCTTTTCCTTTGAAATAGCATTAAAGATGAATTTTTAAATGGAAATCTGCTTCTGGAAAGATACAGTAGTCATACTTTTCCCTATTCTTCCTGCCAAGTATTGCTGAAAAGGCTGGACGTTTTATGTATAACAAACATAAGAGGAATCTGAAAGGTGGCAAGAAAGCAGACCAGTTAAGGAGCTTGGAACCCAAGGAGAAATATGGCCTTGAGTTCCCTGAGTATTCTCTCTGTTTCACATGTCCCAGACTGGGAACTGGAGAAGTAGGCTAATAAAAAAAAAATGCCCCAAGAAAAGTCTGATCTCTCTAGCTATGAAACCAGGAAAAGAGCAGAGTAACAAGACTAAAAGCTTTTAGATAATCACAGCTCTACTCTAGCAAAATAAACCATGGACCCACACCCAAGCACACCACTAAAGACACAGTAGAGAGCATAGACTTACACCCTTGCCAAGCTCTATCAAGGCTCACTGCCCCATCCTCATTGGGGCAGCATCAGAGGAGTCCGAGTGGAGAGCTAGGACTTCACCACCACTCAACAGTAACAAGGCCACCCCACCCCCCACCCATTCAGTGTCAGTGGAAACCATGTGGGGAGCAGGAACAAAGTATCTTTCCTCATCCCAGACAGGGTAGTATCAGTGGGGGCTTAGTGGGGAGCAATAACAAGGATCTACCACCCCCAGGAGGTCTAGTATAGAACCTGGACTTCCACCTCCACCTGGCAGCATCCTCCTTCCTCTGCCAGAGTGGTGTTAGAGGAACCCTGAGTAAACACCAGCTTTCAATTATATCCAAAGTCTGATAACATCATAGCCAATGTCTAGGTTTCAATTTTTTAAAAAATCACTTGTCATTCTAAGAACCAGGAAGATCTCAACTTGAATAAGAAAAGGCAACCGATGCTAGCATCTAGGTGATATAGATGTTAGAGTTATCTGGCAAGGACGTTAAAGCAGCCATCATAAAGATGCCTCACAGAATTCCCTGATGGTCCAGTGGCTAGGACTCAGCAGTTTCACTGCTGAGGGCCCAAGTTCAATCCCTGGTTGGGGGAACTAAGATCCCACAAGCTGCGTGGCATGGTTAAAAAAAAAAGAAGCTTCAACAAGCAATTGGGAACACATTTGAAACAAATTTAAAAAAGAAAAGAAAATTTTAAAAAAGAACCAGGTGACAATTTTAGAACTGAAAAATTACAATAACCAAAATGTAAAATATCAATGAATGGGCTCAGCACAAGAATGGAGAAGACAAAGGAAAGAATCATTACCCAATGTGAACAACAGAGAGAAAAGACTGGGGAAAAAAATGAACAAAGCCTCAGAGACATGTGGGGCTATAGCCAAAAAACTTAATATCATGTCATTGGAGTCCTTGAAGAAGAAGAGAAAGAGAGTAGGGCTGAAAAAGTATTTGAAGGAATAATGGCCAAAAATTTCCCAAATCTGGAAAAAGTCATAAATCTACAGATTCAGGAAGCTAAGTGAATGCTAAACAGGATAATCCAAAGAAATCCACACCAAGATACATTGTAGTTTAAGTTTGGAAAACGAAAAACCAAAAAAAGAAAAAAAAAAAAAAGAAAGAAAGAAATCTTGAAAGCAGCCAGCGAGAAGCAACACATCACTTATAGGGGAAAAACAAATTGAATGACAGTGAATTTCTTACCAGAAACCAGGCAGGCCAGAAGAAGTAGCACAACATTTTTCAAGGGCTGAAAGAAAAGAGCTCTCAAGCCCAAATTCTATATCCAGTGAAAATATCTTTCAGGAGTGAAGGGGAAATCAAGAAATTTTCAGACAAAAGAAAGCCTACCCTAAAAGAATGGCTCAAGAAAATTCTCTGAACAGAAGAGAGATGATTTAAAAAAAGGTATCTTGGAACATCAGGAAGGAAGAAAGAACAACAGAATGAGCAAATATATGGGTAAATAAAATAAACTTTCTTTCTCTTGAGTTTTCTAAATTATGTTTGATGGTTGAAGCAAAAATTATAACACTAAGATGGTTCTCAAAGCATGTAGCAGAAATATTTTAGGCAAGTATATTATAAATTGGAAGAGGTTAAAAGGATGTAAAAGGAGGTAAGATTTCTATACTTTTTTCAAACTGTTAAAATGTTGATGTAGTCTATGTAAATATGTATGATACTTAGAGCAACCACACAAGAGCCATACACAGATACACTCAAAAAATATAAAGAGGGCTTCCCTGGTGGCGCAGTGGTTGAGAGTCCGCCTGCTGATGCAGGGGACGCGGGTTCATGCCCCGGTCCAGGAGGATCCCATGTGCCATGGAGCAGCTGGGCCCGTGGGCCATGGCCGCTGGACCTGCACGTCCAGAGCCTGTGCTCCACAACGGGAGAGGCAGCAGCAGTGAGGGGCCCGCATACCGCAAAAAAAAAAAAAAAAGATAAATCAAAATGGAATTCTAAAAAATGTTCAAGTAATCCACAGGAATACAGAAAAAGAAAACAGAGAAATGAAAGCCAGAGAAAGCAAACAGAAAACAAAAAATAAAATAACATCTTGAGCCCTATCATATAAATAATTACAATAAATGTACATTGTTTAAATGTACCAATCAAAAGATAGAAATTAGTAGTGTGACCATTGTATGTAGTCTACAAGAAATTCACTTCAAATATAAAGATGTGGGAAGGTTGAAAGTAAAAGGATGGAAAAAGACATACCATGTGTATTATTAATTTTTTAAAAAGCAGGAGTGGCTGTATTACTATCAGATAAAGTAGGCTTCAGAGCAAAGAAAACCAGACATAGAGAGGGACCTTACATAATTATAAGAGTTAATTCACCAAGAAGGCATAGCAGTACTAAATATGTATACAACAAGCAACAGAGCTACAAAATAGGTGAAACAAAACTGACAAAACTGAAATGAGAAATATACAAATCCAGAATTATATTTGAAGAATTAAATGGCCTTCTCCCAAGAGTTGATAGAAAAACTTGACAGAAAATCAGCAAGGATATAGAAGAACTCAACAACATCATCAATCAACAGGATTTAATCAATATTTAAGAACACTCCACCCATCTTTTCAAGTGTCTATAGAACAGAGACCAAGATAGACAGTAACCTGGACCATGAACCAAACCTCAGCAAATTTAAAAGAAATCATACAGAGAGTGTCCTCTTATTATAGTGGAATTAAAATACACATCAACAGCAGAAAGAAAACAAGAAAATCACCAAAAACTTGGAACTGAAAAACACACTTTTAAATAATCAAGAGAAAAACAAAAAATACACCAAACTGAATGAAAATGAAAAAAACAACATATCAAAATGTGTGGATGCAGCTAATTCAGTACTGAGAAAGAAATTTATAATGTGAAGTTCTTATATTAGAAAGACAAAAAGTCTCAAGGTTCGGAACCAAGATGGCGGAGTAGAAGGACGTGCTCTCACTCCCTCTTGCGAGAACACCAGAATCACAAGTAGCTGCCGGACAATCATCGACAGGAAGACACTGGAACTCATCAAAAAAGATGCCTCTCATGCAAAGACAAAGGAGAAGACACAATGAGATGGTAGGAGCGGTGCAATCACAGTAAAATCAAATCCCATAACTGCTGGGTGGGTGACTCACAGACTGGAGAACATTTATACCACAGAAGTCCAAGCACTGGAGTGAAGGTTCTGAGTCCCACGTCAGCTTCCCAACCTGGGGGTCTGGCAACAGGAGGAGGAATTCCTAGAGAATCAGACTTTGAAGGCCAGTGGGATTTGACAGGACTGGGGGAAACAGAGACTCCAATCCTGGAGGGCACACACAAAGTTGTGTGCGCATCGGGACCCAGGGAAGGAGCAGTGATCCCATAGGAGACTGAACCAGACCTACCTGCTAGTGTTGGAGGGTCTCCTGCAGACGTGGGGGGTGGCTGTGGCTCACCAGGGGGACAAGGACACTAATAGCAGAAGTTCTGGGAAGTACTCCTTGGTGTGAGCCCTCCAAGAGTCTGTCACTAGCCCCATCAAAGAGCGAGGTAGGCTCCAGTGTTGGGTTGCCTCAGGCCAAACAACCAACAGGGAGGGAACCCAGGCCCATGCATCAGCAGTCAAGTGGATTAAAGTTTTACTGAGCTCTGCCCATCAGAGCAACAGTCAGCTCTACCCACCACCAGTCCCTCCCATCAGGAGGCTTGCACAAGCCTCTTAGATAGCCTCATCCACCAGAGGGCAGACAGCAGAAGCAAGAAGAACTACAGTCCTGCAGCCTGTGGAACGAAAACCACATTCACAGAAAGATAGACAAGATGAAAAGTCAGAGGGCTATGTACCAGATGAAGAAACAAGTTAAAACCCCAGAAAAACAACTAAAAGAAATGGAGATAGGCAACCTTCCAGAAAAAGAACTCAGAATAATGATAGTGAAGATGATCCAGGACCTCAGAAAAAGAATGGAGGCAAAGATCGAGAAGATGCAAGAAATGTTTAACAAAGACCTAGAAGAAATAAAGAACAAACAAACAGAGATGAACAATACAATAAGTGAAATGAAAGCTACACTAGAAGGAATCAATAGCAGAATAACTGAGGCAGAAGAACGGATAAGGGACCTGGAAGAGAGAATGGTGGAATTCACTGCCATAGAACAGAATAAAGAAAATAGAATGAAAAGAAATGAAGGCAGCCTAAGAGACTTCTGGGGCAACATTAAACGCAACAACATTCGCATTATAGGGGTCCCAGAAGGAGAAGAGAGAGAGAAAGGACCAGAGAAAATATTTCAAGAGATTATAGTCAAAAACTTCCCTAACATGGGAAAGGAAATAGCCGCCCAAGTCCAGGAAGTGCAGAGAGTCCCATACAGGATAAACCCAACGAGAAACACGCTGAGACACATAGTACTCAAACTGGCAAAAATTAAAGATAAAGAAAAACAATTGAAAGCAGCAAGGGAAAAACGACAAATAACATACAAGGGAGCTCCCATAAGGTTAACAGCTGATTTCTCAGCAGAAACTCTACAAGCCAGAAGGGAGTGGCATGATATACTTAAAGTGATGAAAGGGAAGAAACTACAACCAAGATTACTCTACGCAGCAAGCATCTCATTCAGATTTGATGGAGAAATCAAAAGCTTTACAGATAAGCAAAAGCTAAGAGAATTGAGCACCACCAAACCAGCTCTACAACAAATGCTAAGGAAACTTCTCTAAGTGGGAAACACAAGAGAATAGGACCTACAAAAACAAACCCAAAACAATTAAGAAAATGGTCATAGGAACATACATATTGATAATTACCTTAAATGTGAATGGATTAAATGCTCCAACCAAAAGACACAGGCTTGTTGAATAGCAAGATCCATCTATATGCTGTCTACAAGAGACCCACTTCAGAACTAGGAACGCATACAGACTGAAAGTGAGGGGATGGAAAAAGGTATTCCATGCAGATGGAAATCCAAAGAAAGCTGAAGTAGCAATACTCATATCAGATAGAATATACTTTAAAATAAAGAATCTTACAAGAGACAAGGAAGGACACTACATAATGATCAAGGGTTCAATCTCAGAAGAAGATATATCAATTATAAATATATATGCACCCAACATAGGAGCACCTAAATACATAAGGCAACTGCTAACAGCTATAAAAGAGGAAATTGACAGTAACACAATAATAGTGGGGGACTTTAACACCCCACTTACACCAATGGACAGATCATCCAAAATGAAAATAAATAAGGAAAGAGAAGCATTAAATGACACAATAGACCAGATAGATTTAATTAATATTTATAGGACATTCCATTCAAAAACAGCAGATTACATTTTCTTCTCAAGTCCGCATGGAACATTCTCCAGGATAGATCACATCTTGGGGCACAAATCAAGCCTCAGTAAATTTAAGAAAATTGAAATCATATCAAGCATCTTTTCTGACCACAACGCTATGAGATTAGAAATCAATTACAGGGAAAAACCGTAAAAAACAAAAAACATGGAGGCTAAACAATACGTTACTAAATATCCAAGAGATCACTGAAGAAATCAAAGAGGAAATCAAAAATTACCTAGAGACAAATGGCAATGAAACACGATGATCCAAAACCTATGGGATGCAGCAAAAGCAGTTCTAAGAGGGAAGTTTATAGCTATACAAGCCTACCTCAAGAAACAAGAAAACTCTCAAATAAACAATCTAACCTTACACCTAAAGGAACTAGAGAAAGAAGAACAAACAAAACCCAAAGTTAGCAGAAGGAAAGAAATCATAAAGATCAGAGCAGAAATAAATGAAATAGAAACAAAGAAAACAATAGCAAAGATCAATAAAACTAAAAGCTGGTTCTTTGAGATGATAAGCAAAATTGATAAACCATTAGCCAGACTCATCAAGAAAAAGAGGGAGAGGACTCAAATCAATAAAATTAGAAATGAAAAAGGAGAAGTCACAAGAGACACCACAGAAATACAAAGCATCCTAAGAGACTACTACAAGCAACTCTATGCCAATAAAATGGACAACCTGGAAGAAATGGACAAATTCTTAGAAAGGTATAACCTTCCAAGACTGAACCAGGAAGAAATAGAAAATATGAACAGACCAATCACAAGGAATGAAATTTAAACTGTGATTAAAAATCTTCCAACAAACAAAAGTCCAGGACCAGATGGCTTCACAGGTGAATTCTATCAAACGTTTAGAGAAGAGCTAACACCCATCCTTCTCAAACTCTTCCAAAAAATTGCAGAGGAAGGAACACTCCCAAACTCATTCTAGGAGGTCACCATCACCCTGATACCAAAACCAGACAAAGATGTCACAAAAAAAGAAAACTACAGACCAATATCACTGATTAATATAGATGCAAAAATCCTCAACAAAATACTAGCAAACAGAATCCAACAACACATTAAAAGGATCATATACCATGATCAAGTGGGATTTATCCCAGGCATGCAAGCCTTCTTCAATATATGCAAATCAATCAATGTGATAAACCATTTAACAAATGGAAGAATAAAAACCATACAATCATCTCAATAGAGGCAGAAAAAGCTTTTGACAAAATTCAACACCCATTTATGATAAAAGCTCTCCATAAAGTGGGTATAGAGGGAACCTACCTCAACATATTAAAGGCCATATATAAGAAACACACAGCAGACATCATTCTCAATGGTGAAAAACTGAAAGCATTTCCTCTAAGATCAGGAACAAGACAAGGATGTCCACTCTCACCACTATTATTCAACATAGTTTTGGAAGTCCTAGCCATGACAATCAGAGAAGAAAAAGAAATAAAAGGAACCCAAATCAGAAAAGAAGAAACAACACTGTCACTTTGCAGATGACATGATACTATACGTAGAGAAACCTAAAGATGCCACCAGGGCTTCAGTGGTGGTGCAGTGGTTGAGAGTCCGCCTGCCGATGCAGGGGAATGGGTTCGTGCCCCGGTCCGGGAAGATCCCACATGCCGCAGAGTGGCTAAGCCCGTTAGACATGGCCGCTGAGCCTGCGGGTCCGGAGCCTGTGCTCCTCAATGGGAGAGGCCACAGCAGTGAGAGGCCTGCGTACCGCAAAAAAAAAAAAATGCCACCAGAAAACTACTAGAGCTAATCAATGAATTTGGTAAAGTTTCAGGATACAAAATTAATGCACAGAAATCTCATGCATTCCTATATACTAATGATGAAAAATCTGAAAGAGAAATTAAGGAAACACTCCTATTTACCATTGCAACAAAAAGAATAAAATACCTAGGAATAAACCAACCTAACGAGACAAAAGACCTGTATGCAGAAAACTATAAGACATTGATGAAAGAAATTAAAGATAATACCAACAGATGGAGAGATATACCATGTTCTTGGATTGGAAGAATCAATATTGTGAAAATGACTATACTACCCAAAGCAATCTACAGGTTCAATGCAATCCCTATCAAATTACCAATGGCATTTTTTACGGAACTAGTACAAAAAATCTTAAAATTTGTGTGGAGACACAAAAGACCCCTAATAGCCAAAGCGGTCTTGAGGGGAAAAAACGGAGCTGCAGGAATCAGACTCCCTGACTTCAGACTATACTACAAAGTTACAGTAATCAAGACAATACGATACTGGCACAAAAACAGAAACATAGATCAATGGAACAGGATAGAAAGCCCAGAGATACACCCACACACCTATAGTCAACTAGTCTAGGACAAAGGAGGCAAGGATATACAAAGGAGAAAAGACAGTCTCTTCAATAAGTGGTGCTGGGAAAACTGGACAGCTACATGTAAAAGAATGAAATTAGAACACTCCCTAACACCATACACAAAAATAAACTCAAAATGGATTAGAGACCTAAATGTAAGACAGGACACTATAAAACTCTTAGAGGAAAACATAGGAAGAACACTCTTTGACATAAATCACAGCAAGATCTTTTTTGACCCACCTCCTAGAGTAATGGAAATAAAAACAAAAATAAACAAATGGGACCTCATGAAACTTAAAAGCTTTTGCACAGCAAAGGAAACCATAAACAGGATGAAAAGACAACCCTCAAAATGGGAGAAAATATTTGCAAACGAATCAACGGACAAAGGATTAATCTCCAAAATATATAAACATCTCATGCAGCTCAATATTAAAAAAACAAACAACCCAATCCAAAAATGGGCAGAAGATTTAAATAGACATTTCTCCAAAGAAGACAAAACAGATGGCCAAGAAGCACATGAAAAGCTGCTCAACATCACTAATTATTAGAGAAATGCAAATCAAAACTACAATGAGGTATCCCCTCACACCAGTTAGAATGGGCATCATCAGAAAATCTACAAACAACAAATGCTGGAGAGGGTGTGGAGAAAAGGGAACCCTCTTGCACTGTTGGTGGGAATGTAAATTGATACAGCCACTATGGAGAACAGTATGGAGGTTCCTTAAAAAACTAAGAATAGAATTACCATATGATCCAGCAATCCCACTACTGGGCATACACCCAGAGAAAACCATAATTCAAAAAGACACATACACCCCAATGTTCATTGCAGCACTATTTACAATAGCCAGGTTATGGAAGCACCCTAAATGCTCATCGACAGATGAATGGATAAAGAAGATGTGGTACATATATACAATGGAATATTAGCCATAAAAAGGAATGAAACTGGGTCATTTGTAGAGACATAGATGGATCTAGAGACTGTCATACAGAATGAAGTAAGTCAGAAAGAGACAAACAAATACCGTATATTAATGCATATATGTGGAACCTAGAAAAATGGTACAGATGAACCAGTTTTCAAGGCAGAAATTGAGACACAGATGTAGAGAACAAATGTATGGACACCAAGGGGGGAAAGCGGCTGGGGGGGGAGGTGGTGTGATGAACTGGGAGATTGGGATTGACATGTATACACTGATGTGTATAAAATTGATGACTAATAAGAACCTGCTGTATAAAATAATAAATAGGGCTTCCCGGGTGGCGCAGTGGTTGAGAGTCCACCTGCCGATGCAAGGAACACGGGTTCGTGCCCTGGTCCAGGAGGATCCCACATGCCGTGGAGCAGCTGGGCCCTTGAGCCATGGCTGCTGAGCCTGGGCATCCGGAGCCTGTGCTCCACAACGGGAGAGGTCACAACAGTGAGAGGCCTGCGTACCGCAAAAAATTAATTAATTAATTAAATTAAAAAAATATAATCCCCCCCACGAAAAAAATAAATAAAAATAAAGCACTAACCTTGGAAATGGTCATTGTATCATTAAAAAAAAAAAAAAAGAGGGCTTCCCTGGTGGCGCAGTGGTTGAGAGTCCGCCTGCCAATGCAGGGGACACGGGTTCGTGCCCCGGTCTGGGAAGATCCCACGTGCCGCGGAGCGGCTGGGCCCGTGAGCCATGGCCGCTGAGCCTGCGCGTCCGGAGCCTGTGCTCCGCGACGGGAGAGGCCACAGCAGTGAGAGGCCCACGTACCGCAAAAAAATAAAAAAAATAAAGAGAAAATGTCTCAAACCAATAACATAAGCTTCCACCTGAATAGAAAAAGAACAAAATAAATCCAAAGCAAGCAAAAGAAATGAAATAATAAAGGTAAAAGCAGAAACTAGTGAAATTGAAAACAGAAAAATAATAGAGCAAATCAATGAAACAAAGACCTGGTTCTTTGAAAAGTTCAATAAAATTGACAAATCTCTGTCAAGACTGATTCAGAAAAAAAAGAGAGAAGACACACATTACCAATATCAGTAGGTGATATCACTACAGACCTGCATACAACAAAAAAATAGTAAGGAAATAGTATAAATAACTTAAACGCATAAATTTGACAACTTAGATGAAATGGACCAAGTCCTCAAAAAACATAAACTATCACAATTCACTCAGTATGAATCAAATAACTTGAGTGCCCTATAATTATTAAGGCAATTGAATTTGTAATTAAGGAGCTGCAAAAAGAAAGCTCCAGGTTCAGATAGTTTCACTAGAGAATTCTATAAACTATTTAAAGAAGAATTAACACCAATTCTACACAATCTCTTCCAGAAAACAGAAGAGGGAACATGTCTCAACTTATCTGAGGAAGTCAATATTACCCTGATACCAAATCCAGACAAAGACAGTACTAGAAAAGAAAACCACAGATCAATATTCCTCATGAATATAGATGCAAAAATACTTAACAAAATATTAGTGAAGAGAATTCAGACATATGTAAAAATAATTATATACCATGACTAAATGGAGTTTAGTCCAGGGATTCAAGGCTAGTTTGAAATTCAAAAATCAATCTATATCATTCATCATCTCAACAGGCTAAAGAACAAAAATCACATAATCAAATCAATTGATACAGAAAAAAGCACCTGACAAAATTCAACCCTCATTCATGATTAAAAAAAAAAATCTTCAGAACACTTTCTCAACTTGATAAAGAATATCTACTAAAAATCTGTAGCTCACATCATACCTACTGGTGAAAGACTGAATGCTTTTCCCCAAAGATTAGAAGCAAGGCAAAGATATTCCCTCTCGCCACTCTTATTCAACATAGTACTGGACATTCTAGCCAGAATAATAAGGCAAGAAAAGAAAAAAAAGGCATATAGATGGGAAATGAAAAGAAATAAAGCTATTTTTTTTTTTGCAGATGACACTATAGTCTATGTAAAAAATCCCAAGGGATCTACAAAATACCCTAGAACTAGTAAGCAAGTTCAGCAAAATCACAGGACACAAAATCAAACTACAAAAACCAACTGTATTTCTATATGCTAGCAATGAACGTGTCAAAACCAAAATTTAAGATACCATGTCATCTGCAATTGTTAAAATTAAATACTAAGGCCTAAATTTAACAAAACATGTGCGGGACTGGATGCTGAAAACCACAAAATGCTGATGAAAGAAATCAAAGAAAATATACATAAATGGAGAGACATACTGTGTTCACTATCAGAATCCCAGCTGACTTTTTGCAGATAGGGATAAGATTATCTAAAATTTATATAGAAATGCAAACAAACTAGAATAGCCAAAACAATTTTGAAAAAGAAGAATAACGTGGGAGGACTCACTCTACCCTATACCCAATTTCAAGACTGTTTTACAGCTACCGTAACCAAGACTGTGTGGTATTGGCAGAAGGTAAAGCACACATATCAGTGGAACAGAAGAGAGAAACCAGAAAGAGTCCCCACACAAGTACAGCCAACTGATTTTTGACAAAAGTGCAAAAGCAATTCAATAGAAGAAGGATAATCTTCTCAATAAATGATGCTGAAGCTGTTGGACACCCATCAGCAAAAAAAATTAAAAATAATTTTAAAATATTGACTTGAAACTCTCACACCTTATACAAAACTTAACTAAAAATGAAGCATAGATTTAAATATAAAACATTTGGAAGATAACATAAGAGAAAGTCTAAATCTTTGGGACCTAGGGCTTGGTAAAGAGTTCTTAGGCATAATCCCATAAATGAAAAAAATTGACCAATTGGACTTCATCAAAATTAAAAACTTTTTATCTGCAGAAGATCATGTGAAGAGGATGAAAAGGCAAGCTACAGACTGGGAGAAAATACTTACAAACCTCACATCTGATAAAGGACTCATATTGAGGAGATATAAAAAACTCTCAAATGTCAAAAGTAAAACAAAGAGTCCAGTTAGAAAATGGGTAAAAGACATGAAGGAACATTTCACTGAAGAAGATATACAGGTGGTACATGAAAAGATGTTCAACCCTTAGGGAAAGGCAAATTAAGACCACAGTGAGATATCAGTACATACCTATTAGAACAGCTGAAATTAAAAATTGCTGCAATACAAACTGCTGGTGAAGATGAGGAGAAACTCTCCTACATTGCTGGTGGAATGTTAAATGGTACAACTCCTCTGGAAAAGTGTTTAGCAGCTTCTTAAAAAACTAAATACACACTTAGCATATGACCCAGTAATTGCACTCCTGGGCATTTATCTTAAAGATATGGAAACTTATGTCCACACAGATCTGTACTTGATTATTCATAGCAGCTCTAATGTAACAGTCATAAACTGGAAACAACCAAAATGTCTCTCGATAGGTGAATGGTAAAACACACTGTGGTACAACCTCACCTTACAACACTAGTCAGCAATAAAAAAGAGTCAACTATTGAAACACAACTCAGACGGATCTCAATGGCATTTGCTGAGGGGAAAAAAGCCAGTCTTAAAAGGTCTCTTATTTATGATCCATTTATATATCGTATGATACTATTTATATAACATTCTTGAAATGACAAAATTACAGAGATGGAAAACATATCTGTAGTTATGAGGGGTTAGGGATGGTGGAGGAAAGGGAGTGTTTGGAGTATAAAGCACTAGCAGAAGGAGACCTTTGTGGCGATGGAATAGTTCTGTATTTTGATTGTGCTGGTGGTTTACACCAAACTACACATGTGATAAAATGACATACAGTAAACTAAACACACGCCATGTGCCAATGTCAGTTGCCTGGTTTTGATATTGTACTGTAGTTACGTACGATGTAACCCCATGAGTGGCACATAAGACTTTTCTGTACTGTTTTTACAACTTCCTGTGAATCCCTATTTCAAAATAGAAAGTTTTTAAAAATAACCTAAAATTTTTTTAAATGGATTGCTGTTCCATTGAAACTCACTAATTACTCATAAGTACTTTTGAAAATCATTTTATAAAGACCTTTATTGTAGATTGGGGTAAAGCTGGGAGGGATAGTTGTTTAAAACAGAGGTTTCAGTGAGAACTTAAAGCTTAAATCAGAGGTTTAGACCTCAAAAAGAGAGTCAAAGAACAAACCACAGGGTCGGAAAATATATTTGCAGCACATGAACAGTAGACTAAAACATTCCTATAGGTTAATAAGAAAAGGACAAACAACCCAGTGGGAAAAGGCTCAAAAGATCAGGCACTTTGCAAGAGAGGAAATCCAAATGACCAATATAACATGAAAAGATGTCCAATCTCACTAGTAATCAGGGAAATGCAAATTAAAACCACGAGCTACTACTATACACCCACCAGACAGATAAAAATTAAGAGGTCTGATGACACTAGGTAGTAGCAAGGATTGGAGCAAAAAGAGCTCTCATATGCTGCTGTGAAAGTGTAAATGAGTCTATTAAATATTCTGGAAAACAGTTTGGTAAATCTAGTACTAAGGACCAAGATACACATTCCTCATGTCCCAGCAATTTTATTCCCAGGTTAAAAACAAAACAGAAACATGTGCTTATGTGTGCTGAGATACGTAGACAAAAATCTTCAAATAACACTGTCTGTAAGAGCCCCAAATTGGAAACAACCCAAGTGTCCAGGAATATTAAGATGGATAAACAAACGATGATACAGTCATTCAAGAGAAGAGTATTCAACACTGGAAATCAACTAAAGATAAATGCCACACGTGGATGAATCATAAAGATACAAAGTTGAGTGAAAAGGGGAAGGAAAATGTAGAACAGATACAGCGTGATTCCACTTGTCTGAAGTTCACAAGCAACCAAATTAAACCCTGTTCTTAGGTAGCAAAACTATAAATAAGAGCAAGGAAGTGAACACCGTAAGAATCTAGTTGTGGTTAGCACTAGTGGAAGGAAGGTTTTCATCTGGAAGGAACACAAGAAGCGCTTCCGGGGAGCAGAGTATGTTCTGTTTCTTGACCTGGGTAGAGTTACACAGGTGTTCATCTTACAGTTTGTTAAACTTTATGCCTATGCATTTTCCTGTATATTTCAAAATGTTCAAAAGTTTTATATTGTTTTCAGAAAGAAACTTTATACAAATTAGTGTACTGCACCTTTAGATAAGACTTTACTAATACTTCCCCTCCTATATTTTTAACAACCCACAAACTGACACTCTCCAGTCTTATTATGGTGGCTTGGGCTACATCACAGAGCTCTCAGAGCGCTCCTCCTATACATGAATCCCTCTCAGTAAGTCTAGCCTGCTATCTATGGCTCTGTTCTCCACGAAGACAAAAATGCAGGGCTTCCCCGGTGGTGCAGTGGTTGAGAGTCCGCCTGCCGATGCAGGGGACACGGGTTCGTGCCCCGGTCCGGGAAGATCCCACATGCTGCAGAACGGCTGGGCCCGTGAGCCATGGCCACTGAGCCTGCGCGTCCGGAGCCTGTGCTCCGCAACGGGAGAGGCCACAACAGTGAGAGGCCCGCGTACCGCAAAAGAAAAAAAAAAAGCAAAGAAAAGAAAAATGCAGATTGCCCCCATCTCTAAGCCTTTTGGAATAAATGTTAATAGCGTTCGTTTAGTGAGTATTGACCCTGTGCCAGGCACTTGCCCAGTTCCTTATAGAAATACTATCTGGCTTAATGAGTGGAATCCATTATTGAAATTTCTCATTTAATCCAGATCAGTGTCCTAATAATTCATCTCATTAAACCCACTTTAAGCTCCCTCCTTGTTCTCTAGGCCTTCTTCTAGCTGTGGGTCTAGTTCAGGTTAAGGCCATTCGTCAGCCAGAGGAGAAGTGCTAGATGGGGCAACGTTATTTTTGATTCCTCTGTGTCAGTGTCCTGTATCCACAGCTGAGTGGCCACACACACACACACACACACACACACACAGTTGCCCAAGGCTGCAGCATACTTAAAGTGGTCATTTTTCTGGAACCTTTGGGCTATGTTCTGCCATCACCAGGCTTTCTCCACGTCAGCATCATTGACATCTGGGGACGGCTCACTCTTTGTTGTGGGGCTGTCTTGTGTATTGTAGGATATTTAGCAGCATCGCTGAACTCCACTCGCTAGATGCCAGGAGCAAAGCACTCCCTACCCCACCGCTTAGACTGTGGCCACCAAAACTGTCTCCAGGCATTGCCAAATGTCCCCTTGGGGGCCAAACTGTCCCACTTGATAACCACTGTGCTATACTAACCTAGCTTCTGTAACTTAAAACAAATCATCTTTCTCTTCCTACTGTAAAAAGCCTAGCCTCAAAAAGCTCATAACGAATTTCCCTGGTGGCACAGTGGTTAAGAATGCGCCTGCCAATGCAGAGGACACGGGTTCGAGCCCTGGTCCGGGAAGATCCCACGTGCCACGGAGCAACTAACCCCGCGAGCCACAGCTACTGAGCCCATGTGCCACAACTACTGAAGCCCTCAAGCCTAGAGCCCGTGCTCCGCAGCAAGAGAAGCCACCTCAATGAGAAGCCCGTGCACCGCAATGAAGAGTAGCCCCCACTCACCGCAGCTGGAGAAAGCCCGCGCGCAGCAACGAAGACCCAATGCAGCCAAAAATAAATAAATAAATAGTTATTATTTTTTTAAAAGGCTCATATCTAACACTTTTATGTTCCTCTTACGTTGTTTGAATATATACAGAAGCTTCTTTCTGCCCTGTTTAACCACAGAGAAACGGAGCACCACGAAGGACGCCAAGAACAGCACTGCAGTCGACGTCAGTGCAAGAAAGAAGATAATGATCCGGGTGGTGTGACCTTTAAAACAGAACAAAAGGAGAAATTCAGACAAAAATAAAAGTTTGCAAATATGCTGATATTTATATTTGCGTTTGTAAACCCCTAAGCATGGGAAGTCGTGCCTTGGGCATCTCCCACCAGCTATCTTAGTAAACTTGCCTGCTTGTTAAGAAAACTTTTTTTTACAACCTTAGTCATTTTCCTAGAAGCCCACAGAAATTAAGTGGTTTGGCCTTTCTAGCCTATAGGAAACATGGAACTCTATAATCGCCATTACTTGGCGTTATCAAAGGCGTAGTGTCTGTTTGGGTGCAGTCTCGCCTCGCTCTGCTTACTAATGTGGAATTCAGAGTGAATAAGAAACACCCGAAGAAATGGATGGGTCCCTTGAAGCCAGGGTAAGAGAAGGAAGGCATGTCGAGGTGCCTGCTAGAGGCAGAGATGCAAGGCATCAGGAGTGACTTAGACTCCAATCCGAATGGCCACATACATTCATTTGATTTAACAGCAACAAACCAGCTACCTGGCTCTCCCCCAGGGGCAGGCGTGACGGTGGAGGATGCACCTGGAGAGAAGTCAGCTGTTGCTGGTCCGCATACCACATCGCTTTCCTTCGTCCCATTCACAAGGACAGACTTCCCATCCAAAGAACAGCTTAGATGGTCCAATGAAAAGAGTTCAAATCATTAATTCAGGTACGGATCATTCTAGTTAAAAAAGACTGACATTTTCTACCCAGTAAAGCAGTTCTGGTGAAAAAGACGTGTGGATCTGGGTTCATAGGCAAAGCAAAGATATTTTGAAAAACTTCTACTTGACCATCTGGGCGTCTACCAATGTTCACTTGGCTTTCATGGCTCTCCACAATTCATCCCACTCTATCTACCTAATTGGATTCTTCTTTCTTCCCAGGCTGGGGAGTCCTGTCCCACGACAGCTTACTTCAGGCTGTTGCCTGGTTAGTCTCTCACCCCCACCTTCTTAAGCATATTTGACCATCTCTGGCACACAGGAAGGACAGACAAGTTAGCCTAGGGTTAGGAGCTCCTAACTCCTAGGTTAGTTAGGAGACTCCTGGTCAGTCTGATGTGTTGACATCAGACTGACCAGGGTTTGAGCCTTGGGTCAGTCCCTTTGTAGAATGACCTTGGGCAAGTTGGGAAATCTCTCTAAGCCTCAGTTTTCTCATCTGAAAAATAAGATATACATGTCCCAGGGCTGTTGTAAGAGTAAACGACACTACGTGCCTGACTTACTCCCTATAAATGGTAGCCATCCATCATCATTGTCAACATCACCATCATCATTGTCCTGTGTCTTTCCCCTGCCTCTTTTTACCTAAAACAAACCCACCTATTCTCCAAAACCCAGTTCGATCCCACTGTCCATGCAGACTCACTTCCCTGCTCTGAACTATTTGTGTCAAAAGACAAACAAACAAACAAAAAACAAAAACAACTTTCTAATCTGTTATGGACCAATACTTTTGTAACACACAATAAGAATATAAATGTAAAATAATGATAAAAATGATTTTCTAGTAAGAAGATCAAATGCAAAAAGAACAAAGGTGTACAAAATACACTGTTGGCTATTTTATTACCTGTGATAGTCTTGTCTGCCCAAGACTATGTTAAAGCTTTTGAGGGAAGGAAACATACTTTACCCTCTTCTGTATCATTATCAATGCTGGCACTGAACACTTGAAGGTGGGTTGATCAATGGGGGAAAGTCAGAGGCAGCAAAGAGATTGGAAGGACACAGAAGAACACCTGGGGCAGACAGTAGCTAAGTTCCACTGGCAAATCTGACCTCATTGTTCTGGGCAGCACTTCTGGAGAAAATGCCCACTTTGGCAATCTAGTCACAATTACCCCATACTGTTCCCATACCACCTATTTGCATGTTATTCTATGTCTACACTTGATAGGTTTAAAAAAGCATCAGTGATCACATTCCTTGTCTTTAGAAAAGTTAAGCCAGATACTTTATTTTGTAAGCAGAAAGAAATGATACATACTCTGTCCAAGGTTTACAGTCACCATGTTCCCGATCATTAAATGTCCCAAAGGAACAGTCTTTACAACCTTTTGTAAAAATTAAAGGAATAATAAAAAAGGAAGCATTTTAATCATTTTTAACTTTCTCTGTGATGAACATGATCACATAATAACAAAGTCATTAACTTAATAATATCTGTACCGATTGTCTAACAATTCTTCCTGAATTTCATTAGTGATGAACAATTCTTCTTGAATAGTTTGTGATGAACATAATCCCATAATAAAGTCATTAACTTAATACAATCTACATAGATTGTTCAACAGTTTTTCTTGAAATGAAACCTTAATACG
Source organism: Monodon monoceros (assembly GCF_005190385.1). Taxonomy (NCBI): domain Eukaryota; kingdom Metazoa; phylum Chordata; class Mammalia; order Artiodactyla; family Monodontidae; genus Monodon; species Monodon monoceros. The sequence continues at coordinate 175,223,754 of NW_021703774.1, read as the reverse complement.
ACTAAAGGTTTTATTCTAATTGTACATAGACTATTGTATATGCATGTATAGGATGCATGAAAAGGCATGGTTCTGGTGAAAAACAAATGTTGTGATTTCAAATTATTTCCATTGATTGAGAAATAATTTTGTAAATATCAGATACTTAGCAGTTCATTACTATTACTTAAAGGTTCTACAAATGTACGTTTTATTTTGTAATCAAAGGACCAAGAACTAAGTTAACAACATATGACTAGACAACAAATTGGCACTAGATAGAAGAGGAAACCTACCCTCTTTTGTTAATTCTTGACCTTGTTTACAGTCCTCTTCACACATGTTACATCCTTCTCCCAGGCAGTAGAATCCCGACACACACTCGCACTCTGCATTGCTGGTGGAGGAACATGCTTTCTTGGTCCTGAAAACACCTACAAAGTCCCCCAGTGTTATAATACCCTTGATCTCCAAATCCAGGAAGCAAATTTATGTTCTGCAATAAAAACCATGCTTGTTCTACTTAGAATGGTCCTAATGGTCTCAGAGTATAAAGTTTACTTTTAAATATCTATAGAAGACTTTTTTACATTTTGCTAATTAAAAAATTCTCTCTTGTCTAATGAATATTTCCTCTAATATTTAAAAAGCTCAATCCACCAATAGTTGCTATTACAGTAAATTATTTTACTGGACCTGCCTATTAACAGAGGAAGCAGCCTATTTGACACTTCAGATTTTCAAAAGAGATCAGTACATCGGGAATAAAAGCTTGTCTTCCCAACACATACCTGGATGAAGAATATATCTTTTAAATCATACCTTCACACTTCCTGCATACGTCACAGGCCTTTTGTCCACTTGTGCTGGAGAAACTATTTGAAGGACAAGGAGTGCAAAGCTCATGCTTGTTTTTCCCACAGAAAGTACCTAAAAAGGGTAGATAAGAGCTGTATATGTTTGACAATGGACCATCATCACCCAAAGCATTATGTGGTTCACAAGAAAACCAGAATATGAAACAAAGATTCGTTTTCTAGGTACCACAGTGATAGATTTTATTTGTTGATTGACTGTTTTAAATTATCCATTTGCAAGATTGCCCTAAGCATAATCACAGAATTAAAAATAACAAAGTATAGATATTGCAACAAAAAAATCAGTGGAAAGAAAACAGTTTCCTTTACCTATTGAATAAAACAGAATGATTTCTCGTGATTGATCCAGGACACCAGTGACTGGATTCAGGAGATCAATGTCCTTTATTGGCACACTACAATTGAAAGGTGTCTGCCTTTTCCCACTCTGTTAAGCCTCCTGCCACTTGCTTATTCCCCGCTGCACCCCCCAGTCTGAGCACTGTCTGCACACACAAAACTAACATTTGTTGAGGTCTTTCCCTGTGCCGTGCACTGATCTAAGCCCATCATAGGATCCTCCCAGCAATCAATCCTATGAGATAGGTTCTCATATCATCCCCAGATGATGAAGCTGGAGCACAAGAGTTTAAGTGACAAGCCTGCATTCACACAGCTAAGATGTAGCATTCAAGAAATGTAATGCAGGTTCTTGTAAATGAATGAATCAAAGATCATTATTGCGGGGGAGGGATAAATTAGGAGTTTGGGATTAACAGATACACACCACTGTATATAAAATAGATAAACAGCAAGGACCTACTGTACAGCACAGGGGACTATATTCAATATCTTGTAATATACATATATATATATAAAAATATCTTTGCTGTATGCCTGAAACTAACACAATATTGTAAATCAGCTATAGTTCAATTTTTTAAAAAAATCATTAAAACAGAGCTTATAAGCCCTGACTACCAGACTAACTGAACCATGCTTTCAGCAGAACAGATCAAGCACACATGTTATTTTGGTCCTTACCCGCTGAACAGTTACTGCAGAAATCCTGCAATGATCTTGTCCTCTCGAAATTCATGACCAACAGCACAGTAGCCACTATGTTGTAATAGAAATTTCCCATGATGAAATCTTGCATAGACGTATTAGCCAAGCAGATTCCAAAAGAATTTTAATCAAAGTAGCTGGTTTCACATGTACCACTCTGCAAAAGGTGAAAGTTTCCTAGGATGAGGTGGTTTCCCCTTTCAGAACTACCTACAGTCCAGCTATCATCTGTACAATTCTACACGATCATAACTCAGGGTTTGCAGGAAAAATGAATGATGGAATACCATGGAAAAGGTAGCAAATTCATAGAAACTTCTAGGATAAGAGAAGCGTGACTCAACACATAGCTTTCTGTAGATTTGCCAAAGTCTAAGAGTGTACTTTCCAACATGTTTTGCTGAAATGCAGAAATAACAATAGCAAGAACTTTTGGGGACTTTCATAGAGATTTAGCATTAGCATCTAGATTTCAACAATGCCTGTGGCTTGTTGCCCCTGAAATATAGTCCTTAAAGAGAGAATCTGTCAGGGGCATCCAACAGTTCAGCTCAGTGAGAAGACATCTAATTATTACTATTCTCCCTTTGTCCAAACAGCATGTGGAATTTCAACACCTAGTTGCTAAAATGTTGAAACACCTCCTTGTTCAACTCACTATCACATTTTCTTAATAGACATGTATCTGCTCATTTTGAGATTTAAAGCTCATCTAGTCATAAAACTAAAGAGTCCAACAATCTCTATAGGCCAGGTTCTTGATCCTTATTTAATGGGCTATGGAATAAAAGTTATTAGAAATTAGGAGGGAAAAGGTCTAGAAATGTACAAAGGGAACAAAGCTTCATCCTCATCCCTCCTCGGTTCCCCCCATCTATCTGCCCCAAATGGACAAACCTTGAGATCGCAGGGATGGTGGAGAACTTTCCTACTCCTTGATCTTCAGAGCAGTGAGGTTCTGCAGCTGACAAGGGCTGCAGGTCAAAGACTCAAAGAGGGGAGTTTGGTGACTCAACGGGGGGCGGGGCCTCGTGGGAAATCCCCAGAGACAGCTCTGTGAGGTAGTTCACTTGATATTTGCTGACCTCAAAGTTCCCTAGAGCTTCTGTCCCCACTTAATAACACACTTCATACTAAAAGCAGCCCTCTGCTGTTAGGGCATTTTTCAGATGACTTTGGCAAACAGATTTCTTCACTTCAAGTAGTTCTCCATGTCAAAGCTTTTAAGGCATCCTTAAAATATTTGAGATTTGAAGGATGAAACCCACTTCTACTAAAGAAAGGTCAGAGGCTTCCCTGGTGGCGCAGTGGTTGAGAGTCCGCCTGCCGATGCAGGGGACGCGGGTTCGTGCCCCGGTCCGGGAGGATCCCACATGCCGCGGAGCAGCTGGGCCCGTGAGCCATGGCCGCTGAGCCTGCGCGTCCGGAGCCTGCGTTCCGCAACGGGAGAGGCCACAACAGTGAGAGGCCCGCGTACCGCAAAAAAAAAAAAAAAAAAAAAACCAAACCAAAACAAAACATACAGTTCACATAAATGTCGCCATTTTAAAGGGTACATTTCAGTGGATTTTAGTATTCACTATGTTGTGCAATCATCACCAGTATATAATTTCAAAACATTTTCATTGGTCCGAAAAGAAACCCCACATCCATTAGCAGTCACTCCTCAATCTCCCTCCCCCCAGCCCCTGGTAGCCACTAATCTGCTTTCTGTCTCAATGAATTTGCCAATTCTGGACATTTCATATACATGGATCATACGACAGCTGGTCTTTTGCATAGGGCTTCTTTGACTTAGCATAATATTTTCAAGGTTCTTCCATGATGTAGTACATATCAGTACTTCATTCCTTGTTTAGGGCTGAATACTATTCCATTCTGTAGATTTACCACATTTTGTTCATCCATTCATCAGCTGATGGACATATGGGTTGTTTCCACTTTTTGACTATTACGAATAACACTGCTATGAAGATTTGTGTATGCGTTTTTGTACGAACATATGTTTTCAGTTCCCTTGGGTGTGGAATGGCTCCAGTGTGTGGTCAGCCTGTTTCACTTTTTGAGGAATTGCCAGACTGTCTCCCACAGCAGCTGTAGCATTTTACATTCCCACCAGCAATGTACAAGGGTTTCCGTTTCTCCACATCCTTGCTACCACTTGTTGCTTTTCTGTGCGGTTTTTTTTTTTAACAACAACAAGAAACTTTTTTATTATAGCCATCCAAGTAGGTGTGAAGTATCTCATTGTGGTTTTGATTTGCTACCCATGCCCCAATTTTATCAACCGTCACCCACACCCCACGTAATGGGAATAGTAGAGTATAGCACATGGTTAAGAGTCCAAGCTTTACTATCAGGCTGATTTGGATCGAATCTAGGCTCTGCCATCTTGATGGTCACGCAACCTTGGGCAAGTTTCTTCACCTCCCTAAATCTCAGTTTTTCCAACCATACCTTACAGATACAGGAACCCTGTACCCCACCCTCATTTAGTGAAGATTAAATGAAACAATGAATATGAAATGCTTAGTTCAATGCCTGGCACATAGCTCTCAAGAAAATAGTAACTGTTATTAGGAGACTTATTATTTCAAAAATTTCCCTCCCCAGCCTCCCACAATGGTTATCAGTAAAGCAACCAGGACAAGTAGCAAGAGAGAAGGAGAAAAATGCATGGGCTATCTACAGAATTTATTTCCCAATTCTGAGCATCATCTAAGAGTCATTCTCCCTGTGATAATTGTGGGATCTCCTCCACCAACTTCAGCAGAGTTGGCCGAATGGAGGAGCATCACACCATAGAAACTGCACAGCTGATAATTTCCTAGCACTTTCAGTGTCACCATCTAACCTCATTTAACTGTGGGACTCTGGGTTTAACATGACAGCATGACATTTAACTGGACTATATTTTTATTTAACTTACTGCTACTTACTAATTTACATTTTGGATATTCTGTGGGCAGAGGTATTACCTCCCCTGAAAGTGATGTGTGTCGTTTCCTAGCACAGTAATTAGCTCACCTTTTGAAGTTGGGTCAATGACATAAGAGTCTTTACTGAGCTAAAAAGTTCTCAAGATTAGTTTTACCAGCCTATGGTTAAACAAAATCAGCCACTTCAGAATTATTCTACCAGAGGTTGTGCACAGCTTCATTCAGCTGTGTGAAGAGTTTTATAATGTTCACTTTTCTGCATTTTATTTGATAAAATCATGATAAGAAGCTAAGGCAAATTCTATTGATAACTAGATGCACATAATATTTAAGCTAGCCAAAGCTGTAATACTCTTTTAGTACAATTTTCATTTGCTTTAGAATATCAATACATATCACATTGCTTTATCCATTTTAGTCTTCTAAACAGTCAAAGGCCACAAAAAAATTCACCTCTTCTATAAAGCCTTCCCAAACTAAACAGAGATGAACCCAACAAAACATCAACACTTTAGCAGTATCAGCAATAATCTTTGTTCCATCACATTCTGAACATCTCACTCTAAGCCAAGGAAGAGATTTTGTTTTAACTTCACTGGCTATGGGTCTAAGGTTGAAGGTCTCAAGTGAGTATAGTTTGAGGTGAAACAGCATGAAGGCTCAACTACTCTAAATAAGATAAAGACAATACTTAGAAAGAGAAACAGCCCCTCAAAATAAGCTTCCTGTAAAGTATGCTCCTTTCCTGCCAGCACACATCTTAGAGGTAATCTCACCCATGGAATGTTCACTATCTACATTTGTTATTTCCCCAAAAATGGATTCATTCAAGATGCAGTGTCCTTACCCCTCCCCCAAGCATCTATCCATCCAGCCATCCAGGTAGCAGTTGCTGTTAGGGATGGTGGATACTTGTGATGCCAATCGGAGTTCTGACACATGGGAAGGAGGAAACTAAAAAGGAATTGGAAAAAAGAAAATGAGTGGGAAATCGGAGAAGAGGAAGGAGCTAGAGTGGGGCAGAGAAGGAAGCATATATTGTAAGGAAAAGTGGAATGTTAGCAGCCATCCAATTTGCTCACTTTTCCTCCCTGTTCACACTTTTTCTGTGTGATATCCACATCTATGTTAGTGACCCATAGATCTGTACCTCCAACTTCAGACCACCTCCAATCCTGCAGCTCCCAGGGCAAGAGGGCAAATGGAGGCCCGCATAGCATATGTCCGGATATTCAGAAGTTACACATCAAGCTAAATACACTGTTAAATAAACTCCATTCTACCCAGGGCAGGGCCCCACAAATCAAATGCACACAATGAACACACGGTGCCTCTGATTGGGGGTCTGGTGCTTCATGCTGGCATAGAGAATACATAATGCTACCAACGGTTCTATTGCCCTTGGAGATAACACTGTCTGTCCCCAGGTCAACTCCTCCCCACAGCTCTTTTCTACATCCTGAAATGCAAGGTGATGGGGTCTCTGTGCTTTGTTACTGCCAAACAGAGCAGCCCTGCCTTGGAGCACAGCGAGCATGAGCCACAGAAGTAGGGGGCTGGGAAAAGGCAAATCAAGTAATCAAATCCTGGAACTTCCATGGTGGCACAGTGGTTAAGAATCCACCTGCCAATGCAGGGCACACACAAAGTAGTATGTGCATCGGGACCCAGGGGAAGGAGCAGTGATTCCACAGTAGACTGAACCAGATCTACCTGCTAGTGTTGGACGGTCTCCTGCAGAGGTGGGGGGTGGCTGTGGCTCACCATGGGGACAAGGACACTGGCAGCAGAAGTTCTGGGAAGTACTGCTTGGCATGAGCCCTTCCAGAGTGCGCCATTAGCCCCATCAAAGAGCCGGGTAGGCTCCAGTGTTGGGCCACCTCAGGCCCAACAACCAACAGGGAGGGAACTCAGCCCCACCCATCATCAGAGAAGTGGATTAAAGTTTTACAGAGCTCTGCCCACCAGAGCAACAGTCACCTCTACCCACCACCAATCCCTCCCATCAGGAAACTTGCACAAGCCTCTTAGATAGCCTCATCCACCAGAGGGCAGACAGCAGAAGCAAGAAGAACTACAATTCTGCAGCCTGTGGAAGGAAAACCACATTCATAGAAAGATAGACAAAATGAAAAGGCAGAGGACTTTGGACCAGATGAAGGAACAAGATAAAACCCCAGAAAAACAACTAAATGAAGTGGAGATAGGCAACCTTCCAGAAAAAGAATTTAGAATAATGATAGTGAAGATGATCCAGGACCTTGGAAACAGAATGGAGGCAAAGGACTTCCCTGGTGATGCAGTGGTTAAGAATCCATCTGCCAATGCAGGGGGCACGGGTTCAAGCCCTGGTCCAGGAAGATCCCACAGGCCGCAGAGCAACGAAGCCTGTGCACCACAGCTACTGAGCCTGCATTCTGGAGCCCTCGAGCCACAACTACTGAGCCCATGTGCCACAACTACTGAAGCCCACAAGCCTAGAGCCTTTGCACCATAACAGGAGAAGCCACCGCAGTAGGAAGCCCATGTACTGCAACCAAGTTGACCCCCACTCACTGCAACTAGAGAAAGCCTGCGCACAGCAAAGAACACCCAATGCAGCCAAAAATAAAAAAATTAAAAGAATGGAGGCAAAGATCGAGAAGATGCAAGGAATGTTTAACAAAGACCTAGAAGAATTAAAGAACAAACACCTAAAAGAATGAAAGAACAAACAAACAGAGATGAACAGTACAATAACGGAAATGAAAAATACACTAGAAGGAATCAATAGCAGAATAACTGAGGCAGAAGAACGGATAAGGGACCTGGAAGAGAGAACGGTGGAATTCACTGGCACAGAACAGAATAAAGAAAAAAGAATGAAAAGAAATGAAGACAGACTAAGAGACTTTTGGGACAACATTAAACGCAACAACATTCGCGTTATAGGAGTCCCAGAAGGAGAAGAGAGAGAGAAAGGACCAGAGAAAATATTTCAAGAGATTATAGTCGAAAACTTCCCTAACATGGGAAAGGAAATAGCCACCCAAGGCCAGGAAGCGCAGAGAGTCCCATACAGGATAAACCCAATGAGAAACATACCGAGACACATAGTAATCAAACTGGCAAAAATTAAGGACAAAGAAAAGCTATTGAAAGCAGCAAGGGAAAAGTGATAAGTAACATACAAGGGAACTCCCAAAAGATTAACAGCTGATTTCTCAGCAGAAACTCTACAAGCCAGAAGGGAGTGGGATGATATACTTAAAGTGATGAAAGGGAAGAACCTACAACCAAAATTACTCTACCCGGCAAGGATCTCATTCAGATTTGATGGAAAAATCAAAAGCTTTACAGATAAGCAAAAGCTAATAGAATTCAGCACCACCAAACCAGCTCTACAACAAATGCTAAGAAACTTCTCTAAGTGGGAAACACAAGAGAAGAATAGGACCTACAAAAACAAACCCAAAACAGTTAAGAAAATGGTCATAGGAACATACATATCGATAATTACCTTAAATGTGAATGGATTAAATGCTCCAACCAAAAGACACAGGCTTGCTGAATGGATACAAAAACAAGAACCATCTATATGCTGGCTACAAGAGACCCACTTCAGACCTAGGGATACATACAGACTGAAAGTGAGGGGATGGAAAAAGATATTCCATGCAGATAGAAATCCAAAGAAAGCTGGAGTAGCAATACTCATATCAGATAAAATGGATTTTAAAATAAATAATCTTACAAGAGACAAGGAAGGACACTACATAATGATCAAGGGATCAATCCAAGAAGAAGATATAACAATTATAAATATATATGCACCCAACATAGGAACACCTCAATACATAAGGTAACTGATAAGAGCTGTAAAAGAGAAAATCGACAGTAACACAATAATAGTGTGGAACTTTAACATCTCACTTACATCAATGGACAGATCATCCAAAATGAAAATAAATAAGGAAACAGAAGCTTTAAATGACACAATAGACCACATAGATTTAATTGATATTTATAGGACATCCCATCCAAAAACAGCAGATTACATTTTCTTCTCAAGTGCGCATGGAACATTCTCCAGGATAGATCACATCTTGGGTCACAAATCAAGCCCAGTAAATTTAAGAAAATTGAAATCATATCAAGCATCTTCTCTGACCACAACGCTATGAGATTAGAAATCAATTACAGGGAAAAAAATGTAAAAAACACAAACACATGGAGGCTAAACAATACATTACTAAATAACCAAGACATCACTGAAGAAATCAAAGAGGAAATCAAAAAATACCTAGAGACAAATGACAATGAAAACACGACGATCCTAAATCTATGGGATGCAGCAAAAGCAGTTCTAAGAGGGAAGTTTATAGCTATACAAGCCTACCTCAAGAAACAAGAAAACTCTCAAATAAACAATCTAACCTTACACCTAAAGGAACTAGAGAAAGAAGAACAAACAAAACCCAAAGTTAGCAGAAGGAAAGAAATCATAAAGATCAGAGCAGAAATAAATGAAATAGAAACAAAGAAAACAATAGCAAAGATCAATAAAACTAAAAGCTGGTTCTTTGAGAAAATAAACAAAATTGATAAACCATTAGCCAGACTCATCAAGAAAAAGAGGGAGAGGACTCAAATCAATAAAATTAGAAATGAAAAAGGAGAAGTTACAAGAGACACCACAGAAATACAAAGCATCCTAAGAGACTACTACAAGCAACTCTATGCCAATAAAATGGACAACCTGGAAGAAATGGACAAATTCTTAGAAAGGTATAACCTTCCAAGACTGAACCAGAAAGAAGTAGAAAATATGAGAAGACCAATCACAAGGAATGAAATTGAAACTGTGATTAAAAATCTTCCAATAGGGCTTCCCTGGTGGTGCAGTGGTTGAGAGTCTGCCTGCCGATGCAAGGGACACAGGTTCGTGCCCCGGTCCGGGGCGATCCCACATGCTGCGGAGCGGCTGGGCCCGTGAGCCATGGCCGCTGAGCCTGCGCATCCGGAGCCTGTGCTCCGCAATGGGAGAGGCCACAACAGTGAGAGGCCCGCATACGGCAAAAAAAAAAAAAAAAATCTTCCAATAAACAAAAGTCCAGGACCAGATGGCTTCACAGGTGAATTTTATCAAACATTCAGAGAAGAGCTAACACCCATCCTTCTCAAACTCTTCCAAAAAATTGCAGAGGACGGAACACTCCCAAACTCATTCTACGAGGTCACCATCACCCTGATACCAAAACCAGAAAAAGATGTCACAAAAAAAGAAAATTACAGACCAATATCACTGATGAATATAGATGCAAAAATCCTCAACAAAATACTAGCAGACAGAATCCAGCAACACATTAAAAGGAACATACACCATGATCAACTGGGATTTATCCCAGGGATGCAAGGATTCTTCAATATATGCAAATCAATCAGTGTGATACACCCTATTAACAAATGGAAGAATAAAAACCATATGATCATCTCAATAGATGCAGAAAAAGCTTTTGACAAAATTCAACATCAATTTATGATAAAAACTCTCCAGAAAGTGGAGTGGACATTGAGGCAACCTACCTCAACATAATAAAGGTCATATATGACAAACTCACAGCAAACACATTCTCAATGGTGAAAAACTGAAAGCATTTCCTCTAAGATCAGGAACAAGACAAGGATGTCCACTCTCACCACTATTATTCAACATAGTTTTGGAAGTTCTAGCCATGGCAATCAGAGAGGAAAAAGAAAAAAAAGGAATACAAATTGGAAAAGAAGAAGTAAAACTGTCACTGTTTGCAGATGACATGATACTTTACATAGAGAATCCTAAAGATGCCACCAGAAAACTGCTAGAGCTAATCAATGAATTTGGCAAAGTTGCAGGATACAAAATTAATGCACAGAAATCTCTTACATTCCTATACACTAACGATGAAAAATCTGAAAGAGAAATTAAGGAAACACTCTCATGTACCACTGCAACAAAAAGAATAAAATACCTAGCAATAAACCTACCTAGGGAGACCAAAGACCTGTATGCAGAAAACTTTAAGACACTGATGAAAAAAATCAAAGATGATACCAACAGATGGAGAGATATATTATGTTCTTGGATTGGAAGAATCAATATTGTGGAAATGACTCTACTACCCAAAGCAATCTACAGATTCAGTGCAATCCCTATCAAATTACCAATGGCATTTTTTATGGAACTAGAACAAAAAGTCTCAAAATTTGTATGGAGACACAAAAGACCCTGATTAGCCAAAGCGGTCTTGAGGGCAAAAAACGGAGCTGGAGGAATCAGACTCCCTGACTTCAGACTATACTACAAAGCTACAGTAATCAAGACAATATAGTACTGGCACAAAACAGAAATACAGGTCAATGTAGCAAGATGGAAAGCCCAGAGATAAACCCACACACCTATGGTCAATTAATCTAGGACAAAGGAGGAAAGGATATACAAAGGAGAAAAGACAGTCTCTTCAATAAGTGGTGCTGGGAAAACTGGACAGCTACATGTAAAAGAATGAAATTAGAACACTCCCTAACACCATACACAAAAATAAACTCAAAATGGATTAGAGACCTAAATGTAAGACCGGACACTATAAAACTCTTAGAGGAAAACATAGGAAAAACACTCTTTGATATGAATCACAGCAAGATCTTTTTTGACCCACCTCTTAGAGTAATGGAAATAAAAACAAAAATAAACAAATGGGACCTCATGAAACTTAAAAGCTTTTGCACAGCAAAGGAAGCCCTAAGCAAGACAAAAATACAACCCTCAAAATGGGAGAAAACATTTGCAAACGAATCAACAGACAAAGGATTAATCTCCAAAATATATAAACATCTCATGCAGCTCAATATTTAAAGAACAAACAACCCAATCCAAAAATGGGAAGAAGATTTAAATAGGCATTTCTCCAAAGAAGACATACAGGTGGCCAAAAACACGTGAAAAGCTGCTCAACATCTCTAATTATTAGAGAAATGCAAATCAAAACTACAATGAGGTATCCCCTCACACCAGTTAGAATGGGCATCATCAGAAAATCTACAAACAACAAATGCTGGAGAGGGTGTGGAGAAATGGAACCCTCTTGCACTGTTAGTGGGAATGTAAATTTATACAGCCACTATGGAGAGCAGTATGGAGGTTCCTTAAAAAAATAAAAATAGGGCTTTCCTGGTGGTGCAGTGGCTAAGAATCCGCCTGCCAATGCAGGGGACACGTGTTCGAGGCCTGGTCCAGGAAGATCCCACATGCCGCGAGGCAAGTAAGCCCGTGCGCCACTACTACTGAGCCTGCGCTGTAGAGCCCGCAAGCCACAACTACTGAGCCCGTGTGCCACAACTACTGAAGCCCACGTGCCTAGAACTCGTTGTCCACAACAAAGAGAAGCCACTGCAATGAGAAGCCCATGCACCGCAATGAAGAGTAGCCCCCTCTCGCCGCAACTAGAGAAAGCCCACTCACAGCAAGGAAGAGCCAACGCAGCCAAAAATAAATAAATAAATTTTTAAAAAAACCCCAAAACTAAAAGTAGAATTACCATATGACCCAGCAATCCCAATACTGGGCATATACCCAGAGAAAACCATAATTCAAAAAGACAGGGCTTCCCTGTTGGCGTAGTGGTTGAGAATCCGCCTGCCGATGCAGGAGACACGGGTTCGTGCCCCGGTCCGGGAAGATCTCACATGCCGCAGAGCGGCTGGGCCCGTGAGCCATGGCCGCTGAGCCTGCGCGTCCGGAGCCTGTGCTCCACCACAGCAGAGGCCACAACAGTGAGAGGCCCGCGTACTGCAAAAAAAAAAAGACACATGCACCCCAATGTTCACAGCAGCACTATTTACAATAGCCAGGTCATGGAAGCAACCTAAATGCCCATCTGCAGATGAATGGGTAAAGAAGATGTGGTACATATATACAATGGATTATTACTCAGCCATAAAAAGGAACAAAATGGGTCATTTATAGAGACGTGGATGGATCTAGAGACTGTCATACAGAATGAAGTAAGTCAGAAAGAGAAAAACAAATATCGTATACTAACACATATATGTGGAACCGAGAAAAATGGTACAGATGAACTGGTTTGCAGGGCAGAAATTGAGACACAGATGTAGAGAACAAACGTATGGACACCAAGCGGGGAAAGTGGCGGAGGTGCTAGTGGTGTGATGAACTGGGAGATTGGGATCGACATGTATACACTAATATGTATAAAATGGATAACTAATGAGTACCTGCTGTATAAAAAAATAAATAAAATAAAATTCAAAAGGAAAAAATGAGCATCCCCCTCTTGCCACAACTAGAGAAAGTCTGCACGCAGCAATGAAGACCCAATGCAGCCAAAAAAATAAAAATAAAAATCAACATGAGATTTAAAAAAAAATTAATCAAATCCCTCTCAGAGGCCTAGGATGCGATAAATTCTTGCATAATCTGTTATTATGCAGGAACATTCTGGAAATTGTAGCTTCCCAGGAGTCCCAAGTGTCTATTATCTTGATGCTACTTATGCTCCCTTTTGTTTTGGAAGTCCTTGTGAATTACCATGGAATTCAAAATAGTTGCACAAGAAATCTGAGGAAGGCTTTGCAATATTAAATGATTCATGCGACTGTTTAATCTCCACATATGTAGGAAGTAGCATGATAACTGTAATAGTGGTTCTTTACAGGAATTAACTAGAAGGACATTGAACCCCAGAATGGCAAACACTTTTAATTTTTATAAAAGTATTTAATAAAATTTAATTAAATTTCACAAAATAAAAAGGTCAGATATATTTAAACAAATTGGATATGTGATTTTTATCAAGTATACTATTTTAATTTTAATAGATAATTTTGAAACTTTCAGAAGAAAAATACTTTTTTTTTGGCTGCACCATGCAGCTTGCAGGATCTTAGTTCCCCCACCCGGGATTGAACCTGCACCCTCAGCAGTGAAAGTGTGGAGTCCTAACCACTGGACCGCCAAGGAAGTCCCAGAAAAATAACTTTAAAACAAACATGAAAAAATTTTAACTTAATTTAATTTAATATTATGGACCAAATATATACTAATTTATGAATTGTGTGTCTTTACCACCCATGCAAACATTTCTAGGCCATCAAAGAACGTAGACACCTGTAGTAATTAAATCCAGTCATCTTTGATATTTTCGTACCTTTGTTACATAAAAGCAATAATTTTTTTATTTTGTTATTTTGAAGATTTCTCTGTTGAAGTGGAAAAGAACACATTCAACACTGGCTGGGTTTGCCACTTATTTAGATGTAGGGTGTATGAGCTCCATTTCTACGCTTGCTAAAGGCCCACAAGTGGTGGTGAATGTGTTGAGAGGCACATAGTAGGCAGTCAAGAAACCTTTCTTGAATGAATGGAGTGATTGATTGAATGAATGAGTGAATGAATGAATGAATAACTCCAGTCTCAGAGTCTGCCTACTTCTTCACGACCTAAGGTTTTACTTCTCCCCCTCTTCCTTGGGAAATCGTTCGGGTGTGTAAACCCCAGCCAAAGCTGTACGGTTTTCCTTTCTCACATTTGCTTTTCTGTAAATGGCTCACATTTACTGAGGGTTTACTACCTGCGAGGCACTGCTTTATGTTTACATAGTCCCCTAAATTATACCTCACAGCATCCTTCATCCCTAGGGCACGAGAAGCTGGGTAGCCTGCCCAGTGTCCCCTGGCTGGAAAGGAGCCGAGAAAGGGTTCAAACTCAGCTGTTTGGCTCCACAGCCCATGCTCCTACCAAGGACTCTTAACCTTTCATCTTGTAGACCTGACGCTTGTGGTGTCCCACAGAATAATGTTCTTAAGTTTGTAAATATAATACAAAGGATTACAAAGGAGACCGATTGTATTGAAATATACTTACCAAATATTTAAAAACCGATTTGTGATGTAGTAATACATAGACTTCTTCATGATCACATACCTTCAAATTCACCTTTGGGTAAATGGTATTTGGGGATATCTGCAAGAACCGTAATGTGATATGAAAATAACTAATTTCTATTGGTGCAACACCACAGGTACTGTTTCTTTGTCTTTGTTTGTGAATTTTTTAATTCAAAATTGAAGGCTAGGGCTTCCCTGGTGGCGCAGTGGTTGAAAGTCCACCTGCCGATGCAGGGGACACGGGTTCGTGCCCCGGTCCGGGAAGATCCCACGTGCCGGGGAGCGGCTGGGCCCGTGAGCCATGGCCACTGAGCCTGCACGTCCGGAGCCTGTGCTCCGCAACGGGAGAGGCCACAACAGTGAGAGGCCCGCATACAGCAAAAAAAAAAAAAAAAATTGAAGGCTAGGTTTCCATTAGAGATTAGTGAAAATGAAAGATGTAGTTGTCCCCATCCAAATTCACACACACCTGAACTTTGTGCCCCTTGGGCATCTGCAGAGCCCCACATCACAACCCTTGTACCAAGGCCCTTTGCTGCCTTTCAGGCCAAGATAAATGTCTTGTTTTGAGACAGGTACTCAAAGCTTAAATAGGTTTAGCTCTGGGAATCTGCTCTGACTCTAAGAAGAGCCATTTGCACTTTATTTTTTTCAAATCCTTCCATGAAATCCTGTCACTGTATCTCAAGGCAAAAACTTTAACTATACAATTTCTACCCCTCATCTTCTTCACCAAGATGGTATATCTTTATGGCATATCATTTTCTCTGTTCCTCTCCTGTGATCCCATCACCACTGAATTTAAACAGATTGCAACTATTGATAAATAAATGTTTTCTAATCTTAATAATAGTAAATACTTATGGGTTGCTTCCTGCATTGCAGTAGTGTTTCAGCACATTATTTTATGTAGCCTCTTACCAATTCTAGGAGGTAAGAACTAATGTAACTCTTCTAATGCTAAAGAAACAGAAGCTGAGAGAGTTCAAGTAACAGCCAAGTATTAATGGCAGCATTTGAGTATTTATTCTAGGCCAATGTTCTAGCTTTGTCTTTATAAACTCTTTTAATCCTTATGAGAACACTTTGAAGTTATCCCTGTTTTATAGGTGGGGAATCCAAGGCATGAAGGATAAGTAATTTGCTCAGGATCACTTAGCTAGCATGGGGCAGATCTGGGCTGGACCCCAGACAGGCCACACTCAGAGCAAATATCAATACTTTCCCACCACTCATGCTGCCACATTTAAGGAATGAGGAAGCCAGGGATGGAACGAAGTCTCATTCCAAGGTTGCCTTAACATTTGGCCACCGGTTGTGACTAACTCAGGAACTGCCCGTAATGGAACTACTCATTCCTGTGAATGAATAAAAAGATGTGTTGACTCAGCAACCAAGACTGAGACCGTCAACTCAGTGGTTTGAGAGCTGAGTCGAAAACCACAATCTCATATACGTGAATGATTGCCAAGAAACTGACAGTTTAAACTTTGAGAAATGTTACAAAGAGTGGAATCAATAGCCCATAGTAGCCACTTTTTAGAGGGAGCCAAACTAACCAAAATAATAGTAGTAACAAAATTCAAAAAAATTTTAAAGTTAAGGGCTTGTCATCAAAAACTATTAAGTAAACAAGTGTTCTGTATTTTTAAATTCTGCTGGAGAGAGTTGCCATGAGCCACTAAGGGTTGGGCTGCAAATGACAACTGTTGCCACAGCAATATCACTCCAACAAGCAACGTGACCTTGAAGACCATGACTTAGAGCTAAAGGTCAAGTTCTGCCTGTAGGGTATTGGCTCCCTGCCCCTAGCGTTCCCTTTAGCCCTTGGGAAAGTAGGGGTTTTAAAATGTATCTGATTATCTCATAAACTCAACTTTTGTCAACTAACATTCAAATATTTTCCCTGCAAATAAAAAGGACAACATCAGGAGATGGATTTTGTTTCCTTCCTAAATTTATTTTTATAATTTTTATTGGAGTATAATTGATTTAAAATGTTGTGTTAGGGACTTCTCTGGTGGCACAGGGGTCAAGAATCCACCTGCCGATAAAGGGGACACGGGTTCGATCCCTGGTCTGGAAAGATCCCACATGCCGCGGAGCAACTAAGACTGTGGGCCACAACTACTGAGCCTGCGCTCTAGAGCCCACGAGCCACAAATACTGAGCCCGTGTGCCACAACTACTGAAGCCTGCATGCCTAGAGCCCGTGCTCCACAACAAAGAGAAGCCTCCACAATAAGAAGCCTGCACACCCCAACAAAGAGTAGCCCCCGCTCGCCCCAAAGAGAAAGCCCGCGCAAGCAACAAAGACCCAACACAGCCAAAAAACAAAAAAATGTTGTGTTCGTTTCTGCTATACAACAAAATGAATGAATTAAACATACACAGATATCCACTCTTTAATAGATTCTTTTTCCATATAGATCATTGCAGAGTATTGAGGAGTTCCCTGTGCCATACAGTAGGTCCTTATTAGTTATCTATTTTATGTATAGTAATGTACATATGTCCATTTTAATCTCCCAGTTTATCCCTCCCCCCCTTCTCCCTGGTAACCATAAATTTGTTTTCTACATCTGTGACTCTATTTCTGTTTTCTACATAAGTTAATTTGTATCATTTTTTTAGATTCCACATGTGATATCATAGATCTTTCTCTGTCTGACTTATTTCACTCAGTATGACAATCTCTAGGTCGGCCCATGTTTCTGCAAATGACATTATTATTATATTTTGTTCTTTTTTATGGCTGAGTAATATTCCCTGGTGGTCCAGTAGTTAGGACTCCATGCTTTCATTGCCAAGGGTATGGGTTCAGTCCCTGGTCAGGGAACTAAGATCCTGCAAACCGCGCAGCATGGCCAATAAATAAATAAATAAATCAAAAGCGCATTCCCTCCGAACTTTTTTTTTTTTTTTTTGCGGTACGTGGGCCTCTCACTGTTGTGGCCTCTCCCGTTGCGGAACACAGGCTCCGGATGCGCAGGCTCAGCGGCCATGGCTCACGGGCCCAGCCGCTCCTCGGCATGTGGGATCTTCCCGGACCAGGGCACGAACCCACGTCCCCTGCATCGGCAGGCGGACTCTCAACCACTGTGCCACTAGGGAAGCCCCCTCCGAACTTTTTAAGAGCAATCGGTATTATCTACCGAATAATTCGACTCACTGGAGTGATGTCAATCCATTTCTTCCTCCAAGAAATCTACCTCCTCGTCTTCTGGGTTTCCATTCTAATGGAAGATCCCTGCATTAACCATTGGTTTTCACTAAGATTTTTTTCAGTGAAATGTCGCCACACTAAATAACAGTTCCAACGTATGTGTGTGCAAACTGTGAACACTTTATATATGCCTACTGGGTCTATCCCATCCAAGCCACCTCCAAGTTTCCTTGTTACTGTCGTTATTCTCCATCCCTTATCGATTTAATAAATTCAATCCAACAAGCATTCTTGAATGTCTAATGTAAGTGTGTCATGATCTAACCCCCTACCTTCTCCTGCTTTGAGTCCCACCACTCCCCTCTGGTCTGACTCCCTTGCTGTTTTTTAACATACTAAACATACTTCTGCTTCAGGGCCTTTACGCTGCTCCCTCATCTAAAATCTCTTCCTCCTGCTTTCTATATGACTTCATCTTACTCAGGTTTCCTCCTCAGGAGAAAAAAAAAAAAAAAAAGGCTTCCTTGACCACTCTCTATTCCCTGTCATTCTCCATCTCCTTTGGAGGACATTGTTTTTTCACTGCTGTGTTCATGGCACCCAGAGTAGGACTGTGCACATGACAGGCCCTCAGTAAGTGCTTCTTGAATGAGTTTTGCTGTTTTGTGAGGCATAGAAAGATAAGGAACCATCCCAATAGCTTTTACAACCGAGAGAGGGAGGAAGAAGTTTATACACATTAAGTAAGGCCACACAGCCTTATAGATTCTATATTAGGAGGACAAAGAACTATGGGAATATAGAGAAAGTTTCCTGGAGGGATTGGCACTGTGACTGGGTTTTGCAGGATGGATAATGCATTGAAAGTATGGTACAGAAGCATAGGGGCATTCCAGCAGAAGCATAGGGGCATTCCAGTTAAGAGGGAACTGCTATGTGGAAGCATGAAGAAGGCAAGTACAGGGTATGTTCAAGGAACAGATAAAGTGAGCGAGGGAGAGTAAGAGGTCAGAATGTGGAAGATCAGGCAGAAAAGAGGTTTGAACCACAGTGTGGAGGGATTTGAACGTCCTTGGCAAACCTCCTATTGATTTTAATCCCCTACATAGCAGCGCACTGCCAGAGTCCACAGATCCATAGAATGTTGCAGACCTGCAAAAGGTCTCCAGGTTCTCACCCTGGTGCAGCCGCAGTTTAACAATCTGTGGAGTACGTGGGCCTCAAGAAAAGAAAGGGATACAAGATGCAGTTAACAGGTAGGGAGTCAGGAAAGTTCTGCTAGGTTCAAATGTGTGTTGCTGGGTGGAATGTTGATTACTTTGCACGTTGAGAGAAACGTTGGCATAGCTCCTGGATTATATGAAGACATTACTGAAGCAGAATTAAAGAACTACAACAGGAAATAACAAAAAGGGACTCAACATTTCAATTCTTTTGAGCTTAGCGTTTTAGGTAAGAGAGATCTAGGGCCTCACCAAGCTATGGACAGGCATTACTATTCACATTTTACAACTGAAAAGGGTTTTTTTAAAGCTTTGATAACCCATATTGAAACCCTAATCAGATCTTACTCTACTTCCAGAAATAAAGTGCCAGTAAGAACAGAGCATAGCAGCAGCTGTTTTCCGGGAGAAAAATGAGAAACAAAAAACGGAGCCCACGGCAGAGCCTTGTTTTCCCACAGGGCTCTGCAGGTTTTCCAATAAGTTATCAATGAGCTGATGAATACATAGGATGCTGCAGAGCCTGGGTTTTGATTCTTCAAAACACCCATGGCTCCAGAGACCGGGGACAGGGTCAAGGTCGTCGTTCCCTCGCGCATCCACCGCCCGCTGCCACCAATCGGCCACCGGAGACAATCTGGGACGAGGAGGTGGGGAGCGTCGATTTCCTGCCTCCCCCTCCCAGAGCGCAACCTTCCCCGGAAGTCCGCAAGGTCGTTAAGGGGCAGCAACCCCAACGTGACTGGCCGCGTGGTTCAGGGCCCGTTCTTGCCGCCCACAAGGAGGGGATCTGAGGGGTCACGTCGGGCAGCGGCTAGACGTGGCCACGAACGCAGGCAGCGTCCCAACACCGCAGGCTCCGGAGCCGCGCGCCGCCCCCGCCTCCTCGAGCCCGACCCGCCCCGACCCTCCCACTGCGGTGCGGCTCGACCAATCCAGGCGCAGCACGACCCAGCCGACGGAAGTGGGTCTGACATCACTGCGGGTCAGCCGGCCCGTTTCCGGCGCTCGTCTGGCCGTGGGAGTTGTGCGCTGTGGCACACGGCTAGGGGGCTTTTCACACGGGGTGGGAGCAGAGGCGAAGGCATCTTTCGGGCCCTCACAGACCTCGGTGTCAGAATTTCCCCCTTTGAGCCAGCGCTGCTTCAAATGTCAGGGCTCGCCCACTCTTCTCCGGTCTCGCCAGCCTAACCTTTTGGGGGCTCGTAGGGGAAATTCGCGGTTCCTGTCGGACCTCTCTAGGGAGTGCCCTGAACCCAGCCTTTACTGGATATTGAAAAAATACATTTATTTGATGCCACAAATGGGTTCTTTATGCCCAGTAACTGCAATTAGAGCTTCCAACCCCCCAACCCTCCCCCGCCTTTCAGTGAAGAGAAAGCAGGTGAAAATAAAATGACGTGGGAAATAAGATTAAAATAGGAACAAGAAATTGGTTGAAATCACATCGTGAACTTCAGTATTCTACAAATGTAAAGTATTAGTCTATAGCCATAGTCAAGGAAAGGAAGGAACGTCTTATAGGGTGAAATCAGGATAACACCTGCAAGAATTTATCGAACACCTGCTATGTGCCAGAGGCTGCAATAGATGCTAGGGATTCAGCAGTGACCAAGACAGGAAGGTCCTATCATGGCGTTCACAGGATTAAAGGGAGACATAATAAATAAGTAAACAAAAGATAAGAAAATGCTGAATAAGTGCTATCAATGAAATAAAAGGATACATTCATAGAAAATGAGTGTTATTAAGCAAGATGTAAGTGACCCATGAAAAAATAATAAATAACCTCGCAGCAGTTTCTTTGCTATTTATTGTGATATGGCTACTTCCAGGAAGTTGCTTTGTAGAACCAGTATCAGAAGGGCCATGGTTGGCTGTTGGCTAATGTAGGGGCCACAAAAACTTTACCTTCTTAAGGCCTCTGGCTGGACCTGATAATTAAATTGACATTAAGATTTAGAAAAAGCATGCAAATTAATATAAACTTTACCATGACCTGAGAGATTTTGTAAGGAATTGAAGACCCAAAGAAGAAATAAAACCTAGGTGTATATACACTGGGTTGAGCAAAAAGTGGGAATTGTGGGAAAGTAGAAGAAAATGGGGGAAATTAGAGGAAGTTGAGAGTTATTTTAACAAAGTCTCTTTGTACAAATTCTAACAGACCCTTCTCCCTCTCTGGTGATAAGAATGTTTCTTTCTTCTTGGTATAGGGAGGGCAGTTCCTACATAAGAGCATCATTTGCTTTGGGGAAGGAAAAATGGGAATCAGAGTGCTGATTGTTTTTCATATGCCTTTAACTCAAAATAATCGATATGCTAAAGTGGCATACTTGGAGGTGGCACATCCTAAAGTCCTTCACTAACATTAGCAACACCATTTCTCCACTGTTGGATTGTGAGCTCCACAAGGCAGCTCAAGATCTCTTAAATAAATGTTTCAACAGCTGCAAGAAACTGACAATTTTAAGCTCCTTGAAAACAGGGAGAGTCCTTTAGTATGTACTTGCTCCAATGCCTAAAGACTTGTCAAATGTTGAATTAAAAATGCAGTGGATAGGATGGCATTGTTCTACCTGGAAAAAGGGACTGAACTAAGGGATGTCTTCATTTCCAGTACTGCAGCAAGGTTTTTTGGTAAATGGTTTGATTTTTGGCTTAGTTTTGTAAATGTGTGATGAGAAATAGGTATGAACTCTAAGGTTGAAAGAGTGTTGAGTTGCTGACTTATTAATAAGTAATATTGATAGAGTCTATGGTGGGTAGAGTGTGAAATCTGGCATCAGAATATCTGAATTGGACCAAGACTCTGCAGGACCTTATACAGTCACTTCACCCCTCTGGACCTCAACCTCTGCATCTGTGAAATGAAAACTATGTTAATACCTGCCAGGAAGTCTATATATAATGTCTAAAATCAACACGTGACAAATAACAGTATTAGTGTATTGTTTTAAAATTGAGATAATTACCAGAAGAAATCATTTAAAGAGCTGAAAATATTTGCCTCTGGAGAGCAGGGCTGAGGAGTTTGAAGGACAGAGTCAGAAGGCTGCTGTTTTTTCCTGATGAGCCTTTGAAGGCAGTCATCAGTGGGCTATCACTGTGCAACAAAATCTGGGTACTGCATTCTGTTCCCTGGGGGACAGTCTCTTCCTATGGCAAGGCAAAAGTACAAGCGAGCAAACCTAATCCTCAGGTCAGTGCTTTTCAAGGCTTTGATCAGGTCATGTCTGTTAGACAAAGCAAGGACAAACCCAAAGTCAAGGGGCCGCAGGTGGAGAGGAAAGAGGAAATATTTCTGAAAAATAATCCAATCTACCCTAAGTAATAATTTGGGTTTTTAAAACTGTACGTAACGTGTTCATTTGGCAAAAATTCACACTGACTCAGGTCCATTTCAGCTCCTGATGGTGATGCAGATGTCCCAGGAGTGTTAACCCAGATTCTTTCTCTCTCTCTTTTACTGAACCTTTGTCTTGCCATTTTTATTCTGTCCTGGTTGTCTCATGCTGTGGCAGGCCACCGGTATGGTTGTCTCCTTACAAGAGTTTACCATGGGCTCTAGAGCAAAACAGTCTGTCTTCTCTTAGTTTTCCTTCCATCCACCTAAATCCCTCCTTGGTTCTTTTTTTTTTTTATAAAACGAATTTTTTTTTTTGGCTGCATTGGGTCTTCCATTGCTGTGTGCAGGCTTTCTCTAGCTGCAGTGAGCAGGGGCTACTCTTCGTTGCGGTGCTCAGGCTCTAGATGCACAGGCTTCAGTAGTTGTAGCACACGGGCTCAGTAGTTGTGGCTCTCGGGCTTGGTTGCTCCACAGCATGTGGGATCTTCCCAGACCAGGGCTTGAACCCACGTCCCCTGCATCGGCAGGTGGATTCTTAACCACTGCGCCACCAGGGAAGTCCCTTCCTTTGTTCTCGAAGTGTGTCTGACCACTTGTCTCCTCTCCTTCTTTGTCTCTATTTCCCACACCCCTTCAAAATTAAAAGGGGGCAACTTTTGCCTGCTTTCTTCACAAAGAGCCAAAGGTGAAGTCATTCCAGAACTCCCCAAACATTTTCTTCTTAAAACGCAAAATGACTGGAGGCGCTTAAATTTTTTGCATGAGTGCAGTGCTGCCTAAATTAATATAGTTACAATTTTTAAAAATTAAATAAAAACCACTCACCACCATTGTAGGGATAACATGAAATATATGAAAGTGTTCTGCAAATAAAAATGGCGTGTTATTTCTTGAAAAGAAACAGGTTTTTAATATCTAAATCAAAACTTTAAAAACACTGACATTTAAAAATACTGTTTGATCTCATACACTAATGGTGAGAATGCTAAGTGGTTCAACTTGTACGGAGTTGCTCAAATTTATTTCCCACTTCTGGGAATTTACCCTCCAGTTATCCTTGCACAAGTAGGACATATGAACATGGTCAGTCAACGCAGTGCTTTTGGCAGAAAACGACTGGAAATAACCTAAGTGTTAACGATAGGGCACCAGTAAATAATCTACGAAACGTGTCCACAATGGCATACTATTTATCCGTGGGGAAAAAAATGAGGAACTTCTTGATATGGAAAATCTTCAAGATATTCTTAATATGGTAGTGGCAGCAGGTAGGGAAGTGCAGAACAATATATAGAGTCTGCTACATTTCTATGAGAAAGAAGGAAAATAATAGTATATATTGGTATTTGCTTGTGCATGCATAAATAGTGGAAGGATGCCCAAGAAACTAAGAACACTGTTACCTAGGAGGTGGGAATGGAACTGGATGGGGACCCGGATAGGAGTTGTCTGTTCAGTGTAACCATATCATTTTGGATTCTGAAACCAGTAAAAGTATCACTAACCAGACTTTTAAAAACATAATTTGAGATTGTTGACCTTAAAACAAATAAAATAATAAGACCTTTAGCTAGCCAAGATGAGTTTACTTGGGAATAGCAGAGGAATTGCAATTCAGGACAAGCCAACTATGGTGAAAACCACAGGCAAGTTCAAGGAGGCCAACGGAAGGTCAGTTTTTACTAGATTTTGAAGGAACTTGGGGAGGGCTGTGGCGGGTTTTTTATTGGCTGCAATTATAGGCAGCTTGTTGCTGTGTCAGAAGGAAATTTTCTTTCTTTCCCTGGGGCCTGTAAGATGCAGTGAGTGATACGTGTGTTAGAACCCTCCCTTCATGGTTTCCCCAGCCCATTTTGATTTAGGTTTCCTTTGTGCATTTTCACAAGATTGTAATTTCAATAAATTAATTAATCAAATACAGACATACTTCATTTTATTGCACTTCACTTTATTGTGCTTCGTAGACATTTCATTTTTTACAAATAGAAAGTTTGTGGCAACCCTGCATCAAGCAAGCCTACCAGCACCATTTTTCCAACAGCGCTTGCTCCCTTCGTGTCTGTGGCACATTTTGGTAATTCTCCCAGAATTAAAAGTGGAACCTGAAGATGTAACTCAGTTGCTGCGATTTCATGATCAAACTTTACCTTAAGGAGATGAAATGTTACTTCTTTTGGATGCGCTAAGTAAGTGGTTTCTTGAGCTGGAATCTACTAATAGTGAAGATGCTCTGAAATTACTGAAACGACACCAAAGGATTCAGAATATGACATCAACTTACCCGACAAAGCAGTGGCAGGACTTAAGAGGGCTGACTCCAATCTTAAAAAGTTCTAAAGCATTTGGTAAAATGCTACCAAACAGCACTGCATGCTGTAGAGAAATCCTTCATGAAAAGAAGAGTCAATTGATATATTTTCATTGTTTTAGTTTAAGAAATTGCTACAGCCGCCCCCAACCTTCAGCAAGCATCACCCTATTCAGTCAGCAGCCATCCACATCCCAGGCTCCACCAGCAAAACCCTTTCATCAGCAAAAAGATTAGGAATCCATGAAGGCTCAGGTGATGGTTAGCATTTTTTAGGAATATATATATATATAAAAAAGCATATACTCTTTTTGGACGTAATGCTATTGCGCACTTAACAGACTACAGTATAGTGTTAATATAACTTTTATTTGCACTGGAACACCAAAAAACTCGAGCGTGTCGCTTCACTGTGGTGGTGGGGGACCCGACCTGCAGTATCTCTTTTTTTTTTTTTTTTTTTTTTACGCGTAGGCTCAGCGGCCATGGCTCACGGGCTCAGCCGCTCCGCAGCATGTGGGATCTTCCCGGAGCGGGGCACGAACCCGTGTTCCCTGCAGTAGCAGGAGGACTCTCAACCACTGCACCACCAGGGAAGCCCTGCAATATCTCGTAAGTACACCTAGACGTGCCTGATTTACGTGCTCAGCTCCCTCCCTAATTCTGTGGATGCAGAAGCAGCTTTGGAATCTTTAAAAAATACTATTTTGAGAAACGAATACACCTGAAATTAGCCTCCGTAACCAAGTTAGTCACAGGGGATCGGGTGACAGAGCGCAGGGAGACCCTGAAGAGTCCTAATAAAGCGGGGGCGACGAGGGAAGGCGCTCCAGGAAACAGGAACAATGCAGAGGGAGGCCTAAGTGCACAGATGAAGCGTGAAAGGAACAATTCTACTGATATTTTGTGAAAATGAGTATTTAAAGGAAGCCGACGCACTCTCCAGACCGGCACAGCAAAAAACGTATGGGCTGCGGGAAAAAAAAAAAAAAGGGTTAAATTCAGCGTGAGCCGGGGGCACGCCAGACCGTGCCTCGGACGTGGGAGATTTCGGCAGGATACGTGAGTCCACAGGCTTCCCGCGGTGCCGGTTGTTCCAAATGGAATCAATCCCAGGAGCACGATCTCCACGCAGAAGGGTAGGCGCCTCCCACTCGTTCTCCAGGGTGGGTTCGGCCGGATGTGACGTAACGTGATGCGAGCGACGTGCGTCTGCGCAGTGCGAGGCTGAGGAGCCGGGCCGGACGGCGCGCGTCTGCGCAGTGAGGGGCAATGGGAAGCCGGACGGCGCGCGCCTGCGCAATGAGGGGCTGAGACCGGAGCGTGGCGGCGCGCGTGCGTGCTGGTTTGCGTGCATGCGTGCGTCCTGGGTTAGTCCCGTTCTGCCTCTGTCGTCCTCCGGGTAGAGGTGCCGCTGGAACGGGCCGAGTCTCCGCGTCCCTGGGAAGAGAGGCGAGGTTCAGGTCGGGGTCTTGGGGAACCCGGCGTGTGCGCAGGCCGTGGCGCCGCGGGCGGCGAGGGCGCGCCGGCCGCCCGCTGGACCCTCGGGGGGTCCCGGAGGCGGCGCGGACCTGGCAGGCGTCTCGAAGCGTTTGAGGAGTGGGCGGCCTTCTGACATAAGCAGAGGACGCCGTTAGGCCGCCAGCGTAGTACCAACGCTAAAGCTGCCGGAATTTGCGTGCATAGCATCCCACCAGCCGGGAGCTAGTTAATCCTGTGTGTGTTAGCATCGTTTTACCTAGATCAGTTCACGGAAGACAAACTCTGCGGAAAGAGAACAGGCTAAAAACTATTCAGACCCTGGCTTAGCTGCCGTCGTTTACAACGGCGTTTGCTAAGTGCAGAGAGAGAATCTAGCTGCATTGAGCGTAGTGAGGGGGAATTACCATTTTTCTCCGTTATTTAAAAAAAAAAAAAAGTGTGTTCAAATATTTAACACTGTTAACCTCCCCCGAATTTTTAGTGCAGTTATTGGAACTAAAAAAAAAAATCCCCTCCAAAAATCTCAGGAGCTAATTGCTAAAGAGTGTATTTCGTTTCTCACCCAGGTAATAAAGTTTAGTCGTTTCTCTGTGAAATAGTACTTGAAAAAAGACGACTTTGTACCTCCCCCGCGTCGTGTGAAATGAAAGACCCATGTACTTGTGTCTTGGAAAATTTACATTTGCAATATATTACTAGGAATTGGATTTTTAAAAACATGATAAAAGAAAATCTAAACAACACCAGCGTGTTGGCAACCTTACTGAGTTTTCATCTCAAAAAACATCAATTGAAATGCTGTGAAAACCAGCGTTAATCTAAAATGCATTTTTCATGTTCAGTTGTGTTTGTGTATCAAAACCTTTTCCCTAGGAGGCACTTAGTTACTCTCCTTAAAAATGTTCCTAAGATTGAAGTTGTTGGCTCTTACAGAGTCGCAGTGAAAGTTTTTCGAAAATCTTTTTTTTTTTTTTTTCTTTTTTTCAGTTACATCTTTAAAAAATCCAACATCAAAATGGCTTCAAAAAGAGCTCTGGTCATCCTGGCTACAGGAGCAGAGGAGATGGAGACGGTCATCCCTGTCGATGTCATGAGACGAGCTGGAGTATGTCCCCCAAAGTTTTCTAGCCCTCCTCTCTTTTAAAACGTTTTTGGATTTTTATAAGTCATTTTGAATAAAGTAATGTTCCATGTACTTTATGAAGTATTTCAAACAGACATGGCAGTACAGGGACTGATTCCACCTGTTTATCTACTGTGCATATTTACTACTTGTTAACATTTTGCTATATTTTTTTCTGACCTGTGCCTTGAAAAACAGGTGCTTTAAAGGAAGAAGGCATTGCAAAGCCCTCTTTGTAAATTTCCCTAATCCCTTTCCCTTTCTTGCCCCAGAGGTAACTGCTGTCCTCACAGTGACGTTTGCGTGTCTTTAAAGTAGCATTAGAGTGTGGTTCTCATTTTGCACGTCTGTGGTATAAACCTATATATACACATATAACCATAGTGAATACTTAAATAGCATTTACTGAGTGGTAGGTATCATTCTAAGCACTTATATAAACTTTTTTAAATTTTATAACCTTATGAATTATTGCCATTCTCATTTTACAGTTGAAGGAACTGAGGCACAGAAACAATCAATAAAATAATTAAAGTGCCCACGTTGTAGTAAAAGTATAGATCCAGTTTGTTTATTTAAAAGTGCTGCGTAGAGAATTCCCTGGCGGTCCAGTGGTTAGGACTCCGTGCTTCCCCTGCAGGGGGCACGGGTTCGGTCGCTAGTTGGGGAACTAAGATCCCACATGCCGCGCATGGCATGGTCAAATAAAAGACAATAAAATTGCTGCTAAGTACTGCACTGTAGGGATATGCCAGTCTACCCATTCCTTTATTACACTGTTTCACAGCATTCTAAAACTGTAATATTCTTGTTCAGGTTTCATTGTTCACAGGTTTAGCAGTTTTTCTAGGCTCTATGCCTAAAAGGAATTGCTAGTTGCGTGGTTGATGTTACTAGATTTTGTCAGATGACTATCCAAAGTACTGCGATGTGGGCCCACCAGCAGTGAGGAAAATTCCCATTTTTTCCGGTTTTGTCAACTTTGTAAATTTTTGCAAGGCGGAGTAGTACTTCGTTGTTTTAACTTGTTTTCTACCTGAAGAAAATACCAGGAGGGTTGAATGGCAGCAGCACCTTTGCCAGGTGGATTGTTGATATGATAGGATGATCATATAACTTATCCCCTAAACCAGAGCACTTGTGGGAGAAAGGACGCTAAGCAGACAGGGTGCTGGGACAGCATCTTTAATTCATACTGTTCCAGGCAAAGTGGGACAGACCTAGTGATTAAGTATATTTAGCCATCCTAATAGCCTAAGGTCAGCATGGTTTGGTTGCAGTATTTCCTGCCCAGTTATTTTAAAACACAGGGCAGCTGTGGAAATGTTACTCTAAATTTATGTTTCAGTGTTCTTAAATACCGTGATGATGTCTTTCTCTCAGATTAAGGTCACCATTGCAGGCCTGACTGGAAAAGACCCGGTACAGTGTAGCCGAGATGTTGTCATTTGTCCTGATGCCAGTCTAGAAGATGCAAACAAACAGGTTTGTTCCATATACTTGGAATTATTCCTTCCTCTGGCTTCTTTATCAGTTTCTTGAACTGTCTCTTGGCTACATCTAAGACTGTTGTTAGCACAGACTTATTTTAAGAAAGTTACTTTGCTTGGACGTCTTCGGCACTAAACTAAGCCCTGGGAAGTGAAGGACTTTGCCTTTTTCCACTGTGTATCCACGGAACCTGGCAGGTCCCTGATAACCACGTGTGCTCAGTGTGGGTGGATGGGTGGGACCCTTTCATCAGTGTTCTGGCTCATACAGGCAGCCTGTCCTCCGCTTATAATTATGTTACTTAATATAAAAGAGTCAAGTGGACATTTCCCATTCATTTTTTACTCTTTACTTGAAAGCTAGTTCTTATCTTTCCTTTATCAGTGACACAGACGTGGTTGTGTGATTCATGTTACATGGAACAACTCATACTTGATTTGTGGTCGGATTAAGGGAGGGGTAAGAGGTCCCCAGAAATTGGTCACTTTTTCATTATTGCAGTTCTTCCTTTTGAGGGGGACCACCACTTCCGGGAATCTGTCAAGAGCTGTGGTCCCTTTCCTCAGAAGCATGCCCTCCGCTACGTATACCAGACAACTTTGCACACGGTTTCACCGGGCTCAGGCTTCAGGGGCCGGTGTGACAGGAGTGTAGGCTGTACCCTGTTGGAGCAGAGCTGTGGCAGAAAAGCAAGCAGAGCCCTCTCATGGACAGCCATCTCTGCCCTCCTGGGGAACCTGGAGCCTGATTTCCCTATGCCTCACTCTCAAATGCATAGAAAAAAGTGTATTCCTTTCTAATAAATCCAGATATTTCAGATTTATTTGCTAGACTGTGGAGTCTAAGAATATTGGTATTTCACATAAATTGGTGAAACTTTCTAAATAGCAGGTTAAAAATGAGAGAGTAGGAGTAAATATTCCTTCCCTCTTCCTTTTTGTCCTGTGGCGTCTGGGTATTTTAGAACAGGTGACATCTTGTGTCTATTTAGTGTTTAGTTCAGTTTCCAAAAGGAGTGGAAAAAATTCTGCACTTCACAAATCTTGTTCTAAGTTTTGCTTGGTTTTCAAACAACATAGGACATTTTACAGTCTTTAAAAGTAACTCTAAATAGTATATGTTGGACTAAAAATGTAAATTTTCATTTCATTTGCTTAATGACTAAATTTTTAAAGCTTTTAACAATTTAAGATACTGTATTAAACCAATTTCTGTTTGTAACTTCAGCAAGTTTGAAATCATTAGACTTCTAGGGTGTTTTGGTATCTGGGATACTAAAATATTACATCATTTTTATCCTCCAAGTTCCATTTTTCATAAGGTTAAGAAAAACTTTTTGTGCCTTTTAGAGTTTGTTTTGTTTTTAGTTATTTATTACTATGTACATTCTTGTTGAAAACAATTCACGCGGTGTAGACAAACGCAGAGTCAAATGCTAAATGTCCCTTTCTTGTTCTTGCCCTCCCCCCACCCTGCCTCAGTTGGCGATCTCCTTTGTCCATGAGTGTCTGTATACTGTACACATGTATGTGGGGGCACTGAGAGGTGTGTACACACATGCATCTACATGCGTGTGTATATTTATTCTTTGTACAGGAATGAGATCATGATAACGCCTGCAGTTCTGCAGCATGGACATCGTTTCATGTTACTGTATACAGATTTTCTGCAGTTTTTACTAGTTACAGTATCCCATTATAGAGAAACCCCTAATTTAACTGTTCTTCTGTGAACAGCTTTTTGCTCTGATGTGAAAGTGTTCCTGCTTAACGCACACTTCAAGTGAAACATCTTCATGTCCTTTTTCATTTTGGAACTGTTACAGGGACCTTACGATGTGGTGGTTATGCCAGGAGGTGGTCTGGGCGCACAGAATTTATCCCAGGTAAAGCTGGGGGGCTTCAGCCCCTCATATTCTGCTGGGTTTGCTGCTAAAATATTTCAGGAAGGAGGCTGTGAATAGATTAGGAAAAGGTGAAATTAACAAAGTGCTGTTCTAGCTTAATTTTTAAAAAAAGTTTCTAATAACATTTACTATAGAAGTAAGTGGAATTGGTGAAACAGTTATGAACAGATTCTGTGAATACAGTTCAAATGTAAGACTACTTGTTTTTTCCCCCAGCCGCAGCAGAATGATTAATTTTGTGCTTGTGAGAAGGGTTAAGCCTAGAAAGATAAGAGATCGGCTGTCTACTCAACCATCGGGGTTAGGGAGGTTGCAGGGGGCTGGAGCTGCCAGCTTGAATGAAAAATGGCATAAAAGAAGCCGCTGCTGCTGCTTTTTGTCTTGTGTGAAGAGTTAGCCTGCAGGAAGGAGAAGAGAGAGAGGTGGCAGGGGCAGGGCACACAGAAGCTCATGAGGCAGGTGGAATCAGACATTTGGGGCTGCTGAGCTCCGCTCCCTACTTTGCTGTCGGAAAACACCCAAAACAGCACATTTCCTCCCTTCTGTGTCTTTCTCCCTAGAGTACAAAATGGCAAGGGTTAATATGCCCAAGGGAAATTGCTTTTCTTATCTTGAAACATCTTTAAGAAAAGGGTACCTTTTTCTTATAATAAATGCCTTGATTGGGTTTAAGGATGTAGAAACACTACGCGTTTGGTAGGTTTTACATTGATGATTTAGCGGTATTGTTGAAAAATCGATTGAAGACCTTGTGGTTTAAGCTAAAATCAGGTTCTGCCAAAGTTACCAGCCAGAGATTGGCTGCAGCTTAATGACAGCTTGCTGTGTTTTTGGTTTTCTTTGACTAGTCCTCTGCTGTGAAGGAGATACTGAAGGAACAAGAAAAGAGGAAGGGCCTCATCGCCGCCATCTGTGCGGGTAAGTACAGAGCCGTCCTGTGTTCAAGTGTGGTGTTGGCTTTCTTCAAAAAATACGTGACGGGGTCGTCTTTAGTTATAAGATCGTGTTCCCAGTACTTCTTCCCCTTCGTAAGGCATGAAGGGCATCTGTATCGGTGTATTTAGTTTGGGGCATGAGGCTGATGTCATCTCAGAAATTACTACAGTTCCGTTTTCTGCCTCTCCCTGCCTTTGGTCTACGTTCTGTGAAACTTAAGTGTTTTCCCTGTTTGGTGGACCTGGAGGAGAACGTGGCCCCTCTGGCACTCAGTAAACAGCTTGTTACGACAAATCCCCGTGCCAGGAAGTACTTCTGCCCGCACAGGGTCAGCAAGAATTGGGCCAGCGTCAGAGCTCTGACCTGTGCTTGCCCTGGGGGGCTTCCTGCCTGGTCCCCAGTGTTGAGAGCTGGGTCTTAGGTACTGTATTCTCTGCCACTTAATTTAGAGTAAGGCTGTTGGTGCTTTGTCGATGTCTCCACATCTTTGAAACCTAGTAATACTTTGGCTTTTGATACCGTTTTAAAGTCCATCCTTCTTGCTCTAATATCAGGTGATATTCTGCCATCTTGCGTTTTTTTCATGGTGTAATTTTGGCAGGTGCTTTCCTTATTCATAGGTCTTCATTAAATGTTTGTCAAAAGGAGCAAATAGGGGCTTCCCTGGTGGCGCAGTGGTTGAGAGTCCGCCTGCCGATGCAGGGGACACGGGTTCGTGCCCCGGTCCGGGAAGATCCCACAGGCCGCGGAGCGGCTGGGCCCGTGGGCCATGGCCGCTGAGCCTGCACGTCCGGAGCCTGTGCCCCGCAACGGGAGAGGCCAAAAAAGGGAGAGGCCCCGGTACCAAAAAAAAAAAAAAAAAAAAAAAAGAGCAAATAAAGAGATGAATGTATGGATGGTTAATTAAAATGATGTGTTGATATTTTCTTCAATACAATAGACTTTTTAAAAGAAGTCATAGGCCGGGGATCTGGGGACTGCATTACAGCAGTGGTTCTTGGAGTTTTTTCAGAGGGTTCGTAAGGGCAGAGCAGATACTATTAACACATTATTTGCCTTTTTCCTTCTTATTCTCACCAGAGTGCCATCAGAGTATGACGATGTCATCATTCAGGCCTGGCTTGTGCGCTCGAGCATTCTTATGTTGTAAACCTGTCCCAGTTTTAATTTCTAGCATGGCAGATACTGATAAATGTAACTCGTATAATAGCTAGAGGGGTCCTAAGACCCCTTTACATGTTTGAGAACCTCTGCATTAAAGACCGGGAAGGACTGAGGGGCAACCACCTGGCAAGCCCCGTCCTTGGGTTCCGGTCAGCACTGACCTCTGACCCGCCCTTGGGGCTCGGGGATTTCTGTCTGCTGAAGGACGCTGCAGCTCAAGCAGCCGCAGCCCTCCTGGTGGAGGAAGACAGAGGTGCTGTCGTTCATGCAAGGGCTTAGTCCACCCCCCTCCCCACGTGCTGACCCTCACCTCTGCCTCATTCTTAGTGCTTTACCTAAAGGAAGAAAGGAAGGGTTTGGGCTGGGTTTGTCCTCTTAGGACTGTGTTGCAAGTAAAAACCGCCTATCAGTTTGTCATTTTGTGTCACCAAAGGAGCAGAATTATCAGCCACATCTGGTTCAGGGTTTTGTGTTCAGGCAGACTTGAATCCCACGCTGCTAAGACACACAGGCCTTGTCGTCATTTACATCCACATTGTAAAGTGAACGGAGCTAGTGACCTGTTGTCCTGTTGAATGTCCTGCACTGCCCCTCTGGGTGCTGCACAAAGTAGGAGAAGCGTGATGGCGTGTGGAGGAGATTGCAGCGAGGTTGGAACGAGTGATGGGAGAGATTCGGGTGTTTAAATCAGCAGATGATTCTTAAATGTTGCAGTTAGGAATTGGGAACGGTTTATTGAACTGAAGGAATGTTAACTTAACCCCTAATATGGAGTGAAGGGGAGAGACAGAAATTGGAAGGGAGGCTGCCTTGAGAAGAAAATAAAACGAGATTCACTCTGGGTGGGGCAGGGGAAGGAAGCCTGGCGGTGAGGAGCAGGCGGCGGGCAAGCGCTGGGCTGCAGGTGCAAGCTGGGGGCGGTTGCCGGGCATGCTGTTCCCTCTGTACATCACCACACGGTGGCGCTGTTGGCTTACGCCTCTGGGCCTCCCAAGGCGATTCTGTCCACTGGACCCTCTCTTTTCCCTGAACCTTCTGCTCCCTGCTCAGAGCTGGACCCCTGTTGCAGACTCGGCCACATTTCATCCACCGGAATCTCAAGTAATAGGAGCAGTTAAGTGTCCCCTCGAGTTTTCCAGCTGGGATTCTGAAGCCCCGGCAAGCAGTAATTATGAGCTTACTGTACAGCTATTGATGTTATAGGCAGCCATTTTATCACCTGGAGGGAGCGGCCTAAAGATTCCTCGCTCACTGTATGACCTGCTGTCCTCATGTACGATCAGTCCTCGCTTGAAATTTGCTTTAAAATATATGATGTAGGAAATTATTTTTTCTTAAAATCTTACAAAATAAGAATTAAAGGTAATTCATGAATACATCAAATAAAAATTGAGATAATTACTCAATTTTTACACACTCTTAGGATTTGCTACCAAACATAGCTCTCATATGCAGCATACAAGTAAGGAGGAAGGGGGCGTCAAGTATATTTAAGAGGCTTTCCAGTTAAGATATAAGTGAGGACTTGGTATGAAACTGACACCTGACGTTAAGACAGAAAGCTTATGTAATTACGTATCATTTGTTTGATCTTCCTGTTAGTAGCAGGTAAGATCTGAGTAGCCTGTAGGTAGGTCCGTTATATAACCACTTTATCCTTGGAACGGTGCTGTAAAACGAAAGGTCATGAGAGCAAGTGCTTGGGTTTGCTGGAGTTAAAGTGTGCAGAGTCTGTCCTGGGATGTTAACCACAGTGCCCTAACCATTTAGAAGGCCACGGTGCTCTTCTGAAGTTTTTCTAGGTGTGACATTAGGCCTTAGAAAGTTTTTCTTCTGTTATTTTTTGGTGGCTTAGAGGAAAAAGGTAGAAAAACTACTTTTCCAAAAGTTTTAAGATAACAAATAGGGACTTTTTTGTCTTAGTCCCTATTTGAGGACTGTGACCTACAAAATACGCTTGTGATTATCAGTGAAGTTGACCATTCATAAAAATCTCAAGTTAGCAGCGGCATATTTTTTTTTAACCTTCATTTTAAGAGGGAGCATGTAGAGGACCACGGGGCATTTGCGCAGGGTTCTTAAGTGCGTCGTTGTAAGACAGAAACGCCGGTGCCTTTGTATCTCAGACGTGGGCATTTCACAGGTGTCTCCTTCGGGGCTGGGACAATGTCCCATTCATTTTAATAATCCTACCACCTGATACATTTGGATAGACAGATGGATGAGTGCTAATTTTTCATTCTCAAGTAGAAAAATAAAACTAGTTTCTACAATAGCAGTCAAGCCCAGGGGTTCAGAGAGTATTAGTTGCCTTTAATATGTAACTAAATCTTCCATGTGCAAAGGGTAAGGCAGGACGTTTTGCCCTCCATGGTCTCCCCCTCCTCTGTACCCTGTTACACTTGCAGCCTGTCCCTCGAGGGGGCATGTTCTATTTATCTGTTTGCTCCTCAGCTATACAAGTAGCTATTTTTGATTAAATGGTTATTGATGTGTTTTAAGTTTGTACGTTCTTGCCGCATGTGCTCAGCAGACGGTTTATTATAAACATACGTTACCTCTCATACTAAGAAGTGTTTAGTTTCAGAATCATAAGTATATTTTAGGTAAGAGCCCCTGATTTTGAAGAATAGTTTTGCTGCTGTGATTTTTAAAACATGGGTTTTTCTGTGTCTACATTTAAGTCTTTTTATTCATTTTCTTTTTAGGACCTACGGCTCTGTTGGCTCATGAAATAGGTTTTGGAAGCAAAGTTACAACACACCCACTTGCTAAAGACAAAATGATGGACGGAAGTAAGTACATGCTTATATTGTAATGTGCCAAAAGACCTACTCAGAAAGCTGTGCTATAGCATTGTCTCCCACTTGGTAGACAGTAGTACCTAGGGATTCTCTGTGGGTTGGGGTGTGATGTGTTCCTCACTTTCTTTGCAAGTGTTTCAGTGAGAGAGACGGGCTAATGGTGTGGGTGTCTACGTGTGCACCCCCTGACGTTGTGGGTCTGCAGACATGCACCCTAACGGGAACGCAGGCGCTGAGCCAAAGGCCGGCCTGGCTCGGAGTGGCGCAAAATGCCAGTTTTACTCAATACTTTGCCAGCGGCCTGGGGGTAAATTTTAAACCTTGATAGCGATTTCAGAATGTGCCCTTTTGCCCACAGTCGAAAGTAAAATGGACATTGCTCTCTTCTTCCAGAGGAGGCCCGGGTGGCAGGCAGGCCTGTTCCTTCGCTTATGGGCTTCTTTTATAAATATCAGCTAGATGTTTAACTTTTATTCATTTATTTTTATGAAAACAATTTCTATTCATGGTAAAAAAAAAAAAATGCAAACAGTACAGAAAAGGGTGAAGTAAAAGGAAGTGTTTATCTTCTCTCTAACTTCCCCAGCACCTTTCTACTTTTCACATTTAACTTCTATTAAGTTTTCCTGTGAAACTCTAGAATTTTCTCTGCACATACTCATTATCCCTTGCAGTTTAATATTGTTACTCACATGAGATCTAGTAAGTACATCCTACAGCTTGCTTTTTTAACCTAATAGTATAACCTATAATTGATCAACTTTTTAAAAAATTCTCATATTGTTGCTTGTCACTTGGAGATTATTTTTAAAAAGCACGTCATTGTCTCTGCCCTCCAAGAGTTAACAGCTTGCAGAGACATGTGCATCAGACTTAAAAATATGAGGCAGTGTGTAATTAACAGCAAAACAATGTAACCAAGCTCCTGGATGTACAGCTGTGTAGCCGCTGCTTCTCAGCGTGACATTCAGAGCACCAGCCAGGTAGTGTCTTTTGTCAGGTGGTATCTTCCTCTGTCCCTGGAGTGCATATCACAGGGAGGCAGAGACCCTGGAACATACAGAGAGAGAGGAAACTCACGCTGGTGTGGATAAGTGCAGGGAATCACAGATTCCCACTTAGAAGGCAAAAGTGGTTCAACTGGCGTTCAGCCAGCAGGGAGACCGAGTGACCGGCTCTGTTTAAAACACCCACCAACCAAAAACCAGTGGCTAAATAAAAAGACTAATAGTTAGGGAGGGTGGGAGGGAGACGCAAGAGGGAGGAGATACGGGGATATATTTACACGTACAGCTGATTCACTTTGTTATACAGCAGAAACTAACACGCCGTTGTAAAGCAATTATACTCCAATAAAGATGTTGGAAAAAAAATAAAAGACTAATGGTATCAAAAGCGGATTTGAAAACAGCTGCGCGACTGATGGATTTTCTTGTCTATCTCTGTTCTGCTCTGGACTTATTCTGAACTAAAAGTAGGGCAAGTACATTTTTTCTTATGTTAATGCTTTCATCGCAAAGTAAAGTGATGCATTTTTCATTCACTGCCTTTTTAAAAAGATTAATAGACCTTATTTTTTAGAGGAGTGTTATGTTCACAGCAAAATTAAGCAAAAAAGTACAGCGTTTCCCTAAACCCCCAGTACCCCACCCCATCCCCCTCACCGTCAGCTTTGTTTCCCCCACCAGGCGGTGCCTTTGCTGGAGTCGGATGAACCCGCGCTGCCATGTCATCGTCACCCAGAGTCCATAGTTTATGTCCGGGTTTACTCGGTGTTGCAGATTCTGTGTATTCTTAAATCTGATCCAAAGTAGTATTTTCTTGGAAAATCTATGAGTTTAGTTGGCAGAAAGATACTAAGTTGTCAGTAAAACCATCTTTGTGAAAATTGATTTTTTCTTTTAAAGACTCTGGTTTCTGGGCATTTTTTAGTGTAGGGATTTAATTTACTTTGAGCTAATGGAGGGGTTTTCGAGGGTTAGAAAGAACAGAATCGGGCTTCCTTTAGTAGTTACGACACATGAGAAGGAAGAAGGAGTGGAACGTGTTCCCTGTTATCTGCACGTGTATCTTTGTGGCTCTTTCCTTGTAACGCCTCAGGAAGTTGAGGCTGATCAGAACTAGAAAAAGATGAGATCGTTAACTCTCGGGCACCTACAGGGTATATTCCTGCATGTTATCTCGAGCCTTGCAGCCCTGGTGCCCAGCAAGGCAGGTGTTGGCTTCACCTCGCCTGGGGAGGCGAGGCCACTTGTCTGTCGGAGCCGGGCCGGAACTGGGGCCCCCGCCTCTGTCCTGGTGAGGCCCCCCACACGCCTAAGTTACCAGCATTGCATTCTGTCCTCTTACGCGTAAGTCCTCTTGTAAGAGAAAAATGTTTGCAGTTTCTGCCCCTTCAGAACATTCTGAGAGGTGGAGCTGTAATCGCTTCCTGGGTGTCTCCTCCGGGAGGCCCTCTGTCTCGTCCTCTGTCCTCGTGGTGAACGTCGTGTTAAGATCAGTAGGCCTGGCTGTGTGCTGAGTGCTGGGGACGCCGCAGTGAACAGGCTGCCCTTGCCTGGCCATGTCTGCGGTAGTGACACCACCACTTTCTGCTGGCGTTTGGTTCGGCTGGGTTCCCATGATCATCCTGTTAGGTTGGTATCATCCCCATTTTACAGAAGAGAAAAAGGAGGCTCAGAGGGGTCGGACAGCTACTGAATGGCAGACCTGGATTTGAACCCAGAACTGCTGTGCTCAGGGGTCGGCGGCTTCTCCTTGAAGGGCCAGATAGTAAATATCTCGGGCTCTCTGGGACGCCCCATCTCTGTGGCAACTCCTCCACCTGTGGCGCCCAGACCACGTAGGTGAGGGGTGTGCAGGTAAAAGCTGCCGTTAGTTGCTGCTCCCTGGCCTCCCCAGGTGTTTGATCTCTGGGCTTTGAGAGAGGCTTTGGGGTGTTTGCTTAAAGTTAACGGAATGAATGCCTCCTGCGGGTTGGCCGGGAATTGGCTGGTGCACGGGGAGTTTTCTTCATTGTCGCCACTAGGTGGAGGTGGTCCGTAAGTAGACCTTTTGCTCTTCCTGGTTGAGATTCTTAGAACCATGGAACCTTTAAACATCTTTAACCAGTTTAGGCTGTATTTGTAATATTTTACCCACAAAGAGGTTGTTAAGTGAACCATTTAGAGCCGTGCCTCCCGCTGACCTGTCCGTCTCAGCTCCAGGAGACCCAGCCCAGCCGGTTTCCTAGTTCAGCATTTAAAATGATCTTTAACCATCAGGAAATGAGGTTAGATTAGGAAAACCTCTCGCCCTCAAACCAGGGATCCACTTTTCTTCTAAAAAAGTGTAACTAGGAAATGTTTCACGTACTGTAGTCAGTTATTTCAGTGGGTGACATGATTTTTAATGAGGTTTAGGAAGACATAAATCACTGCAGGTGTTATTCATCCACTTTGAAAGGACATGAGCATCAGGACGTGGTTTCTAAAGCTCGTTAACGCAGCAGAAGCATCTTGCTCAGGGGACTTCTTTTCTTTTCTTTTTTTTTTTGGCTGCGTTGGGTCTTAGTTGCAGTGTGCAGGCTCAGTAGTTGTGGCGCGCGGGCTTAGTTGCCCCACGGCATGTGGGATCTTAGTTCCCCGACCAGGGATCAAACACATGCCCCCTGCATTGGAAGGTGGATTCTTAACCACTGGACTGCCAGGGAAGTCCCAGGAGACGTTTTTCTGTATGTGTTCACTGAACAGGCATTTCCTGAGCTCTTCCTTAGGCTCTGGGAACAGAAAAGGGAACAAGATAGAGCCACGTCCTCAGGTGTTCTGGGGGGGGCGGGGCGGGGGGGAGGGACTGGCAGGAGGTCTGCACTGAGCATGGGGGAGGGGAGGGGAGGGGTTCAGAGGCGGTGTGTGCCTGGCTCTCCCTGCGGGGACTGGGTGTGGCGGGATCTCACAGAGGACCCTCTGTCCTTCGTGTCCCACGTCACTGAGTGGTGCCACCACCCGCCCACCCAGTTGCCCAGGACAGGCGACTGGGAGTCATCCTTGATGTCTCTCCACATCGAGTCTTTCCCCAAGGCCTGGGCATTTTATCTCCAAGGTACATCTCAGACCTTCATTTCCTCTCCGTTGCCGCTGTCCCATCCATGTCACCGTTTACTCCCACCTGGATGTGGCTTCTTTTCCGTCTCCCCTCTGGTTCCTTCTGGTCCAGTCTCTGTGCGCAGGCCAGGCCCCGGGGTTTGTGCACCGTGACGTGGAGTTCAGGGTCACCTCAAGGTGCTGGAGAAAGTTGGCAAAGGCTTCTCCTGGGGGAACTGGGTGTGCTCTGATTTGCGCTTTGGAAAGGTTCCCGTTTTGGTGGTGCCGAGTGTGGAGGGAAGGGCAGCCATAAGGGAGGCTGGACGCAGAGGTCCCGCAATAAGGCAGCAGGCGGAGGAACATTCATTCATTCTTTCGTTTACTTGGTCCTCGGGGGCACCTCCTTGGTGCCATTAATACCCTGGGCCAGACGGGCAGGTGAAGGCTCAGCGTTTTACAGAATAGACAGTAAACAGGGGACGTATTGTTTCCTCGGCGCTGGGAGGGCGCTGTGATGGAGTGACCTGAGGGACCTGGTTTAGAGAGGGCTCACAGGTGCCCTCTCTGAGGGCTTGGTGCTGATGCTGAAATTGAAAGAGCAAGTCGCTGAGAAGAGCTTCCTGGGCAGAGGGAGCAGCCCAGGCCCCCCGTGGGGCCGGCAGCAGCTCCCGGCACGAGAGGGCAGTGGGGCAGGCTGCATGGGGCGGTGGAGCTGCACGCGCGCGTGGAAGGAGGGTCTGCTGACGCCTGCCTGGCGTGGAGGGTGAGAGCTGTGGGGGCTGGTGCGGGGAATCCCAGCTTTGTGCCCTGAGACTTGCCCGGAGGTAGCGTCGTTTACTTCCTGGGAATATAGGAGAAGCACGTTTCTTATTACATTTGCAAAAATACAGCCAACTGGGGCCACAGAGGAAAATAGTCCCTGACGAGTGAGCGTGGTCCCTCCTCCGCGCCTCCCTCCCCGCTCCCGATCCCTTATGTGTAGTTTGTGCTTGTTTGATTTTGAGGCAGCAGAGCGCGTGTGTGTGCGTTACCTAGGTAGTCTGTATCACAGGTAGTTTCTACCTTCAACACCAGTTCACCCTCATCCCCCTTTCCTCCAGCATTTTGTAGAGAAGGAAAAGTAATTTTCCCTCTACCCTTCTGAGTTCTTAGTTGAGACCCCTGAAAAAAAAACAACAGATTGACCAGAGGAAAACAAGTTTAACATGTATACATGGGAGATACCCAGGGAAAAATGAGTAACTCCCTGAGATGGTTTAGAATTCTGGCTTAAATACCATCTTAATAGAGAAAGGAGACGGGGAGGTAGGCCTCTCAGGGGAGCGTAATTGGCTTTTAGGAAAGTTGAAGGGACCCCTCGAAGAGTAGATGGGAGGAATAGTAGTTGTGACAAAGTTTGTCTGGGTGTGGTGTCAACTTCTAGTTTTCTCTCCTGGTTGATGAGACTCCCGGGAGGGGATTTCTGAGTTCCTTCCGGATGATCTGTCTTTAGGCAGGAAAGGAGATTCCGAAGAAGCCACTCCCTCTCCCTGCCTGTGTTGTTTTTCAAGTGCTTTTAGCTCAAAATAATCAGTAAAGCAAAGCAGCCTATTTTGGGGTGGCATTTCCTGAACTCCTGCAGTCATACTTTCGAGTGCGTATTCTCTCCCCTTCACTTCACAGAATTGACACTTGCGTGTGTTGTGGAATAGAAACTTGAATGCTTAGCATTCACTCTGGCATCCCCCTCACATATACGATGGCTTTTGCAGCTGCGTTGAAGTCACATGTGTTCACACACTTCATTTCAGCGGTTGGTGGCGCCTCCTGCTCTTTGCTGTGCGTGGCAGCCTCGGTGTCTTCCCGCTGTGCTCCGAGAGCTGGGAGTGCCGGAGGGTCGCGAGTGACTGGCCACCTCGTTGTTGTCCTGGGGGTTTTTGCTTGTTCTTGTTTTGATTTTCATGAGACCAGAAGTAGTGCTGCAAGGGAATGGGACTGCTGAGTGGCGTTCCTTGCTGTCCAGCATAGCCCACTGGGACGTAACCCTTTTTTGTTTTTATTTCGAAGATCATTACAGCTACTCAGAGAACCGCGTGGAAAGGGACGGCCTGATCATCACCAGCCGGGGGCCGGGAACCAGCTTCGAGTTTGCCCTGGCGATTGTCGAGGCGCTGGCCGGCAAGGACGTGGCCGAACAAGTGAAGGCCCCGCTGGTTCTTAAAGATTAGAGCAGAGAGGTTTGGTGATGGGTAATCCATCCTCACCGTGTTCGCTTTAAACAAAAGAAGTGGGATTACTGTGCAGAGACGCCGTCATCACCATCCCCCCTCAAGTGTGGCTGTGACGTGACAGCTGCACAGAGATTCCTCAACCTGCACTTGTGTCCCCACATTTCTGAACCTTGATTGCAGAATAAATGGGGCATTTAGCAAAACTACTGATGGCTCCTTCTTTCACTTCTGGTCTCTGTTTTCTTGTGTGAAACCAAGTGATTGTCAGCTTCGTTTGCAGCTCTTAACTATTGATACAGCTGCTGAAATAAATGAGTAGGAAACGCATTTTACACAGCAGGGAGGAAAAGCATAAAACAGAGATTGAAAAGGCTTGTGACTTCTCTCCCGTCCATTAACTGTATCTCTAATGTGCGACTAAAAGATACCAACGAAGTTGGCTGCACTGGTGAATTTTTGTAAGCTAATCCCTCGTCTCCCATTGCAGAGAAGAGTCCTGAGATGGAATTGAAAACTTCCCAAGGCTGGCCTAGCCTGCCCTCCCTTCCTTGGGTAACAGTACCTGGCTGTTTCACCCCACGAGCCGCCCGGCTCCCGTGTGCAGTGGGTGGGATACACACCAGGGCTGGGCACACAGCCCAGGCCCAGCCAGTCAAAGCCTGACGCACCCTGACCCAGGTGGGACCGTCAGCCAGTGGGATTCAGTGCCAGGGCCTGCACCCTGCCCTGCCCGCTGGGGTTCTCTGCTGGGTGGTCAGGAGGGCTGGCAGTGAACCTGGAGGAAGAAGGCCTGGCCGAACGTGGCCTCCAGCACGACCGGCGGAAAGCTCAGAACGTGCTTGACCCAAGATCCATCTGCCCCGAAGCAGGCAACGCCTGGACTTGCGAACAGGAGCCAACAAATTCCCGTGGCTTTTTTGTTTCACTATTTATGAGTGACTGATGGGACACACAGGAACGAGGTAGTGGGCAGGCTCCTGAAGGTGGAGGGCCGAGCCGCTGAGTAAAACTGCCGTACCACCAGTGTGCTTTGCTGCCTGTCCCCCCTTGCCCCCCACCCCACCCCCGTCTCTCCTTCCCCCCTCCCTCCTGTTCCTCCTTCCCTCCCTCCTGGCCTTTTAGACGTGTGGGCTGTGAGGTTTCTGTCGCAACTACTCAGCTCTGTCCTAGTAGCACAAAAGCAGCCACAGCCGCTCCACCAGGCAGGCAGGATGGCCGTGCAGCAAAACCTTTATCAAACCGGGCAGCAGTGGGGATTGGACCCTCGGGCTGCAGTTTGCCTACCCCTGAACCAGAAGGCAAGGCAGATGTTACTGATGAAAAATGCAAACGGAATTGCAGGTTTTGATAAGCACTGATGGTGTAAAGAGGATGCCGGGGGGGGGGGGGGGAGGGGGGGGCGGGATGGGGGGGGGGGGGCCTCTGAGGTGAGGTTTCAGCTGAGACC
The DNA here is from genome assembly GCF_005190385.1 of Monodon monoceros. Classification (NCBI taxonomy): domain Eukaryota; kingdom Metazoa; phylum Chordata; class Mammalia; order Artiodactyla; family Monodontidae; genus Monodon; species Monodon monoceros. The sequence continues at coordinate 175,180,317 of NW_021703774.1, read as the reverse complement.
TGAGGAAAGGTCAGGTTTGCCCCTTCAGCAGCCGTTGGCTGTGCTGGACCTGCTCTGTGCCCAGCCCATTCCTGGTGCTGCAAGAGCCATTGGGAGACACAGTCTGTCCTCTTAGAGCTAATATGTGGGATTGCGAGAGATTGGAAAACATCTACGTTCTATGAAGAGAAGCAAGGTAAGGGGGCAGTGACGGGGATGTTTCCCGCAGGGTGTATATAGGAGACCTCTGTGAAAAGGGACCTGAGGGGAAACCTGGAGAGATCCGGTGTTGAGTAAGGCAGGTCTGCTAAGAGCATTCCAGGAAGAAGAAACAGGAAGAGTAAAGGCCCTGGGGCAGGATCAATAGGGTGTGGAGGGCGGCTGGCTGGGGGTGGGGTTGGAGAGCTAGCTGGCACCTAGATGGGGAGCCCTGGAGGAGGACCCTGATCTCTCTCGGTTCAGAGGTTCTCTGTTGAGAGGGGACCCCATGGGGAGCAGGGGGGAGGACCCCAGAGGTGGGCGCCCATGTGAGTAAGAAGGCCATTCCCATGTTTCCAACTTGAGCACAAGGTCAAATGGAGATTTTGTGTCCTGAGCTGGAGAAGGAGCCCGTGGGGTAGGAGGGGTGAATTTGGAGTGCAGATTGATGAATTCAAGAGGTCTATAAGATACACTTTCAATAAAGAAAGAAAAACTCAAAACCTGTTACTTTGAAAGTCCCAGTTTACTGACGTTTAAGTAATTCATTGTTAAGAGTGAACAGTAAAAATTCCTGCGTGACTTCCCTGGCGGTTAGGACCCTGCGCTTCCACTGCAGGGGGTGCAGGTTCGATCCCTGGTTGGGGAACTGAGATCCCGCATGCTGCGCGGCCAAAAATTAAGAAAAAGAAAGAGAGACAAGTCATGGCGTATCTTACTAGCAGCCCCTACCTCTGATTAAGCTCCCTGGAATTTGAGTGATCTGCAGGAAGGGAACTATTTAAGAGATTAGCTCTTTGAATTTTGGGCCTTTGGGGCGGCAGGGAAAGGTGATTCCAGATGGACAAAAAGGAAAGAGCATTTTTAAGACTCAGTTTATCAGACTCCAGGCGATATAGCGAAGATTCCCCCCCCCCCCCCCCCCCCCCCCCCCCCCCCACCGACAGTGTTTGGGGCAGGGGCTCCAGGACCTGCTTTATCTAAACCTTAGACCTTTTCTGGCCAGGTCAAGAATTACTGGCTTCAGGCAGATCGATAGCATCTAAAAGCCTCCACCCTGTCAATCTGCCGGCTTCTTTCCTATGCTAAACACACCCGCTCTCTTCCTTCTAGGAAGTAGGGGGGCAGGGGGTGCGGGACAGTGGTGCCGACAAAGAGAACTTGGGAACTGAAGGAGGGGGGCGGCTGGCTACATTTCAAAGTGACCTGGACTTGGAGTTTTAAGTGTGTGGCCCATCCAGCTAGACGGGCCTCCTCACCCAGGGGTCACCCCACTTTGGGCATCATTTCCTTCACTCTCACCTTTGCGACAGTAGCTGTGGCTTCTGGAGCTCCGGTGTCTGCCCAAGGCCGCTTGCAGAGTTAGGGAGGAGATGGGGTCTGGAAGTCAAATCTCTTACCCGGAGCCCAGCCCGGGTGAGCAGCTCAGGGCCGTGGCTTTCCCGGCACTGGGCAGAGGTGGCCAGGCTCGGCTGGCCAGGGGGTCACTGTTGCCCCAGGGAAGGGACAGCCAAACTGCTCTTCCAAAGAGTTAGTGATTGTGACTGGTATCTGGTGAAAGCCTGATGAATAAATGAAGGAGGGGCTTCGGGCGGTTGTTTCCCAGGGGCTAAGTAGTACAACAGGGAGGGTCCAGGGCGGACCAAGCATCCAGCTGGGTGGCTAACCTTTCACACTGGATGCAGACAGAGTCATTACATATGTCACTGTTCTCCCGCTGCTTTTTCACTGATTGTTATCTTAGAGAACCTTTTCTCTGCCAGCATGCGGAGATCTACGTGCTGGCTACATCATGCAACTCAATTCTCCCAACGTCCTGACAAAGTGGCCATTGGCATCCGTTGTAAAAAGAAGAGAAAATTGTCGTCTCTCGGTCCTGTGCTGTAGGGTTGTCCGAAGATCAGAGGCAGCCATGAAGGGGGGAAGTACATTTCTTAAACTGTGAAACATTAGATGTAAAGTATGATTTTAGTGTAGCCGACTCTATCATCTTAGAGTCTGGTTGTGTGTTCTATATTCTAGGCTGTTGCTTCCCTAAGGAATGAGGAGAACATTCAATTTTCCTGAGCAATCATCTCATAGTTTTGATTTTTTTTTAAAAAAAATATAAAACAACTCCCTGCCTTTGCCCTTGGTCAGGGGACCTGGGTGCCAGAGGAGCAGCAGGGGGTCAGGGCCACTGACATACCTGCCACAGCATCTCCCCACGTGTGTGAGGTCAGAGTCAGTGAGGTGCACAGGAAGGGGCTGAGGAGTATCTGGGCTGAACACACCCTGCTGGCTCCTAGCGTGGGATCCTGGAGCTAGCCCCTCCCCCCAGACCCCAGCTCCAGCCTCAAGGCACCCAGGGCCAGAGGGCCAGGGCTCTCTTGAGGCCAGGCGCTGCGGCAGGATTGCCATCACCATCATTATCACCATCGCCATCAGCGTCACCATCTTTGCTTCCTGCAGCCCGCAGGGGCTGTTTCAGGTTCCCCAAGTCCTGGGCCAGCTGCTATCCATCGTCAGATCAGATGCGATCCCCGCTCCGGGCCTCACAACTCAGCTGCTTTATTTTGCTTTTTCAGTTCTGCGTGTGATCACATTCTCGGGTTTTCTCTTTTAAAAAGTTTATTTTTTGTTGTTTTGTTTTTGAATTCAGCCTGCTCTTGGAGATTTTTCCTTGGATTAAAAATAACATTAGAGTGGAAAGTTCATTGTCTTAAAAAAGAAAAAAGTTGCGGGTAACAGAGGAGCCATATGCAGACACAGACCTTGGGTTGGCGGTGACGGAATCCCGCCCAGGATCGGGACGCTGGGCCTCGGTCGATGTCACAGCTTTGCTTGAGAGGTTTTCTTAAAAGCCAAGCAAAAGTGAGTATGCTGTAAAAGTTTCTTTGTTCAAGGGGAGAATAATATTTCACAGAGTTTACTGAAGAGCGAGTTGTGCTTTGTTTTAAAAGACACATGGAATGTAACCGGTGTCAGTCCTGAATTCCTGCGTCCTGAGGGCTTGTCCCTCCAGCCCCTACCCCACTCCAGCCTGTTGTGGGGAGGTCTTGGGGCCCACCTGCCTTGAGCCTCAGGCCCCCAACGTGATGTGTGGTCAGTTACACAAAAAGCAGTCTCTCTCCATTAGCCTTGCTGAATGACTAGCCCTGGGGATGTAGGGAGATAAGGTGGCAATCTTGTTAGGGATAACTTAACAGGTGAGAGGCAGGTAAAGGATGATGAGGCAGAAACTGATAGTCATGCCTTAGAGCCTTAGACCATCCCCTTGGTTTGCCTTAAGCAGCGAATCAATGCAAGAATAATGGACAAGTTTGCAAGCAAGAATGAACTCACCCTCTTTTTTAATACTTGGTTATGCTTCTCCTTCCATCATCCAAGAATGACGGAACGCTCAGCCTACTTACGACAGAGTAAACTGCCTCTGGATTGTGGATAATACTATGTCATTAGCCCATGAGACATCTAGCTCAGTGCCACCCGAGTCTTCAAGCACTTTTTAAAAAATTTAATTATACTGCATTCTACAATTTATCCATTGTATTGCTAATGAGCGTTTGGGCCCTTTCCAGTCTCCCAGGGTTTTGCTCGTATCTCCTGATGCATATGGGCAAGAGTTTCTCCAGGGTAGACATTTTGTTAAGGACCACTTATTTTAGTATTTGCTTTTCTGTTTCATGGACCCCTTTGGTACAGTAGTGAAGTCTTGGATGACTTTTTAGAATAACATTTTAAAATACATTGGATTACAAGGGAAACCAATCGTATTGGAATATAGTTTTCAAAATGTTAAAAATACAAATTTGTGATAAAGCCATACATGTCCTCCTACCATTAAATGGTCATATTTAGCCATCGGTCTAACAACAACCATAATTTCGAAGTTCTGGTGAGCATAAACGGTATTCTGAGATATCTGCAACAAACTCAATGTGATACACAAAATCTGTATTCTCTTAGTTGGTACAAGTCACAGGTACAGTACTAGTAACACAAAGGTTTGGTTCCTAATGGAAGGAAATAGCAAGTTTCAGTTAGAGATTAGTGACAACACAGACATACTTTTTTTCCCGTTCGAGCACACAGACGCCCCCTGAACTCTAACCACGTGCCCCAGGTTAAGAAGTCTTGCGCTAGGACACGCTAAGCCACTTCCCAAACAGTTCTGGGAATTTATTCTCCACGAGCGGTGAATAAGAATGACTGTTGCTTCATATCCTGTCACCATTAGCTACTGTCCAACTCTTAAGTTATTGCCAATTTGGTGGGTGTGAAATGGTATCTCCTTGAGGCTTTAATTTGCATTTTCCTGGTAACTCAGGAAGCATTTTTCTTATGGTTTCTTCTGTGTAATGACTCTCTTTTGCTCATTTTCCCGTTGGGTTTTCATCTTCTTGATTTGTGGGAATTTTTTATACATTCTGAATATTAATCGCTATCATTTATATGAGAAGAAATTGGGAGAAATGAGTGAACTGCTTTTGATTTTAGTTTAAATAAAGAAGAAAAAAAACCCTGTTATTTATTTGTTTTGCAAATGTCTTCTGGATTGTGGCTTGCCTTTTCACTTGTTTTTTTTTAAGATTTTTTTTTTTAATGAAGTATAGTTGGTTTACAACGTTCTGTTAGCTTCAGGCATACATCACAAAGTGATTCAGTTATATATATCAGATTCTTTTCCTTTATAGGTTATTACAGGATATTGAATATAGTTCCCTGTGCTATATAGTAGGTCCTTATTGTTAATCTATTTTATATATGGTAGTTTGTATCTGTTCATCTCAAACTCCCCCTTTGGTAACCATAAGTTTGTTTCTATGCCTGTGAGTCTATTTCTGTTTCGTAAATTAGTTCATTTGTATCATTTTTTAGTTTCCACATATAAGTGAAATCATATGAGATTTGTCTTTCTCTGACTTACTTCACTTGCTGTGATGATCTCTACGTCCATCCACGTTGCTGCAAATGGCATTATTTCATTCTTTTATTTATGGCTGAGTAGCCTTTTCATTCTTTATGGCATCTCTGATAAACAGAAATTCTTAATTTTAATATAGTAGAATCTCAATGTTTGTCTTTATAGTTTGTGCTAAACTCTTTTCTATCTCAAGATTGTAAAGATGTCCACTTATATAGTCTACTAAATTTTTTACAGTTTTGCATTCCACCTGTAAGCCTTTAAGCCATCTGGAATTAACTTTGTGTATGTGTGAGGTATGGATCTGATTTCTCTTTGTTCCAAATGGTTAATTAGTTGTCCCAGCACGAGTTGGTGAATGGTCCATCTTTTCCCCACTAATCTGCGATTCTAGTTCTGTCCTAACTCAGATTTCCATAGCGTTTATCTTTGTTCAGGGGCTGTATTCTGTTTCATCAATCTATTGGTCTGTCTGCAGCAGTACCACACAGGCTAATTTCTTTACCTGGTGGAGGTAATTCTCCCAACATCTTCAGAAGTCCCTTGGCAATTCGTAGCCTTGGCTCTTCCAGATAAATATTAGAATCAGCTTATCACGTCTCACAAAACATACCATTGGGATTTTTTGATTTTTCAATTTTTGATTGAATTTGTAGAGCAATTTAGGGAAAGTTGACGTCTTTCTGATGTTGATCCTTCTTAACTAAGAACAGAGTATACTCTCTACCTTTTTGTGTCTTCTTTAATATCTGTCTTTAATAAACTTTTCTGATTTCTCTATCAAGAGCTTGCACATCTTTTGTTAGATTCTTTAAATCTTTCTCCCTTCCCTTCCCCCTCCCCCCTTCTTCTTTTTCCTCCTCTCTCTTTTTTCCTTTCTTTCTTTCTTTCTGTCTTTCTTTCTTCTGATATGTAAATACCTTTGAAAAAATGTTTTCAGATTGTTGCTGGCATATAGAAATGCAGATACTTTTATATATTGATCATGTACTCAGGCTTAAATCATGTACTCTCTTATTCTAATATAACTAGCTATAAATAATTAGCTATAAATTATACAGAATTTTTTATGTAGACATTCACATCATCAACGAAGAATGACAATTTATTTCTCTCTTTCCAGTCCTTAGATGTTTGGCTTTATCTTGCCATTCTATCCTGGTTAGGATCTGAATTTAGTAAAATTCTAAATTCAGGTGGTAACAATAGCCATCTTAAGTGGTACTGTATTTTTTTTTTTTTTTTTTTTTTGCGGTACGTGGGCCTCTCACTGTTGTGGCCTCTCCCGTTGCGGAGCACAGGCTCCGGACGCACAGACTCAGCGGCCATAGCTCACGGGCCCAGCCGCTCCGCGGCATGTGGGATCTTCCCGGACCGGGGCACGAACCCGTGTCCCCTGCATCGGCAGGCAGACTCTCAACCACTGTGCCACCAGGGAAGCCCTACTGTAGAGTTCTTTTGTTGTTGTTATGTTGTTATTAGGTTTCTATTGTTGTAACAAATTACCACAATTTTAGTGGTTTAACAACACAAGTATATTATCTTACAGTTCTGAAGGTCAGACCTCTGACACTGGTCTCACTGGGCTAAAATCAACGTGTGGGCCGGTGTGTGTTTCCTTCCGGAAACGCTAGAGGAGAATCTATCTCTTTGCCTTTTCCAGCTTCTAGAGGCCCCCTGCAGTCCTAGGCTCGTGGCCCAGTCCTCCATCCTCAAAGCCAGCAGCACAGCATCTCCCTGACTGTTCTTCTGTGGTCACATGGCCCTCTCTGACTGCAGCCAGCGAAGTTTCTCCACTTTTAAGGATTTGTATGACTGGTTTGGGCCCACCGCGATAACCCAAAATTATCTCCCATTTTGAGGTCCTGAGCCTTAATCATATCCTCAGAGTCTCTTTTGCCATTAATGGTAACCTCTAGGTTCTGGAGATTAGAACAGGGACATCTTTAGGGGAGGGGAGGTGGTGGGTGGGAGCATTATTCTGCCTGCCGTCATCATATTCTTTATTAGGTAAGGAAATACACTTCCATTCTTTGCGTGCTAAATTTGTGTCATGAATGGATGTTGAAATTTATTAAATGCTTTTCCCACAGCAGTTGGGATCATTAAAGGTTTTTGTCCTTTGATCTGTTAATGTGGTGAATTAAATTAGTAGATTTTCTAATCTACTAATCTCTTGCATGCCTAGATAATGTTTTATCTTTATGTTTTTATCTTTTTTATTCATTACCAGATTCTGTTTGCTAAGTATTTATTTTAGGATTTTTTTGCATCTGTTTGCTAAGTATTTATTTTAGGATTTTTTTGCATCTCACGTGTAAGGTTGAACTGGAAGTTTCCTTTCTTGTACAATTTTGGTATCAAGCTTGTGCTAAGGTCATAATTTGAGTTGGGGAATATCCGCCCCCCACCCCCATTTTTTTCTTTTCTATAGAATCATTTGTGAAGGATTAAACTTATATATTCTTTGAATGTTTGATGAAATTTCCCTCTAAATCAATCTAGACCCAGTGTTTTCTTTGTGGTGAGATTTCTGTTTTAACTGAGCTGAAATTCATATAACATAATATGAACCATTTTAGAGCATGGAATTACTGGGTTTTCTATGGGTTCAGTCACTCTACGTTTAACTGCTTGAGGAACCACCATTCAAATTCTTTGCAGGCAATAGGATTAGTCAGGTTCTTTTATCTTCCTGAGATGGTTTTGGCCCCTGAGATGGTTTTGGTAAAGTTGTATTTGTCTAGGACTTTATCTTCATTACTTAAATTTTCAAATTTATTGGCATAAACTGGTTTATAATCGCTTAGAATGTTTTTAATCTTGGCAACCACCTGGAATCGTGTCCCTCTTTTCATTCTTATTATTGTTTATTTGTGCTTTCTCCTTTTCTTTTCTTTGACTAATAATCATGCAAGGGATTTGTCTATTTAATTAGTCTTTTCAAAGAATCAACTTTTGGCTTTGATAATACTTTCTATTTTACGTTTTCCCTACTTTTCAGAAATTTCTTACTCTTTCCAGACTTTTCAACCTCTACACTTGGATGCTTGGCTCCCTAATTTTGAGATTTTCTTCTTTTCTAATATAAACATTCAAGGCTCTACTTTTTTTAAAAATGTATATATTGATATCAGTTTTTGTTAGCATTTGGTTCTGATTATTTCCGAGTGCCTGCATCTTTTTTTCAATTTATCCAGCTATAATTTTGCTATTGATTTCCAACTTAATTGTAACGTGGTCAGAGAGCCTGGTCTGTAGGGTAACAGTCTTTTGAATTTTGTTGAACCTTACCATTTGGTCAGTTTTGTAAATATTTCATGTGTGATGGAGAAGAATGGGTCTTCTCACACCCATCAGAATGGCTAAGATGAAGACAGTAGGGTAATATTGAGCATGGATGATGGGGGAGCATCTGGAACACTCACGCTGCTGGTGGGAATACAAATTGCTACAACCATTTGGGAAAATGTTTTGGCAGTATCTGCATAATAACTAAACGTGAGCTCGACCTACTCAGCAGAAGTGTGTACACATGATCATCAAAAGACATGTCCAATAATGTTCATCTCAGCATCATTTGTATTCGCCGTGAGGAGGAAACTATCTGAACGTCCACCAGTGAAACAAGAGATAAACATCTTGTGGTTTATTCATATAATGGAAGAACAAAGAAGACATTTCTACATGCTTAAATCTCACAAACATAATATTGAGCCAAAGAGATACAAAAGAGTACTACTATATGATTCCATTTATATAAAGTAAAAAGGGACAAAATTAATCTGTGGTGTTAGAAGGCAGGATGATGGTTACCTATAGCATGGATTGTGACTGGGGGTGGGGCAGAGCAGCAAGAAAGGGGGTTCTGGGGTGCTCTAAGTTTCCATCTCCTGATTTAGTCCAAGTCCTGGATCTGCAGTGTGTCCACTTTGTGAGAAATCGTTGAGTCATATATATTTTGGGGGGGGGGGTACCAAATTACTTTATTTGAAGGAATGGTACTAAGGAAAGGACTTGTAGATATTTTGGTACAACTTACAGAAAAGGTAAGGTAACCCAAACATGCATGCACTGCCTTTGTGACCAGGGAAGTCACCCCTGTGGCTACGGGAAGCCAGCCTAAGGCTTAGCTCTCATTATCACTATTTCCCAGGGTGTGCTTGTCCAAGAGATACTGTGCCATGCCAGATTCGGGGGCCCCCATCGTGCACAAGTTGGTTACGTGGTCACCCAATTCTTTAATGGATTTCACCTGCTCATTCAGATAATGAGTCTCAATGAAGTCACACCAATGGGGGTCATTTTTCTCCGTGGCCAGTCGGTGCAGTTCCAGTAGTGACTGAGTCACACTTTTTTCCAAGTGTAGCGCACATTCCATTGCATTCAGCCCATTCTCCCAGTCATCACGGTCTGGTTTCTTGATATCCTGAAGGAAGATTCGGCCACCCCGTTGGTTCTGCAGCTTCATCAGATTCTCAGCATGTTCCCTCTCCTCACAAGATTGGTGAAGAAAGTATTTGGCCAAGTTCTTCAAAGCCACATCATCGCGGTCAAAATAGTACGACATGGACAGGTAGACGTAGGAGGCGTAGAGCTCCAGGTTGATCTGGTGGTTGATGGCAGCCTCCGAGTCCTGGTGGTAGTTCTGGCGCACCTGCGAGGGGGACGCGGTCGTCATGGCGGGCGGCTGAGGTGAAACGGTGGCGGTGGCTGCGCGGCGCTGTAACGACAGCGGCGGGGACCTTGGGGCGGTCGGAGGGCGCCGTGAGGTGGTGGCGAGGGCTGGCTCTGAGCGGCCGGCCGGAGCGGGGGACGAGCGCCGGGTTCTGTCCAAGCACTGTTGAAGCAAGAAACCGCGGCGACTCTCCGCGAGGACTGTCAAGTCATATATTTTTGATCTGTGTTCTCTTCTCTATTTATGTTCTCATTCAGTTAAAAGTTTAGTTTAAAAATGTCTAGTCTTGGGCTTCCCTGGTGGCGCAGTGGTTGAGAGTCCGCCTGCCGATGCAGGGGACACGGGTTCGTGCCCCGGTCTGGGAGGATCCCACATCCCGCGGAACAACTAAGCCCATGAGCCGTGGCCGCTGAGCCTGCGCGTCCGGAGCCTGTGCTCCGCGACGGCAGAGGCCACAACAGTGAGAGGCACGCGTACCGCAAAAAAAAAAAAAAAAAAAAGTCTATTCTTGGGAAAGAATCTGAAAAAGTATATATATATATTCTTAATAACTTTGCTGTACACCTGAAACATTGTAAATCAACTATACTTACTTCAGTAGAAACATCTATTCTTTAGTTGCTGGGTGCAATGTTTATATATTCATTACATCAAGTGTGTTAACTGTGCTAGTCACATCTTCTCTGTCCGTACCTATTTCTTATATGCTTGATATGTCAGTTACTGAGAGGAGTCTGTTCAACTTTCCCACCGTAATGGTGGCTTTGTCAGTTTCTTCTCCTAGATGCGTAAATATTTGCTTTGTATATTTTGAGGCTATATTATTAGATACATATAAGTTCAGAATTGTTATCTCCTCCTGGTAAACTGGATTTTAAAAAAATCACTGTGGTAGTCCTCTTTATTGCTTTTTGCTTTAATGTCTATTTTGTCTGATTTTTTTTGATAATTTTCTGTTTCTGTTTATTAATTTATTTATTTACTTTTGCTGTGTTGGGTCTTCGTTTCTGTGCGAGGGCTTTCTCTAGTTGTGGCAGGCGGGGGCCACTCTTCATCACGGTGTGCGGGCCTCTCACTATCGCGGCCTCTCTTGTTGCGGAGCACAGGCTCCAGACGCGGAGGCTCAGTAGTTGTGGCTCACGGACTCAGTTGCTCCGCGGCATATGGGATCCTCCCAGACCAGGGCTCGAACCCGTGTCCCCTGCATTAGCAGGCAGATTCTCAACCACTGCGCCACCAGGGAAGCCTTTGTCTGATGTTTAATAAGCTATTTCAGCTTTCTCTTGGCCACTACTTTGTGGTTTACCTTTTTCTATATTTTCAAATTTTTAGTGTCCTTATGTTTTGGAAGCACCTCTTGTGAATAGCATAGAGAAGAATTATTTTTGAAAAAATCTGGCCCAACAATGGTTTTTTTTTTTTGGCCACACCACGCGGCATGCAGGATCTTAGTTCCCCGAACACCCGCCCCCTGCAGTGGAAGTGCGGAGTCTCAACCACTAGACCACCAGGGAGGTCCCCAACAATGTTTTCTTTTAACTAGCATTTTTCTTCTGACTCCCATTGTTGCAGCTGAGAATTTAGTCATCTAATTGTTATTCCTTTGTAGGTGATTTTTTTTTTCTCCTGCTTTGGCTGCTTCTAAAACTTTTCCTTTCCTCTGGTGTTTTGCACTGCAAATCCTTTGTGGATTTATTTCCTTCCTTCCTTCCTTCTTTCCTTTTAATCTGCTGGGATTTATTAGAATTTCTGGATTTGAGCCTTGGTATATTTCAACAATTCTGGCAAATTCTCATCCATTATCTTTTCAAATATTGCTTCTTCCTCATTCCCTCTTGTCTCTCCTTCCAGATAATGTAATTTACCTCCTTTTATAATGTTTCATATCTCTTGACCTCTCTTTTTCCATTTTTTTGTTTTTTTTTTTTAGGTTTTTTTGCTTTTTTGTTTTTTTTTTGCGGTACGCAGGCCTCTCACTGTTGTGACCTCCCGTTGCGGAGCACAGGCTCCGGACGCGCAGGCTCAGCAGCCACGGCCCACGGGCCCAGCCGCTCCGCGGCATGTGGGATCTTCCCGGACCGGGGCACAAACCTGCGTCCCCTGCATCGGCAGGCGGACTCTCAACCACTGCGCCACCAGGGAAGCCCTGTTACATATAAATTTTACTTTAAAATGTTTTATTCTTTTTCAAATCTATTTGTTGTATGCACATGTTTATTTATTTAAATATACAAAACATATGTGTTTTTTGTTTTTTAAAAATTTTTTATTTTATATTGGAGTATAGTTGGTTAACAATGTTGTGTTAGTTTCAGGTGTACAGCAAAGTGATTCAGTTACACATATATATGTAACTATTCTTTTTCAAATTCTTTTCCCACTTAGGTTGTTACACAGTATTGAGCAGAGTTCCCTGTGCTATACAGCAGGTCCTCATTGGTTATCTATTTTAAATATAGCAGTGTGTGTCTGATAATTCTCAAATCCAAAGGCTTTGCAGTTCTGTCTCTGCTGTCTGTGGTTCCTGCTGTTTTTGTTTATGGTGCTTTGTTTCCCTGTGCGTTTTGTGGTTTTTGCTTGGGAAGTGTTCATTTTCCTTTATTTTATTGTTAATTCTATAGGATTCTTTGAGGTTCAGACTGAGTTTGAGCTCTTCCCAGAGAGGGTTTACACTACTTCTGAAAGTCACCTGAGGGGCCCTATCATTCTAAGACCCGAGTGGTTGTGTGTGTTACCAGTTTCAGAGTTCAGTGCAGCAAATAGAAACCACTCAGTGTATTTTAAGCAGAAAGGGGTTTAAAACAGGGAATTAGGTGCTTATAAAATCACTGGAAAAACTGGAGGTGTGGTAAATCAGGAAACCTCCCCTGGAACTATTGAGTTGAAGACCACATCAATGTAGTTTTGATTCAGGCATAAGGAAGCCAGAGTTAGGACGCCACTGCTGCTGCAGCTGTTACCATAATGACCATATCTACCCACAGAGCTGCTGATAAAACCCTGAAATGCTGAGTCTGGCCACTGCCAATCTTTTACACTCCTCGTCATGACCTTGGTTGCCAGTGGAACGACAGTCTTGGCCTCAATTCCAGCTACCGAATCTCATGCAGGCCCATGCAGTTGGGAGAACCTAATTCATGTCTAGAGTCTAGCTGCAAAAGAGCATCAGAAATTAGGCTTTTACGTTCCAGCCTCTACAATACAGGAGTTGAAAAGTGTGCTGAGTCCATTGATCATGACCTGCTCAGAGCTACTGGGTAGCTTCTCACCGCTCTGCAGCCTCTCAGTTCTTGTTACCCTTTTGTCAGCCTGTGCCTAGTGTATCTTTTCCATCCCTGTATTTTGAACCTGTGTGAGACACTATTCACTGGCTACGGAACATTCATTTCAAAATCCCTTATCTCTTGTCTGCCTTTACTAACTAAGCTGGGGTGACCTCCCCTCTTGCCAGCTGACAACAGTTTTTTGTTTTTTGTTTTTTTTTGCAGTACGCGGGCCTCTCACTGTTGTGGCCTCTCCCGCTGCCAAGCACAGGCTCCGGACGCGCAGGCTCAGCGGCCATGGCTCACGGGCCCAGCCGCTCCGTGGCATGTGGGATCTTCCCAGACCGGGGCACGAACCCGTGTCCCCTGCATCGGCAGGTGGACTCTCAACCACTGTGCCACCAGGGAAGCCCTGACAACAGTTTTGATTACTGAAACACCAGCAGAAGTCGAGAACTCTGGGAAGGTTTTTGCTTTTCCTGAAAGAGGAAGCCATGTGACCAGTGTTGTTTTTTTCCCATTCCTGCTTTCAATGTGGATGTAATGCCTAAAGCCTTGGCAGCCATTCTGTGACCATGAAGAAAAGGCCAAGAGAACTGCTGAGATACCACCCCTACACTGACGAACCAACACCAGCAGCCACATGCTTCCAGACTTCTACAAGAAAAATAAACCCACTGTTAGCCACTGTAGTTGGTGTTTCTGTTATTTGTATTCAAAAGCAGTTCCAACTAACGTATAACTTTCTTTTTACGTGTGTCTTCTGTGAATAACATATCAATTTGGTTGTCGTTAATCTGAAAGTCTCTATTTTTAATGTCACCTTCATCTTTTTTGCTGTTGTTTACATAAATTTTATTTTATTGAAGTATGGTTGATTTACAATGTCCTATTAGTTTCAGGTGTACAGCACAGTGATTCAGTTATACATACATATCTACATACATATATATTATTTTTCAGATTCTTTTCTCTTATAGGTTATTACAAAATATTGGGTAGAGTTCCCTGTCCTTGTTGGCTATCTATTTTATATATAGTAGTGTGTATACGTTAATCCCAACCTCCTAATTTATCCCTACCCCCCTTTCCCCTTTGGTAACCATACATTTGTTTTCTATGTCTGTGGGTCTATTTCTGTTTTGTAAATAAGTTCATTTGTATCTTTTTTTTTTTTTTTAGATTCCATATATAAGCAATATCATATATTTGTCTTTGTCTGGCTTACTTCATTTTGTGTGATCATCTCTACGTCCATCCATGTTGCTGCAAATGGCACTATTTCATTCTTTTTTATGGCTGAATAATATTCCATTGTGTGTATGTATGTATGTATGTATGTGTGTGTGTGTGTATATATCTCACATCTTCTTTATCCATTCATCTGTCATCTGTCAGTGGACATTTAAGTTGCTTCCGTGTCTTGGCTATTGTAAATAGTGCTGCAATGAACTTTGGGGTGCATGCATTTTTTCTAATTATAGTTTTCTTCAGATGTATGCCCAGGAGTGGGATTGCAGAATCATATGGTAGCTCTATTTTTAGTTTTTTGAGGAACCTCCATACTGTTCTCCATAGTGGCTGTACCAATTTACATTCCCACCAGCAGTGCAAGAGGGCTCCTTTTTCTCTACACCTTCTCCAGCATTTATTATTTGTAGACTTTTTGCTGATGGCCATTCTGACCAGAGTGAGGTGATACCTCATTGTAGTTTTGATTTGCATTTCTCTAATAATTAGTGATGTTGAGCATTTTTTCATGTGCCTGTTGGCTATCTGTGTGATTTCTTTTTTTTCTTCTTTTCTTTCTTTTTTTTTTTTTTGTGGTACACGGGCCTCTCACTGTTGTGGCCTCTCCCGTTGCGGAGCACAGGCTCCGGACGCGCAGGCTCAGTGGCCATGGCTCACAGGCCCAGCCGCTTCGTGGCATGTGGGATCTTTCCGGACCGGGACACGAACCCGTGTCCCCTGCATCGGTAGGCCACGAACCCGTGTCCCCTGCATCGGTAGGCAGACTCTCAACCACTGTGCCACCAGGGAAGCCCTATCTGTGTGATTTCTTTGGAGAAATGTCTGTTTAGGTCTTCTGCCCATTTTTTATTGGGTTGTTTGTTTTTTTCTTATTGAGCTGTATGAGCTCCTTGTATATTTTGGAAATTAATCCCTCGTTGGTTGCATCATTTGCAAATATTTTCTCCCAGTCTGTAGGTTATCTTTTTGTTTTATTTATGGTTTCCTTTGCTGTGCAAAAGCTCAAGTTTAATTAGGTCCCATTTGCTTATTTTTGTTTTTATTTCCATTACTCTAGGAGATGGATCTAAAAAGATATTGCTGCAATTTCTGCCAAAGAGTGTAAATGGGAATTTAATTCATACCCCTTTTGTGATTACTGGAATGTTTTGACTTATTCTTGCTATCTTATTTTATGTTTGCTTTTTACCATGATTTTTCATATTAAATTTCTCCTCTTACCATTTCTTGGATTGATCATTCTCTTAAAGTTTCATTTTCTTTTTCCTCAAGTGTTTTAGAAGGTGTACATCCAATTTCTACCATCCCACTTGGGACAATTTTCCAATCGATTTTCTTTTTGTGCTGTAGTTTGAATACCTTCCACTTACCTGTTTTTATGTTCACATTACGATCCTTTCTTTTGCAGTATCCAATCAGCTTTCAATCTCCTAAAATCTTTTCTTTCAGATATAGCATTTTTCAGGTCTAAGATTTCCATTTGGCTATTTTTTAGTGTTTCTATATTGCTCCTAAAAAGTCATCCCTATACCTTCACCCATTATATCCATCTTTTCCTGTCAAATCTTTAACATATTTATAATAATTATTTTTGAGTCTTCGCTAATTCTAGTGTCTGGCTTTTCTGTGGGTCTGCTTTTTTCTCTTGATTATGGGATGCAGTCTCCTGCTTCTTTGCGTGTCTCATAAATTCTGATCATACACTGAACATTATGGGTGATACATTATGACAGACACATAGTTTCTGTCAACTTCCTCTGAAAAGTGATGAACTTTGTTCTAGAAGGCCGTTAAATTACTAGCAGATAAACTTGGTCCTGTGGCAGCTTAGTTCTAGGCTTTGTTAGGGTATGTTTATTTCAGTTTTGCCCTCAGTGCGGGATATGGGCCTCACTTCTAAAACATGGCCTTTCTGGGGTTTTAGTATAAAGCCAAAAACCTCGAACTAGGGTGGACTTGAATTCTAAACTCTGAGTCTGCAGTCGGGCAGCTGCTGAAATCTTTGCTCGGTCCTCTGCCTCTCCACTTGGCACTTTCAACTGGGCTCCTTGGAGGCATGACCCATACATACCTGGTTCAGCAGTCAGCCCAGGCTTGAAGGGGTATTGGTACACAGATCTGGGGGCTTCCTCCTTTCTGGATCTGCCCTCCCTCAATTCCCAGCTACTCTGGCAGCTCTTAAATCCAGCTTCTGTCTTTTCAGCCCTGTAAGATGAGGTGGACCACCCCGAGATTCCTTCCGTCTAGGGCACTGTGCCTTCACCTAGTTGTTTTTTATGTTTTTCCCGAGTTTCTAACTCTCAATAGCTTCTGTGCTGTCACCTGAGGTGGAACTTACCCTCTAGATTTTTTTTCTTTTGAGACTGGAACAGCACAAGCTTTATTCAGTGGGCAAAGAATGGAGAAGCGGGAACCTACTTCAGAAATCGTCTCCTATCCTCTAGGTTTTTTTTTTTTTAATTCCCATGCCACTCTCTATATTTTACAGCTTCATTTTTAACGGTTTCCTAGGGAGCCTGACACTTCTTATTTATTTATTTAGGCTGTGCCGGGTCTTAGTTGCGGCACGCGGGATCTTTTAGTTGCGGAATGCGGACTTCTTAGTTGCGGCATGCGTGCAGGACCTAGTTCCCCGACCAGGGATCAAACCTGGGCCCCCTGCATTGGGAGCGTAGAGTCTTACCCACTGGACCTCCAGGGAAGCCCCTCCTCTAGATTTTTAATGTACACTAATAGTATTCAATAATATCCAGAATTAATCAATTCTATCCTCTCCTCCAAAAAGACCAAAACCTGAGTCTGTTTTCACTTCCCTTCTCATTCTCCTTTTCCTTGAATTAATCCGGGATCTTAGTTCTCTATTATTATTCATTTTTTAGCTATGCATAAAAACTATTTAAACTTCACTATAAGCTGTAATGGCTGCTCTGTTTGCCACTGCCCATTGGATACCATAGCTACCTCCTTCTTGGATTCTTTGTGTCTTGCTATGTGGCAATCCTTGAGAAATTCCTTCAGGGAGCAAATCTGAGAGTGACAGACTTCCTGAGGTTTATATGCCCCAAGTATTTAGCTGTGACCTTTCACGTGAATGCTAATTTGGCTGAGTAAAGGACTCTGGGTTCAAAGTCATTTTTTCTTAGAACCTTGATGACATTGCTCCATTTTCCACCAGCGTCCTATGTTGCTGGGGCTCATATAATTCTTCTTTGAGGGTAATTTTATGCTTATTTTCCTTTGGAAACGGTGTTGTTTTTTGTTTTTGTTTTTCTCTTGGTATTCTGAAGTTTTGGGAAATGTGTAAGGGTGTGTCTTATTTCCAAGTAAGTCATTTTGTCACCCGAGGGCCCTTTCCATGTGAAGACCTGTATCTTTCTTCAGATCTGGGAAATTTTCTTCCATTATGTTTTAATTATTTCTTTCATGGCACTCTCTATTCCTGTCTCCTCAGATTCTAAATGCCTCTTTACTTTTCTCCTCATCTGCTGTTCCTCG
Organism: Monodon monoceros; assembly: GCF_005190385.1. Taxonomy (NCBI): domain Eukaryota; kingdom Metazoa; phylum Chordata; class Mammalia; order Artiodactyla; family Monodontidae; genus Monodon; species Monodon monoceros. The sequence goes on along the minus strand of NW_021703774.1, from coordinate 175,162,547 downwards.
GACTTTTCCCATAATACCTTGGCTTTGTGTCTTGTAATATTGTGTCTGAGGATTATTTTCACACCTGTTTACTTTGTGAAATCTTTGCATGGGTGCTGGTCTCTGTTTATAGAGTTGTGTGCTCTTCTTGACATTCATTGGTTTTCAAATGTTTGGTGATTTTTAATCTTATGCTCCTATTTGTGTTTGAAAACCCCCAATTCTGCTGTCTGTGGATCCAGGCTCTGATCACATGTGCTTGGAAGAGGAGGGTCTGTGCTTCTGACAGGGTGTGCAGTGGGGATGGGTCCTCTTCATCGGGAAGGGCTTTCCATCCCACCTAGAGACTTCCTGCTGCCTGGGGCCTTGCCTGTCTCTTGGACACTAATGCTCTAGCCTGGAGGCAGACACTCACTGGCACGGGTTTAGTACAGGGAAGGGAGTGGGAGCCGCCAGCCAGCGGATACTCCGAAAGCGGTTCTCCAGATAATCACCCTGACTACTGCCCCAGGGCTGCTTCCTGTTCCATTTCCATAAACACCGAACTTTCTCAGAACTCTTGGACTGCTTTCACAGAAGTCACTGCCTGTGAATATTTTAGGCTTCCTTTTCCTTTGATCCTATTTCTCCATCAAACCACACCTATCTATTCTGTGTCTTTCATGAATTCCTGAAACAGTCCGGTATGCCAATAGACATTTTGGGTTTTTACTTACAGTTTTTTTTGTGTTTTTTTTCTGGCGGGGGGCCTCGCCGCATGGCTTGCGGGATCTTAGTTCCCCAACCAGGGACTGAACCCAGGCCCACGGCAGTGGGAGCGCGGAGTCCTCACCACTGGACCACCAGGGAGGTCCCAGGTTTATTCTTGAGTTCAGGGGACTCCAGGATATGTTTACCAGGGAGGCAGGAGGCCCACCTGCGTTGGGCCATGGATGGGTCCCCACAGCTCGCCTGCATCACATTCCTGGTTATGGACCACAGGGTAGGGGCTCTGCACCCCTCTGAATAATACAGTGTCTCTTGTCCTGGTTGAGGTTCAAACTTAAAGGAGAAAGACCTGCTGACATCAGGATTTGCAACCAGGAGAGGGGTTGAAAATATATCCTCAACATTAGGCTACAGAATTTCAGAAGAAAACCTTTCCATGAAATTCCCACCTAGAACCAGTTACGGGGAATTGAGGTGATAAATGAGTCCAGAAAAATATACAAGGGCTTCTAAGTCAGCCACAGCTTGCGTCAGGACACAGTGATGTAGAAATAACACAGCAAAGTTTTACGTGCAACTCAGGGTGTGGCATGTATGTATGATTCAGAAAGAATAATATGAGTTTGTATAGCTGGAAATGGGGATTTGGGTGGGGATTAAGCAGCGGCAGAATTATAATGCACGCTGGGTGGGACGGTAACACCTCTTTTTGCCTGTAAGCCTGTTCAGAGAAAACTCTGTATCCAGAAAGCTGTCTTTTTAGGATTACTGAATACATAGAACCATTAGGAATATGATTTAAGAAAAAAAAAAGACATGAATAGAAGATGTCTATAGACTGATGATACTCCAGGTTTTAGAGGAAAACATTGAAAATGAGGATTTGGGGCTTCCCTGGGGGCGCAGTGGTTGAGAATCCACCTGTCAATGCAGGGCACACGGGTTCGAGCCCTGGTCCGGGAAGATCCCACATGCTGCAGAGCAACGAAGCCCGCACGCCACAACTACTGAGCCTGCACTCTAAAGCCTGCGAGCCACAACTACTGAAGCCCGAGTGCCACAACTACTGAAGCCCATGCGCCTAGAGCCCGTGTTCTGCAACAAGAGAAGCCACTGCAATGAGAAGCCCGCAACAGAGAGTAGCCCCCACTCGCCGCAGCTAGAGAAAGCCCACGCGCAGCAACAAAGACCCAATGCAGCCAAAAATAAATAAATTTTTTTTAAAAAAAGAAAGAAAATGAGGATATCAAGTGTACAGCAAAGTGAATCAGTTATACGTATACATATATCCACTCTTTTTAAGATTCTTTTCCCATATAGGTCATTACAGAGTATTGAGTAGATTTCCCTGTGCTATACTAGAGGTTCTATTAGTTGTCTATTTTATATATAGTAGTGTATATGTGTCAATCCCAATCTTCCAGTTTATCCCTCCCCCCCTTACCCACCGGTAACCATAAATTTATTTTCTACATCTGTAACTTTAATTCTGTTTTGTAGATAAATTCATTTGTAGCCTTTTGTTTTAGATTCCACATATACGTGATATCATCTGATACCTGTCTTAGTCTGTCTGACTTACTTCACTCAGTATGATAATCTCTAAGTCCATCCACGTTGCTGCAAATGGCATTATCTTGTTCTTTTTAATGGCTAATATTCCATTGTATATATGTACCACATCTAAATCAACTATAAAAAATGACAATTTCAGTTTGGTAAATCAATTTCTTTATAAGATCCTCATCAGTAACCAAATAAGTGCCAACCTATTACCGTTAAAGCGTGCGGATTCTTGCAAAAGGAAAAAACTGAACTGATTCAGCATCCAGTAAGCTTGGGAGAAAAAAAAAAACTAGCCTCGAAAACAAAAATAAAAACAGATTTCTGGCTGCTGTCCACAAAATCCTCCCACACAGCTGACTGATGACAGGTTGAACACCTGTTGTGTTACCTGCTCCCATGACACACCTTTCTTTCCTCAATGAGCCTCTGACGTGTGCCAAATCAGGATTTTGGTCCCAGTGACAGTGACTTTCTCGCGCGGCTCCGTACAAGTGTCTTTTTTCTTTTCTTCTTTTTTTTTTTGGCCATACCACGCGGCCTGCAGGATCCTAGTTCCCCAACCAGGGATCGAACCCGCCGCCCCACCCCCACCCCCCGCAGTGGAAGAACGGAGTCCCAACCACTGGACCGTCAGGGAAGTCCCAAGCATCTTTTCTTTTGAACCAGGTCGCTTGCTTGTAAGGCAGATGCTGGTAGCTTCACGCAAGATCTCCGTGTGCCCAGCACCGCCACTGGCAAAGGGCACGTTTCTGATAACTGGTGACTGTTAACACGGTCAGGGAAATGCAGGAACAGGTTCAATTAGTCAAAGTGGCATCCGCGAGCCACCTCTCAGGCCAAAGCTACCTTGAGTGGGGGGAACACGGCTGCCTGGGGCCTCGATATTGTGCTTTTTTGCACTGACTCTGCCGCGATGCCCAGCAGTTTTTTGCTGTGCCAGTTAGGGGGCAGGTGGAAAGTTGAGCTGGAAAGACCAGAAAAGTAGAGCCTGAAACCTTGATGGGAGGAAAAAATTGTGGCAGTGCTTGCAGAAGAGCCGCCTGGGTAAATGGACTGTTGTCTTTGGAAGGTGGTTGTCATAATTCGTATTGAAATGACGCACGGGGCTCGGAGAAGCCTCCCTGATCCGGCTGCCCAGGCAGTGAGAACTGTGCCCGCGCTATCTTCACAGTTCTGGGATCTTGTGAGCCGGGCCACCTGGGCTCCTGCGAGCCCCAGACGTGTAATTAGAGCCTCCCAGGCCGGGGCGATACGCAGCCAAGTCTTATCATGCATGTGGGCTGCTGTGGGTGCGCTGAGCCGGGGCTCCCAGGTCTCCCCGAACCCCAGGATCCGGCCCCGGCTTCTGCTTAGCCAAGAGCTGTGATCGGTTACTAGGTAGAAAACTGTGTACAGGACACTAGTGCCTGCAAGAACCTCAGCACGGCCGAGGAGTTGGCACAGGCAAAATACAGCTTCCTGTGTGCTGAGCCCAGGGCCACTCAGAGCTCAGGCCTGACAGACAGACTCATCCTGCCTTACAAAAGAGGGGAGTGTACAAAAGTCACGCGGTCCCAGGGGAGGCGCTGGGCTAAGCCCTCATAACTGCGACATGAAGAAACATGTGATTAAGATGTTTACTTGACATGGATCCAAAGTTATTTCCAAGGAATGAAGGTGCTGCCTTTTCCCATCGGGGCACAGAGTTCAAGATGACGAATGCTCGTACGTTCCCAAGGACCAGTCCCTTGGTTATAACCCCTCGGTTCCCCCTTTTACTTTGGTTGGGGGAGGGAGGAAGAGAAGATTTACGTGCCATCATGGATGCTGTTTTAGAGAACTTGCTACGGGTGGGCTTGCTTTGGGTTCCAGGCCATTTAATGGGATCGCAGGGTGAAGGATGACGGCATAGTGGAGGCACGTGTAAGCCCAATGGCCTGCCAGCAGCTCTCTTTCTAGGCAGGGAAAACCTTCCCAACCATCCCCAGCCCCCTCTCCATCCCAAACCCCACCTGCGGCCCTGCCAGGTGGCCATGGGCCTGAGAAGCAAAGGGCCGTCAAGGGCTGCTCTGATGTGAAAGCATTTCTGCAGGTGCTGGAAAACGTAAACACTATACCTACCTTTGCCACTGAATTCTGGGCAGATCACGTGAAAGCCGAGGTGAGCCTGTCTAAACATGCTCTAGTAACACATCTGGGCTGCTTAGGTAGAAGTATCTTGAAGTTTGATACATTCAAGTGAAAAGCAAGCATGAAAATTCACACCCTCAGATTGCATTAGACATGCTTCAGTTACGTTGTTTCGCTTAGTACAATCAGGCTAGGTGATTTCGGATGCACTTGAACCTTCTGCCCTATTCTCTCCTCTCTCTACTTTCCAAATAAAACACCAAAACTTCTCTTAAAAGGTGTATGATTCAAATGTGGAGAGGAAAAGGGTCAGAACGTTTTTCAAATGGTCTAGTCTGCAAAGCAAACCAGTCTCTGAGTGTATCTTAGTTTAACCTAAGCTTATTTTCTTAAAAACAAGAATCCATACCACCACCGTGCCCCCCACTCCCAAGCTTTAGTACTGGATTGGAAATTCACAGTTTGCCTCCTGGTTTGTTACACGATTCAGATTCAAGGGTGTGGAACCTCAGTCTGTCTATCCAAAGGCCTTTAAAGGAAAAATCATTCAAGAATCCTCAAAGTTTGAAGTAATATCTTTACTAGAGCTAATGCAAATTAATCTTGTGGAAAATCTTGGCAGGTCAGAACCAACCTGAGTCAGTTTTATCTTCTCAGTTGCTGTTACCATAATGTAGATATTTTTCCACGGCAGCATAGTTTTAAAGTTTTATTAGCTTTTCACAAAATGCCTAACAGAATGCTGAAATGAATTTCTAAGTTAATTTTAAAAAGTAGGCCCTAAGTCCATTTTGATAGTAACTATTGCTAAATAAAATACTGTGTGTATATATGTGTGTGTGTGTGTGTGTGTGTGTGTGTGTGTGTGTGTGTGTGTGT